>NC_134530.1:268814296-269439296 GCF_050624435.1 Tenrec ecaudatus | reverse complement strand
CTAGGGGCTGGGGCGTCCCAGTCCTGGGGCCCCCTAATTCTAAGGGCAGGGGCAACCGAGGCCTGGGGCTCCCTAAGGCTAAGGGGTGGGGCGCCCCAGACCTGGGGCTCCCTAAGCCTAAGTGTGGGGGCGCCCCAGGCCTGGGAGGCCCTAAGCCTAAGGGCTGGGGCGCCCCAGGACTGGGGTTCCAAAGCCTAAGTGCTGGAGCGCCCCAGGTATGGGGCCACCTAAGCCTAAGAGCTGGGGCGCCCCAGGTCTGGGGCTCCCAAAACCTATGGGCTGGGGCGCCCCAGGCCTGGGGCTCCCAAAGCTTAAGGTCTGGGGCGCCCCAGGCCTGGGGCTCCCAAAGCCTAAGGGGTGGGGCGTCCCAGGCCTGGGCATCCCTAATCCTAAAGGCTGGGGCGCCCCCGGCCTGGGGCTCCAAGAGCCTATTTGCTGGGGCGCCCCAGGTCTGGGGCTCTCTAATCCTAAGGGCTAGGGCGCCACAGGCATGGGGCTCCCTAAGACTAATTGCTAGGGCGCCCAAGGACTGGTGCTCTCTAAGCCTAAGGACTGGGGCGACCCAGGCCTGGGGCTCCCTAAGCCTAAGAGCTGGGGCGCCCCAGGCCTAGGGCTCCCATAGCCTAAGGGCTGGGGTGCCCCAGGTCTGGGGCTCCCAAAGCCTAATGGCTGGGGCGCCTCAGGCCTGGGACTCCCTAAGCCTAAGGGCTGGGGCTCCTCAGGCCTGGGGCTCCCTAAGCCTAAGGGCTGGGGCGCCTCAGACCTGGGGCTCCCTAAGCCTAAGGGCTGGGGCGCCCCAGGACAGGGGCTCACTAAGCATAAGTGTGGGGGCGCCCCAGGCCTGGGAGTCCCTAAGCCTAAGGACTGCGGTGCCTCAGGACTGGGGCCCCCTAAGCCTAAGTGCTGGGGCACCCCAGGCCTGGGGCTCCCAAAGCCTAAGAGTTGGGGCGCCACAGGCCTGGGGCTCCCAAAGCTAAAGGCTGGGGCGCCCCAGGCCTGGGACTCCTTAAGACTAATTGCTAGGGCGCCCCAAGTCTGGGGCTCTCTAAGCCTAAGGCCTGGGCGCCCCAGGCCTGCGGCTCCCAAAGACTAAGGGCTCGGGTGGCACAGGCCTGGGGCTCCCAAAGCCTAAGGCAGGGGCGCCCCAGGCCTGGGGCTCCTTAAGCCTAATGGCTCGGGCGCCCCAGGCCTGGGGCTCCCAAATCCTAAGGGCTGTGGCGCCTCAGGCCTGGAGCTCCCAAAGCCTAAGGCTTGGGCGCCCCTGGCCTCTGGATCCCAAAGCCTAAGGGCTGGGGCGTCGAAGGCCTTGGTCTCGCAAAGCCTAAAGTTTGGGGCGCCCCAGGCCTGGGGCTCCCTAAGCTTAAGGGCGGGGGCGCCCCATGCCTGGGGTTCCCTAAGCTTAAGGGCTGGAGCGTCCCAGGCCTGGGAATCCCTATGGCTAAGTCCTGGTTCGCCCCAGACCAGGGGCTTCCCAAGCCTAAGTGTGGGGGAGCCCCAGGCTTGGAGCTTTTTAAACCGAAGGGCTGGGTTGTCCCAGGCCTTGGGCTCCCCAAAGCCAAGGACTGAGGCGTCCCAGGCCTGGGGCTCTCTAAGGCAAAGGGATGGGGCGCCCCAGGCCTGGGGCTCCCAAAACCCAAGGACTGAGGCGTCCCAGGCCTGGGGCTCCCTAAGCCTAAAGGCTGGTGCTCCCCAGGCCTGGGCATCCCTAATCCTAAGGGCTGGGGTTCCCCAGTCCTGGGGCTCCCTAAGCCTAATTGCTGGGGCACCCCAGGTCTGGGGATCTCTAAGCCTAAGGTCTGGGGCGGCCCAGGCCTGGGGCTCCCAAAGCCTAAGTGCAGGGGCGCCCCAGGCCTGAGGCTCCCCAAGCATAAGGGCTGGGGCGCACCAGGCCTGGGGCTCCCTAAGCCTAAGGGCTGGGGAGCGCCAGGCCTGGGGCTCCCTAAGCCTAATTGCTGGGGCAGCCCAGGCCTCAGGCTCTGTAAGTCCAAGGGCTGGGGCGCCGCAGGCCTGGGGCACCCTAAGCCTAAGGGCTTGGGCGCCCCAGGCCAGGGCTCCCAAAGGCTAAGTGATGGGGCGCCCCAGGCCTGGGGCTCCCTAAGCCTAAGAGCTGGGGCGACCCAGGCCTGGGGCTCCCTTAGCCTAAGGGATGGGACACACCAGGCCTGGGGCTCCGAAAGCCTAAGAGCTGGGGCGGCACAGGCCTGGGGATCCCAAAGCCTAAGGGCTGGGGCGCCCAGGCCTGGGGCTCTCTAAGCCCAAGGGCTGAGTCGCCCCAGGCCTGGGGCTCCCAAAGCCCAAGGACTGAGGCGTCCCAAGCCTGGGGCTCCCAAAGCATAAGGGCTGGGGCGCACCAGGCCTGGGGCTCCCTAAGCCTAATGGCTGGGGTACCCCAGGCCTGGGCATCCCTAATCCTAAGGGCTGGGGCGTCGAAGGCCTTGGGCTCCCAAAGCCTAAAGGCTGGGGCACCCCAGGCCTGTGGCTCCCTAAGCCTAAGGGCTGGGGCGCCTCAGGCCTGGGGCTCCCTAAGCGTAAGTGTGGGGGCGCCCCAAGCTTGGAGCTAACTAAGCCGAAGGACTGGCGCGTCCCTGGCCTGGGGCTCCCAAAGCCTAATGCCGGGGCGTCCCAGGCTTCAGGCTCTCTAAGCCCAATGGCTGAGGCGCCCCTGGCCTGGGGCTCCCAAAACCCAAGGACTGAGGCGTACCAGGCCTGGGGCTACCTAAGACTAAGGGCTTAGGCGCCACAGGCCAGAGCTCCCAAAGCCTAATTCCTGGGCGCCCCCGGGGGGCACCCCAAGCTTGGAGCTCCCTAAGCCGAAGGGCTGGCGCGTCCCAGGCCTGGGGCTCAAAAAGCCTAAGGACTGGTGCTCCCCAGGCCTGGGGCTCTATAAGCCAAAGGGCTGGGGCGCCCCTGGCCTGGGGCACCTAAAGCCTAAGTGCTGGGGCGACCCAGGCCTGGGTCTCCTAAAGCCTAAGGGCTGGGGCGCCTCAGGTCTGGGGCTTTCAAAGCCTAAAGGCTGGGGCGCCCAGGACTGGGGCTCTCTAAGCCCAAGGGCTGAGGCGCCCCAGGCCTGGGGCTCCCAAAGCCCAAGGACTGAGGCGTCCCAGGCCTGGGGCTCCCTAAGCATAAGGGCTTGGGCGCACCCGGGCTGGGGCTCCCTAAGCCTAATTGCTGGGGCGCCCCAGGCCTGGTGCTCCCAAAGCCTAAGGGCTGGGGCGCACCTGGCCTGGGGATCCGAAAGCCTAAGGGCTGGGGCGTCGAAGGCCTTGGGCTCCGAAAGCCTAAAGGCTGGGGCGCCCCAGGCCTGGGGCTCCCTAAGCGTCAGAGTTGGGGCGCACAAGGCCTGGGGCTCCCTAAGTCTAAGTGTGGGGATGCCCCAAGCTTGGAGCTAACTAAGCCGAAGGACTGGCGCGTCCCTGCGCTGGGGCTCCCAAAGGCTAATTGCCGGGGCGGCCCAGGCCTCGGGCTCTCTAAGCCCAAGGACTGAGGTGCCCCTGGCCTGGGGCTCCAAAAGCCCAAGGACTGAGGCGTACCAGGCCTGGGGATACCTAAGCCTAAGTGCTTGGGCGCCCCAGGCCTGGGGCTCCCAAAGCCTAAAGGCTGGGGCGCCCAGGCCTGGGGCTCTCTAAGCCCAAGGGCTGAGGCGCCCCAGGACTGGGGCTCCCAAAGCCCAAAGACTGAGGCGTCCCAGGCCTGGGGCTCCCTAAGCATAAGGGCTTTGGCGCACCAGGGCTGGGGCTCCCTAAGCCTAATTGCTGGGGCGCCCCAGGCCAGGTGCTCCCAAAGCCTAAGGGCTGGGGCGCACCTGGCCTGGGGATCCTAAAGCCTAAGGGCTGGGACGTCGACGGCCTTGGGCTCCGAAAGCCTAAAGGCTGGGGCGCCCCAGGCCTGGGTCTCCCTAAGCCTAATGGCTGGGGTACCCCAAGCCTGGGCATCCCTAATCCTAAGGCCTGGGGCGTCGAAGGCCTTGGGCTCCCAAAGCCTAAAGGCTGGGGCGCCCCAGGCCTTGGGCTCCCTAAGCCTAAGGGCTGGGGCGCCTCAGGCCTGGGGCTCCATAAGCGTAAGTGTGGGGGCGCCCCAAGCTTGGAGCTAACTAAGCCGAAGGACTGGCACGTCCCTGGCCTGGGGCTCCCAAAGCCTAATGCCGGGGCGTCCCAGGCTTCAGGCTCTCTAAGCCCAATGGCTGAGGCGCCCCTGGCCTGGGGCTCCCAAAACCCAAGGACTGAGGCGTACCAGGCCTGGGCCTACCTAAGACTAAGGGCTTGGGAGCCACAGGCCAGAGCTCCCAAAGCCTAATTCCTGGGCGCCCCCGGGGGGCACCCCAAGCTTGGAGCTCCCTAAGCCGAAGGGCTGGCGCGTCCCAGGCCTGGGGCTCAAAAAGCCTAAGGACTGGTGCGCCCCAGGCCTGGGGCTCTCTAAGCCAAAGGGCTGGGGCGCCCCAGGCCTGGGGCACCTAAAGCCTAAGTGCTGGGGCGACCCAGGCCTGGGTCTCCTAAAGCCTAAGGGCTGGGGCGCCCCAGGCCTGGGGCTCCCAAAGCCTAAGGGCTGGGGCGCCCCAGGCCTGGGGCTCCCAAAGCCTAAAGGCTGGGGCGCCCAGGCCTGGGGCTCTCTAACCCCAAGGGCTGAGGCGCCCCAGGCCTGGGGCTCCCAAAGCCCAAAGAAGGAGGCGTCCCAGGCCTGGGGCTCCCTAAGCATAAGGGCGTGGGCGCACCAGGGCTGGGGCTCCCTAAGCCTAATTGCTGGGGCTCCCCAGGCCACGTGCTCCCAAAGCCTAAGGGCTGGGGCGCACCTGGCCTGGGGATCCGAAAGCCTAAGGGCTGGGGCGTCGAAGGCCTTGGGCTCTGAAAGCCTAAAGACTGGGGTGCCCCAGGCCTGGGGCTCCCTAAGCCTAAGGGCCTGGGGGCCTCAGGCCTGGGGCTCCCTAAGCGTCAGCGTTGGGGCGCACAAGGCCTGGGGCTCCCTAAGCCTAAGTGTGGGGGTGCCCCAAGCTTGGAGCTAACTAAGCCGAAGGACAGGCGTGTCCCTGCTCTGGGGCTCCCAAAGGCTAATTGCCGGGGCGGCCCAGGCCTCGGGCTCTCTAAGCCCAAGGGCTGAGGTGCCCCTGGCCTGGGGCTCCAAAAGCCCAAGGACTGAGGCGTACCAGGCCTGGGGCTACCTAAGCCTAAGTGCTTGGGCGCCCCAGGCCAGGGCTCCCAAAGCCTAATTGCTGGGCGCCCCCGGGGTGCGCCCCAAGCTTGGAGCTCCCTAACCCGAAGGGCTGGCTCGTCCCAGGCCTGGAGCACCCAAAGCTTAAGTGCTGGGGCGACCCAGGGCTGGGGCTCCCTAAGCCTAATGGCTGGGGCACCCCAGGCCTGGGCATCCCTAATCCTAAGTGCTGGGGCGCCGCAGGCCTGGGGCTCCCTAAGCCTAAGAGCTGGGGCGACCCAGGCCTGGGGCCCCCTAAGCCTAAGGGCTGGGGCGCGCCAGGCCTGGGGCTCCGAAAGCCTAAGAATTGGGGCGGCACAGGCCTGGGGATCCCAAAGCCTAAGGGCTGGGGCGCCCAGGCCTGGGGCTCTCTAAGCCCAAGGGCTGAGTCGCCCCATGCCTGGGGCTCCCAATGCGCAAGGACTGAGGCGTCCCAGGCCTGGGGCTCCCAAAGCATAAGGCAGGGGCGCACCAGGCCTGGTCCTCCCTAAGCCTAATGGCTGGGGTACCCCATGCCTGGGCATCCCTAATCCTAAGGGCTGGGGCGTCGAAGGCCTTGGGCTCCCAAAGCCTAATTGCTGGGGCGCCCCAGGCCTGGGCATCCCAAATCCTAAGGGCTGGGGCACGTCAGGCCTGGGACTCCCTAAGCCTAATTGCTGGGGTGGCCCAGGCCTCGGGCTCTCTAAGCCCAAGGGCTGGGGCGCCCCAAGCCTGGGGCCCCCTAAGACTAAGGGCTTGGGTGCCCCAAGCCAGGGCTCCCAAAGGCTAAGTGCTGGGGCGCCACAGGCCTGGGACTCCCTGAGCCTAAGGGCTTGGGCGCCCCAGGCCTGGGACTCCAAAAGCCTAAAGACTTGGGCGCCCCAGGCCTGGGGCTCCCTAAGCCTAAGGGCAGGGGCGCCTCAGGCCTGGGGCTCCCAAAGCGTAAGGGTTGGGGCGCACAAGGCCTGGGGCTCCCTAAGCCTAAGTGCTGGGGCACCCCAGTCCTTGGGCTCCCTAAGCCTAATTGCTGGGGCGCCCCAGCTCTGGGGATCTCTAAGCCTAAGGGCTGGGGCGGCCCAGCCCTGGGGCTCCCAAAGCCTAAGTGCAGGGGCGCCCTAGGCCTGGGACTCCCTAAGTCTAAGAACTGGGGCCCACCAGGCCTCCTGCTCCCTAAGCCTAAGAGCTGGGGCGACCCAGGCCTTGGGCTCCCTAAACATAAGGGCTGGGGCGCACCAGGCCTGGGGCTCCCAAAGCCTAAGAGCTGGGGCGGCACAGGCCTGGAGCTCCCAAATCCTAAGGGCTGGGGAGCAACCGGCGTGGGCTCCCAAAGCCTAATGCCTGGGCCCCCAGGCCTGGTGCTCCCTAAGCCTAATGGCTGGGGCGACGCAGGTCTGGGGCTCTCTAAGACGAAGGGCTGGGGTGCCCCAGGCCTGGGGATTTAAAGCCTAAGGGCTGGGGCGCCCCAGGCTTGGGGTTCCAAAGCCTAAGGGTGGGGCTCCCCAGGCCTGGGGCTCCCAAATCTTAAGGGCTGGGGCGTCCCAGACCTGGGGCTCCCAAATCCTAAGGGCTGGGGCGCCACAGGTCTGGGCCTCAAAACCCTAAAGGCTGGGGCGCAGCAGGCCTTGGGCTCTCTAAGCCCAAGTGCTGAGGCGCCCCAGGCCTGGGGCTCCCAAAGCCTAAAGGCTGGGGCGCGCAAGCATCGGGCTCTCTAAGCCTAATTGCCGGGGCGACCCAGGCTCCGGGCTCTCTAAGCCCAAGGGCTGAGGCGCCCCTGGCCTGGGGCTCCCAAAGCCCAAGGACTGAGGCGTACTAGGCCAGGGGCTATCTAAGCCTAAGGGCTTGGGCGCCCCAGGCCAGGGCTCCCAAGGCCTAATTGCTGGGTGCCCCCGGGGGGCGCCCCAAGCTTGGAGCTCCCTAAGCCGAAGGGCTGGCGCGTCCCAGGCCTCGGGCTCCCAAATCCTAAGTGCTGGGGCGCCACAGATCTGGGGCCCCAAAAGCTAAGGGTTGGGGCGCCCCTGGCCTGGGGCTCCCTAAGCCTAACGGTTGGGTCGCCCCAGGCCGGGGGCTGCCTAAGTCTAAGAGCTGTGGCTCACCACGCCTGGGGCTCCCTAAGCCTAAGGGCTGGGGCGCCCCAGGCCTGGGGATTTAATGCCTAAGTGCTGGGGCACACCAGACCAGGGGCTCCCTAAGCCTAAGTGTGGGGACGCCCCAGGCCTGCAGCTCCCAAAACCCGAAGGGCTGGGGCGCCCCAGGCCTGTGGTTCCCTAAGCCTAAGGGTTGGGGCGCCCCAGACCTGGCGATCCCTAAGCCTAAGTCCTCGGGCGCACCAGACCAGGGGCTCCCCAAGCCTAAGTGTGGGGGAGCCCCAGGCTTGGAGATCCCTAAACCGAAGGGCTGGGGCGTCCCAGGCCTGGGGCTCCCAAAGCCTAAGGGCTGGGGCGCGCCAGGCCTGGGGCTCTCTAAGCCCAAGGGCTTGGGCGCCCCAGGCCTGGGGCTCCCACAACCCAAGGACTGAGGCGTACAGGCCTGGGGCTCCCTAAACCTAAAGGCTGAGGTGTCCCAGGCCTGGGGCTCCCAAAGCCTAAGTGTTGGGGCGCACAAGGCCTGGGGCTCCCAAAGCCTAAGAGCTGGGGCGGCACAGGCCTGGGCCTCCCAAAGCCTAAGGGCTGGGGAGCCACAGGCGTTGGGCTCCCAAAGCCTAATGCCTGGGCCTCTAGGCCTGGGGCTCCCTAAGCCTAAGGGCTGGGGCAACGCAAGTCTGGGGCTCTCTAAGACTAAGGGCTGGGGCGCCCCAGGCCTGGGGCTCCCAAAGCCTAAGTGCAGGGGCGCCCAAGGCCAGGGGATCCCTAAGTCTAAGAACTGGGGCCCACCAGGCCTGGGGCTCCCTAAGTCTAAGAGCTGGGGCGACCCAGGCCTGGGGCTCCCTAAGCCTAAGTGTTGGGGTGCACAAGGCCTGGGGCTCCCAAAGCCTAAGAGCTGGGGCGGCACAGGCCTGGGCCTCCCAAAGCCTAAGGGCTGGGGAGCCACAGGCGTTGGGCTCCCAAAGCCTAATGCCTGGGCCCCTAGGACTGGGGCTCCCTAAGCCTAAGGGCTGGGGCGACGCAGGTCTGGGGCTCTCTAAGACTAAGGGCTGGGGCGCCCCAGGCCTGGGGATTTAAAGCATAAGGGCTGGGGTGCCCCAGGCCTGGGGCACCCTGAGCCTAAGGGCTGGGGCGCCCCACTCCTGGGGCTCCCAGAGCCTAAGTGCTGGGGAGCCCCAGGCTGGGGTTCCCAAACTTTAGGTCTGGGTCGCCCCAGGCCTGAGGCTCCCAAAACCTAATGGCTGGGGCACCACAGCCTCGGGCTCCTAAAGCCTAAGGGCTGGGGCGCCCCAGTCCTGGGGCTCCCAAAGCCCAAGGACTGAGGCGTCCCAGGCCTGGGGCTCCCAAAGCCTAAGTGCTGGGGAGCCCCAGGCCTGGGGCCCCTAAATCCTAATGGCTGGGGCGCCCAGGCCTGGGCATCCCTAATCCTAAGGTCTCGGCGTCCCAGGCCTGGCGCTCCATAAGCCTAATTGCTGGGGCGCCCCAGGTCTGGGGCTCTCAAATCATAAGGGTTGAGGCGCCACAGGCATGGGGCTCCTTAAGACTAATTGCTAGGGCGCCCCAGGTCTGGGGCTCTCTAAGCCTAAGGACTGGGGCAACCCAGGCCTGGGGCTCCCAAAGCCTAAGGGCTGGGTGGCCCCAAGCCTGGGGTTCCCAAAGGCTAATGGCTGCGGCGCCCCAGGACTGGTGCTTTCTATGCCTAAGGACTTGGGCGACCCAGACCTGGGGATCCCTAAGCGTAAGGGCTGGGGCGCCTCAGGCCTAGGGCTCCCAAAGCCTAAGGGCTGGGGAGCCACAGGCCTGAGGTTACCAAAGCCTAAGGGCTGGGGCGCCCCAGGCCTGGGGCTCCAAAAGCCTAAAGGCTGTGGCGCCTCAGGCCTGGGGCTCCCTAAGCCTAAGGGCTGGGGCGCCTCAGACCTGGACTCCCTAAAGCTAACTGCTGGGGCACCACAGGCCTTGCGCTCCCAATGACTAAGGGCTGGGACGCCCAAGGCCTGGGACTCCCTAAGCCTAAGGGCTGGGGCTCCCCAGTTCTGGTGCTCTCTAAGCCTAAGGACTGGGGCAACCCAGGCCTGGCGCTCCCAAAGCCCAAGAACAGAGGCGTCCCAGGCCTGGGGCTCCCTAAACCGAAGGGCTCGGGCGCCCTAAGCCTGGGATCGCAAAGCCTAAGGGCTGGGGCGCCCCAAGCCTGGGGCTCCCAAAGCTTAAGGTCTGGAGCGCCCCAGGCCTGGGGCTTCCAAAGCCTAATGGCTGGGGCACCCAAGCCTCGGGCTCCCAAAGCCTAAGGGCTGGGGCGCCCCAGGCCTGGGGCTCCCAAAGCTCAAGGAATGAGGCGTCCCAGGCCTGGGATTTCCTAAGCCTAAGGGCTGGGGCGCCCCAGGCCTGGGGCTCCCTAAGCCTAATGGCTGGGGCGCCCCAGGTCTGGTGCTCTCTAAGCCTAAGGACTGGGGCGACCCAGGCCTGGGGCTCCCTAAGCCTAAGGTCTGGGGCTCCCCAGCCCTGCGGCTCCTTAAGCCTACAGGCTGGAGCGCCTCAGGCCTGGGTCCCCCTAAGCCTAAGTTCTGGGGAGCCCCAGGCCTGGGGCTCCCAAAGCCTAAGGGCTGGGGCGCCCCAGGCCTGGGGCTCCCAAATCCTAAGGGCTGGGGCACCACAGGCCTTGCGCTCCCAATGATTAAGGGCTGGGACGCCCAAGGCCTGGGACTCCCTAAGCCTAAGGGCTGGGGCTCCCCAGGTCTGGTGCTCTCTAAGCCTAAGGACTGGGGCAACCCAGGCCTGGCGCTCCCAAAGCCCAAGAACAGAGGCGTCCCAGGCTGGGGCTCCCTAAACCGAAGGGCTCGGGCGCCCTAAGCCTGGGATCGCAAAGCCTAAGGGCTGGGGCACCCCAGGCCTGGGTCTCCCAAAGCTTAAGGTCTGGGGCGCCCCAGGCCTGGGGCTCCCAAAGCCTAATGGCTGGGGCGCCCAAGCCTCGGGATCCCAAAGCCTAAGGGCTGGGGCGCCCCAGGCCTGGGGCTCCCAAAGTTCAAGGACTGAGGCGTCCCAGGCCTGGGGCTCCCAAAGCCTAATGGCTGGTGCGCCCAAGCCTCAGGATCCCAAAGCCTAAGGGCTGGGGCGCCCCAGGCCTGGGGCTCCCAAAGATCAAGGACTGAGGCGTCCCAGGCCTGGGGCTCCCTAAGCCTAAGGGCTGGGGCGCTCCAGGTTTGGAGCTCTCTAAGCCTAAGGACTGGGGCGACCCAGGCCTGGGGCTCCCTAAGCCTAAGTTCTGGGGCTCCCAAGGCCTGGGGCTCCCTAAGCCTAAGTTCTGGGGAGCCCCAGTCCTGGGGCTCCTAAAGCCTAATGGCTGGGGAGCCCCAGGCCTGGGCATCCCTAATCCTAAGGGCTGGGGCGCACCGGGCCTGGAGCTCCATAAGCCTAATTGCTGGGGCGCCCCAGGTCTGGAGCTCTCTAATCCTAAGGGCTGGGGCGCCACAGGCATGGGGCTACCTAAGACTAATTGCTATGGCACCCTAGGACTGGCCCTCTCTAAGCCTAAGGACTTGGGCGACCCAGTCCTGGGGCTCCCAAAGCCTAATGGCTGGGGCGCCTCAGGTCTGGGGTTCCCTAAGCCTAAGGGCTGGGGCGCCCCAGGACTGGGACTACCTAAGCATAAGGGCTGGGGCGCACCGGGCCTGGAGCTCAATAAGCCTAATTGCTGGGGCGCCCCAGGTCTGGGGCTCTCTAATCCTAAGGGCTGGGGCGCCACAGGCATGGGGCTCCCTAAGACTAATTGCTATGGCACCCTAGGACTGGCCCTCTCTAAGCCTAAGGACTTGGGCGACCCAGTCCTGGGGCTCCCAAAGCCTAATGGCTGGGGCGCCTCAGGTCTGTGGTTCCCTAAGCCTAAGGGCTGCGGCGCCCCAGGACTGGGACTACCTAAGCATAAGGGCTGGGGCGCACCGGGCCTGGAGCTCAATAAGCCTAATTACTGGGGCGCCCCAGGTCTGGGGCTCTCTAATCCTAAGGGCTGGGGCGCCACAGGCATGGGGCTCCCTAAGACTAATTGCTATGGCACCCTAGGACTGGCCCTCTCTAAGCCTAAGGACTTGGGCGACCCAGTCCTGGGGCTCCCAAAGCCTAATGGCTGGGGCGCCTCAGGTCTGGGGTTCCCTAAGCCTAAGGGCTGGGGCGCCGCAGGCCATGGCCTACCAAAGCGTAAGGGTTGGGGCACACAAGGCCTGGGGCTCCCTAAGCCTAAGTGCTGGGGCACCCCAGTCCTTGGGCTCCCTAAGCCTAATTGCTGGGGCGCCCCAGCTCTGGGGATCTCTAAGGCTAAGGGCTGGGGCGGCCCAGGCCTGGGGCTCCCAAAGCCTAAGTGCAGGGGCGCCCTAGGCCAGTGGCTCCCTAAGTCTAAGAACTGGGGCCCACCAGGCCTCCTGCTCCCTAAGCCTAAGAGCTGGGGCAACCCAGGCCTGGGGCTCCCTAAACCTAAGGGCTGGGGCGCACCAGGCCTGGGGCTCCCAAAGCCTAAGAGCTGGGGCGGCACAGGCCTGGGGATCCCAAAGCCTAAGGGCTGGGGAGCCAACGGCGATGGGCTCCCAAAGCCTAATGCCTTGTCCCCCAGGCCTGGGGCTCCCTAAGCCTAAGGGCTGGGGCGACGCAGGTCTGGGGCTCTCTAAGACGAAGGGCTGGGGTGCCCCAGGCCTGGGGATTTAAAGCCTAAGGGTTGGGGCGCCCCAGGCTTGGGGTTCCAAAGCCTAAGGGTGGGGCTCCCCAGGCCTGGGGCTCCCAAAGCTTAAGGGCTGGGGCGTCCCAGACCTGGGGCTCCCAAATCCTAAGGGCTGGGGCGCCACAGGTCTGGGCCTCAAAACCCTAAAGGCTGGGGCGCAGCAGGCCTTGTGCTCTCTAAGCCCAAGTGCTGAGGCGCCCCAAGCCTGGGGCTCCCAAAGCCTAAAGGCTGGGGCGCCCAGGCCTCGGGCTCTCTAAGCCCAAGGGCTGAGGCGCCCCAGGCCTGGGGCTCCCAAAGCCCAAGGACTGAGGTGTCCCAGGCCTGGGGCTCCCTAAGCGTAAGGGTTGGAGCGCACAAGGCCTGGGGCTCCCTAAGCCTAATTGCCGGGGCGGCCCAGGCTCCGGGCTCTCTAAGCCCAAGGGCTGAGGCGCCCCAGGCCTGGGGCTCCCAAAGCCCAAGGACTGAGGTGTCCCAGGCCTGGGGCTCCCTAAGCGTAAGGGTTGGAGCGCACAAGGCCTGGGGCTCCCTAAGCCTAATTGCCGGGGCGGCCCAGGCTCCGGGCTCTCTAAGCCCAAGGGCTGAGGCGCCCCTGGCCTGGGGCTCCCAAAGCCCAAGGACTGAGGCGTACCAGGCCAGGGGCTATCTAAGCCTAAGGGCTTGGGCGCCCCAGGCCAGGGCTCCCAAGGCCTAATTGCTGGGCGCCCCCGGGGGGCGCCCCAAGTTGGAGCTCCCTAAGCCGAAGGGCTGGCGCGTCCCAGGCCTCGGGCTCCCAAATCCTAAGTGCTGTGGCGCCACAGATCTGGGGACCCAAAAGCTAAGGGTTGGGTCGCCCCCGGCCGGGGGCTGCCTAAGTCTAAGAGCTGTGGCTCACCATGCCTGAGGCTCCCTAAGCCTAAGGGCTGGGGCGCCCCAGGCCTGGGGATTTAAAGCCTAAGTGCTGGGGCGCAACATACCAGGGGCTCCCTAAGCCTAAGTGTGGGGACGCCCCAGGGCTGGAGCTCCCAAAGCCGAAGGGCTGGAGAGCCCAAGGCCTGAGGTTCCCTAAGCCTAAGGGTTGGGGCGCCCCAGACCTGGCGATCCCTAGGCCTATGTCCTCGGGCGCCCCAGACCAGGGGCTCCCCAAGCCTAAGTGTGGGGGAGCCCCAGGCTTGGAGATCCCTAAACCGAAGGGCTGGGGCGTCCCAGGCCTGGGGCTGCCTAAGTCTAAGAGCTGTGGCTCACCATGCCTGGGGCTCCCTAAGCCTAAGGGCTGGGGCGCCCCAGGCCTGGGGATTTAAAGCCTAAGTGCTGGGGCGCACCAGACCAGGGGCTCCCTAAGCCTAAGTGTGGGGATGCACCAGGCCTGGAGCTCCCAAAGCCGAAGGGCTGGAGCGCCCCAGGCCTGAGGTTCCCTAAGCCTAAGGGTTGGGGCGCCCCAGAACTGGCGATCCCTAGGCCTATGTCCTCGGGCGCCCCAGACCAGGGGCTCCCCAAGCCTAAGTGTGGGGGAGCCCCAGGCTTGGAGATCCCTAAACCGAAGGGCTGGGGCGTCCCAGGCCTGGGGCTCCCAAAGCCTAAGGGCTGTGGCGCGCCAGGCCTGGGTCTCTCTAAGCCCAAGGGCTTGGGCGCCCCAGGCCTGGGGCACCCAAAACCCAAGGACTGAGGCGTCTAGGCCTGGGGCTCCCTAAGCCTAAAGGCTGAGGTGTCCCAGGCCTGGGGCTCCCAAAGCCTAAGTGCAGGGGCGCCCTAGGCCAGGGGCTCCCTAAGGCTAAGAACTGGGGCCCACCAGGCCTGGGGCTCTCTAAGCCTAAGAGCTGGGGCGACCCAGGCCTGGGGCTCCCTAAGCCTAAGGGTTGGGGCCCACCAGGCCTGGGGCTCCCAAAGCCTAAGAGCTGGGGCGGCACAGGCCTGGGCCTCCCAAAGCCTAAGGGCTGGGGAGCCACAGGCGTTGGGCTCCCAAAGCCTAATGCCTGGGCCCCCAGGCCTGGGGCTCCCTAAGCCTAAGGGCTGGGGCGACGCAGGTCTGGGGATTTAAAGCCTAAGGGCTGGGGCGCCCCAGGCCTGGGGCACCCTGAGCCTAAGGGCTGGGTCGCCCCAGGCCTGGGGCTCCCAGAGCCTAAGGTCTGGGTCGGCCCAGGCTGGGGTTCCCAAACTTTAGGTCTGGGGCACCCCAGGCCTGGGGCTCCCTAAGCCTAAGGGCTGGGCCACCCCAGGCCTGGGCTCCCAAAGCCTAAGAGCTGGGGCGCCACAGGCCTGGGGCTCCCAAAGCCTAAGGGCTGGGGCGGCCCAGGCCTGGGACTCCCAAAGCCTAAGGCTGGGGCCCCACAGGCCTAGGGCTCCCAAAGCCTATGGCTGGGGCGCACCACACCTGCGGCTAACAAAGCCTAAGGGCTGGGCCTCCCAGGCCTGTTCCACCCTAAGCCTAAGTGTTGTGGCGCGCGAGGCTTGGGGCCCCCTAAGCCTAAGGGCTGGGAAACCCCAGGCATGGGGCTCCCTAAGCCTAAGGGCTGGGGAGCCCCAGGCCTGGGGCTCCCAAAGCCTAAGGGCTGGGGCGCCACAGGCCTGGGGCTCCCAAATCCTAAGGGCTGGGGCAGCCCAGGCCTGGGGCTCCCAAATCCTAAGGTCTGGGGCACCACAGGCCTAGGGCTCCCAAAGCCTAAGGGCTGGGGCGGCCCAGGCCTGGGGCTCCCAAAGCTTATGGCTGGGGCGCCACAGGCCTGGGGCTCCCAAATCCTAAGGGCTGGGGCGCCACAGGCCTTGCGCTCCCAATGCCTAAGGGCTGGGGCCTCCCAGGCCTGGGGCTCCCTAATCCTAAGGCTGGGTCGCCCCAGGTCTGGTGCCCTCTAAGCCTAAGGAATGGGGCGGCCCAGGCCTGGGGCTCCCTAAGCCTAAGGGCTGGGGGGCCCCAGGCCTGGGGTTCCCAAAGATTAAGGGCTGGGGCGCCCCAGGCTGGGGATCCCAAAACCTAATGGCTGGGGCGCCTCAGGCCTGGGGCTCCCGAAACCTAAGGGCTGGGGCTCCCCATCCTGGGGCTCCTTAAACCTAAAGGCTCGGGCAACTCAGGCCTGGGGCTCCCTAAGCCTAAGGGCTGGGGCGCCCCAGGACTGGGGCTCCCTAAGCCTAAGTGTGGGGGCGCCCCATGCCTGGGAGGCCCTAAGCCTAAGGGCTGGGGCGCCCCAGGTCTGGGCCGCCCAAAACCTATGGGCTTGGGCGTCCAAGGCATGGAGATCCAAAAGCCTAAGGGCTGGGGCGCCACAGGACTAGGGCTCCTAATGCTAAGGGCTGGGTGCACCAGGCCTAGGGCTCCCAAAGCCTAATGGATGGGGAGCCCAGGACTGGGGTTCCAAAGCCTAAGGGCTGGGGCGCCCCAGGCCTGGGGCTATCTAAGCCTAAGAGCAGAGGCGCCCCAGGACTGGGACTCCCAAAACCTATGTGCTGGGACGTCTAAGACATGGGGATCCAAAAGCCTAAGGGCTGGGGCGTCCTGGGCCTGGGGCTCCCTATGCCTAAGGGCTGGGGCGCCACAGTCCTGGGGCTCCCAAAACCTAAGGGCTAGGGCGACCCAGGCCAGGGGCTCCCAATGCTTAATGTCGGGGGTGCCCCAGGTCTGGGGCTCCAAAAGTCTAAGGGCTGGGGCGCCCCAGCCTCGGGCTCCCAAAGCCTAAGGGCTGGGGCACCCCAGGTCTGAGGCTCCCAAAGCCCAAGGACTGACGCGTCCCAGGCCTGGGGCTCCCTAAGCCTAAGGACTGGGGCGCCCCAGGCTTGGGGCTCCCTAAGCCTAAGGGCTGGGGTGCCCCAGGCCTAGGGCTCCCAAAGCCTAAGTGATGGGACACCCCAGGCCTGGGGTTCCTAAAGCCTAATAGTTGGGGCGCCCCAGGCCTGAGCATCCCTAATCCTAAGGGCTGGAGCGCCCCAGGCCTGGGGCTCCATAAGCCTAATTGCTAGGGCGCCCCAGGAATGGTGCTCTTTAAGTCTAAGGACTGGGGCGACCAAGGCCAGGGGCTCCCTAAGCCTAAGGGCTGAGGCGCCTCAGGCCTGGGGATCCCTAAGACAAAGGGCTGGGGCCACCCTAGGCCTAGGGCTCCCTAAGCCTAAGGGCTGTGGCGCCTGAGACCTGGGTCTCCCTAAGCCTAAGGGATGCGGCGCCCCAGGACTGGGGCTCCCTAAGCGTAAATGTGGGGGTGCCCCAGGCTAGGGGGTCCCTAAGCCTAAGGACTGGGGCGCCCCAGGACTGGGGTTCCCTAAGGCTAAGGGCTGGGGCGCCCCAGACCTGGGGCTCCCAAAGCCTAGGGGCTGGGGCGTCCCAGTCCTGGGGCCCCCTAATTCTAAGGGCAGGGGCAACCGAGGCCTGGGGCTCCCTAAGGCTAAGGGGTGGGGCGCCCCAGACCTGGGGCTCCCTAAGCCTAAGTGTGGGGGCGCCCCAGGCCTGGGAGGCCCTAAGCCTAAGGGCTGGGGCGCCCCAGGACTGGGGTTCCAAAGCCTAAGTGCTGGAGCGCCCCAGGTATGGGGCCACCTAAGCCTAAGAGCTGGGGCGCCCCAGGTCTGGGGCTCCCAAAACCTATGGGCTGGGGCGCCCCAGGCCTGGGGCTCCCAAAGCTTAAGGTCTGGGGCGCCCCAGGCCTGGGGCTCCCAAAGCCTAAGGGGTGGGGCGTCCCAGGCCTGGGCATCCCTAATCCTAAAGGCTGGGGCGCCCCCGGCCTGGGGCTCCAAGAGCCTATTTGCTGGGGCGCCCCAGGTCTGGGGCTCTCTAATCCTAAGGGCTAGGGCGCCACAGGCATGGGGCTCCCTAAGACTAATTGCTAGGGCGCCCAAGGACTGGTGCTCTCTAAGCCTAAGGACTGGGGCGACCCAGGCCTGGGGCTCCCTAAGCCTAAGAGCTGGGGCGCCCCAGGCCTAGGGCTCCCATAGCCTAAGGGCTGGGGTGCCCCAGGTCTGGGGCTCCCAAAGCCTAATGGCTGGGGCGCCTCAGGCCTGGGACTCCCTAAGCCTAAGGGCTGGGGCTCCTCAGGCCTGGGGCTCCCTAAGCCTAAGGGCTGGGGCGCCTCAGACCTGGGGCTCCCTAAGCCTAAGGGCTGGGGCGCCCCAGGACAGGGGCTCACTAAGCATAAGTGTGGGGGCGCCCCAGGCCTGGGAGTCCCTAAGCCTAAGGACTGCGGTGCCTCAGGACTGGGGCCCCCTAAGCCTAAGTGCTGGGGCACCCCAGGCCTGGGGCTCCCAAAGCCTAAGAGTTGGGGCGCCACAGGCCTGGGGCTCCCAAAGCTAAAGGCTGGGGCGCCCCAGGCCTGGGACTCCTTAAGACTAATTGCTAGGGCGCCCCAAGTCTGGGGCTCTCTAAGCCTAAGGCCTGGGCGCCCCAGGCCTGCGGCTCCCAAAGACTAAGGGTTCGGGTGGCACAGGCCTGGGGCTCCCAAAGCCTAAGGCAGGGGCGCCCCAGGCCTGGGGCTCCTTAAGCCTAATGGCTCGGGCGCCCCAGGCCTGGGGCTCCCAAATCCTAAGGGCTGTGGCGCCTCAGGCCTGGAGCTCCCAAAGCCTAAGGCTTGGGCGCCCCTGGCCTCTGGATCCCAAAGCCTAAGGGCTGGGGCGTCGAAGGCCTTGGTCTCGCAAAGCCTAAAGTTTGGGGCGCCCCAGGCCTGGGGCTCCCTAAGCTTAAGGGCGGGGGCGCCCCATGCCTGGGGTTCCCTAAGCTTAAGGGCTGGAGCGTCCCAGGCCTGGGAATCCCTATGGCTAAGTCCTGGTTCGCCCCAGACCAGGGGCTTCCCAAGCCTAAGTGTGGGGGAGCCCCAGGCTTGGAGCTTTTTAAACCGAAGGGCTGGGTTGTCCCAGGCCTTGGGCTCCCCAAAGCCAAGGACTGAGGCGTCCCAGGCCTGGGGCTCTCTAAGGCAAAGGGATGGGGCGCCCCAGGCCTGGGGCTCCCAAAACCCAAGGACTGAGGCGTCCCAGGCCTGGGGCTCCCAAAGCCTAAGTGCAGGGGCGCCCCAGGCCTGAGGCTCCCCAAGCATAAGGGCTGGGGCGCACCAGGCCTGGGGCTCCCTAAGCCTAAGGGCTGGGGCGCGCCAGGCCTGGGGCTCCCTAAGCCTAATTGCTGGGGCAGCCCAGGCCTCAGGCTCTGTAAGCCCAAGGGCTGGGGCGCCGCAGGCCTGGGGCACCCTAAGCCTAAGGGCTTGGGCGCCCCAGGCCAGGGCTCCCAAAGGCTAAGTGATGGGGCGCCCCAGGCCTGGGGCTCCCTAAGCCTAAGAGCTGGGACGACCCAGGCCTGGGGCTCCCTTAGCCTAAGGGATGGGACACACCAGGCCTGGGGCTCCGAAAGCCTAAGAGCTGGGGCGGCACAGGCCTGGGGATCCCAAAGCCTAAGGGCTGGGGCGCCCAGGCCTGGGGCTCTCTAAGCCCAAGGGCTGAGTCGCCCCAGGCCTGGGGCTCCCAAAGCCCAAGGACTGAGGCGTCCCAAGCCTGGGGCTCCCAAAGCATAAGGGCTGGGGCGCACCAGGCCTGGGGCTCCCTAAGCCTAATGGCTGGGGTACCCCAGGCCTGGGCATCCCTAATCCTAAGGGCTGGGGCGTCGAAGGCCTTGGGCTCCCAAAGCCTAAAGGCTGGGGCACCCCAGGCCTGTGGCTCCCTAAGCCTAAGGGCTGGGGCGCCTCAGGCCTGGGGCTCCCTAAGCGTAAGTGTGGGGGCGCCCCAAGCTTGGAGCTAACTAAGCCGAAGGACTGGCGCGTCCCTGGCCTGGGGCTCCCAAAGCCTAATGCCGGGGCGTCCCAGGCTTCAGGCTCTCTAAGCCCAATGGCTGAGGCGCCCCTGGCCTGGGGCTCCCAAAACCCAAGGACTGTGGCATACCAGGCCTGGGGCTACCTAAGACTAAGGGCTTAGGCGCCACAGGCCAGAGCTCCCAAAGCCTAATTCCTGGGCGCCCCCGGGGGGCACCCCAAGCTTGGAGCTCCCTAAGCCGAAGGGCTGGCGCGTCCCAGGCCTGGGGCTCAAAAAGCCTAAGGACTGGTGCTCCCCAGGCCTGGGGCTCTATAAGCCAAAGGGCTGGGGCGCCCCTGGCCTGGGGCACCTAAAGCCTAAGTGCTGGGGCGACCCAGGCCTGGGTCTCCTAAAGCCTAAGGGCTGGGGCGCCTCAGGCCTGGGGCTTTCAAAGCCTAAAGGCTGGGGCGCCCAGGACTGGGGCTCTCTAAGCCCAAGGGCTGAGGCGCCCCAGGCCTGGGGCTCCCAAAGCCCAAGGACTGAGGCGTCCCAGGCCTGGGGCTCCCTAAGCATAAGGGCTTGGGCGCACCAGGGCTGGGGCTCCCTAAGCCTAATTGCTGGGGCGCCCCAGGCCTGGTGCTCCCAAAGCCTAAGGGCTGGGGCGCACCTGGCCTGGGGATCCGAAAGCCTAAGGGCTGGGGCGTCGAAGGCCTTGGGCTCCGAAAGCCTAAAGGCTGGGGCGCCCCAGGCCTGGGGCTCCCTAAGCGTCAGAGTTGGGGCGCACAAGGCCTGGGGCTCCCTAAGTCTAAGTGTGGGGATGCCCCAAGCTTGGAGCTAACTAAGCCGAAGGACTGGCGCGTCCCTGCGCTGGGGCTCCCAAAGGCTAATTGCCGGGGCGGCCCAGGCCTCGGGCTCTCTAAGCCCAAGGACTGAGGTGCCCCTGGCCTGGGGCTCCAAAAGCCCAAGGACTGAGGCGTACCAGGCCTGGGGATACCTAAGCCTAAGTGCTTGGGCGCCCCAGGCCTGGGGCTCCCAAAGCCTAAAGGCTGGGGCGCCCAGGCCTGGGGCTCTCTAAGCCCAAGGGCTGAGGCGCCCCAGGACTGGGGCTCCCAAAGCCCAAAGACTGAGGCGTCCCAGGCCTGGGGCTCCCTAAGCATAAGGGCTTTGGCGCACCAGGGCTGGGGCTCCCTAAGCCTAATTGCTGGGGCGCCCCAGGCCAGGTGCTCCCAAAGCCTAAGGGCTGGGGCGCACCTGGCCTGGGGATCCTAAAGCCTAAGGGCTGGGACGTCGACGGCCTTGGGCTCCGAAAGCCTAAAGGCTGGGGCGCCCCAGGCCTGGGTCTCCCTAAGCCTAATGGCTGGGGTACCCCAAGCCTGGGCATCCCTAATCCTAAGGCCTGGGGCGTCGAAGGCCTTGGGCTCCCAAAGCCTAAAGGCTGGGGCGCCCCAGGCCTTGGGCTCCCTAAGCCTAAGGGCTGGGGCGCCTCAGGCCTGGGGCTCCATAAGCGTAAGTGTGGGGGCGCCCCAAGCTTGGACCTAACTAAGCCGAAGGACTGGCACGTCCCTGGCCTGGGGCTCCCAAAGCCTAATGCCGGGGCGTCCCAGGCTTCAGGCTCTCTAAGCCCAATGGCTGAGGCGCCCCTGGCCTGGGGCTCCCAAAACCCAAGGACTGAGGCGTACCAGGCCTGGGCCTACCTAAGACTAAGGGCTTGGGAGCCACAGGCCAGAGCTCCCAAAGCCTAATTCCTGGGCGCCCCCTGGGGGCACCCCAAGCTTGGAGCTCCCTAAGCCGAAGGGCTGGCGCGTCCCAGGCCTGGGGCTCAAAAAGCCTAAGGACTGGTGCGCCCCAGGCCTGGGGCTCTCTAAGCCAAAGGGCTGGGGCGCCCCAGGCCTGGGGCACCTAAAGCCTAAGTGCTGGGGCGACCCAGGCCTGGGGCTCCTAAAGCCTAAGGGCTGGGGCGCCCCAGGCCTGGGGCTCCCAAAGCCTAAAGGCTGGGGCGCCCAGGCCTGGGGCTCTCTAACCCCAAGGGCTGAGGCGCCCCAGGCCTGGGGCTCCCAAAGCCCAAAGAAGGAGGCGTCCCAGGCCTGGGGCTCCCTAAGCATAAGGGCTTGGGCGCACCAGGGCTGGGGCTCCCTAAGCCTAATTGCTGGGGCTCCCCAGGCCACGTGCTCCCAAAGCCTAAGGGCTGGGGCGCACCTGGCCTGGGGATCCGAAAGCCTAAGGGCTGGGGCGTCGAAGGCCTTGGGCTCCGAAAGCCTAAAGACTGGGGTGCCCCAGGCCTGGGGCTCCCTAAGCCTAAGGGCCTGGGGGCCTCAGGCCTGGGGCTCCCTAAGCGTCAGCGTTGGGGCGCACAAGGCCTGGGGCTCCCTAAGCCTAAGTGTGGGGGTGCCCCAAGCTTGGAGCTAACTAAGCCGAAGGACAGGCGTGTCCCTGCTCTGGGGCTCCCAAAGGCTAATTGCCGGGGCGGCCCAGGCCTCGGGCTCTCTAAGCCCAAGGGCTGAGGTGCCCCTGGCCTGGGGCTCCAAAAGCCCAAGGACTGAGGCGTACCAGGCCTGGGGCTACCTAAGCCTAAGTGCTTGGGCGCCCCAGGCCAGGGCTCCCAAAGCCTAATTGCTGGGCGCCCCCGGGGTGCGCCCCAAGCTTGGAGCTCCCTAACCCGAAGGGCTGGCTCGTCCCAGGCCTGGAGCACCCAAAGCTTAAGTGCTGGGGCGACCCAGGGCTGGGGCTCCCTAAGCCTAATGGCTGGGGCACCCCAGGCCTGGGCATCCCTAATCCTAAGTGCTGGGGCGCCCCAGGCCTGGGGCTCCCTAAGCCTAAGAGCTGGGGCGACCCAGGCCTGGGGCCCCCTAAGCCTAAGGGCTGGGGCGCGCCAGGCCTGGGGCTCCGAAAGCCTAAGAATTGGGGCGGCACAGGCCTGGGGATCCCAAAGCCTAAGGGCTGGGGCGCCCAGGCCTGGGGCTCTCTAAGCCCAAGGGCTGAGTCGCCCCATGCCTGGGGCTCCCAATGCGCAAGGACTGAGGCGTCCCAGGCCTGGGGCTCCCAAAGCATAAGGCAGGGGCGCACCAGGCCTGGTCCTCCCTAAGCCTAATGGCTGGGGTACCCCATGCCTGGGCATCCCTAATCCTAAGGGCTGGGGCGTCGAAGGCCTTGGGCTCCCAAAGCCTAATTGCTGGGGCGCCCCAGGCCTGGGCATCCCAAATCCTAAGGGCTGGGGCACGTCAGGCCTGGGACTCCCTAAGCCTAATTGCTGGGGTGGCCCAGGCCTCGGGCTCTCTAAGCCCAAGGGCTGGGGCGCCCCAAGCCTGGGGCCCCCTAAGACTAACGGCTTGGGTGCCCCAAGCCAGGGCTCCCAAAGGCTAAGTGCTGGGGCGCCACAGGCCTGGGACTCCCTGAGCCTAAGGGCTTGGGCGCCCCAGGCCTGGGACTCCAAAAGCCTAAAGGCTTGGGCGCCCCAGGCCTGGGGCTCCCTAAGCCTAAGGGCAGGGGCGCCTCAGGCCTGGGGCTCCCAAAGCGTAAGGGTTGGGGCGCACAAGGCCTGGGGCTCCCTAAGCCTAAGTGCTGGGGCACCCCAGTCCTTGGGCTCCCTAAGCCTAATTGCTGGGGCGCCCCAGCTCTGGGGATCTCTAAGCCTAAGGGCTGGGGCGGCCCAGCCCTGGGGCTCCCAAAGCCTAAGTGCAGGGGCGCCCTAGGCCTGGGACTCCCTAAGTCTAAGAACTGGGGCCCACCAGGCCTGGTGCTCCCTAAGCCTAAGAGCTGGGGCGACCCAGGCCTTGGGCTCCCTAAACATAAGGGCTGGGGCGCACCAGGCCTGGGGCTCCCAAAGCCTAAGAGCTGGGGCGACCCAGGCCTGGGGCCCCCTAAGCCTAAGGGCTGGGGCGCGCCAGGCCTGGGGCTCCGAAAGCCTAAGAATTGGGGCGGCACAGGCCTGGGGATCCCAAAGCCTAAGGGCTGGGGCGCCCAGGCCTGGGGCTCTCTAAGCCCAAGGGCTGAGTCGCCCCATGCCTGGGGCTCCCAATGCGCAAGGACTGAGGCGTCCCAGGCCTGGGGCTCCCAAAGCATAAGGCAGGGGCGCACCAGGCCTGGTCCTCCCTAAGCCTAATGGCTGGGGTACCCCATGCCTGGGCATCCCTAATCCTAAGGGCTGGGGCGTCGAAGGCCTTGGGCTCCCAAAGCCTAATTGCTGGGGCGCCCCAGGCCTGGGCATCCCAAATCCTAAGGGCTGGGGCACGTCAGGCCTGGGACTCCCTAAGCCTAATTGCTGGGGTGGCCCAGGCCTCGGGCTCTCTAAGCCCAAGGGCTGGGGCGCCCCAAGCCTGGGGCCCCCTAAGACTAACGGCTTGGGTGCCCCAAGCCAGGGCTCCCAAAGGCTAAGTGCTGGGGCGCCACAGGCCTGGGACTCCCTGAGCCTAAGGGCTTGGGCGCCCCAGGCCTGGGACTCCAAAAGCCTAAAGGCTTGGGCGCCCCAGGCCTGGGGCTCCCTAAGCCTAAGGGCAGGGGCGCCTCAGGCCTGGGGCTCCCAAAGCGTAAGGGTTGGGGCGCACAAGGCCTGGGGCTCCCTAAGCCTAAGTGCTGGGGCACCCCAGTCCTTGGGCTCCCTAAGCCTAATTGCTGGGGCGCCCCAGCTCTGGGGATCTCTAAGCCTAAGGGCTGGGGCGGCCCAGCCCTGGGGCTCCCAAAGCCTAAGTGCAGGGGCGCCCTAGGCCTGGGACTCCCTAAGTCTAAGAACTGGGGCCCACCAGGCCTGGTGCTCCCTAAGCCTAAGAGCTGGGGCGACCCAGGCCTTGGGCTCCCTAAACATAAGGGCTGGGGCGCACCAGGCCTGGGGCTCCCAAAGCCTAAGAGCTGGGGCGGCACAGGCCTGGAGCTCCCAAATCCTAAGGGCTGGGGAGCCACCGGCGTGGGCTCCCAAAGCCTAATGCCTGGGCCCCCAGGCCTGGTGCTCCCTAAGCCTAAAGGCTGGGGCGACGCAGGTCTGGGGCTCTCTAAGACGAAGGGCTGGGGTGCCCCAGGCCTGGGGATTTAAAGCCTAAGGGCTGGGGCGCCCCAGGCTTGGGGTTCCAAAGCCTAAGGGTGGGGCTCCCCAGGCCTGGGGCTCCCAAATCTTAAGGGCTGGGGCGTCCCAGACCTGGGGCTCCCAAATCCTAAGGGCTGGGGCGCCACAGGTCTGGGCCTCAAAACCCTAAAGGCTGGGGCGCAGCAGGCCTTGGGCTCTCTAAGCCCAAGTGCTGAGGCGCCCCAGGCCTGGGGCTCCCAAAGCCTAAAGGCTGGGGCGCGCAAGCATCGGGCTCTCTAAGCCTAATTGCCGGGGCGACCCAGGCTCCGGGCTCTCTAAGCCCAAGGGCTGAGGCGCCCCTGGCCTGGGGCTCCCAAAGCCCAAGGACTGAGGCGTACTAGGCCAGGGGCTATCTAAGCCTAAGGGCTTGGGCGCCCCAGGCCAGGGCTCCCAAGGCCTAATTGCTGGGTGCCCCCGGGGGGCGCCCCAAGCTTGGAGCTCCCTAAGCCGAAGGGCTGGCGCGTCCCAGGCCTCGGGCTCCCAAATCCTAAGTGCTGGGGCGCCACAGATCTGGGGCCCCAAAAGCTAAGGGTTGGGGCGCCCCTGGCCTGGGGCTCCCTAAGCCTAACGGTTGGGTCGCCCCAGGCCGGGGGCTGCCTAAGTCTAAGAGCTGTGGCTCACCACGCCTGGGGCTCCCTAAGCCTAAGGGCTGGGGCGCCCCAGGCCTGGGGATTTAATGCCTAAGTGCTGGGGCACACCAGACCAGGGGCTCCCTAAGCCTAAGTGTGGGGACGCCCCAGGCCTGCAGCTCCCAAAACCCGAAGGGCTGGGGCGCCCCAGGCCTGTGGTTCCCTAAGCCTAAGGGTTGGGGCGCCCCAGACCTGGCGATCCCTAAGCCTAAGTCCTCGGGCGCACCAGACCAGGGGCTCCCCAAGCCTAAGTGTGGGGGAGCCCCAGGCTTGGAGATCCCTAAACCGAAGGGCTGGGGCGTCCCAGGCCTGGGGCTCCCAAAGCCTAAGGGCTGGGGCGCGCCAGGCCTGGGGCTCTCTAAGCCCAAGGGCTTGGGCGCCCCAGGCCTGGGGCTCCCACAACCCAAGGACTGAGGCGTACAGGCCTGGGGCTCCCTAAACCTAAAGGCTGAGGTGTCCCAGGCCTGGGGCTCCCAAAGCCTAAGTGTTGGGGCGCACAAGGCCTGGGGCTCCCAAAGCCTAAGAGCTGGGGCGGCACAGGCCTGGGCCTCCCAAAGCCTAAGGGCTGGGGAGCCACAGGCGTTGGGCTCCCAAAGCCTAATGCCTGGGCCTCTAGGCCTGGGGCTCCCTAAGCCTAAGGGCTGGGGCAACGCAAGTCTGGGGCTCTCTAAGACTAAGGGCTGGGGCGCCCCAGGCCTGGGGCTCCCAAAGCCTAAGTGCAGGGGCGCCCAAGGCCAGGGGATCCCTAAGTCTAAGAACTGGGGCCCACCAGGCCTGGGGCTCCCTAAGTCTAAGAGCTGGGGCGACCCAGGCCTGGGGCTCCCTAAGCCTAAGTGTTGGGGTGCACAAGGCCTGGGGCTCCCAAAGCCTAAGAGCTGGGGCGGCACAGGCCTGGGCCTCCCAAAGCCTAAGGGCTGGGGAGCCACAGGCGTTGGGCTCCCAAAGCCTAATGCCTGGGCCCCTAGGACTGGGGCTCCCTAAGCCTAAGGGCTGGGGCGACGCAGGTCTGGGGCTCTCTAAGACTAAGGGCTGGGGCGCCCCAGGCCTGGGGATTTAAAGCATAAGGGCTGGGGTGCCCCAGGCCTGGGGCACCCTGAGCCTAAGGGCTGGGGCGCCCCACTCCTGGGGCTCCCAGAGCCTAAGTGCTGGGGAGCCCCAGGCTGGGGTTCCCAAACTTTAGGTCTGGGTCGCCCCAGGCCTGAGGCTCCCAAAACCTAATGGCTGGGGCACCACAGCCTCGGGCTCCTAAAGCCTAAGGGCTGGGGCGCCCCAGTCCTGGGGCTCCCAAAGCCCAAGGACTGAGGCGTCCCAGGCCTGGGGCTCCCAAAGCCTAAGTGCTGGGGAGCCCCAGGCCTGGGGCCCCTAAATCCTAATGGCTGGGGCGCCCAGGCCTGGGCATCCCTAATCCTAAGGTCTCGGCGTCCCAGGCCTGGCGCTCCATAAGCCTAATTGCTGGGGCGCCCCAGGTCTGGGGCTCTCAAATCATAAGGGTTGAGGCGCCACAGGCATGGGGCTCCTTAAGACTAATTGCTAGGGCGCCCCAGGTCTGGGGCTCTCTAAGCCTAAGGACTGGGGCAACCCAGGCCTGGGGCTCCCAAAGCCTAAGGGCTGGGTGGCCCCAAGCCTGGGGTTCCCAAAGGCTAATGGCTGCGGCGCCCCAGGACTGGTGCTTTCTATGCCTAAGGACTTGGGCGACCCAGACCTGGGGATCCCTAAGCGTAAGGGCTGGGGCGCCTCAGGCCTAGGGCTCCCAAAGCCTAAGGGCTGGGGAGCCACAGGCCTGAGGTTACCAAAGCCTAAGGGCTGGGGCGCCCCAGGCCTGGGGCTCCAAAAGCCTAAAGGCTGTGGCGCCTCAGGCCTGGGGCTCCCTAAGCCTAAGGGCTGGGGCGCCTCAGACCTGGACTCCCTAAAGCTAACTGCTGGGGCACCACAGGCCTTGCGCTCCCAATGACTAAGGGCTGGGACGCCCAAGGCCTGGGACTCCCTAAGCCTAAGGGCTGGGGCTCCCCAGTTCTGGTGCTCTCTAAGCCTAAGGACTGGGGCAACCCAGGCCTGGCGCTCCCAAAGCCCAAGAACAGAGGCGTCCCAGGCCTGGGGCTCCCTAAACCGAAGGGCTCGGGCGCCCTAAGCCTGGGATCGCAAAGCCTAAGGGCTGGGGCGCCCCAAGCCTGGGGCTCCCAAAGCTTAAGGTCTGGAGCGCCCCAGGCCTGGGGCTTCCAAAGCCTAATGGCTGGGGCACCCAAGCCTCGGGCTCCCAAAGCCTAAGGGCTGGGGCGCCCCAGGCCTGGGGCTCCCAAAGCTCAAGGAATGAGGCGTCCCAGGCCTGGGATTTCCTAAGCCTAAGGGCTGGGGCGCCCCAGGCCTGGGGCTCCCTAAGCCTAATGGCTGGGGCGCCCCAGGTCTGGTGCTCTCTAAGCCTAAGGACTGGGGCGACCCAGGCCTGGGGCTCCCTAAGCCTAAGGTCTGGGGCTCCCCAGCCCTGCGGCTCCTTAAGCCTACAGGCTGGAGCGCCTCAGGCCTGGGTCCCCCTAAGCCTAAGTTCTGGGGAGCCCCAGGCCTGGGGCTCCCAAAGCCTAAGGGCTGGGGCGCCCCAGGCCTGGGGCTCCCAAATCCTAAGGGCTGGGGCACCACAGGCCTTGCGCTCCCAATGATTAAGGGCTGGGACGCCCAAGGCCTGGGACTCCCTTAGCCTAAGGGCTGGGGCTCCCCAGGTCTTGTGCTCTCTAAGCCTAAGGACTGGGGCAACCCAGGCCTGGCGCTCCCAAAGCCCAAGAACAGAGGCGTCCGAGGCTGGGGCTCCCTAAACCGAAGGGCTCGGGCGCCCTAAGCCTGGGATCGCAAAGCCTAAGGGCTGGGGCACCCCAGGCCTGGGTCTCCCAAAGCTTAAGGTCTGGGGCGCCCCAGGCCTGGGGCTCCCAAAGCCTAATGGCTGGGGCGCCCAAGCCTCGGGATCCCAAAGCCTAAGGGCTGGGGCGCCCCAGGCCTGGGGCTCCCAAAGTTCAAGGACTGAGGCGTCCCAGGCCTGGGGCTCCCAAAGCCTAATGGCTGGGGCGCCCAAGCCTCAGGATCCCAAAGCCTAAGGGCTGGGGCGCCCCAGGCCTGGGGCTCCCAAAGATCAAGGACTGAGGCGTCCCAGGCCTGGGGCTCCCTAAGCCTAAGGGCTGGGGCGCTCCAGGTTTGGAGCTCTCTAAGCCTAAGGACTGGGGCGACCCAGGCCTGGGGCTCCCTAAGCCTAAGTTCTGGGGCTCCCAAGGCCTGGGGCTCCCTAAGCCTAAGTTCTGGGGAGCCCCAGTCCTGGGGCTCCTAAAGCCTAATGGCTGGGGCACCCCAGGCCTGGGCATCCCTAATCCTAAGGGCTGGGGCGCACCGGGCCTGGAGCTCCATAAGCCTAATTGCTGGGGCGCCCCAGGTCTGGGGCTCTCTAATCCTAAGGGCTGGGGCACCACAGGCATGGGGCTCCCTAAGACTAATTGCTATGGCACCCTAGGACTGGCCCTCTCTAAGCCTAAGGACTTGGGCGACCCAGTCCTGGGGCTCCCAAAGCCTAATGGCTGGGGCGCCTCAGGTCTGGGGTTCCCTAAGCCTAAGGGCTGGGGCGCCCCAGGACTGGGACTACCTAAGCATAAGGGCTGGGGCGCACCGGGCCTGGAGCTCAATAAGCCTAATTGCTGGGGCGCCCCAGGTCTGGGGCTCTCTAATCCTAAGGGCTGGGGCGCCACAGGCATGGGGCTCCCTAAGACTAATTGCTATGGCACCCTAGGACTGGCCCTCTCTAAGCCTAAGGACTTGGGCGACCCAGTCCTGGGGCTCCCAAAGCCTAATGGCTGGGGCGCCTCAGGTCTGGGGTTCCCTAAGCCTAAGGGCTGGGGCGTCCCAGGACTGGGACTACCTAAGCATAAGGGCTGGGGCGCCTCAGACCGGGGGCTCCCTCAGCCTAATGGCTGGGGAGCCCAAGGCCTGGGAGTCTCTAAGCCTAAGGGCTGTGGTGCCCCAGTACTTGGGCTCCCTAAGCCTAAGGGCTGGGGCGCCCCAGGACTGGGGCTCCCTAAGGCTAAGCGCTGGGGCGCACCAGACTTTGGGCTACCAAACCTAAAGGCTGGGCCTCCCAGGCCTGTTCTTCCCTAAGTCTAAGAGATGTGGCACGCGAGGCTTGGGGCCCCCTAAGCCTAAGGCCTGGGAAACCCCAGGCCTGGGGCTCCCTAAGCCTAAGGGCTGGGGCGCCCCAGGCCTGGGGCTCCCAAAGCCTAAGAGCTGGGGTGCCACAGGCCTGGGGCTCCCAAAGCCTAAGGGCTGGGGCGGCCCAGGCCTGGGACTCCCAAAGCCTAAGGCTGGGGCGCCCCAGGCCTGCGGCTCCCATCCTCTGGCTGGGGCGCCCCAGGCCTGGGGCTCCCAAATCCTAAGGGCTGGGACGCCACAGGCCTTGCGCTCCCAATGCTTAAGGGCTGGGGCGCCCCAGGCCTGGGGCTCCCAAAGTTCAAGGACTGAGGCGTCCCAGGCCTGGGGCTCCCTAAGACTAAGGGCTGGGGCGCCCCAGGTCTGGAGCTCTCTAACCCTAAGGACTGGGGCGAACCAGGCCTGGGCCTCCCTAACCCCAAGGTGTGGGGCTCCCCAGGCCTGGGGCTCCATAAGCCTACGGGCTGGGACGCCTCAGGCCTGGGGCTCCCTAATCCTTAGTTCTGGGGTGCCCCAGGCCTGGGGCTCCGAAAGCCTAATGGCTGGGCGCCCCAGGCCTGGGCATCCCTAATCCTTAGGGCTGTGGCGCCCGAGGCCTGGAGCTCCATAAGCCTACTTGTTGAGGCGCTCCAGGTCTGGGGCTCTCTAATCCTAAGGGCTGGGGCGCCACAGGCATGGGGCTCCCTAAGACTAATAGCTAGGGCGCCCTAGGACTGGTGCTCTCTAGGCCTAAGGACTTGGGCGACCCAGTCCTGGGGCTCCTAAAGCCTAATGGCTGGGGCGCCTCAGGCCTGGGGCTCCCTAAGCATAAGGGCTGGGGCGCCCCAGGACTGGGGCTACCTAAGCATAAGGGCTGGGGCTCCTCAGACCGGGGGCTCCCTAAACCTAATGGCTGGGGAGCCCCAGGCCTGGTAGTCTCTAAGCCTAAGGGCTGGGGCGCCCCAGTACTGGGGCTCACTATGCCTAAGGGCTGGGGTGCACCAGACCTGGGGCTACCAAAGGCTAAGGGCTGGGCCTCCCAGGCCTGTTCCTCCCTAAGCCTAAGGGCTGTGGCGCGCGAGGCTTGGGGCCCCGTAAGCCTAAGGGCTGGGAAACCCCAGGCCTGGGGCTCCCTAAGCCTAAGGGCTGGGGCGCCCCAGGCCTGGGGCTCCCAAAGCCTAAGGGCTGGGGCGCCACAGGCCTGGGGCTCCCAAAGCCTAAGGGCTGGGGCGCCACAGGCCTGGGGCTCCCAAAGCCTAAGGGCTGGGGCGGCCCTGGCCTGGGGCTCCCAAAGCCTAAGGCTGGAGCGCCCCAGGCCTGGGGCTCCCAAATCCTAAGGGCTGGGGCGCCACAGGCCTAGGGCTCCCAAAGCCTAAGGGCTGGGGGGGCCCAGGCCTGGGGCTCCCAAAGCCTATAGCTGGGGCGCCCCAGGCCTGGGACTCCCAAATCCTAAGGGCTGGGCGCCACAGGCCTTGCGCTCCCAATGCCTAAGGGCTGGGGCGCCCCAGGCCTGGGGCTCCCTAATCCTAAGGCTAGGTCGCCCCAGGTCTGGTGCCCTCTAAGCCTAAGGAATGGGGCGGGCCAGGTCTGGGGCTCCCTAAGCCTAAGGGCTGGGGGGCCCCAGGCCTGGGGTTCCCAAAGCCTAAGGGCTGGAGCGCCCCAGGCTGGGGATCCCGAAACCTAAGGGCTGGGGCTCCCCATCCAGGGGCTCCTTAAGCCTAAGGGCTCGGGCTCCTCAGGCCTGGGGCTCCCTAAGCCTAAGGGCTGGGACGCCCCAGGACTGGGGCTCCCTAAGCCTAAGTGTGGGGGCGCCCCATGCCTGGGAGTCCCTAAGCCTAAGGGCTGTGGCGCCCCAGGTCTGGGGCTACCTAAGCCTAAGGGCTGGGGCGCCCCAGGTCTGGGGCGCCCAAAACCTATGGGCTGGGGCGTCCAAGGCATGGGGATCCAAAAGCCTAAGGGCTGGGGCGCCACAGGACTAGGGCTCCTAATGCTAAGGGATGGGTGCACCAGGCCTGGGGCTCCCAAAGCCTAAGGGCTGGGGAGCCCAGGACTAGGGTTCCAAAGCCTAAGCGCTGGGGCGCCCCAGACCTGGAGCTATCTAAGCCTAAGAGCAGGGGCGCCCCAGGTCTGGGACTCCCAAAACCTATGGCCTGGGGCGTCCCAGGCATGGGGATCCAAAAGCCTAAGCGCTGGGGCGCCACAGGCCTGGGGTTCCCTAAGCCTAAGGGCTGGGGCGCCACAGGCCTGGGGCTCCCAAAACCTAAGGGCTAGGGCGACCCAGGCCAGGGGCTCCCAACGCTTAAGGTCTGGGGCGCCCCAGGCCTGGGGCTCCCAAAGTCTAAGGGCTGGGGCGCCCCAGCCTCGGGCTCCCAAAGGCTAAGGGCTGGGGCACCCCAGGCCTGGGGCTCCCAAATCCTAAGGGCTGGGGCGCCACAGGCCTTGCGCTCCCAATGCTTAAGGGCTGGGGCGCCCCAGGCCTGGGGCTCCCAAAGTTCAAGGACTGAGGCGTCCCAGGCCTGGGGCTCCCTAAGACTAAGGGCTGGGGCGCCCCAGGTCTGGAGCTCTCTAACCCTAAGGACTGGGGCGACTCAGGCCTGGGGCTCCCTAACCCTAAGGTGTGGGGCTCCCCAGGCCTGGGGCTCCATAAGCCTACGGGCTGGGGCGCCTCAGGCCTGGGGCTCCCTAATCCTAAGTTCTGGGGTGCCCCAGGCCTGGGGCTCCGAAAGCCTAATGGCTGGGCGCCCCAGGCCTGGGCATCCCTAATCCTTAGGGCTGGGGCGCCCCAGGCCTGGAGCTCCATAAGCCTACTTGTTGAGGCGCTCCAGGTCTGGGGCTCTCTAATCCTAAGGGCTGGGTCGCCACAGTCATGGGGCTCCCTAAGACTAATAGCTAGGGCGCCCTAGGACTGGTGCTCTCTAGGCCTAAGGACTTGGGCGACCCAGTCCTGGGGCTCCCAAAGCCTAATGGCTGGGGCGCCTCAGGCCTGGGGCTACCTAAGCATAAGCGCTGGGCGCCTCAGACCGGGGGCTCCCTAAACCTAATGGCTGGGGAGCCCCAGGCCTGGTAGTCTCTAAGCCTAAGGGCTGGGGCGCCCCAGTACTGGGGCTCACTATGCCTAAGGGCTGGGGCGCCCCAGGACTGGGGCTCCCTAAGGCTAAGGGCTGGGGTGCACCAGACCTGGGGCTACCAAAGCCTAAGGGCTGGGCCTCCCAGGCCTGTTCCTCCCTAAGCCTAAGGGCTGTGGCGCGCGAGGCTTGGGGCCCCGTAAGCCTAAGGGCTGGGAAACCCCAGGCCTGGGGCTCCCTAAGCCTAAGGGCTGGGGCGCCCCAGGCCTGGGGCTCCCAAAGCCTAAGGGCTGGGGCGCCACAGGCCTGGGGCTCCCAAAGCCTAAGGGCTGGGGCGGCCCAGGCCTGGGGCTCCCAAAGCCTAAGGCTGGAGCGCCCCAGGCCTGGGGCTCCCAAATCCTAAGGGCTGGGGCGCCACAGGCCTAGGGCTCCCAAAGCCTAAGGGCTGGGGCGGCCCAGGCCTGGGGCTCCCAAAGCCATTGGCTGGGGCGCCCCAGGCCTGGGACTCCCAAATCCTAAGGGCTGGGCGCCACAGGCCTTGCGCTCCCAATGCCTAAGGGCTGGGGCGCCCCAGGCCTGGGGCTCCCTAATCCTAAGGCTGGGTCGCCCCAGGTCTGGTGCCTTCTAAGCCTAAGGAATGGGGCGGGCCAGGCCTGGGGCTCCCTAAGCCTAAGGGCTGGGGGGCCCCAGGCCTGGGGTTCCCAAAGCCTAAGGGTTGGAGCGCCCCAGGCTGGGGATCCCGAAACCTAAGGGCTGGGGCTCCCCATCCAGGGGCTCCTTAAGCCTAAGGGCTCGGGCTCCTCAGGCCTGGGGCTCCCTAAGCCTAAGGGCTGGGACGCCCCAGGACTGGGGCTCCCTAAGCCTAAGTGTGGGGGCGCCCCATGCCTGGGAGTCCCTAAGCCTAAGGGCTGTGGCGCCCCAGGTCCGGGGCTACCTAAGCCTAAGGGCTGTGGCGCCCCAGGTCTGGGGCGCCCAAAACCTATGGGCTGGGGCGTCCAAGGCATGGGGATCCAAAAGCCTAAGGCTGGGGCGCCACAGGACTAGGGCTCCTAATGCTAAGGGATGGGTGCACCAGGCCTGGGGCTCCCAAAGCCTAAGGGCTGGGGAGCCCAGGACTAGGGTTCCAAAGCCTAAGGGCTGGGGCGCCCCAGACCTGGAGCTATCTAAGCCTAAGAGCAGGGGCGCCCCAGTTCTGGGACTCCCAAAACCTATGGCCTGGGGCGTCCCAGGCATGGGGATCCAAAAGCCTAAGCGCTGGAGCGCCACAGGCCTGGGGCTCCCAAAACCTAAGGGCTAGGGCGACCCAGGCCAGGGGCTCCCAACGCTTAAGGTCTGGCGCGCCCCAGGCCTGGGGCTCCCAAAGTCTAAGGGCTGGGGCGCCCCAGCCTCGGGCTCCCAAAGGCTAAGGGCTGGGGCACCCCAGGTCTGGGGCTCCCAAAGCCTAAGGGCTGGGGCCAACCTAGGCCTAGGGCTCCCCAAGCCTAAGGGCTGTGGCGCCTGAGACCTGGGGCTCCCTAAGCCTAAGGGCTGCGGCGCCCCAGGACTGGGGCTCCCAGAGCCTAAATGTGGGGGCGCCCCCTGCCTGGGAGTCCCTAAGCCTAAGGACTGGGGCGCCCCAGGACTGGGGATCCCTAAGCCTAATGGCTGGGGCGTCCCAGGCCTGCGGCCCCCTAATACTAAGGGCAGGGGCAACCCAGGCCTGGGGCTACCTAAGGTAAGGGGTGGGGCTCCCCAGACCTGGGGCTCAATAAGCCTAATTGTGGGGGGGCCCCAGGCCTGGGAGGCCCTAAGCCTAAGGGCTGGGGCGCCCCAGGACTGGGGTTCCAAAGCCTAAGTGCTGGGGCGCCCCAGGTATGGGGCCACCTAAGCCTAAGAGCTGGGGCGCCCCAAGTCTGGGGCTCCCAAAACCTATGGGCTGCGGCGCCCCAGGCCTGGGGCTCCCAAAGCTTAAGGTCTGGGGCGCCCCAGGCCTGGGGCGCCCAAAGCCCAAGGACTGAGGCGTCCCAGGCCTGGGACTCCCTAAGCCTAAGGGCTGGGTCGCCCCAGGCCTAGGGCTCCCAAAGCCTAAGGGCTGGGGCACCCCAGGCCTGGGCATCCCTAATCCTAAAGGTTGGGGCGCCTCCGGCCTGGTGCTCCATAAGCCTAATTGCTGTTGCGCCCCAGGTCTGGGGCTCTCTAATCCTAAGGGCTAGGGTGCCACAGGCATGGGGCTCCCTAAGACTAATTGCTAGGGTGCCCCAGGACTGGTGCTCTCTAAGCCTAAGGACTGGGGCGACCCAGGCCTGGGGCTCCCTAAGCCTAAAGGCTGGGGCGCCCCAGGCCTAGGGCTCCCAAAGCCTAAGGGCTGGGGTTCCCCAGGTCTGGTGCTCCCAAAGCCTAATGGCTGCGGCGCCTCAGGCCTGGGACTCCCTAAGCCTAAGGGCTGGGACTCCTCAGGCCTGGGGCTCCCTAAGCCTAAGGGCTGGGGCGCCCCAGGACAGGGGCTCCCTAAGCCTAAGTGTGGGGGCGCCCCAGGCCTGGGAGTCCCTAAGCCTAAGGGCTGGGTTGCCTCAGGACTGGGGCTCCCTAAGTCTAAGGGCTGGGGCGCCACAGGCCTGCGGCTCCCAAAGCTTAAGGGCTGGGGCGCCCCAGGCCTGGGACCCCTTAAGACTAATTGCTAGGGCTCCCCAAGTCTGGGGCTCTCTAAGCCTAAGGCCTGGGCGCCCCAGGCCTGCGGCTCCCAAAGGCTAAGGGCTGGGGTGGCACAGGCCTGGGGCTCCCAAATCCTAAGGCTGGGGCGCCCCAGGCTTGGGGCTCCTTAAGCCTAAGGGCTGGGGCGCCCCAGGCCTGGGGCTCCCAAATCCTAAGGGCTGGGACGACCCAGACCTGGGGCTCCCAAAGCTCAAGGACTGAGGCATCCCAGGCCTGGGGCTCCCTAAGCCAAAGGGCTGGGTTGCCCCAGGCCTGGGGCTCACTAAGCCTAAGGGCTGGGGCGCCCCAGGTCTAGTGCTCTCTAAGCCTAAGGACTGGGGCGACCCAGTCCTGGGGCTCGCTAAGCCTAAGGTCAGGGGCCCCCCAGACCTGGGGCTCCTTAAGCCTACGGGCTGGGACGCCTCAGGCCTGGAGCTCCCTAAGCCTAAGTTCTGCGGAGCCCCAGGCCTGGGGCTCCTAAATCCTAATGGCTGGGGCGCCCCAGGCCTGGGCATCCCTAATCCTAAGGGCTGGGGCGCCCCAGGCCTGGAGCTCCATAAGCCTAATTGCTGGGGCGCCCCAGGTCTGGGGCTCTCTAATCCTAAGGGCTGGGCCGCCACTGGCATGGGGCTCCCTAAAACTAATTGCTAGGGCGCCCCAGGTCTGGTGCTCTCTTAGCCTAAGGACTTGGGCAACCCAGGCCTGGGGCTCCTAAAGCCTAAGGGCTGGGGCGCCCCAGGCCTGGGGCTCCCAAAGCCGAAGGGCTGGGTGGTCCCAAGCCTGGGGTTCCCAAAGCCTAAGGGCTGGGGCGCCCCATGCCTGGGGCTCCCAAAGCCTAAGGGCTGGAGCGCCCCAGGACTGGTGCTCTCTATGCCTAAGGACTTGAGCGACCCAGGCCTGGGGATCCCTAAACTTAAGGGCTGGGGCGACCCATCCCTGGGGTTCCCAAAGCCTACGCGCTGGGGCGCCCCTGGCCTGGGGCTCTAAAAGCCTAAAGGCTGGGGCACCTCAGGCCTGGGGCTCACTAAGCCTAAGGGCTGGGGCGCCTCAGACCTGGACCCCCTAAAGTTAACGGCTGGGGCGCCCCAGGACTGGGGTTCCCTAAGCCTATGTGTGGGAGCGCCGTTGGCCTGGGAGTCCCTAAGCCTAAGGGCTGGGGCGCCCCAGGCCTGGGGCTCCCTAAGGCTAAGGGCTGGGGTGCCCCAGACGTGGGGCTCCCTAAGCCTAAGGGCTGGGGTGCCCCAGGCCTGGGCCTCCCAAAGCCTAAGAGTTGGGGCGCCACAGGCCTGGGGCTCCCAAAGCCTAATGGCTGGGGTGCCCCAGGCCTGGGGCTCCCAAGCCTAAGTGCTGGGGGGCCCCAGGCCTGCGGCTCCCAAAGGCTAAGGGCTGGGGTGCCACAGGCCTGGGGCTCACAAAGCCTAAGTTCTGGGGAGCCCCAGGCCTGGGGCTCCTAAAGCCTAATGACTGGGGCGCCCCAGGCCTGGGCATCCCTAATCCTAAGGGCTGGGGCGCCCCAGGCCTGGAGCTCCATAAGCCTAATTGCTGGGGCGCCCCAGGTCTGGGGCTCTCTACTCCTAAGGGTTGGGGCGCCCCAGGCATGGGGCTCCTTAAGACTAATTGCTAGGGCGCCCCAAGTCTGGGGCTCTCTAAGCCAAAGGGCTGTGGCGCCCCAGACCTGCGGCTCCCAAGGGCTAAGGGCTGGGGTGCCACAGACCTGGGACTCCCAAAGCCTAATGCTGGGGCACCCCAGGCCTGGGGCTCCCAAATCCTAAGGGCTGGGGCACCACAGGCCTTTCGATCCCAATGCCTAAGGGTTGGGGCGCCCAAGGCCTGGGACTCCCTAAGCCTAAGGGCTGGGGCGACCCAGGCCTGGGGCTCCCAAAGCCCAAGAACAAAGGCGTCCCAGGCCTGTGGCTCCTTAAGCCGAAGGGCTGGGGCGCCCTAAGCCAGGGATCACAAAGCCTAAGGGCTGGGGCGCCCCAGGCCTGGGGCTCCCAAAACTTAAGGTCTGGGGCACCCCAGGCCTGGGGCTCCCAAAGCCTAATGGCTGGGGCGCCCAAGCCTCGGGATCCCAAAGCCTAAGGGCTGGGGCTCCCCAGGCCTGGGGCTCCCTAAGCCTAAGGGCTAGGGCGCCCCAGGTCTGGAGCTCTCTAAGCCTAAGGACTGGGGCGACCCAGGCCTGGGGCTCCCTAAGCCTAAGGTCTGGAGCTCCCCAGACCTGGGGTTCCATAAGCCTACGGGCCGAGGCGCCTCAGGCCTGGGGCTCCCTAACCTAAGTTCTGGGGAGCCCTAGGCCTGGGGCTCCTAAATCCTAATGGCTGCGGCGCCCCAGGCCTGGGCATCCCTAATCCTAAGGGCTGGGGCGCCCCTGGCCTGGAGCTCCATAAGCCAAATTGCTGGGGAGCCCCAGGTCTGGGGCTCTCTAATCCTAATAGCTGGGGCGCCACAGGCATGGGCCACCCTAAGACTAATTGCTAGGGCGCCCTAGGACTGGTGCTCTCTAAGCCTAAGCACTTGGGCGACCCAGTCCTGGACATCCCTAATCCTAATGACTGGGGTGCACCAGGCCTGGGGCTCCCTAAGCCTAAGGGTTGAGGCGCCCCAGGACTGGGGCTACCTAAGCCTAAGTGCTGGGGCGCCTCAGACCTGGGGCTCCCTAAGCCTAAGCGCTGGAGCGCCCCAGGCCTGGGAGTCCCTAAGCCTAAGGGTTGGGGCGCCCCAGGACTAGGGCTCCCTAAGCCTAAGGGCTGGGGCGCCCCAGGACTGGGGCTACCAAAGCCTAAGGGCTGTGCCTCCCAGGCCTGGTCCTCCCTAAGCCTAAGGGCTGTGGCACGCCAGGCCTGGGGTCCCCTAAGCCTAAGGGCTGGGAAACCCCAGGCCTGGGGCTCCCTAAGCCTAAGGGCTGGGTCGCCCCAGGCTTGGGGCTCCCAAAGCCTAAGAGCTGGGGCGCCACAGGCCTCGGGCTCCCAAAGCCTAAGGCCTGGGGCGCCCCAGGCCTGTAGCTCCCAAGACTAAGGGCTGGGGTGCCCCAGGCATGGGGCTCCCTAAGACTAATTGCTAGGGCGTCCCAGGTCTGGGGCTCTCTAAACCTAAGGGCTGGTGCGCCCCAGGCCTGGGGCTCCCTAAGCCTAAGGGCTGTGGCGCCTCAGGTCTGGTTCTCTCTAAGCCTAAGGAATGGGGCGGCCCAGGCCTGGGGATCCCAAAACCGAATGGCTGGGGTGCCTCAGGCCTGGGGCTCCCGAAACCTAAGGGCTGGGGCTCCCCAGGCCTGGGGCTCCTTAAGCCTAAGTGCTCGGGCTCCTCAGGCCTGGGACTCCCTAAGCCTAAGGGCTGGGGCGCCCCAGGACTGGGGCTCCCTAAGCCTAAGTGTGGGGGCGCCCCATGCCTGGGAGTCCAAAAACCTATGGGCTGGGGCGTCCATGGCATGGGGATCCAAAAGCCTAAGGGCGGGGGCGCCCCGGGCCTGGGGTTCCCTAAGCCTAAGGGCTGGGGCACCCCAGGCCTGGGGCTCCCAAAGCTTAAGGTCTGGAGCACCACAGGACTAGGTATCCTAATGCTAAGGGCTGGGTGCACCAGGCCAGGGGCTCCCAAAGCCTAAGGGCTGGGGAACCCAGGACTGGGGTTCCAAAGCCTAAAGGCTGGGGCACCCCAGGTCTGGGGCTCCCAAAACCTATGGGCTGGGGGCGTCCCAGGCCTGGGGCTCCCAAAGTCTAAGGGCTGGGGCGCCCCAGCCTCGGGCTCCCAAAACCTAAGGGCTGGGGCGCCCCAGGTCTGGGGCTCCCAAAGCCCAAGGACTGAGGCGTCCTAGGCCTGGGGCTCCCTAAGCCTAAGGACTGGGGCGCCCCAGGCCTGGGGCTCCCTAAGTGTAAGGGCTGGGGTGCCCCAGGCCTGGGGCACCCTAAGCCTAAGGGCTGGGGCGCCCTAGGCCTCGGGCTCCCAAAGCCTAAGTGCTGGGGCGCCCCAGGCCTGGGGCTCCTAAAGCCTAATGGCTGGGGCGCCCCAGGCCTGGGCATCCCTAATCCTAAGGGCTGGGGCGCCCCAGGCATGGGGCTCCCTAAGACTAATTTCTAGGCCGCCCCAGGACTGGTGCTCTCTAAGCCTAAGGGCTGGGGCCCCCCTAGGCCTAGGGCTCCCTAAGCCTAAGGGCTATGGCGCCAGAGACCTGGGGCTCCCTAAGCCTAAGGGCTGCGGTCTCCCAGGACTGGGGCTCCCTAAGCCTAAATGTGGGGGCGCCCCAGGCATGCGAGTCCCTAAGCTTAAGGACTGGGTCGCCCCAGGACAGGGGTTCCCTAAGGCTAAGGGCTGGGTCGCCCCAGACCTGGGGCTCCCAATGTCTAAGGGCTGGGGCGTCCCGGCTGGGGCCCCCTAATTCTAAGGGCTGGGGCACCGCAGGCCTGGGGCTCCCTAAGGCTAAGGGCTGGGGCGCCCCAGGACTGTGGTTCCAAAGGCTAAGTGCTGGCGCGCCCCTGGTATGGGGCTACCTAAGCCTAAGAGCTGGGGCGCCCCAGGTCTGGGGCTACCAAAACCTATGGGCTGGGGCGCCCCAGGCCTGGGGCTCCCAGCGCCAAAGGACTGGGGCACCCCAGCCTCGGGCTCCCAAAGCATAAGGGCAAGGGCGCCCCAGGCCTGGGGCTCCCAAAGCCCAAGGACTGAGGCGTCCCAGGCCTGGGACTCCCTAAGCCTAAGGGCTGGGGCGCCCCAGGCCTGGGGCACCCTAAGCCTAAGGGCTGGGGCGCCCCAGGCATGGGGCTCCCAAAGCCTAAGGGCTGGGGCGCCCCAGGCATGGGGCTCCCAAAGCCTAAGTGCTGGGACGCTCCAGGCCTGGGGCTCCCAAAGCCTAAGGTCTGGGGCGCCCCAGGCCTGGGCATCCCTAGTCCTAAGGGCTGGGGCGCCCCCGGCCTGGGGCTCCATAAGCCTACTTGCTGGGGCGCCCCGGTCTGGGGCTCTCTAATCCAAAGGGCTGCGGCGCCACAGGCATGGGGCTCCCTAAGACTAATTGCTAGGGCGCCCCAGGACTGGTGCTCTCTAAGCCTAAGGACTGGAGCGACCCAGGGCTGGAGCTCCCTAAGCCTAATGGCTGGGGCGCCACAGGCCTGGGACTCCCTAAGCCTAAGGGCTGGGGCTCCCCAGGCCTGGGGCTACCTAAGCATAAGGACTGGGGCGCCTCTACTTGGGGCTCCCTAAGCCTAAGGGCTGGGGCGCCCCAGGAAAGGGGCTCCCTAAGCCTAAGTGTGGGGTCGCCCCAGGCCTGGGAGTCCCTAAGCCTCAGGGCTGGGTCGCCTCAGGACTGGGGTTCCCTAAGGCTAAGGGCTGGGGTGCCCCAGACCTGGGGCTCCCAAAGCCTAAGGGCTGGGGAGTCCCAGGCCTGGGGCTCCCTAAGCTTAACGGCTGTGGCGCCCTAGGCCTGGGGCCCCCTAAGCCTAAGTGCTAGGGCACCCCAGGCCTGGGGCTCCCTAAGCCTAAGGGCTGAGGCGCCCCAGGCCTGCGGTCCCAAAGCCTAAGTGCTGGGGCGCCCAAGGCCTGGGGCTCCCAAAGCCTAGGGGCAGGGGCACCCCAGGCCTGCGGCTCCCAAAAGCTAATGGCTGGGGCCCCCCAGGCCTGGGGGTCCCAAAGCCTAAGGCTGGGGCGCCCCAGACATGGGGCTCCCAAAGCTTAAGGACTGGGGCGCCCAAAGCCTGGGGCTACCAAATCCTAATGGCTGGGCCGCCACAGGCCTGGGGCTCCCAAAGCCTAAGTGCTGGGGGGCCCCAGGCCTGTGCATCCCTAATCCTAAGGGCTGGGCGTCCGAGGCATGGGGCTCCATAAGCCTAATTGCTGGGGCGCCCCAGGTTTGGGGATTTCCAATCCTAAGGGCTGGGGTGCCACAGGCATGGGGCTCGCTAAGCCTAAGGGCTGGCCCGCCCCAGGCCTGGGGCTCCCAAAGCCTAATGGCTGGGGCGCCTCAGGCCTGGGGTTCCCTAAGCCTAACGGCTGGGGTGCCCAGGACTGGGGCTCCCAAAAGCTTAGTGCTGGGGCGCCCCAGGACTGCGGCTCCCTAAGGCTAAGGGCTGGGGCACCCCAGGCCTGGGGCTCCCAATGCCTATGGGCTGGGGCGGCCCAGGCCTGGGGCTCCCTAAGCCTAAGGGCCGTGGTGCCCCAGGCCTGGGGCGCCCAAAGCCTAAGGCTGGGGCGTCCCAGGCCTGGGGCTCCCAAAGCCTAAGAGCTGGGGTGCCACAGGCCTTGGGCCCCAGGACTGGGGCTCCATAAGTGTAATTGTTGGGGCGACCCAGGCCTGGGGCTCCCTAAGCCTAATTGCTGGGGAGCCGCAGGCCTGGGGCTCCCTAAGCAGCAGGGCTTGGTCGTCCCAGGCCTGGGCCTCCCAAAGCCCAAGGGCTGAGGCGTCCCAGGCCTGGGGCTCCCTAAGCCTAAGGGCTGGGGCACGCAAGGCCTGGGGCTCCCTAAGCCTAATGGCTGGGATGACCCAGGCCTGGAGCACCCTAAGCCTAAGGGCTGGGGCGCCCCAGCAATGGGGCTCCCTAAGACTAATTGCTAGGGCGCCCTAGGTCTGGGGTCTTCTAAGCCTAAGGGCTGGGGCGCCACAGGCCTGGGGCTCCCAAAGCCTAAGGCTGGGGCGTCCCAGGCCTGGGGCTCCCAAAGCTTAAGGGCTGGAGCGCCCCAGGCCTTGGGCTCCCAAATCCTAAGGGCTGGGACACCACAGGCCTTGCGCTCCCAATGCCTAAGGGCTGGGGCGACCCAGGCCTGGGGCTCCCTAAGCCTAAGGGCTGGGGCGCCCCAGGTCTGCTGCTCTCTAAGCCTAAGGAATGGGGCGGCCCAGGCCTGGGGCTCCCTAAGCCTAAGGGCTGGGGGGGCCCAGGCCAGGGATTCCCAAAGCCTAAGAGCAGGGGCGCCCCAGTCTGGGGATACCAAAGCCTGATGGCTGGGGCGCCTCAGGCCTGGGGCTCCCGAAACCTAAGGGCTGGGGCGCCCCAGCACTGGTGTGCCAAAGCCTAAGGGCTGGGGCACCCCAAGTCTGGGGCTACCTAAGCCTAAGAGCTGGGGCGCCCCATGTCTGGGGCTCCCAAAACCTATGGGCTGGGGCGTCCCAGGCATGGGGATCCAAAAGCCTAAGGGCTGAGGCGCCCCGGCCTGGGGATCCCTAAGCATAAGGGCTGGGGCGCCCCAGGCATGGGGCTCCTTAAGACTAATTGCTAGGGCGCCCCAAGTCTGGGGCTCTCTAAGCCTAAGGGCTGGGGCGCCCCAGACCTGCGGCTCCCAAGGGCTAAGGGCTGGGGTGCCACAGGCCTGGGACTCCCAAATCCTAAGGCTGGGGCGCCCCAGGCCTGGGGCTCCCAAATCCTAAGGGCTGAGGCACCACAGGCCTTTCGCTCCCTATGCCTAAGGGCTGGGGCGCCCAAGGACTGGGACTCCCTAAGCCTAAAGCCTGGGGCGACCCAGGCCTGGGGCTCCCAAAGCCCAAGAACAGAGGCGTCCCAGGCCTGGGGCTCCCTAATCCGAAGGGCTGGGGCGCCCTAAGCCTGGGATAACAAAGCCTAAGGGCTGGGGCGCCCCAGGCCTGGGAATCCCAAAGCTTAAGGTCTGGGGCACCCCAGGCCTGGGGCTCCCAAAGCCTAAGGGCTGGGGCGCCCCAGGCCTGGGGCTCCCTAAGCCTAAGGGCTGAGGCGCCCCAGGTCTGGAGCTCTCTAAGCCTAAGGACTGGGGCGACCCAGGCCTGGGGCTCCCTAAGCCTTAGGTCTGGAACTCCCCAGGCCTGGGGCTCCATAAGCCTACGGCCTGAGGCGCCTCAGGCCTGGGGCTCCCTAAGCCTAAATTCTGGGGAGCCCCAGGCCTGGGGCTCCTAAATCCTAATGGCAGCGGCACCCAAGGCCTGGGCATCCCTAATCCTAAGGGCTGGGGTGCGCCAGGCCTGGGGCTCCCAAAGCCTAATTGCTGGGGCGGCCCGGGCCTCGGGCTCTCTAATCCTAAGAGCTGGGGCGTCCCAGGCATGGGGATCCAAAAGCCTAAGGGCTGAGGCGCCCCGGCCTGGGGATCCCTAAGCATAAGGGCTGGGGCACCCCAGGCCTAGGGCTCCCTAAGCCTAAGGGCTGGGGCCCCCCTAGGCCTAGGGCTCCCTAAGCCTAAGGGCTGGGGTGCCTCAGACCTGGGGCACCCTAAGACTAAGGGCTGGGGCGCCTCAGACCTGGGGCTCCCAAAGCCTAAGGGCTGGGGCGCCCCAGGACAGGGGCTCCCAAAGCCTAAGTGTGGGGGCGCCCCAGGCCTGGGAGTCCCTAAGCCTAAGGGCTGGGGCGCCCCAGGACTGGGGCTCCCTAAGGCTAAGGGTTGGGGCGCCCCAGATCTGGGGCTCCCAAAGCCTAGGGGCAGGGGCACCCCAGGCCTGCGGCTCCCAAAAGCTAATGGCTGGGGCCCCCCAGGCCTGGGGGTCCCAAAGCCTAAGGCTGGGGCGCCCCAGACATGGGGCTCCCAAAGCTTAAGGACTGGGGCGCCCAAAGCCTGGGGCTACCAAATCCTAATGGCTGGGCCGCCACAGGCCTGGGGCTCCCAAAGCCTAAGTGCTGGGGGGCCCCAGGCCTGTGCATCCCTAATCCTAAGGGCTGGGCGTCCGAGGCATGGGGCTCCATAAGCCTAATTGCTGGGGCGCCCCAGGTTTGGGGATTTCCAATCCTAAGGGCTGGGGTGCCACAGGCATGGGGCTCGCTAAGCCTAAGGGCTGGCCCGCCCCAGGCCTGGGGCTCCCAAAGCCTAATGGCTGGGGCGCCTCAGGCCTGGGGTTCCCTAAGCCTAACGGCTGGGGTGCCCAGGACTGGGGCTCCCAAAAGCTTAGTGCTGGGGCGCCCCAGGACTGCGGCTCCCTAAGGCTAAGGGCTGGGGCACCCCAGGCCTGGGGCTCCCAATGCCTATGGGCTGGGGCGGCCCAGGCCTGGGGCTCCCTAAGCCTAAGGGCCGTGGTGCCCCAGGCCTGGGGCGCCCAAAGCCTAAGGCTGGGGCGTCCCAGGCCTGGGGCTCCCAAAGCCTAAGAGCTGGGGTGCCACAGGCCTTGGGCCCCAGGACTGGGGCTCCATAAGTGTAATTGTTGGGGCGACCCAGGCCTGGGGCTCCCTAAGCCTAATTGCTGGGGAGCCGCAGGCCTGGGGCTCCCTAAGCAGCAGGGCTTGGTCGTCCCAGGCCTGGGCCTCCCAAAGCCCAAGGGCTGAGGCGTCCCAGGCCTGGGGCTCCCTAAGCCTAAGGGCTGGGGCACGCAAGGCCTGGGGCTCCCTAAGCCTAATGGCTGGGATGACCCAGGCCTGGAGCACCCTAAGCCTAAGGGCTGGGGCGCCCCAGCAATGGGGCTCCCTAAGACTAATTGCTAGGGCGCCCTAGGTCTGGGGTCTTCTAAGCCTAAGGGCTGGGGCGCCACAGGCCTGGGGCTCCCAAAGCCTAAGGCTGGGGCGTCCCAGGCCTGGGGCTCCCAAAGCTTAAGGGCTGGAGCGCCCCAGGCCTTGGGCTCCCAAATCCTAAGGGCTGGGACACCACAGGCCTTGCGCTCCCAATGCCTAAGGGCTGGGGCGACCCAGGCCTGGGGCTCCCTAAGCCTAAGGGCTGGGGCGCCCCAGGTCTGCTGCTCTCTAAGCCTAAGGAATGGGGCGGCCCAGGCCTGGGGCTCCCTAAGCCTAAGGGCTGGGGGGGCCCAGGCCAGGGATTCCCAAAGCCTAAGAGCAGGGGCGCCCCAGTCTGGGGATACCAAAGCCTGATGGCTGGGGCGCCTCAGGCCTGGGGCTCCCGAAACCTAAGGGCTGGGGCGCCCCAGCACTGGTGTGCCAAAGCCTAAGGGCTGGGGCACCCCAAGTCTGGGGCTACCTAAGCCTAAGAGCTGGGGCGCCCCATGTCTGGGGCTCCCAAAACCTATGGGCTGGGGCGTCCCAGGCATGGGGATCCAAAAGCCTAAGGGCTGAGGCGCCCCGGCCTGGGGATCCCTAAGCATAAGGGCTGGGGCGCCCCAGGCATGGGGCTCCTTAAGACTAATTGCTAGGGCGCCCCAAGTCTGGGGCTCTCTAAGCCTAAGGGCTGGGGCGCCCCAGACCTGCGGCTCCCAAGGGCTAAGGGCTGGGGTGCCACAGGCCTGGGACTCCCAAATCCTAAGGCTGGGGCGCCCCAGGCCTGGGGCTCCCAAATCCTAAGGGCTGAGGCACCACAGGCCTTTCGCTCCCTATGCCTAAGGGCTGGGGCGCCCAAGGACTGGGACTCCCTAAGCCTAAAGCCTGGGGCGACCCAGGCCTGGGGCTCCCAAAGCCCAAGAACAGAGGCGTCCCAGGCCTGGGGCTCCCTAATCCGAAGGGCTGGGGCGCCCTAAGCCTGGGATAACAAAGCCTAAGGGCTGGGGCGCCCAGGCCTGGGAATCCCAAAGCTTAAGGTCTGGGGCACCCCAGGCCTGGGGCTCCCAAAGCCTAAGGGCTGGGGCGCCCCAGGCCTGGGGCTCCCTAAGCCTAAGGGCTGAGGCGCCCCAGGTCTGGAGCTCTCTAAGCCTAAGGACTGGGGCGACCCAGGCCTGGGGCTCCCTAAGCCTTAGGTCTGGAACTCCCCAGGCCTGGGGCTCCATAAGCCTACGGGCTGAGGCGCCTCAGGCCTGGGGCTCCCTAAGCCTAAATTCTGGGGAGCCCCAGGCCTGGGGCTCCTAAATCCTAATGGCAGCGGCACCCAAGGCCTGGGCATCCCTAATCCTAAGGGCTGGGGTGCGCCAGGCCTGGGTTTCCCAAAGCCTAATTGCTGGGGCGGCCCGGGCCTCGGGCTCTCTAATCCTAAGTGCTGGGGCGTCCCAGGCATGGGGATCCAAAAGCCTAAGGGCTGAGGCGCCCCGGCCTGGGGATCCCTAAGCATAAGGGCTGGGGCACCCCAGGCCTAGGGCTCCCTAAGCCTAAGGGCTGTGGCGCCAGAGACCTGGGGCTCCCTAAGCCTAAGGGCTGGGGCCCCCCTAGGCCTAGGGCTCCCTAAGCCTAAGGGCTGGGGTGCCTCAGACCTGGGGCACCCTAAGACTAAGGGCTGGGGCGCCTCAGACCTGGGGCTCCCAAACCCTAAGGGCTGGGGCGCCCCAGGACAGGGGCTCCCAAAGCCTAAGTGTGGGGGCGCCCCAGGCCTGGGAGTCCCTAAGCCTAAGGGCTGGGGCGCCCCAGGACTGGGGCTCCCTAAGGCTAAGGGTTGGGGCGCCCCAGATCTGGGGCACCCAAAGCCTAAGGGCTGGGGCGTCCCAGGCCTGGGCCCCCTAATTCTAAGGGCTTGGGCACCCCTGGCCTGGGGCTCCCTAAGGTTAAGGGTGGGGCGCCCCAGACCTGGGGCTCCCTAAGCCTAAGTGTGGGGGCGCCCCAGGCCTGGGAGTCCCTAAGCCTAAGGGCTAGGGCGCTCCAGGACAGAGGTTCCAAAGAGTAAGGGCTGGGGTGCCCCAGGTCTGGGGCTCACAAACCCTATGGGCTTGGGCGTCCCAGGCATGGGGATCCAAAAGCCTAAGGGCTGGGGCGCCCAGGGCCTGGGGCTCCCTAAGCCTAAGGGCTGGGGCGCCCTAAGCCAGGGATCGCAAAACCTATGGGCTGGGGCGCCCCAGGCCTGGGGCTCCCAAAGCTTAAGGTCTGGGGCGCCCCAGGCCTGGGGTTCCCAAAGCCTAATGGCTGGGGCGCCCAAGCCTCGGGCTCCCAAAGCCTAAGGGCTGGGGCGCACCAGGCCTGGGGCTCCCAAAGCTCAATGACTGAGGCGTCCCAGGCCTGGGGCTCCCTAAGCCTAAGGGCTGGGGCACCCCAGGTCTGGGGCTCCCTAAGCCTAAGGGCTGGGGCAACCCAGGTCTGGTACTCTCTAAGCCTAAGGACTGGGGCGACCAAGGCATGGCGCTCCCTAAGCCTAAGGGCGGTGGCGCCCCAGGCCTGGGGCTCCCAATGGCTAAGGGCTGGGGCGCCCCAGGCCTGGGGCTCCCAAAGCCCAAGAACAGAGGCGTCCCAGGCCTGGGGCTCCCAAAGGCTAAGGGTTGGGACGCCCCAGGCCTGGGGCTCCCAAAGCCCAAGAACAGAGGCGTCCCAGACCTGGGGCTCCCTAAACCGAAGGGCTGGGGTGCCCTAGGCCTGGGGCTCCCAAAGCCTAAGGGCTGGGGCGCCCCAACCTGGGTCTCCCAAATCTTAAAGTCTGGGGCGCCCCAGGCCTGGGGCTCCCAAAGCCTAATGGCTGGGGCGCCCCAGCATCGAGCTCCCAAAGCCTAAGGGCTGGTGTGCTCCAGGACTGGGGCTCCCAAAGCCCAAGGACTGAGTCGTCCCAGGCCTGGGGCTCCTTAAGCCTACAGGCTGGGGCGCCTCAGGCCTGGGGCTCCCTAAGCCTAAGTTCTAGGGAGCCCTAGGCCTGGGGCTCCTTAAGCCTAATGGCTGGGGCGCCCCAGGCCTGGGCATCCCTAATCTTAAGGGCTGGGGCGCCCCAGGCCTGGAGCTCCATAAGTCTAATTGCTGGGGCGCCCCAGGTCTGGGGCTCTCTAATCCTAAGGGCTGGGGCGCCACAGGCATGGGTCTCCCTAAGACTAATTGCTAGGGCGCCGTAGGACAGGTGCTCTCTAAGCCTAAGGATTTGGGCGACCCAGTCCTGGAGCTCCCAAAGCCTTATGGCTGGGGCGCCTCAGGCCTGGGGCTCCCTAAGCCTTAGGGCTGGGGCGCCCCAGGACTGGGGCTACCTAAGCCATAGGGCTGGGGCGCCTCAGACCTGGGGCTCAATAAGCCTAACGGCTGGGGCGCCCCAGGACTGGGGCTCCCTAAGCCTCAGAGTGGGGGCACCCCAGGCCTGGGAGTCCCTAAGCCTAAGGGCTGGGGCGCCACAGGACTGGGGCTCCCTAAGGCTAAGGGCTGGGGCGCACCAGACCTGGGGCTACCTAAGCCTAAGGGCTGGTGCGCCCCAGGCCTGGGCTCCCAAAGCCTAAGAGCTGGGCGCCACAAGCCGGGGGCTCCCAAAGCCTAAGGGCTGGGGCGGCCCAATCCTGGGGCTCCCAAAGCCTAAGGGCTGGGGCGCCCCAGGCCTGGGGCTCCCAAATCCTACGGGCTGGGGCGCCACAGGCCTTGCGCTCCCAATGCCTAAGGGCTGGGGTGCCCCAGGCCTGGGGCTCCCTAAGGCTAAGGGTTGGGGCGCCCCAGATCTGGGGCACCCAAAGCCTAAGGGCTGGGGCGTCCCAGGCCTGGGCCCCCTAATTCTAAGGGCTTGGGCACCCCTGGCCTGGGGCTCCCTAAGGTTAAGGGTGGGGCGCCCCAGACCTGGGGCTCCCTAAGCCTAAGTGTGGGGGCGCCCCAGGCCTGGGAGTCCCTAAGCCTAAGGGCTAGGGCGCTCCAGGACAGAGGTTCCAAAGACTAAGGGCTGGGGTGCCCCAGGTCTGGGGCTCACAAACCCTATGGGCTTGGGCGTCCCAGGCATGGGGATCCAAAAGCCTAAGGGCTGGGGCGCCCAGGGCCTGGGGCTCCCTAAGCCTAAGGGCTGGGGCGCCCTAAGCCAGGGATCGCAAAACCTAAGGGCTAGGGCGCCGCAGGCCTGGGGCTCCCAAAGCTTAAGGTCTGGGGCGCCCCAGGCCTGGGGTTCCCAAAGCCTAATGGCTGGGGCGCCCAAGCCTCGGGCTCCCAAAGCCTAAGGGCTGGGGCGCACCAGGCCTGGGGCTCCCAAAGCTCAATGACTGAGGTGTCCCAGGCCTGGGGCTCCCTAAGCCTAAGGGCTGGGGCACCCCAGGTCTGGGGCTCCCTAAGCCTAAGGGCTGGGGCAACCCAGGTCTGGTGCTCTCTAAGCCTAAGGACTGGGGCGACCCAGGCATGGCGCTCCCTAAGCCTAAGGGCGGTGGCGCCCCAGGCCTGGGGCTCCCAAAGGCTAAGGGCTGGGGCGCCCCAGGCCTGGGGCTCCCAAAGCCCAAGAACAGAGGCGTCCCAGGCCTGGGGCTCCCAAAGGCTAAGGGTTGGGACGCCCCAGGCCTGGGGCTCCCAAAGCCCAAGAACAGAGGCGTCCCAGGCCTGGGGCTCCCTAAACCGAAGGGCTGGGGTGCCCTAGGCCTGGGGCTCCCAAAGCCTAAGGGCTGGGGCGCCCCAACCTGGGTCTCCCAAATCTTAAAGTCTGGGGCGCCCCAGGCCTGGGGCTCCCAAAGCCTAATGGCTGGGGCGCCCCAGCATCGAGCTCCCAAAGCCTAAGGGCTGGTGTGCTCCAGGACTGGGGCTCCCAAAACCCAAGGACTGAGTCGTCCCAGGCCTGTGGCTCCTTAAGCCTACAGGCTGGGGCGCCTCAGGCCTGGGGCTCCCTAAGCCTTAGGGCTGGGGCGCCCCAGGACTGGGGCTACCTAAGCCATAGGGCTGGGGCGCCTCAGACCTGGGGCTCAATAAGCCTAATGGCTGAGGCGCCCCAGGACTGGGGCTCCCTAAGCCTAAGAGTGGGGGCGCCCCAGGCCTGGGAGTCCCTAAGCCTAAGGGCTGGGGCGCCACAGGACTGGGGCTCCCTAAGGCTAAGGGCTGGGGCGCACCAGACCTGGGGCTACCTAAGCCTAAGGGCTGGTGCGCCCCAGGCCTGGGCTCCCAAAGCCTAAGAGCTGGGCGCCACAAGCCGGGGGCTCCCAAAGCCTAAGGGCTGGGGCGGCCCAATCCTGGGGCTCCCAAAGCCTAAGGGCTGGGGCGCCCCAGGCCTGGGGCTCCCAAATCCTAAGGGCTGGGACGCCACAGGCCTTGCGCTCCCAATGCCTAAGGGCTGGGGTGCCCCAGGCCTGGGGCTCTCAAAGCCTAAGGCTGGGTCGCCCCGGCCTTGGGCTACCAAAGCCTAAGGGCTGGGGCGCCCAAGGCCTGGGGCTCCCAAGCCTAAGGGCTAGGGTGCCCCAGGCATGGGGCTCCCTAAGACTAATTGCTATGGCGCCCCTGGTCTGGGGCTCTGTAAACCTAAGGCCTGTGGAGCCCCAGGCCTGTGGCTCCCAAAGGCTAAGGGCTGGGGCGCCCCAGGCCTGGGGCTCCCAAAGCCTAAGGCTGGGGCGCCCCAGACCTCGGGCTCCCAAAGCTTAAGGGCTGGGATGCCCCAGGCCTGGGGCTCCCAAATCCTAAGGGCTGGGGCACCACAGGCCTTGCGCTCCCAATGCCTAAGGCCTGGGGGCCCCCAGGCCTGGGGCTCCCTAAGCCTAAGGCTGAGTCCCCCCAGCCTCGGGCTCCCAAAGCCTAAGGGCTGGGGCGCCCCAGGTCTGGTGCTCTCTAAGCCTAAGGAATGGGGCGGCCCAGGCCTGGGGCTCCCAAAGCCCAAGGACTGAGGCGTCCCAGGCCTGGGGCTCCCTAAGCCTAAAGGCTGGGGCGCCCCAGGCCTGGGGCTGCCTAAGCCTAAGGGCTGGGGTGCCCCAGGCCTGGGGCACCCTAAGCCTAAGGGTTGGGGCGCCCCAGGCCTGGGGCTACCAAAGCCTAAGTGCCTGGGCGCCCCAGGCGTGGGGCTCCTAAAGCCTAATTGCTGGGGCACCCCAGGCCTGGGCATCCCTAATCCTAAGGGCTGGGGCGCCCCAGACCTGGGGCTCCATAAGCCTAATTGCTAGGGAGCCCCAGGACTGGTGCTCTCTAAGCCTAAGGGCTGGGGAACCCCAGGCCTAGGGCTCCCAAAGCCTAATGGCTGGGGCGCCTCAGGCCTGGGACTCCCTAAGCCTAAGGGCTGGGGCCCCCCTAGGTTTAGGGCTCCCTAAGCCTAAGGGCTGGGGTGCCTCACCTGGGGCACCCTAAGCCTAAGGGCTGGGGCGCCTCAGACCTGGGGCTCCCTAAGCCTAAAGGCTGGGGCGCCCCAGGACAGGGGCTCCCTAAGCCTATGTGTGGGGGCGCCCCAGGCCTGGGAGTCCCTAAGCCTAAGGGCTAGGGAGCCCCAGGACTGGGGCTCCCTAAGGCTAAGGGCTGGGGCACCCCAGATCTGGGGTTCCCAAAGCCTAAGGGCAGGGGCGTCCCAGGAATGGGAATCCAAAAGCCTAAAGACTGGGGCGCCCCAGGCCAGGGGCTCTCTAAGCCTAAGGGCTGGGGCGCCCTAAGCCTGGGATCGCAAACCTAAGGGCTGGGGCGCCCCAGGCCTGGGGTTCCCAAAGCCTAATGGCTGGGGTGCCAAAGCCTCGGGGTCCCAAAGCCTAAGGGCTGGGGCGCACCAGGCCTGGGGCTCCCAAAGCTCAAGGAGTGAGGCGTCCCAGGCCTGGGGCTCCCTAAGCCTAAGGGCTGGGTCGCCCCAGACCTGGGGCTCCCTAAGCCTAAGGGCTGGGGCGCCCAGGTCTGGGGCTCCCAAAGGCTAAGGGCTGGGGAGCCCCCGGCCTGGGGCTCCCAAAGCCCAAGAACAGAGGCGTCCCAGGCCTGGGGCTCCCAAAGGCTAAGGGTTGGGGCGCCCCAGGCCTGTGGCTCCCAAAGCCCAAGAACAGAGGCGTCCCAGGCCTTGGGCTCCCTAAGCCGAAGGGCTGGGGCGCCCTACCTGGGGCTCCCAACCTAAGGGCTGGGGCGCCCCAACCTGGTCTCCCAAATCTTAAGGTCTGGGGCGCCCCAGGCCTGGGGCTCCCAAAGCCCAAGAACAGAGGCGTCCCAGGCCTGGGGCTCCCAAAGGCTAAGTGTTGGGGCGCCCCAGGCCTGGGGCTCCCAAAGCCCAAGGAATGAATCGTCCCAGGCCTGGGGCTCCTTAAGCCTTCGGGCTGGGGCGCCTCAGGCCTGGGGTTCCCTAAGCCTAAGGGCTGGGGCGCCCCAGGCCTACGACTCCCAAAGGCTAAGGGCTGGGGTGCCCCAGGCCTGGGGCTCCCAAAACCTAAGGCTAGGGCGCCCCAGGCATGGGCCTCCCAAAGCTTAAGGGCTGGGACGCCCCAGTCCTTGGATTCCCAAATCCTAAGGGCTGGGGCGCCCTAGGCCTGGGGCTCCCAAATCCTAAGGCTGGGTCTTCCCCGGCCTCGGTCTCCCAGAGCTTAAGGGCTGGGGCGCCCCCGGCCTAGGGCTCCGAAAGCCCAAGAACAGAGGCGTCCCAGGCCTGGGGCTCCCTAAGCCGAAGGGCTGGGGCGCCCTAGTCCTGGAGCTCCAAAAGCCTAAGGGCTGGGACGCCCCAGGCCTGGGGCTCCCAAAGTTTAAAGTCTGGGCCGCCACTGGCCTGGGGCTCCCAAAGCCTAATGGCTGGGGCGCCCCAGCTTCGGGCCCCCAAAGCCTAAGGGCTGAGGCACCCCAGTCCTGCGCCTCCCTAAGCCTAAGTGTTGGGCACTTCAGGCCTGGGGCTCCCAAAGCCTAAGAGCTGGGGCACCACTGGCCTGGTGCCCACAAAGGCTAAGGCCTGGAGCACCCCAGGTCTGGGGCTCTCTAATCCTAAGGGCTGGGGCGCCCCAGCCCTATGGCTCCCAAAGCCTAAGAGCTGGGGCGCCACTGGACTGGGGCTCCCAAAACCTAAGGCCTGGGGAGCCCCAGGCATGGGGCCCCCAAAGCCTAAGATCTGGTGCGCCCCAGGCCTGCGGCTCCCAAAGCCAAAGGGTTGGGGCGCCCCCGGCCTCGGGCTCCCAAAGCCTAAGGGCTGGGGCACGACAGGCCTGGGGCTCCCAAGCCTAAGGGCTGGGACGCCCCAGGCCTGGGGCTCCCAAAGCCCAAGGACTGAGCCTTCCCAGGCCTGGGGCTCCCTAAAACTAATGGCTGGGGCGCCCCAAGCCTGGGGCTCCCTAAGCCTAATTACTGGGGTACCACAGGCCTGGGGCTCCCAAAGCCCAAGGACTGAGGCTCCCGAGGCCAGGGGCTCCCAAAGCCTAAGTGCTTTGGTGCCCCAGGCCTGGGGCCCCTAAAGCCTTAGTGCTGGGGCACCCCAGGTCTGGGGCTCTCTAATCCTTAGGGCTAGGGCGCCCCAGGTCTGGGGCTCTCTAAGCCTAATGGCTGGAGCACCTCAGGCCTGGGGTTCCCTAAGCCTAAGGGATGGGGCTCCCCAGGCCTGGGGTTCCCTAAGCCTAAGGGCTGGGGCGCCTCAGGCCTGGGGCTCCCTGAGCCTAAGGGCTGGGGTACCCCAGGACTGGGGCTCCTTAAGTCTAAGTGTGTTGGCGACCCAGGCCTGGGAGTCCCTAAGCCTAAGGGCTGGGGCGCCCCAGTACTGGGGATCCCTAAGCCTAATGGCTGTGGTGACCCAGGCCTGGGGCAACCTAAGCCTAAGAGCTGGGGCGCCCTAGGCATGGGGCTCCCTAAGACTAATTGCTAGGGCGCCCCAGGTCTGGGGCTCTCTAAGCCTAAGGGCTGGGGCGCCCCAGGCCTGCGACTCCCATAGGCTAATGGCTAGGGAGCCCCAGGCCTGGGACTCCCAAAGCTTAAGGGCCAGGGTGCCCCAGGCCTGGGGCTCCCAAATCCTAAGGGCTGGGGCGCCACAGGCCATACGCTCCCAATGCCTAAGGGCTGGGGCGCCCCAGGCCTGGGGCTCCCTAAGCCTAAGGCTGGGTTGCACCCGGCCTGGGGCTCCCAGAGCGTAAGGGTTGGGGTGCCCCGGCCTGGGGCTCCCCAGCCTAAGGTCTGAGGCGCCCTCGTCCTGGGGCTCCCAAAGTCCAAGAACACAGGCGTCCCATGCCTGGGGCTCCCTAAGTCGAAGGGCTGGGTCGCCCTAGGCCTGGGGCTCCCAAAGCTTAAGGGCTGGGGCGCCACAGACCTGGGGCTCCCAAAGCGTAAGGGCTGGGGCGTCCCAGGCCTGGGGCTCCCTAAGCCTAAGGGCTGTGGGGCCCGAGGCCTGGGACTCCCTAAGCCTAAGGGCTGGGGCACCCCAGGCCTGGGGCTCCCTAATCCTAAGGGCCGGGGCGCCCCAGGCCTGGGGCTCCCTAAGCCTAAGGCCTGGGGAGCCCCAGGCCTGGGGCTCCCAAAGCCTAAGGTCTGGGGCGCCCCACACCTGGGGCTCCCAAAGCCTAAGGGCTGGGGCGCCCCAGGCCTGCGGCTACCAAAGGCTTAGAGCTGGGGCGCCCCAGGCCTGGGGCTCCCAAAGCCTAAGGCCGGGGGTTCCCAAGGCCTGGCGCTCCCAAAACTATGAGCTGGGGCGTCCCAGTATTGGCGCTCCCAAATACTAAGCGCTAAAGCGCCCCAGGACTGGGGCTCCAAAAGCCTAAGGGCTGCGGCGCCGCAGGTCTGGGGCTCCCTAAGCCTAATGGCTAGGGCGCCCCAGGACTCGGGCTCCCAAAACCTATGGGCTGGGGCGTCCCAGGCTTAGGGCTCCAAAAGCCTAAGGGCTAGGGAGCCTCAGGCCTGGGGCTCCCAAAGTCTAAGGGCTGGGGTGCCCCAGGCCTGGGGCTCCCAAACCTAATGGCTGGGGCGTCCCGGCATGGGGCTCCCAAAGCCTAAGTGCTGGGGCGCCCGAGGCCTGGGGCTCCCAAGCCTAAGGGCTGGGGCGCCCCAGGCCTGGGGATCCCTAAGCCTAAGGGCTGGGGCGCCCCAGGCCTGGGGATCCCTAAGCCTAAGGGCTGGGGCGCCCCAGGCCTGGGGCTCCCAAAGCCTAATGGCTGGGGCGTCCCGCCATGGGGCTCCAAAAGCCTAAGGGCTGGGGTGCCCCAGGCCTAGGGCTCCCAAAGCCTAAGGGCTGGTGCGCCCGAGGCCTGGTGCTCCCAAGCCTAACGGCTGGGGCTCCCACAGCCTAAGGTCTGGGGCACCCCAAGCCAGGGGCTCCCTAAACCTAAGGGCTGGGGCGCCGTAGGCCTGGGGCTCCCAAAGCCTAAGGGCTGGCTGGCCCAGGTCTGGGGCTACCTGAGCGTAATGGCTGGGGCGCCCCAGGCTTGGGGCTCCAAAAACCTATGGGCTGGGGCGTCCCAGGCCTAGGGCTCAAAAGCCTAAGGTCTGGGTCGCCTCAGGCCTGGGGCTCCCAAAACCTAAGGGCTGGGACACCGCAGGCCTAGGTCTCCCAAAACCTAAGGGCTAGGGCACCCCAGGCTTGGGGCTCCCAAATCCTAAGGGCTGGGGCGCCCCAGGCTTGGGGCTCCCTAAGCCTAAGGGCTGGAGCGCCCCAGGCCTGGGGCTCCCACAGCCAAAGAGCAGGGTCGCCACAGGCCTCGGGCTCCCAAAGCCTAAGGGCTGAGGCGCCCGAGGCCTGGGGCTCCCAAGACTAACGGATGGGGCACCCCAGGCCTGGGCCTCCCTCAGCCTAAGGGTTAGGGCGCCTCAGGCCTGGGGTCCCTAAGACTAATTGCTAGGGAGCCCCAGGTCCGTGGCTCTCTAAGCCTAAGGACTGGGGCACCCCAGGCCGGAGGCTCCCTAAGCCTAAGGGCTGGGGTGCCTAAGGCCTGGGGCTCCCTGAGCCTAAGGGCTGGGGCGCCCCAGGACTGGGGCTCCCTAAGCCTAAGTGTGTTGCCGCCCCAGGCCTGGGAATCCCGAAGCCTAAGGGCTGAGGCGCCGTAGGCCTGGCGCTCCCAAAACCTATGGGCTGGGGCGTCCCTGGACTGGGGCTCCCAAATCTTAAGGGCTAAGGCGCCCCAGGCCTGGGACTCCAAAAGCCTAAGGGCTGAGGCGCTGCAGGTGTTGGGCTCCCGAAGCCAAATGGCTGGGTACGCCCCAGGCCTGGGGCTCCCAACACCTATGGGCTGGGGCGTCACAGGCCTAGGGCTCCAAAAGCCTAAGGGCTGAGGCGCCGCAGGTGTGGGGCTCCCTAAGCCTATGGGCTGGGGCGCGCCAGGCCTGGGGCTCCCAAAGCCTAAGGGCTGGGGCGCCCCGGCATGGGGCTCCCAAAGCCTAAGGGCTGGTGTGCTCCAGACCTGGGGCTCCCAAAGCCTAAGGGCAGGGGCGCCCGAGGCCTGGGGCTCCCAAAGCCTAAGGGCTGGGTCGCCCCGGCATGGGGCTCCCAAAGCCTAAGGGCTGGAGCGCCCGAGGCCTCGGGCTCCCTAAGCCTAAGGGCTGGGGTGCCCCAGGCCTGTGGTTCCCAAAGCCTAATGGCTGGGGCGCCTCAGGCCTGGGGCTCCCAACACCTATGGGCTGTGGCGTCCCAGACCTAGGGCTCCAAAAGCCTAAGGGCTGCGGCACCCCAGGCCTGGGGCTCCCAAAGCCTAAGGACTGGGGCGCCCCGGCATGGGGTTCCCAAATCCTAAGGGCTGGGGTGCCCGAGGCCTGGGGCTCCCAAGCCTAAGGGCTGGGGGGACGCAGGCCTGGAGCTCCCAAAGCCTAAGGGCTGGCCGGCCCAGGTCTGGGGCTACCTAACCGTAATGGCTGGGGCGCCCCAGGCTTGGGGCTCCCAAAACCTATGGGCTGGGGCGTCCCAGGCCTAGGGCTCCAAAAGCCTAAGGTATGGGACGCCTCAGGCCTGGGGCTCCCAAACTCTAAGGGCTGGTGCGCCCTGGCATGGGGCTCCCAAAGCCTAAGGGCTGAGGCGCCACAGGCTTGGGGCTCCCAAGCCTAAGGGCTGGGGCGCCCCAGGCCAGGTCTCCCTAAGCCTAAGGGCAGGGGCGCCCGAGGCCTGGGGCTCCCACAGCCAAATAGCTGGGGTGCCACAGGCCTCGGGCTCCCAAAGCCTAAGGGCTGGGCCGCCCGAAGCCTGGGGTTCCCAAGACTAAGTTTTGGGGCACTCCAGTCCTGGGCCTCCCTAAGCCTAAGGGTTGGGGCGCCTCAGGCCTGGGGCTCCCAAAGCCTAAGAGCTGGGGCACCGCAGGTCTGCGGCTCTCTAATCCTAAGGACTGGGGCGCACCAGGCATGGGGTTCCCTAAGACTAATTGCTAAGGCGCCCCAGGTCTGGGGCTCTCTAAGCCTAAGGACTGGGGTGACCCAGGCCTGGGGCTCCCAAAGCCTAATGGCTGGAGCGCCTAAGGCCAGGGGCTCCCTAAGCCTAAGGGCTGGGGCGCCTCAGGCCTGTGGCTCCCTAAGCCTAAGTGTGTTGGCACCCCAGGCCTGGAAATCCCTAAGCCTAAGGGCTGGGGCGCACCAGGATTGGGGATCCCTAAGTCTAAAGGCTGGGGCGCCCCAGACCAGGGGCTCCCAAAGCCTAAGGGCTGGGGCGTCCCAGGCCTGGGGCTCCCTAAGGCTAAGGACTGTGGCGCCCCAGGTCTCGGGCTCCCTAAGCATAAGGGCTGGGGCACTCCCTGGGGTTCCCTAAGCATAATGGCTGGAGTGGCCCAGGAATGGGGCACCCTAAGCCTAAGGGCTGGGGCGCACCAGGCATGGGGCTCCCTAAGACTAATTGCTAGGGCGCCCCAGGTCTGGGGCTCTCTAAGCCTAAGGGCTGGGGCACCCCAGGCCTGCGACTCCCAAAGGCTAAAGGCTGGGGCGCCCCAGGCCTGGGGCTCCCAAAGCCTAAGGCTAGGGCGCCCCAGGCCTGGGCCTCCCAAAGCTTACAGGCTGGGGCGCCCCAGGCCAGGGGTTCCCTAAGACTAATTGCTAGGGCGCCCCAGGCCTGGGACTCCCTAAGCCTAAGGGCTGGGGCTCCCCAGGCCTGGGGCTCCCTAAGCCTAAGGTATGGGGCGCCTCAGACCTGGGGCTCCCTAAGCCTAAGGGATGGGGCGCCCCAGGACAGGGGCTCCCTAAGCCTAAGTGTGGGGGCGCCCAGGCCTGGGAGTCCCTAAGCCTAAGGGCTGGGTCGCCTCAGGACTGGGGCTCCCTAAGGCTAAGGGCTGGGGTGCCCCAGACCTGGGACTCCCAAAGCCTAAGGGCTGGGGCGTCCCAGGCCTGGGGTTCCCTAAGCTTAACGGCTTTGGCGCCTAGGCCTGGGGCCCCCTAAGCCTAAGTGCTGGGGCGCCCCAAACCTGGGGCTCCCAAAGCTTAAGGACTGGGGCACCCAAAGCCTGGGGCTCCCAAATCCTAAGGGCTGGGGCGCCACAAGCCTTCCGCTCCCAATGCCTAAGGGATGGGCCGCCACAGGCCTGGGGCTCCCTAAGCCTAAGGCTTGGTCGCCCCCGGCCTCGGGCTCCCATAGCCTAAGGGCTGGGGTGCCCCAGGGCTGGCGCTCCCTAAGCCAAGGGTTGGGGCGCACCAGGCCTGGGCATCCCTAATCCTAAGGGCTGGGCGCCCCAGGCCTGGGGCTCCATAAGCCTAATTGTTGGGGCGCCCAAGGTCTGGGGCTCTCTAATCCTAAGGGCTGTGGCTCCACAGGCATGGGGCTCCCTAAGGCTAATTGCTAGGGCACTCCAGGTCTGGTGCTCTCTAAGCCTAAGGACTGGGGCGACCCAGGCCTGGGGCTCCCAAAGCCTAATGGCTGGGGCGCCTCAGGCCTGGGGTTCCCTAAGCCTAAGGGCTGGGGTGCCCAGGACTGCGGCTCCCTAAGGCTAAGGGAGGGGACGCCCCAGGACTGCGGCTCCCTAAGGCTAAGGGCTGGGGCGCGCCAGACCTGGGGCTCCCAATGCATATGGGCTGGGGCGGCCCAGGCCTGGGGCTCCCTAAGCCTAAGGGCTGTGGTTCCCCAGGCCTGGGGCTCCCTAAGCCTAAACGCTGGGGCACCCCAGGCCTGGGGCTCCCTATGCCTAAGGGCTGGGGCACCCAAGGCCTGGGGCTCCCAAAGCCTAAGAGCTGGGGTGCCACAGGCCTTGGGCTCCCAAAGCCTAAGGGCTGGGGTGCCCCAGCCTGGGCTTCCCTAATCCTTAGGGCTAGGGCGCCCCAGGACTGGGGCTCCATAAGCGTAATTGTTGGGGCGCCCCAGGTTGGGGCTCTCATACCTATAGTCTGGGGCGACCCAGGCCTGAGGCTCCCTAAGCCTAATTGCTGGCGTGCCTCAGGCCTGGGGCTCCCTAAGCCTAAGGGCAGAGGCGTCCCAGACCTGGGGCTCCCAAAGCCTAAGGGCAGGGGGCACCCCAGGCCTGGGCCTCCCAAAGCCTAAGGGCTGCGGCGCCCCAGGCCTGGGGCTCCCAAAGCCTAAGGCCGTGCGCGCCCTAGGCCTGGCACTCCCAAAACCTATGGGCTGGGGCGTCCCTGGACTGGGGCTCCCAAATACTAAGGGCTAAGGCGCCCCAGTCCGGGGACTCCAAAAGCCTAAGGGCTGAGGCGCCGCAGGTGTGGGGCTCCCTAAGCCTAATGGCTGGGGACGCCCCAGGCCTGGGTCTCCCAACACCTATGGGCTGGGGCGTCCCAGGCCTAGGGCTCCAAAAGCCTAAGGGCTGGGGAGCCTCAGGGCTGGGGCTCCCAAAGCCTATGGGCTGGGACGCCCCAGGCCTGGGGTTCCCAAAGCCTAAGGGCTGGGGCGCCCCGGCATGGGGCTCCCAAAGCCTAAGGGCTGGGGCGCCCGAGGCCTGGGGCTCCCAAAGCCTAAGGGCAGGGGCGCCCGAGGCCTGGGGCTCCCAAAGCCTAAGGGCTGGAGCGCCCCGGCATGGGGCTCCCAAAGCCTAAGGGCTGGGGCGCCCGAGGCCTCGGGCTCCCTAAGACTAAGGGCTGGGCTGCCCCAGGCCTGTGGCTCCCAAAGCCTAATGGCTGGGGCGCCCCAGGCTTAGGGCTCCCAACATCTATGGGCTAGGGCGTCCCAGACCTAGGGCTCCAAAAACCTAAGGGCTGCGGCACCCCAGGCCTGGGGCTCCCAAAGCCTAAGGGCTGGGGCGCCCCGGCATCGGGCTCCCAAATCCTAAGGGCTGGGGTGCCCGAGGCCTGGGGCTCCCAAGCCTAAGGGCTGGGGGGCCGCAGGCCTGGAGCTCCCAAAGCCTAAGGGCTGGCCGGCCCAGGTCTGGGGCTACCTAAGCATAATGGCTGGGGCGCCCCAGGCTTGGGGCTCCCAAAACCTATGGGATGGGGCATCCCAGGCCTAGGGCTCCAAAAGCCTAAGGTCTGGGACGCCTAAGGCCTGGGGCTCCCAAACCCTAAGGGCTGGGGCGCCCCGGCATGGGGCTCCCAAAGCCTAAGGACTGGGGCACCACAGGCTTGGGGCTCCCACGCCTAAGGGCTGGGGCTCCCCAGGCCAGGTCTCCCTAAGTCTAAGGGCTGGGGCTCACCAGGCCTGGGGCTCCAACAGCCAAAGAGCTGGGGCGCCCGAGGTCTGGGGCTCCCAAAGCCTAAGGGTTGGGGCACCTCAGGCGTGGGGCTCTCTAATCCTAAGGGCAGGAACGCCCCAGGCCTGGGGCTCCCACAGCCTAAGAGCTGGTGCGCCACAGGCTTCGAGCTCCCAAAGCCTAAGGGCTGGCCGGCCCAGGTCTGGGGCTACCTAAGCGTAATGGCTGGGGCGCCCCAGGCTTGGGGCTCCCAAAACCTATGGGCTGGGGCATCCCAGGCCTAGGGCTCCAAAAGCCTAAGGTCTGGGACGCCTAAGGCCTGGGGCTCCCAAACCCTAAGGGCTGGGGCGCCCCGGCATGGGGCTCCCAAAGCCTAAGGACTGGGGCACCACAGGCTTGGGGCTCCCACGCCTAAGGGCTGGGGCTCCCCAGGCCAGGTCTCCCTAAGTCTAAGGGCTGGGGCGCACCAGGCCTGGGGCTCCAACAGCCAAAGAGCTGGGGCGCCCGAGGTCTGGGGCTCCCAAAGCCTAAGGGTTGGGGCACCTCAGGCGTGGGGCTCTCTAATCCTAAGGGCAGGAACGCCCCAGGCCTGGGGCTCCCACAGCCTAAGAGCTGGTGCGCCACAGGCCTCGAGCTCCCAAAGCCTAAGGGCTGGGGCACCCGAAGCCTGGGACTCCCAAGACTAAGTTTTGGGGCACTCCAGGCCTGGGCCTCCCTAAGCCTAAGGGTTGGGGCGCCTCAGGCCTGGGGCTCCCAAAGCTTAAGAGCTGGGGCACCGCAGGTCTGCGGCTCTCTAATCCTAAGGACTGGGGCGCACCAGGCATGGGGTTCCCTAAAACTAATTTCTAGGGCGCCCCAGGTCTGGGGCTCTCTAAGCCTTAAGGACTGGGGTGACCCAGGCCTGGGGCTCCCAAAGCCTAATGGCTGGAGGGCCTAAGGCCAGGGGCCCTCTAAGCCTAATGGCTGGGGCTCCCCAGGCCGGGGGCTCCCTAAGCCTAAGGGCTGGGGCGTCTCAGGCCTGTGGCTCCCTAAGCCTAAGTGTGTTGGCACCCCAGCCCTGGGAATCCCTAAGCCTAAGGGCTGGGCGCCCCAGGACTGGGGATCCCTAAGTCTAAGGGCTGGGGCGCCCCAGACCAGGGGCCCCCAAGGCCTAAGGGCTGGTGCGTCCCAGGCGTGGGGCTCCCTAAGCCTAAGGAATGTGGCGCCCGAGGCCTCGGGCTCCCTAAGCATAAGGGCTGGGGCACTCCCTGGGGTTCCCTAAGCATAATGGCGGGAGTGGCCCAGCAATGGGGCAACCTAAGCCTAAGGGCTGGGGCGCCCCAGGCATGGGGCTCCCTAAGACTAATTGCGAGGGCGCTCCAGGTCTGGGGCTCTCTAAGCCTAAGGGCTGGGGCACCCCAGGCCTGCGACTCCCAAAGGCTAAGGGCTGGGGCGCCCCAGGCCTCGGGTTCCCTAAGCCTAAGGCTAGGGTGCCCCAGGCCTGGGGCTCCCAAAGCTTACGGGCTGGGGCGCCCCAGGCCAGGAGTTCCCTAAGCCTAAGGACTGGGGTACCCCAGGCCTGGGGCTCCCTAAGCCTAAGGCTGGGTCGTTCCCGGCCTCGGGCTCCCAAAGATTAAGGGCTGGGGTGCCCCAGGCCAGGGCACACCAGCCTAAGGGCTGGGGCGCCCCCCGCCTTGGACTCTCAAAGCCCAAGAACAGAGGCGTCCCAGGCCTGGGGCTCCCTAAGCCAAAGGGCTGGGGCGCCCTGGGCCTGGGGCTCCAAAAGCCTAAGAGCTGGGTCGCACCTGCCCTAGGGGTCCCAAAGCTTAAGGTCTGGGGAGCCACAGGTCTGAGGCTCCCAACACCTATGGGCTGGGACGTCCCAGACCTAGGGCTCCAAAAGCCTAAGGGCTGGGGCACCCCGGCTGGGGCTCCCAAATCCTAAGGGCTGGGGTGCCCGAGGCCTGGGGCTCCCAAGCCTAAGGGCTGGGGGGCCGCAGGCCTGGAGCTCCCAAAGCCTAAGGGCTGGCCGGCCCTTGTCTGGGGCTACCTAAGCGTAATGGCTGGGGCGCCCCAGGTTTGGGGCTCCCAAAACCTATGAGCTGGGGCGTCCCAGGCCTAGGCTCCAAAAGCCTAAGGTCTGGGACGCCTCAGGCCTGGGGCTCCCAAACCCTAAGGGCTGGGGCGCCCCGGCATGGGGCTCCCAAAACATAAGGGCTGGGGCGCCACAGGCTTGGGGCTCCCAAGCCTAAGGGCTGGGGCGCCCCAGGCCAGGTCTCCCTAAGCCTAAGGGCAGGGGCGCCCCAGGCCTGGGGCTCCCACAGACAAAGAGCTGGGGCGCCACAGGCCCCGGGCTCCCAAAGCCTAAGGGCTGGGCCGCCCGAAGCCTGGGGTTCACAAGACTAAGTTTTGGGGCACTCCAGGCCTGGGCCTCCCTAAGCCTAAGGTTTGGGGCGCCTCAGGCCTGGGGCTCCCAATGCCTAAGAGCTGGGGCACCGCAGGTCTGCGGTTCTCTAATCCTAAGGACTGGGGCGCACCATGCATGGGGTTCCCTAAGACTAATTGCTAGGGCGCCCCAGGTCTGGGGCTCTCTAAGCCTAAGGACTGGGGTGACCCAGGCCTGGGGCTCCCAAAGCCTAATGGCTGGAGCGCCTAAGGCCAGGGGCTCCCTAAGCCTAAGGGCTGGGGCGCCTCAGGCCTGTGGCTCCCTAAGCCTAAGTGTGTTGGCACCCCAGGCCTGGGAATCCCTAAGCCTAAGGGCTGGGGCGCCCCAGGACTGGGGATCCCTAAGCATAAGGGCTGGGGCACTCCCTGGGGTTCCCTAAGCATAATGGCTGGAGTGGCCCAGGAATGGGGCACCCAAAGCCTAAGGGCTGGGGCGCCCCAGGCATGGGGCTCCCTAAGACTAATTGCTAGGGCGTCCCAGGTCTGGGGCTCTCTAAGCCTAAGGGCTTGGGCACCCCAGGCCTGCGACTCCCAAAGGCTAAGGGCTGGGGCGCCCCAGGCCTGGGGCTCCCAACGCCCAAAGACTAGGGCGCCCCAGGCCTGGGGCTCCCAAAGCTTACGGGCTGGGGCGCCCCAGGCCAGGGATTCCCTAAGCCTAAGGACTGGGGTGCCCCAGGCCTGGGGCTCCCTAAGCCTACGGCTGGGTTGTTCCCGGCCTCGGGCTCCCAAAGCTTAAGGGCTGGGGTGCCCCAGGCCAGGGCTCCCCAGCCTAAGGGCTGGGGCGCCCCCGGCCTGGGGCTCCCAAAGCCCAAGAAAAGAGGCGTCCCAGGCCTGGGGCTCCCTAAGCCGAAGGGCTGGAGCGCTCTAGGCCTGTGGCTCCAAAAGCCTAAGGGCTGGGTCGCCCCTGCCCTAGGGCTCCCAAAGATTAAGGTCTGGGGCACCACAGGTCTGGGGCTCCCAAAGCTTAAGGCTTGGGGCACCCCAGGTTTGGGGCTACCAAAGCCTAAGGGCTGGGGCGCCACAGGCCTGCGGCTACCAAAGGCTAAGGCCTGGCCGCCCCAGGCCTTGGGCTCCCAAAGCCTAAGGCTGGGGCGCCCCAGGCCTGGGGCTCCCAAAGTTAAGTGCTGGGGCCCCCCAGGTCTGGGGCTCTCTAATCTTAAGGGCTGGGGCGCCCCAGGCATGGTGTTACCTAAGACTAATTTCTAGGGCGCCCCAGGTCCGGGGCTCTCTAAGCCTAAGGACTGGGGTGACCCAGGCCTGGGGCTCCCAAAGCCTAATGGCTTTAGCACCTCAGGCCTGGGGCTCCCTAAGCCTAAAGGCTGGGGCTCCCCAGGCCGGGGGCTCCCTAAGCCTAACGGCTGGGGCTCCTCAGGCCTGGGGCTCCCTGAGCCTAAGTGCTGGGGCGAAGCAGGATTGGGGCTCCCTAAGCCTCAGTGTGTTGGCGCCCCAGGCCTGCGGCTCCCTAAGCCCAAGGGCTGGGGCGCCTCAGGCCTGGGGCTCCCTAGGCCTAAGGGCTGCGCCCCCCCAGGACTGGGGCTCCCTAAGCCTAAATGTGGGGCGCCCCAGGCTTGGGAGTCCCTAAGCCTAAGGACTGGGACGCTCTAGACCTGGGGCTCCCAAAGCCTAAGGGCTGGGGCGTCCCAAGCCTGGGGCTCCCTAGCCTAAGGTCTGTGGCGCCCCAGGCCTGGGGCTCCCTAAACCTATAGGCTGGGGCACGCCAGGCCTGGGGCTCCCTAAGCCTAAGGGATGGGGCGCCCCAGGCCTGGGGCTCCCAAAGCCTAAGAGCTCGGGCGCCACAGGCCTGGGGCTCCCAAAGCTTACGACCTGGGGCACCCCAGGTTTCGGGCTCCCAAAGCCTAAGGGCTGGGGCGCCCCAGGCCTGGAGCTCCCAAAGTTAAGGGCTGGGGTGCTCCAGGCCTTGGGCTCCCTAAGACTAAGGACTGGGGCGCCCCAGACCTGGGGCACCCTGAGCCTAAGGACAGGGGTGACCCAGGCCTGGGGCTCCCAAAGCCTAATGGCTGGAGCGCCTCAGGCCTGAGGCTCCCTGAGCCTAAGGGCTGGGGCGCCCCAAGACTGGGGCTCCCTAAGCCTAAGTGTGTTGGCGCCCCAGGCCTGGGGCTCCCTAAGCCTAAGGGCTGGGGCGCCTCAGGCCTGGGGCTCCCTAGGCCTAAGGGCTGGGGCCCCCCAGGACTGGGGCTCCCTAAGCCTAAATGTGGGGCGCCCCAGGCTTTGGAGTCCCTAAGCCTAAGGACTGGGACGCTCCAGACCTGGGGCTCCCAAAGCCTGAGAGCTGGGGCGTCCCAAGCCTGGGGCTCCCTAATCCTATGGGCTGGGGCACCCCAGGCTTGGGGCTCCCTAATCCTATGGGCTGGGGCACCGCAGGCCTGGGGCTCCCTAAGCCTAAGGGATGGGGCGCCCCAGGCCTGGGGCTCCTTAAGCCTAAGTGCTCGGGCTCCTCAGGCCTGGGGCTCCCAAATCCTAAGGGCTGAGGCACCACAGGCCTTGCGCTCCCAATGCCTAAGGGCTGGGGCGCCCCAGGCCTGGGGCTCCCGAAACCTAGGGGCTGGGGCTCCCCAGGTCTGGGGCTCCTTAAGCCTAAGGACTGGGGCGCCCCAGGCCTGGGGCTCCCTAAATCTAAGTGCTGGGACGCCCCCGTCCTGGGGCTCCTTAAGCCTAATGGCTGGGGTGCCCCAGGCCTGGGCATACCTAATCCTAAGGGCTGGGGCGCCCCAGGCATGGGGTTCCCTAAGACTAATTGCTAGGCCGCCCCAGGACTGGTGCTCTCTAAGCCTAAAGGCTGGGGCCCCCCTAGGCCTAGGGCTCCCTAAGCCTAAGGGCTGTGGTGCCTGAGACCAGGGGCTCCCTAAGCTAAGGGCTGTGGCGCCTGAGACCTGGGGCTCCCTAAGCCTAAGGGGTGCGGTGCCCCAGGACTGGGGCTCCGTAAGCCTAAATGTGGGGGCGCCCCAGGCCTGCAAGTCCCTAAGCTTAAGGACTGGGTCGCCCTAGGACAGGGGTTCCCAAAGGCTAAGGGCTGGGTCGCCCCAGACCTGGGGCTCCCAAAGTCTAAGGGCTGGGGCATCCCGGCTGGGTCCCCCTAATTCTAAGGGCTGGGGCACCGCAGGCCTGGGGCTCCCTAAGGATAAGGGCTGGGGCGCCCCAGGACTGGGGTTCCAAATCCTAAGTGCTGGCGCACCCCGGTATGGGGCTACCTAAGCCTAAGAGCTGGGGCGCCCCAGATCTGGGGCTCCCAAAACCTATGGGCTGGGGCGCCCCAGGCCTGGGGCTCCCAAAGCTTAAGGTCTGGGGCGCCCCAGGCCTGGGGATTCCAAAGCCTAAGGACTGAGGCGTCCCAGGCCTGGGACTCCCTAAGCCTAAGGGCTGGGGCGCCCCAGGCCTGGGGCACCCTAAGCCTAAGGGCTGGGGCGCCCCAGGCATGGGGCTCCCAAAGCCTATGTGCTGGGGCTCTCCAGGCCTGGGGCTCCCAAAGCCTAAGGGCTGGGGCGCTCCAGGCCTGGGCATCCCTAATCCTAAGGGCTGGGTCGCCCCCGGCCTGGGGCTCCATAAGCCTACTTGCTGGGGCGCCCCGGTCTTGGGCTCTCTAATCCTAAGGGCTGGGGCGCCACAGGCATTGGGCTCCCTAAGACTAATTGCTAGGGCGCCCCAGGACTGGTGCTCTCTAAGCCTAAGGACTGGAGTGACCCAGGCCTGGGGCTCCCTAAGCCTAATGGCTGGGGCGCCTCAGGCCTGGGAGTCCCTAAGCCTAAGGGCTGGGACGCCTCAGGACTGGTGCTCCCTAAGGCTAAGGGCTGGGGTGCCCCAGACGTGGGGCTCCCAAAGCCTAAGGGCTGGGGCGTCCCAGGCCTGGGGCTCCCTAAGCTTAACGGCTGTGGCGCCCAAGGCCTGGGGCCCCCTAAGCCTAAGTGCTGGGGCACCCCAGGCCTGGGGCTCCCTAAGCCTAAGGGCTGTGGCGCCCCAGGCCTGCGGTCCCAAAGCCTAAGTGCTGGGGCGCCCCAGGCCTGGGGCTCCCAAAGCCTAAGGGCTGGGGCACCCCAGGCCTGGGGCTCCCAAAAGCTAATGGCTGTGGCCCCCCAGGCCTGGGGGTCCCAAAGCCTAAGGCTTGGGCGCCCCAGACCTGGGGCTCCCAAAGCTTAAGGACTGGGGCGCCCAAAGCCTGGGGCTCCCAAATCCTAAGGGCTGGGGCGCCACAGGCCTTGCGCTCCCAATGCCTAAGGGCAGGGCCACCACAGGCCAGGGGCTCCCTAAGCCTAAGGCTTGGTCGCCCCCGGCCTCGGGCTCCCATAGCCTAAGGGCTGGGGTGCCCCAGGGCTGGGGCTCCCAAAGCCAAGGGTTGGTGCGCTCCAGGTCTGGGGCACCCTAAGCCTAAGGGCAGGGGCCCCCCAGGCCTGGGGCTCCCAAAGCCTAAGTGCTGGGGCGCCCCAGGCCTGGTCATCCCTAATCCTAAGGGCTGGGCGCCCCAGGCATGGGGCTCCCTAAGATTAATTGCTAGGGCGCCACAGGTCTGGGGCTCTCTAAGCCTAAGGACTTGGGCGACCAAGGCCTTGGGCACCCTAAGCCTAAGGGCTGGGGAGCCCCAGGCCTGGGGCTCCCAAAACCTAAAGTTTGGGGGATCCCAGGCGTGGGATTCGCAAAGCCTAATGACTGGGGCGCCTCAGGCCTGGGGCTGCCTAAGCATAAGGGCTGGGGCTCCCCAGGCCTAGGGCTCCCTAAGCCTAAGGGCAGAGGCGCCCCAGGCCTGGGGCTCCCAAAGCCTAAGGCCGGGCGCGCCCTAGGCCTGGCGCTCCCAAAACCTATGGGCTGGGGCGTCCCTGGACTGGGGCTCCCAAATACTAAGGGCTAAGGCGCCCCAGGCCTGTGACTCCAAAAGCCTAAGGGCTGGGGTGCCCGAGGCCTGTGGCTCCAAAGCCTAAGGGCTGGGGGGCCGCAGGCCTGGAGCTCCCAAAGCCTAAGGGCTGGCCGGCCCAGGTCTGGGGCTACCTAAGTGTAATGGCTGGGGCGCCCCAGGCTTGGGGCTCCCAAAACCTATGGGCTGGGGCGTCCCAGGCCTAGGGCTCCAAAAGCCTAAGGTCTGGGACGCCTCAGGCCTGGGGCTTCCAAACCTTAAGGGCTGGGGCGCCCCGGCATGGGGCTCCCAAAGCCTAAGGACTGGGGCGCCACAGGCTTGGGGCTCCCAAGCCTAAGGGCTGGGGCGCCCCAGGCCAGGTCTCCCTAAGCCTAAGGGCTGGGGCGCCCGAGGCCTGGGGCTCCCAAAGCCTAAGGGTTCGGCCGCCTCAGGCCTGGGGCTCTCTAAGCCTAAGGGCAGGGGCGCCCCAAGCCTGGGGCTCCCACAGCCAAAGAGCTGGGGCGCCACAGGCCTCGGGCTCCCAAAGCCTAAGGGCTGGGGCACCCGAAGCCTGGGATTCCCAAGACTAAGTTTTGGGGCACTCCAGGCCTGGGCCTCCCTAAGCCTAAGGGTTGGGGCGCCTCAGGCCTGGGGCTCCCAAAGCCTAAGAGCTGGGGCACCGCAGGTCTGCGGCTCTCTAATCCTAAGGACTGGGGCGCACCAGGCATGGGGTTCCCTAAGACTAATTGCTAGGGTGCCCCAGGTCTGGGGCTCTCTAAGCCTAAGGACTGGGGTGACCCAGGCCTGGGGCTACCAAAGCCTAAGGGCTGGTGCGTCCCAGGCCTGGGGCTCCCTAAGTCTAAGGACTGCGGCCCCCGAGGCCTCGGGCTCCCTAAACATAAGGGCTGGGGCACTCCCTGGGCTTCCCTAAGCATAATGGCTGGAGTGGCCCAGGAATGGGGCACCCAAAGCCTAAGGGCTGCGGCGCCCCAGGCATGGGGCTCCCTAAGACTAATTGCTAGGGCGCCCCAGGTCTGGGGCTCTCTAAGCCTAAGGGCTGGGGCACCCCAGGCCTGCGACTCCCAAAGCCTAAGGCTAGGGCGCCCAAGGCCTGGGGCTCCCAAAGCTAACGTGCTGGGGCGCCCCAGGCCAGGGGTTCCCTAAGCCTAAGGACTGGGGTGCTCCAGGCCTGGGGCTCCCTAAGCCTAAGGCTGGGTCGTTCCCGGCCTCGGGCTCCCAAAGCTTAAGGGCTGGGGTGCCCCAGGCCAGGGCTCCCCAGGCTAAGGGCTGGTGTGCCCCAGGCCTGGGGCTCCCCAAGCCTAAGGGCTGCGGCGCCCCAGGCCTGGGCTCCCTAAGCCTAAGGGCTGGGGCGCCTCAGGCCTGGGGCTCCCTAAGCCTATGGGATGACGCCCCCCAGGACTGGGGCTCCCTAAGCCTAAATGTGGGGTGCCCCAGGCTTGGGAGTCCCTAAGCCAAAGGACTGGGACGCTCCAGACCTGGGGCTCCCATGCCTAAGGGCTGGGGCGTCCCAGGCCTGTGGCCCCCTAAGCCTAAGGGCTGTGGCGCCTGAGGTCTCGGGCTCCCTAAGCCTAAGGGCTGGGGCATCCCAGGCTGGGACTCCCTAAGCCTAAGGGATGGAGCGCCCCAGGCCTGGGGCTCCAAAAGCCTAAGTGCTGGTGCGCCACAGGCCTAGGACTCCCAAAGCTTACGGCCTGGGGCATCCCAGGTTTGGAGCTCCCAAAGCCTAAGGGCTGGGACGCCCCAGGCCTGGAGCTCCCAAAGTTAAGGGCTGGGGTGCTCCAGGCCTTGGGCTCCCTAAGCCTAACCGCTGGGGCACCCCAGGCCTGGGGTTCCCAAAGCCTAAGTGCTGGGGCGCCCCAGGCCTGGGGCTCCCTAAGCCTAATTGTCGGGGCGCACCAGGTCTGGGGTTATCATAAATAAGCGATGGGGTGACTCAAGCCTGGGGCTCCCTAAGCCTAATTGCTGTGCCGCCCCAGGTCTCGGGCTCCCTAAGCAGCAGGGCTTGGGCGCCCCAGGCCTGGGCTTCCCAAAGAATAATGACTGGGGCGCCTCAGCCATGGGGCTCCCTAAGCATAAATGCTGGGGCTCCCTAGGCCTGGGGCTCCCTACGCCTAAGGGCAGGGGGCGCCCCAGGCCTGGGGTTCCCAAAGCCTAAGGGCTGAGGCGCCCCTGCCTCGGGCTCCCAAATCCTAAGGGCTGGGGCGCCCCAGTCTCGGTCTCCCAAAGCCTAAGGTCTGGGACGCCCCAGGTCTGGGGCTCCCAAAGGCTAAGGGCTGGGGCGCCCCAGGCCTGGGGCTCATAAAGCCCAAGAACAGAGGCATCCCAGGCCTGGGGCTCCCAAAGGCTAAGGTTTGGGCGCCCCAGGCCTGGGGCTCCCAAAGCCCAAGAACAGAGGCGTCCCAGGCCTGGGGCTCCCTAAGCCGAAGGGCTGGGGCGCCCTAGGCCTGGGGTTCCCAAAGCCTAAGGGCTGGGGCGCCCCAACCTGGGTCTCCCAAATCTTAAGGTCTGGGGCGCCCCAGGCCTGGGGCTCCCAAAGCCTAAGTTCTAGGGAGCCCAATGCCTGGAGCTCCATAAGCCTAATGGCTGGGGCGCCCCAGGCCTGGGCATCCCTAATCCTAAGGGCTGGGGCGCCCCAGGCCTGGAGCTCCATAAGCCTAATTGCTGGGGCGCCCCAGGTCTGGGGCTCTCTAATCCTAAGGGCTTGGGCGCCACAGGCATGGGGCTCCCTAAGACTAATTGCTAGGGCGCCCTAGGACTGGTGCTCTCTAAGCCTAAGGACTTGGGCGCCCCAGGACTGGGGCTCCCAAATCCTAAGGGCTGGGGAACCACAGGCCTTACGCTCCCAATGCCTAAGGGCTAGGGTGCCCCAGGCCTGGGGCTCCCGAAGCCTAAGGCTGGGTCGCCCCTGCCCTCGGACCCGCAAAGCATAAGGGCTGGGGTGCCCCAGCCTGGGGCTCCCAAAGCCCAAGAACAGAGGTGTCCCAGGCTTGGGGCTCTCTAATCCTAAGGGCTGGGGCGCCCCAGGCATGGGGTTCCCTAAGACTAATTGCTAGGGCGCCCCAGGTCCGGGGCTCTCTAAGCCTAAGGACTGGGGTGACCCAGGCCAGGGGCTCCCAAAGCCTAACGGCTGGGGCGCCTCAGGCCTGGGGCTCCCAAAGCCTAAGAGCTGGGGCACCACAGGCCTGGGGCTCACAAAGCCCAAGGGCTGAGGCATCCCAGACTTTGGGCTCTCAAAGCCTAGGGGCTGGGGCGCCCAAGGCCTGGGGCTCCCTAAGCCTAATGGCTGGGGTGGCCCAGGCATGGGTTACCCTAAGCCTAAGAGCTGGGGCGCTCCAGGCATGGGGCTCCCTAAGACTACTTGCTAGGGCGCCCCAGGTCTGGGGCTCTCTAAGCCTAAGGGCTGGGGCACCCCAGGCCTACGACTCCCAAAACCTAAGGCTAGGGCGCCCCAGGCCTGGGCCTCCCAAAGCTTAAGGGCTGGGACACCCCAGGCTTTGGACTCCCAAATCCTAAGGGCTGGGGCACCACAGGCCTTGCGCTCCCAATGCCTAAGGGCTGGGGCGCCCCAGGCCTGGGGCTCCCTAAGCCTAATGCTGGGTCTTCCCTGGCCTCGGGCTCCCAAAGCTTAAGGGCTGGGGGCCCCAGGCCTGGGGCTCCGAAAGCCCAAGAACAGAGGCGTCCCAGGCCTGGCGCTCCCTAAGCCGAAAGGCTGGGGCGCCCTAGGCCTGGGGCTCCAAAAGCCTAAGGGCTGGGACGCCCCCGGCCTGGGGCTCCCAAAGCTTAAGGACTGGGGCGCCACTGGCCTGGGGCTCCCAAAGCCTAATGGCTGGGGCGCCCCAGCCTCGGGCTCCCAAAGCCTAAGGGCTGAGGCACCCCAGGCCTGCGCCTCCCTAAGCCTAAGGGTTGGGGCACCTCAGGCCTGGGGCTCCCAAAGCCTAAGAGCTGGGGCGCCACTGGCCTGGTGCCCACAAAGCCTAAGGGCTGGGGCGCCACAGGTCTGGGGCTCTCTAATCCTAAGGGCTGGGGAGCCTCAGGCCTCTGGACCCAAAGTCTAAGGGCTGGGGCGCCCCGGGCCTGGGGCTCCCAAAGCCTAAGAGCTGGGGCGCCACTGGCCTGGTTCCCACAAAGCCTAAGGGCTGGGGCGTCCCAGGCCTAGGGCTCCAAAAGCCTAAGGGCTGGGGAGCCTCAGGCCTGGGGACCCAAAGTCTAAGGGCTGGGGCGTCCCAGGCCTGGGGCTCCCTAAGCCTAATGGCTGGGGCGTCCCGGCATGGGGCTCCCAAAGCCTAAGTGCTGGGGCGCCCGAGGCCTGGGGCTCCCAAGACTAAGGCCTGGGGCGCCCCAGGCCTGGGGCTGCCTAAGCCTAAGGGCTGGGGCACCCCAAGTATGGGGCTCCCACAGCCTAAGGGCTGGGGCGCCCAGGCCTGGGGCTCCCAAAGCCTAATGGCTGGGGCGTCCCGGCATGGGGCTCCAAAAGCCTAAGGGCTGGGGTGTCCCAGGCCTAGGGCTCCGAAAACCTAAGGGCTGGGGCGCCCGAGGCCTGGGGCTCCCAAGCCTAACGGCTGGGGCTCCCCAGCCTAAGGGCTGGGGCGCCCCAGGCCAGGGCTCCCTAAACCTAAGGGCTGGGGCGCCGTAGGCCTGGGGCTCCCAAAGCCTAAGGGCTGGCCGGCCCAGGTCAGGGGCTACCTAAGCGTAATGGCTGGGTCGCCTCAGGCCTGGGGCTCCCAAAACCTAAGGGCTGGGGCACCCCAGGCCTAGGGCTCCCAAAACCTAAGGGCTGGGGCACCCCAGGCCTGGGGCTCCCAAAGCCTAAGGGCTGGGGCGCCCCAGGCCTGGGGCTCCCTAAGCCTAAGGGCTGGAGCGCCCCAAGCCTGGGGCTCCCACAGCCAAAGAGCTGGGGCGCCACAGGCCTCAGGCTCCCAAAGCCTAAGGGCTGAGGTGCCCGAGGCCTGGGGCTCCCAAGACTAAGGGCTGGGGCACCCCAGGCCTGGGCATCCCTAAGCCTAAGGGTTAGGGCGCCTCAGGCCTGGGGCTCCCTAAGACTAATTGCTAGGGCGCCCCAGGTCCGGGGCTCTCTAAGCCTAAGGACTGGGGCAACCCAGGCCGGGGGCTCCCTAAGCCTAAGGGCTGGGGAGCCTCAGGCCTGGGGCTCCCTGAGCCTAAGGGCTGGGGCGCCCCAGGAATGGGGCTCCCTAAGCCTAAGTGTGTTGCCGCCTCAGACCTGGGGCTCCCAAAGCCTAAGGGCTGGGGCGTCACAGGCCTGGGGCTCCCTAAGGCTAAGGACTCTGGCGCCCCAGGCCTCGGGCTCCCTAAGCATAAGGGCTGGGGCACCTCCCTGGGGCTCCCTAAGCTTAAGGGCTAGGGCGCCCCAGACCTGGAGCTCCCTAAGCCTAAGAGCTGGGGCACCACAGGCCTGGGGCTCACAAAGCCCAAGGACTGAGGCGTCCCAGGCCTTGGGCTCCCAAAGCGTAAGGGCTGGGGCGCCCAAGGCCTGGGGCTCCCTAAGCCTAATGGCTGGGGTGGCCCAGGCATGGGGCACCCTAAGCCTTAGGGCTGGGGCGCCCCAGGCATGGGGCTCCCTAAGACTAATTGCTAGGGCGCCCCTGGTCTGTGGCTCTCTAAGCCTAAGGGCTGGGGCACCCCAGGCCTATGACTCCCAAAGGCTAAGGGCTGGGTCGCCCTAGGACTGGGCTCCCAAAGCCTAAGGCTAGGGCACCCCAGACCTGAGCCTCCCAAAGCTTAAGGGCTGGGGCGCCCCAGGCCTTGGACTCCCAAATCCTAAGGCTGGGGCTCCACAGGCCTTGCGCTCCCAATGCCTAAGGGCTGGGGCGCCCCAGGCCATGGGCTCCCTAAGCCTAAGGCTGGGTCTTCCCCGGCCTCGGGCTCCCAAAGCTTAAGGGCTGGGGTGAACCAGTCCTGGGGCTCCCCAGCCTAAGGGCTGGGGCGCCCCCGGCCTGGGCCTCCCAAAGCCCAAGAACAGAGGCGTCCCAGGCCTGGGGCTCCCTAAGCCGAAGGGCTGGGGCGCCCTAGGCCTGGGGCTCCAAAAGCCTAAGGGCTGGGGTGCCCCAGGCATGGGGCTCCCAAAGCTTAAGGTCTGCGGCGCCACTGGCCTGGGGCTCCCAAAGCCTAATGGCTGGGGCGCCCCAGCCTCGGGATCCCAAAGCCTAAGTGCTGGGGCGACCTAGGCCTGGGGCTCCCAAAGCACAATGACTGAGGCGTCCCAGGCCTGGGGCTCCCTAATCCTAATGGCTGGTGTGCCCCAGGCCTGGGGCTCCCCAAGCCTAAGGGCTGCGGCGCCCCAGGCCTGGGCTCCCTAAGCCTAAGGGCTGGGGCGCCTCAGGCCTGGGGCTCCCTAAGCCTATGGGATGACGCCCCCCAGGACTGGGGCTCCCTAAGCCTAAATGTGGGGTGCCCCAGGCTTGGGAGTCCCTAAGCCAAAGGACTGGGACGCTCCAGACCTGGGGCTCCCATGCCTAAGGGCTGGGGCGTCCCAGGCCTGTGGCCCCCTAAGCCTAAGGGCTGTGGCGCCTGAGGTCTGGGGCTCCCTAAGCCTAAGGGCTGGGGCATCCCAGGCTGGGACTCCCTAAGCCTAAGGGATGGAGCGCCCCAGGCCTGGGGCTCCAAAAGCCTAAGAGCTGGTGCGCCACAGGCCTAGGACTCCCAAAGCTTACGGCCTGGGGCATCCCAGGTTTGGAGCTCCCAAAGCCTAAGGGCTGGGACGCCCCAGGCCTGGAGCTCCCAAAGTTAAGGGCTGGGGTGCTCCAGGCCTTGGGCTCCCTAAGCCTAACCGCTGGGGCGCCCCAGGCCTGGGGTTCCCAAAGCCTAAGTGCTGGGGCGCCCCAGGCCTGGGGCTCCCTAAGCCTAATTGTCGGGGCGCACCAGGTCTGAGGTTATCATAAATAAGCGATGGGGTGACTCAAGCCTGGGGCTCCCTAAGCCTAATTGCTGTGCCGCCCCAGGTCTCGGGCTCCCTAAGCAGCAGGCTAGGGCGCCCCAGGCCTGGGCCTCCCAAAGCCCAAGGCCTGAGGTGTCCCAGGCCTGGGGCTCCCTAAGCCTAAGGGCTGGGGTGCCCCAGGCCTGGGGCTCCCTGAGCCTAATGGCTGGGGCAACCCAGGCCTGGGGCACCCTAAGCCTAAGGGCTGGGGCGCCCCAGGCATGGGGCTCCCTAAGATTAATTGTTAGGGCGCCCCAGGTCTGGGGCTCTCTAAGCCTGAGGACTTGGGCGACCCAGGCCTGGGGCTCCCTAAGCCTAAGGGCTGGGGAGCCCCAGGCCTGGGGCTACCAAAACCTAAAGTTTGGGGTACCCCAGGCCTGGGCTTCCCAAAGAATAATGACTGGGGCGCCTCAGCCATGGGGCTCCCTAAGCATAAATGCTGGGGCTCCCTAGGCCTGGGGCTCCCTACGCCTAAGGGCAGGGGGCGCCCCAGGCCTGGGGTTCCCAAAGCCTAAGGGCTGAGGCGCCCCTGCCTCGGGCTCCCAAATCCTAAGGGCTGGGGCGCCCCAGTCTCGGTCTCCAAAAGCCTAAGGTCTGGGACGCCCCAGGTCTGGGGCTCCCAAAGGCTAAGGGCTGGGGCGCCCCAGGCCTGGGGCTCATAAAGCCCAAGAACAGAGGCATCCCAGGCCTGGGGCTCCCAAAGGCTAAGGTTTGGGCGCCCCAGGCCTGGGGCTCCCAAAGCCCAAGAACAGAGGCGTCCCAGGCCTGGGTCTCCCTAAGCCGAAGGGCTGGGGCGCCCTAGGCCTGGGGTTCCCAAAGCCTAAGGGCTGGGGCGCCCCAACCTGGGTCTCCCAAATCTTAAGGTCTGGGGAGCCCCAGGCCTGGGGCTCCCAAAGCCTAAGTTCTAGGGAGCCCAATGCCTGGAGCTCCATAAGCCTAATGGCTGGGGCGCCCCAGGCCTGGGCATCCCTAATCCTAAGGGCTGGGGCGCCCCAGGCCTGGAGCTCCATAAGACTAATTGCTGGGGCGCCCCAGGTCTGGGGCTCTCTAATCCTAAGGGCTTGGGCGCCACAGGCATGGGGCTCCCTAAGACTAATTGCTAGGGCGCCCTAGGACTGGTGCTCTCTAAGCCTAAGGACTTGGGCACCCCAGGACTGGGGCTCCCAAATCCTAAGGGCTGGGGAACCACAGGCCTTACGCTCCCAATGCCTAAGGGCTAGGGTGCCCCAGGCCTGGGGCTCCCGAAGCCTAAGGCTGGGTCGCCCCCGCCCTAGGGCCCCCAAAGCATAAGGGCTGGGGTGCCCCAGCCTGGGGCTCCCAAAGCCCAAGAACAGAGGTGTCCCAGGCTTGGGGCTCTCTAATCCTAAGGGCTGGGGCGCCCCAGGCATGGGGTTCCCTAAGACTAATTGCTAGGGCGCCCCAGGTCCGGGGCTCTCTAAGCCTAAGGACTGGGGTGACCCAGGCCAGGGGCTCCCAAAGCCTAACGGCTGGGGCGCCTCAGGCCTGGGGCTCCCAAAGCCTAAGAGCTGGGGCACCACAGGCCTGGGGCTCACAAAGCCCAAGGGCTGAGGCATCCCAGACTTTGGGCTCTCAAAGCCTAAGGGCTGGGGCGCCCAAGGCCTGGGGCTCCCTAAGCCTAATGGCTGGGGTGGCCCAGGCATGGGTTACCCTAAGCCTAAGGGCAGGGGCGCTCCAGGCATGGGGCTCCCTAAGACTACTTGCTAGGGCGCCCCAGGTCTGGGGCTCTCTAAGCCTAAGGGCTGGGGCACCCCAGGCCTACGACTCCCAAAACCTAAGGCTAGGGCGCCCCAGGCCTGGGCCTCCCAAAGCTTAAGGGCTGGGACACCCCAGGCTTTGGACTCCCAAATCCTAAGGGCTGGGGCACCACAGGCCTTGCGCTCCCAATGCCTAAGGGCTGGGGCGCCCCAGGCCTGGGGCTCCCTAAGCCTAATGCTGGGTCTTCCCCGGCCTCGGGCTCCCAAAGCTTAAGGGTTGGGGGCCCCAGGCCTGGGGCTCCGAAAGCCCAAGAACAGAGGCGTCCCAGGCCTGGCGCTCCCTAAGCCGAAAGGCTGGGGCGCCCTAGGCCTGGGGCTCCAAAAGCCTAAGGGCTGGGACGCCCCCGGCCTGGGGCTCCCAAAGCTTAAGGACTGGGGCGCCACTGGCCTGGGGCTCCCAAAGCCTAATGGCTGGGGCGCCCCAGCCTCGGGCTCCCAAAGCCTAAGGGCTGAGGCACCCCAGGCCTGCGCCTCCCTAAGCCTAAGGGTTGGGGCACCTCAGGCCTGGGGCTCCCAAAGCCTAAGAGCTGGGGCGCCACTGGCCTGGTGCCCACAAAGCCTAAGGGCTGGGGCGCCCCAGGTCTGGGGCTCTCTAATCCTAAGGGCTGGGGAGCCTCAGGCCTGGGGACCCAAAGTCTAAGGGCTGGGGCGCCCCAGGCCTGGGGCTCCCAAAGCCTAAGAGCTGGGGCGCCACTGGCCTGGTTCCCACAAAGCCTAAGGGCTGGGGCGTCCCAGGCCTAGGGCTCCAAAAGCCTAAGGGCTGGGGAGCCTCAGGCCTGGGGACCCAAAGTCTAAGGGCTGAGGCGCCCCAGGCCTGGGGCTCCCTAAGCCTAATGGCTGGGGCGTCCCGGCATGGGGCTCCCAAAGCCTAAGTGCTGGGGCGCCCGAGGCCTGGGGCTCCCAAGACTAAGGCCTGGGGCGCCCCAGGCCTGGGGCTGCCTAAGCCTAAGGGCTGGGGCACCCCAAGTATGGGGCTCCCACAGCCTAAGGGCTGGGGCGCCCAGGCCTGGGGCTCTCAAAGCCTAATGGATGGGGCGTCCCGGCATGGGGCTCCAAAAGCCTAAGGGCTGGGGTGTCCCAGGCCTAGGGCTCCGAAAACCTAAGTGCTGGCGCGCCCGAGGCCTGGGGCTCCCAAGCCTAACGGCTGGGGCTCCCACAGCCTAAGGGCTGGAGCGCCCCAGGTCAGGGCTCCCTAAACCTAAGGGCTGGGGCGCCGTAGGCCTGGGGCTCCCAAAGCCTAAGGGCTGGCCGGCCCAGGTCAGGGGCTACCTAAGCGTAATGGCTGGGTCGCCTCAGGCCTGGGGCTCCCAAAACCTAAGGGCTGGGGCACCCCAGGCCTAGGGCTCCCAAAACCTAAGGGCTGGGGCACCCCAGGCCTGGGGCTCCCAAAGCCTAAGGGCTGGGGCGCCCCAGGCCTGGGGCTCCCTAAGCCTAAGGGCTGGAGCGCCCCAAGCCTGGGGCTCCCACAGCCAAAGAGCTGGGGCGCCACAGGCCTCAGGCTCCCAAAGCCTAAGGGCTGAGGCGCCCGAGGCCTGGGGCTCCCAGGACTAAGGGCTGGGGCACCCCAGGCCTGGGCATCCCTAAGCCTAAGGGTTAGGGCGCCTCAGGCCTGGGGCTCCCTAAGACTAATTGCTAGGGCGCCCCAGGTCCGGGGCTCTCTAAGCCTAAGGACTGGGGCAACCCAGGCCGGGGGCTCCCTAAGCCTAAGGGCTGGGGAGCCTCAGGCCTGGGGCTCCCTGAGCCTAAGGGCTGGGGCGCCCCAGGACTGGGGCTCCCTAAGCCTAAGTGTGTTGCCGCCTCAGACCTGGGGCTCCCAAAGCCTAAGGGCTGGGGCGTCACAGGCCTGGGGCTCCCTAAGCCTAAGGACTCTGGCGCCCCAGGCCTCGGGCTCCCTAAGCTTAAGGGCTAGGGTGCCCCAGACCTGGAGCTCCCTAAGCCTAAGAGCTGGGGCACCACAGGCCTGGGGCTCACAAAGCCCAAGGACTGAGGCGTCCCAGGCCTTGGGCTCCCAAAGCGTAAGGGCTGGGGCGCCCAAGGCCTGGGGCTCCCTAAGCCTAATGGCTGGGGTGGCCCAGGCATGGGGCACCCTAAGCCTTAGGGCTGGGGCGCCCCAGGCATGGGGCTCCCTAAGACTAATTGCTAGGGCGCCCCTGGTCTGTGGCTCTCTAAGCCTAAGGGCTGGGGCACCCCAGGTCTACGACTCCCAAAGGCTAAGGGCTGGGTCGCCCAAGGACTGGGCTCCCAAAGCCTAAGGCTAGGGCACCCCAGACCTGAGCCTCCCAAAGCTTAAGGGCTGGGGCGCCCCAGGCCTTGGACTCCCAAATCCTAAGGCTGGGGCTCCACAGGCCTTGCGCTCCCAATGCCTAAGGGCTGGGGCGCCCCAGGCCATGGGCTCCCTAAGCCTAAGGCTGGGTCTTCCCCGGCCTCGGGCTCCCAAAGCTTAAGGGCTGGGGTGAACCAGTCCTGGGGCTCCCCAGCCTAAGGGCTGGGGCGCCCCCGGCCTGGGCCTCCCAAAGCCCAAGAACAGAGGCGTCCCAGGCCTGGGGCTCCCTAAGCCGAAGGGCCGGGGCGCCCTAGGCCTGGGGCTCCAAAAGCCTAAGGGCTGGGGTGCCCCAGGCATGGGGCTCCCAAAGCTTAAGGTCTGCGGCGCCACTGGCCTGGGGCTCCCAAAGCCTAATGGCTGGGGCGCCCCAGCCTCGGGATCCCAAAGCCTAAGTGCTGGGGCGACCTAGGCCTGGGGCTCCCAAAGCACAATGACTGAGGCGTCCCAGGCCTGGGGCTCCCTAATCCTAAGGGCTGGTGTGCCCCAGGCCTGGGGCTCCCCAAGCCTAAGGGCTGCGGCGCCCCAGGCCTGGGCTCCCTAAGCCTAAGGGCTGGGGCGCCTCAGGCCTGGGGCTCCCTAAGCCTATGGGATGACGCCCCCCAGGACTGGGGCTCCCTAAGCCTAAATGTGGGGTGCCCCAGGCTTGGGAGTCCCTAAGCCAAAGGACTGGGACGCTCCAGACCTGGGGCTCCCATGCCTAAGGGCTGGGGCGTCCCAGGCCTGTGGCCCCCTAAGCCTAAGGGCTGTGGCGCCTGAGGTCTGGGGCTCCCTAAGCCTAAGGGCTGGGGCATCCCAGGCTGGGACTCCCTAAGCCTAAGGGATGGAGCGCCCCAGGCCTGGGGCTCCAAAAGCCTAAGAGCTGGTGCGCCACAGGCCTAGGACTCCCAAAGCTTACGGCCTGGGGCATCCCAGGTTTGGAGCTCCCAAAGCCTAAGGGCTGGGACGCCCCAGGCCTGGAGCTCCCAAAGTTAAGGGCTGGGGTGCTCCAGGCCTTGGGCTCCCTAAGCCTAACCGCTGGGGCGCCCCAGGCCTGGGGTTCTCAAAGCCTAAGGGCTGGGCGCCCCAGGCCTGGGGCTCCCTAAGCCTAAGGGCTGGAGCACCCCAAGCCTCGGGCTCCCACAGCCAAAGAGCTGGGGCGCCACAGGCCTCAGGCTCCCAAAGCCTAAGGTCTGAGGCGCCCGAGGCCTGGGGCTCCCAAGACTAAGGGCTGGGGCACACCAGGCCTGGGCATCCCTAAGCCTAAGGGTTAGGGCGCCTCAGGCCTGGGGCTCCCTAAGACTAATTGCTAGGGCGCCCCAGGTCCGGGGCTCTCTAAGCCTAAGGACTGGGGCAACCCAGGCCGGGGGCTCCCTAAGCCTAAGGGCTGGGGCGCCCCAGGACTGGGGCTCCCTAAGCCTAAGTGTGTTGCCGCCTCAGACCTGGGGCTCCCAAATCCTAAGGGCTGGGGCGTCCCAGGCCTGGGGCTCCCTAAGCCTAAGGACTGTGGTGCCCCAGGCCTCGGGCTCCCTAACCATAAGGGCTGGGGCACCTCCCTGGGGCTCCCTAAGCCTAAGTGCTGGGGGGCCCCAGGCCTGGGTCTCCCAAAGCCTAAGAGCTGGGGCACCACAGGCCTGGGGCTCCCAAAGCCCAAGGGCTGAGGCGTCCCAAGCCTTGGGCTCCCAAATCCTAAGGGCTGGGGCGCCCAAGGCCTGGGGCTCCCTAAGCCTAATGGCTGGGGTGGCCCAAGCATGGGGCACCCTAAGCCTAAGGAATGGGGCGTACCCAGGCATGGGGCTCCCTAAGACTAATTGCTAGGGTTCCCCATGTCTGGGGCTCTCTAAGCCTAAGGGCTGGGGCACCTCAGGCCTACGACTCCCAAAGGCTAAGGGCGGGGGCGTCCCAGGCCTGGGGCTCCCAAAGCCTAAGGCTAGGGCGTCCCAGGCCTGGGCCTCCCAAAGATTAAGGGTTCGGGCGCCCCAGGCCTTGGACACCCAAATCCTAAGAGTTGGGGCACCACAGGCCTTGCGCTCCCAAAGCCTAAGGGCTGGGGCGCCCCAGGCCTGGGGCTCCCTAAGCCTAAGGTTGGGTCGTCCCCGGATTCGGGCTCCCAAAGCTTAAGGGCTGGGGTGCCCAAGGCCTGGGGCTCCCCTGCCTAAGAGCAGGGGCTCCCCCGGCCTGGGGCACCCAAAGCCCAAGAACAGAGGCGTCCCAGGCCTGGGGCTCCCTAAGCCGAAGGGCTTGGGCGCCCTAGGCCTGGGGCTCCAAAAGCCTAAGGGCTGGGGCACCCCAGGCCTGGGGCTCCCAAAGCTTAAGGTCTGGGGCGCCACTGGCCTGGGGCTCCCAAAGCCTAATGGCTGGGGCGCCCCAGCCTCGGGCTACTAAAACCTAAGGGCTAGGGCGACCCAGGCATGGGCCTCCCAAAGCACAATGACTGAGGCGTCCCTGGCCTGGGGCTCCCTAATCCTAAGGGCTGGGGTGCCCCAGGCCTGGGGCTCCCTAAGCCTAAAGGCTGGGGCGCCACAGGCCTGGGGTTCCCTAAGCATAAGGGCTGGGGCACCTCAGGCATGGGGCTCCCTAGGCCGAAGGACTGGGGCCCCCCAGAACTGGGGCTCCCTAAGCCTAAATGTGGGGCGCCCCAGGCTTGGGAGTCCCTAAGCCTATGGACTGGGACGCTCCAGACCTGGGGCTCCCAAAGCCTAAGGGCTGGCGCGTCCCAGAACTGGGGCTCTCTAAGCCTAAGGGCTGGGGCGCCCAGGCCTGGGGCTACCAAAGACTAAGGGCTGGGGCACCTCAGGCCTGGGGCTCACAAAGCCTAAGGCTGGGGCGCCCCAGGCCTGGGGCTCCCACAGTCAAAGAGCGGGGGCGCCACAGGCCTCGGGCTCCCAAAGCCTAAGGGCTGAGGGGCCCGAGGCCTGGGGCTCCCAAGAATAAGGGCTGGGGCACCCCAGGCTTGGGCCTCCCTAAGCCTAAGGGTTAGGGCGCCTCAGGCCTGGGGCTCCCAAAGCCTAAGAACAGAGGCGTCCCAGGCCTGGGGCTCCCTAAGCCGAAGGGCTTGGGCGCCCTAGGCCTGGGGCTCCAAAAGCCTAAGGGCTGGGGCGCCCCAGGCCTGGGCCTCCCAAAGCTTAAGGTCTGGGGCGCCACTGGCCTGGGGCTCCCAAAGCCTAATGGCTGGGGCGACCCAGGCATGGGCCTCCCAAAGCACAATGACTGAGGCGTCCCAGGCCTGGGACTCCCTAATCCTAATGGCTGGGGTGCCCCAGGTCTGGGGCTCCCTAAGCCTAAAGGCTGGGGCGCCACAGGCCTGGGGCTCCCTAAGCCTAAGTGCTGGGGCGCCTCAGGCATGGAGCTCCCTAGGCCTAAGGACTGGGCCCCCCCAGGACTGGGGCTCCCTAAGCCTAAATGTGGGGCGTCCCAGGCTTGGGAGTCCCTAAGCCTATGGACAGGGACGCTCCAGACCTGGGGCTCCCAAAGCCTAAGTGCTGGCGCGTCCCAGAACTGGGGCTCCCTAAGCCTAATGGCTGTGGCGCCCCAGGTCTGAGGCTCCCAAAGCCTATGGGCTGGGGCACCCCAGGCCTGGGGCTCCCTAAGCCTAAGGAATGGGGCACCCCAGGCCTGGGGCTCCCAAAGCCTAAGAGCTGGGGCGCCACTGGCCTGGGGCTCCCAAAGCCTAAGGGCTGGGGCCACCCAGGTCTGGGGCTCTCTAATCCTAATGGCTGGGGCGCCCCAGGCATGGGGTTCCCTAAGACTAATTGCTAGGGCGCCCAAGGTCCGGGGCTCTCTAAGCCTAAGGACTGGGGTGACCCAGGCGGGGGCTCCCAAAGCCTAATGGCTGGAGCGCCTCAGGCCTGGGGCTCCCTAAGCCTAACGGCTGGGGCGCCTCAGGCCTGGGGCTCCCTGGGTCTAAGTGCTGGGGCGCCCCAGGACTGGGGCTCCCTAAGCCTAAGTGTGTTGGCGCCCCAGGCCTGGGAATCCCTAAACGTAAGAGTTTACGCACCCCAGGACTGGGGATCCCTAAGTCTAAGGGCTGGGGCGCCCCGACCTGGGGCTCCCAAAGCTTAAGTGCTGGGGCGTCACAGGCTTGGGGCTCCCTAAGCCTAAGGACTGTGGCGCCCCAGGCCTCGGGCTCACTAAGCATAAGGGCTAGGGCACCTCCCTGGGGCTCCCTAAGCCTAAGGGCTGGGGGGCCCCAGGCCTGGGTCTCCGAAAGCCTAAGAGCTGGGGCACCACAGGCCTGGGGCTCCCAAAGCCCAAGGGCTGAGACGTCCCAGGCCTTGGGCTCCCAAAACCTAAGGGCTGGGGCGCCCAAGGTCTGGGGCTCCCTAAGCCTAAAGGCTGGGGTGGCCCAAGCATGGGGCACACTAAGCCTAAGGGCTGGGGCGTACCCAGGCATGGGGCTCCCTAAGACTAATTGCTAGGGTGCCCCAGGCCTGGGGCTCCCTAAGCCTAATGCTGGGTCGTCCCCGGCCTCGGGCTCCCAAAGCTTAAGGGCTGGGGGCCCCAGGCCTGGGGCTCCCCAGGCTAAGGGCTGGGGGCCCCAGGCCTGGGGCTCCCCAGCCTAAGGCCTGGGGCGCCCCTGGCCTGGGGCTCCGAAAGCCCAAGAACAGAGGCGTCCCAGGCCTGGCGCTCCCTAAGCCTAAGGGCTGGGACGCCCCCGGCCTGGGGCTCCCAAAGCTTAAGGACTGGGGCGCCACTGGCCTGGGGCTCCCAAAGCCTAATGGCTGGGGCACCCCAGCCTCGGGCTCCCAAAGCCTAAGGGCTGAGGCACCCCAGGCCTGCGCCTCCCTAAGCCTAAGGGTTGGGGCACCTCAGGCCTGGGGCTCCCTAAGCCTAAAGGCTGGGGCGCCACAGGCCTGGGGCTCCCTAAGCCTAAGGGCTGGCGCGTCCCAGAACTGGGGCTCCCTAAGCCGAAGGGCTGGGGCACCCCAGGCCTGGGGCTCCCTAAGCCTAAGGAATGGGGCGCCCCAGGCCTGGGGCTCCCAAAGCCTAAGAGCTGGGGCGCCACAGGCCTGGGGCTCCCAAAGCTTACGGCATGGGGCACCCCAGGTTTGGGGCTCCCAAAGCCTAAGGGCTGGGGCGCCCCAAGCCTGGAGCTCCCAAAGTTAAGGGCTGGTGTGCTCCAGGCCTTGGGCTCCCTAAGCCTAAGGACTGGGGCGCCCCAGGCCTGGGGCACCCTGAGCCTAAGTGCTGGGGCGCCACAGGCCTGGGGCTCCCTAAGCCTAAGGGCTGGGGCGCCCCAGGCCTGGGGATCCCTGTGCCTAATGGCTGGGGCGACCCAGGCCTGGGGCACCCTAAGCCTAAGGGTTGGGGCGCCCAAGGCATGGGGCTCCCTAAGATTAATTGCTAGGGCACCACAGGTCTGGGGCTCTCTAAGCCTAAGGACTTGGGCGACCCAGGCCTGGGGCTCCCTAAGCCTAAGGGCTGGGGAGCCCCAGGCCTGGGGCTCCCAAAACCTAAAGTTTGGGGGACCACAGGCCTGGGGTTCCCAAATCCTAATGACTGGGGCGCCTCAGGCCTGGGGCTCCCTAAGCATAAGGGCTGGGGCGCCCCAGGCCTGGGGCTCCCTAAGCCTAAGGGCGGAGGCGCCCCAGACCTGGGACGCCCTAAGCCTAAGGGCAGGGGGCACCCCAGGCCTGGGGCTCCCAAAGCCTAAGGGCTGGGGCGCCCCAGGCCTGGGGCTCCCAAAGCCTAAGGCCGAGTGCGCCCTAGGCCTGGGGCTACCAAAATCTATGGGCTGGGGCGTCCCAGGACTGGGGCTCCCAAATACTAAGGGCTAAGGCGCCCCAGGCCTGGGACTCCAAAAGCCTAAGGGCTGAGTCGCAGCAGGTGTGGGGCTCCCTAAGCCTAATGGCTGGGGACGCCCCAGGCCTGGGGCTCCCAACACCTATGGGCTGGGGCGTTCCAGGCCTAGGGCTCCAAAAGCCTAAGGGCTGGGGAGCCTCAGGGCTGGGGCTCCCAAAGCCTATGGGCTGGGGCGCCCCAGGTTGGGGCTCCCAAATTTAAGGGCTGGGGTGCTCCAGGCCTTGGGCTCCCTAAGCCTAAGGGCTGGAGCGCCCCAGGCCTGGGGCTCCCAAAGCCTAAGTGCTGGGGCGCCCCAGAACTGGGGCTCCCTAAGCCTAATTGTCGGGGCGCACCAGGTCTGGGGTTCTCATAAATAAGCGATGGGGTGACTCAAGCCTGGGGCTCCCTAAGCCTAATTGCTGTGCCGCCCCAGGTCTCGGGCACCCTAAGCAGCAGGGCTTGGGCGCCCCAGGCCTGGGCCTCCCAAAGCCCAAGGCCTGAGGCGTCCCAGGCCTGGGGCTCCCTAAGACTAAGGGCTGGGGCGCCCCAGGCATGGGGCTCCCTAAGATTAATTGCTTGGGCGCCCCAGGTCTGGGGCTATCTAAGCCTAAGGACTTGGGCGACCCAGGCCTGGGGTTCCCTAAGCCTAAATGTGGGGCGCCCCAAGCTTGGGAGTCCCTAAGCCTATGGACTGGGACGCTCCAGACCTGGGGCTCCCAAAGCCTAAGGGCTGGCGCGTCCCAGAACTGGGGCTCTCTAAGCCTAAGGGCTGGGGCGCCCGAGGCCTGGGGCTACCAAAGGCTAAGTGCTAGGGCACCCCAGGCCTGGGGTTCCCAAAGCCTAAGGCTGGGGCGCCCCAGGCCTGGGGCTCCCACAGTCAAAGAGCGGGGGCGCCACAGGCCTCGGGCTCCCAAAGCCTAAGGGCTGAGGGGCCCGAGGCCTGGGGCTCCCAAGACTAAGGGCTGGGGCACCGCAAGCCTGGGCCTCCCTAAGCCTAAGGGTTAGGGCGCCTCAGGCCTGGGGCTCCCAAAGCCTAAGAGCTGGGGCGCCACTGGCCTGGGGCTCCCAAAGCCTAAGGGCTGGGGCCCCCCAGGTCTGGGGCTCTCTAATCCTAATGGCTGGGGCGCCCCAGGCATGGGGTTCCCTAAGACTAATTGCTAGGGCGCCCCAGGTCCGGGGCTCTCTAAGCCTAAGGACTGGGGTGACCCAGGCCTGGGGCTCCCAAAGACTAACGGCTGGGGCGCCTCAGGCCTGGGGCTCCCTGAGTCTAAGTTCTGGGGCGCCCCAGGACTGGGGCTCCCTAAGCCTAAGTGTGTTGGTGCCCCAGGCCTGGGAATCCCTAAACCTAAGGGCTGAGGCACCCCAGGACTGGGGATCCCTAAGTCTAAGGGCTGGGCCGCCCCGACCTGGGGCTCCCAAAGCCTAAGGGCTGGGGCGTCCCAGGCCTGGGGCTCCCTAAGCCTAAGGACTGTGGCGCCCCAGGCCTCGGCCTCCCTAAGCATAAGGGCTGGGGCACCTCCCTGGGGCTCCCTAAGCCTAAGGGCTGGGGGGCCCCAGGCCTGGGTCTCCGAAAGCCTAAGGGCTGGGGCACCACAGGCCTGGGACTCCCAAAGCCCAAGGGCTCAGGCGTCCCATGCCTTGGGCTCCCAAAGCCCAAGGGCTGGGGCGCCCAAGGCCTGGGGCTCCCTAAGCCTAATGGCTGGGGTGGCCCAAGCATGGGGCACCCTAAGCCTAAGGGCTGGGGCGTACCCAGGCATGGGGCTCCCTAAGACTAATTGCTAGGGTGCCCCAGGTCTGGGGCTCTCTAAGCCTAAGGGCTGGGGCACCCCAGGCCTGGGCCTCCCAAAGCTTAAGGGTTCGGGCGCCCCAGGCCTTGGACACCCAAATCCTGAGGTTTGGGGCATCACAGGCCTTGGGCTCCCAATGCCTAAGGGCTGGGTCGCCCCAGGCCTGGGGCTCCCTAAGCCTAAGGCTGGGTCGTCCCCGGCCTCTGGCTCCCAAAGCTTAAGGACTGTGGCGCCCCAGGCCTCGGCCTCCCTAAGCATAAGGGCTGGGGCACCTCCCTGGGGCTCCCTAAGCCTAAGGGCTGGGGGGCCCCAGGCCTGGGTATCCCAAAGCCTAATAGCTGGGGCACCCCCGGCCTGGGGCACCCATAGCCCAAGAACAGAGGCGTCCCAGGCCTGGGGCTCCCTAAGCCGAAGGGCTTGGGCGCCCTAGGCCTGGGGCTCCAAAAGCCTAAGGGCTGGGGCACCCCAGGCCTGGGGCTCCCAAAGCATGAGGTCTGGGGCGCCACAGGCCTGGGGCTGCCTAAGCCTAAGGGCTGTGGCGCCCCAGGCCTGAGGCTCCCTAAGCCTATGGGCTCGGGGACCCCAGGCCTGGGGCACCCTAAGCCTAAGGGTTGGGGCGCCCCAGTCATGGGGCTCCCTAAGATTAATTGCTAGGGCGCCACACGTCTGGGGCTCTCTAAGCCAAACAACTTGGGCGACCCAGGCCTGGGGCTCCCTAAGCATAAGGGCTGGAGCACCTCCCTGGGGCTCCCTAAGCCGAAGGGCTTGGGCGCCCTAGGCCTGGGGCTCCAAAAGCCTAAGGGCTGGGGAGCCCCAGGCCTGGGGCTCCCACAGCTTGAAGTCTGGGGCGCCACTGGCCTGGGGCTCTCAAAGCCTAATGGATGGGGCGCCCCAGCCTCGGGCTCCCAAAACCTAAGGGCTGGGGCGACCCAGGCATGGGCCTCCCAAAGCACAATGACTGAGGCGTCCCAGGCCTGGGGCTCCCTAATACTAAGGGCTGGGGTGCCCCAGGCCTGGGGCTCTCTAAGCCTAAAGGCTGGGGCGCCACAGGCCTGGGCCTCCCTAAGCCTAAGGGCTGGGGCGCCTCAGGCATGGGGCTCCCTAGGCCTAAGGACTGGGGCCCCCCAGGACTGGGGCTCCCTAAGCCTAAATGTGGGGCGCCCCAGGCTTGGGAGTCCCTAAGCCTATGGAATGGGACGCTCCAGACCTGGGGCTCCCAAAGCCTAAGGGCTGGCGCGTCCCAGAACTGGGGCTCCCTAAGCCGAAGGGCTGTGGCGCCCCAGGCCTGAGGCTCCCTAAGCCTATGGGCTGGGGCACGCCAGGCCTGGGGCACCCTAAGCCTAAGGGTTGGGGCGCCCTAGTCATGGGGCTCCCTAAGATTAATTGCTAGGGCGCCACAGTTCTGGGGCTCTCTAAGCCAAAGGACTTGGGCGACCCATGCCTGGGGCTCCCGAAGCCTAAGGGCTGGGGAGCCCCAGGCCTGGGGCTCCCAAAACCTAAAGTTTGGGGGACCCTAGGCCTGGGGTTCCCAAGCCTAATGACTGGGGCACCTCAGGCCTGGGGCTCCCTAAGCTTAAGTGCTGGGGCGCCCCAGGCCTGGGCCTCCCTAAGCCTAAGGGCAGAGGCGTCCCAGACCTGGGACGCCCTAAGCCTAAGGGCAGGGGGTACCCCAGGCCTGGGGCTCCCAAAGCCTAAGGCCGGGCGCGCCCTAGGCCTGGCGCTCCCAAAACCTATGAGCTGGGGCGTCCCAGGACTGAGGCTCCCAAACACTAAGGGCTAAGGCGCCCCAGGCCTGGGACTCCAAAAGCCTAAGGGCTGAGGCGCCGCAGGTGTGGGGCTCCCTAAGCCTAATGGCTGGGGATGCCCCAGGCCTGGGGCTCCCAACACCTATGGGCTGGGGCGCCCCAGGCCTAGGGCTCCAAAAGCCTAAGGGCTGGGAAGCCTCAGGGCTGGGGCTCCCAAAGCCTATGGGCTGGGGCGCCCCAGGCCTGGGGCTCCCAAAGCCTAATGGCTGGGGCGCCCCGGCATGGGGCTCCCAAAGCCTAAGGGCTGGGGCGCCCCGGCATGGGGCTCCCAAAGCCTAAGGGCTGGGGCGCCCGAGGCCTGGGGCTCCCAAAGCCTAAGGGCTAGGGCGACCGAGGCCTGGGGCTCCCAAAGTCTAAGGGCTGGAGCGCCCCGGCATGTGGCTCCCAAAGCCTAAGGCCTGGGGCACCCGAGGCCTCGGGCTCCCTAAGCCTAAGGGCTGGGGTGCCCCAGGCCTGTGGCTCCCTAAGCCTAATGGCTGGGGCGCCCCAAGCCTGGGGCTCCCAACACCTATGGGCTGGGGCGTCCCGGACCTAGGGCTCCAAAAGCCTAAGGGCTGCGGCACCCCAGGCCTGGGGCTCCCAAAGCCTAAGGGCTGGGGCGCCCCGTAATGGGGCTCCCAAATCCTAAGCGCTGGGGTGCCCAAAGCCTGGGGCTCCCCAGCCTAAGGGCTGGGGGGCCGCAGGCCTGGAGCTCCCAAAGCCTAAGGGCTGGCCGGCCCAGGTGTAGGGCTACCTAAGCGTAATGGCTGGGGCGCCCCAGGCTTGGGGCTCCCAAAACCTATGGGCTGGGACGTCCCAGGCCTAGGGCTCCAAAAGCCTATGGTCTGGGACGCCTCAGGCCTGGGGCTCCCAAAGCCTAAGGGCTGGGGCGCCACAGGCTTGGGGCTCCCAAGCCTAAGGGCTGGGGCGCCCCAGGCCAGGTCTCCCTAAGCCTAATGGCTGGGGCGCCCTTAGCCTGGGGCTCCAACAGCCAAAGAGCTGGGGCGCCCGGGGCCTGGGGCTCCCAAAGACTAAGGGTTGGGGCGCCTCAGAACTGGGGCCCTCTAATCCTAAGGGTTGGGGCGCCCCAGGCTTGGGCCTCCCACTGCCAAAGAATTGGGGCGCCGCAGGCCTCGGGCTCCCAAAGCCTAAGGGCTGGGGCGCCCGAAGCCTGGTGTTCCCAAGACTAAGTTTTGGGGCACTCCAGGCCTGGGCCTCCCTAAGCCTAAGGGTTGGGGCACATCAGGCCTGGGGCTCCCAAAGCCTAAGAGCTGGGGCACCGCAGGTCTGCGACACTCTAATCCTAAGGACTGGGGTGCACCAGGCATGGGGTACCCTAAGACTAATTGCTAGGGCGCCCCAGGTCTGGGGCTCTCTAAGCCTAAGGACTGGGGTGACCCAGGCCTGGGGCTCCCAAAGCCTAATGGCTGGAGCGCCTAAGGCCAGGGGCTCCCTAAGCCTAAGGGCTGGGGCTCCCAAGGCCGGGGGCTCCCTAACCTAAGGGCTGGGGCGCCTCAGGCCTGTGGCTCCCTAAGCCTAAGTGTGTTGGCACCCCAGGCCTGGGAATCCCTAAGGCTAAGGGCTGTGGCGCCCCAGGACTGGGGATCCCTAAGTCTAAGTGCTGGGGCGCCCCAGACCAGGGGCTCCCAAAGCCAAAGGGCTGGGGCGTACCAGGCCTGGGGCTCCCTAAGCCTAAGGACTGTGGCGCCCCAGGCCTCGGGCTCCCTAAGCATAAAGGCTGGGGCACTCCCTGGGGTTCCCTAAGCATAATGGCTGGAGTGGCCCAGGAATGGGGCACCCTAAGCCTAAGGGCTGGGGCGCCCCAGGCATGGGGCTCCCTAAGACTAATTGCTAGGGCGCCCCAGGTCTGGGGCTCTCTAAGCCTAAGGGCTGGGGCACCCCAGGCCTGCGACTCCCAAAGTCTAAGGGCTGGGGCGCCCCAGGCCTGGGGCTCCCAACGCCTAAGGCTAGGGCGCCCCAGGCCTGGGGCTCACAAAGCTTACGGGCTGGGGCGCCCCAGGCCAGGGGTTCCCTAAGCCTAAGGACTGGGGTACCCCAGGCCTGGGGCTCCCTAAGCCTTAGGCTGGGTCATTCACGGCCTCGGGCTCCCAAAGCTTAAGGGCTGGGGTGCCCCAGACCAGGGCTCCCCAGCCTAAGGGCTGGGGCGCCCCCGGCCTGGGGCTCCCAAACCCCAAGAACAGAGGCGCCCCAGGCCTGGGGCTCCCTAAGCCGAAGGGCTGGGGCGCCCTAGGCCTGGGGCTCCAAAACCCAAGGGCTGGGTCGCACCTGCCCTAGGGTTCCCAAAGCTTAAGGTCTGGGGCGCCACAGTTCTGGGGCTCCCAAAGCTTAAGGCTTGGGGCACCCCAAGTTTGGGGCTCCCAAAGACTAAGGCTGGGGCGCCCCAGGCCTGGGGCTCCCAAAGTTAAGGGCTGGGGCCCCCCAGGTCTGGGGCTCTATAATCTTAAGGGCTGGGGTGCCCCAGGCATGGTGTTCCCTAAGACTAATTGCTAGGGCGCCCCAGGTCCGGGGCTCTCTAAGCCTAAGGACTGGGGTGACCCAGGCCTGGGGCTCCCAAAGCCGAATGGCTGGAGCGCCTCAGGCCTGGGGATCCCAAAGCCCAAGGGCTGAGGCTTCCCAGGCCTGGGGCTCCCTAAGCCTAAGGGCTTGGGCGCCCCAGGCCTGGGGATCCCTGTGCCTAATGGCTGGGGCGACCCAGCCCTGGGGCACCCTAAGCCTAAGGGCTGGGGCGCCTCAGGCCTGGGGCTCCCTAAGCATAAGGGCTGGGGCTCCCCAGGCCTGGGGCTCCCTAAGCCTAAGGGCAGAGGCGCCCCAGACCTGGGGCTCCCTAACCCTATGGGCAGGGGGCACCCCAGGCCTGAGGCTCCCAAAGCCTAAGCGCTGGGGCGCCCCAGGCCTGGGGCTCCCAAAGCCTAAGGGCTGGGGCGCCCCAGGCCTGGGGCTCCCAAAGCCTAAGGCCGGGCGCGCCCTAGGCCTGGCGCTCCCAAAACCTATGGGCTGGGGCGTCCCAGGACTGGGGTTCCCAAATACTAAGGGCTAAGGCGCCCCAGGCCTGGGACTCCAAAAGCCTAAGGGCTGAGGCGCCGCAGGTGTGGGGCTCCCTAAGCCTAATGGCTGGGGACGCCCCAGGCCTGGGGCTCCCAACACCTATGGGCTGGGGCGTCTCAGGCCTAGGGCTCCAAAAGCCTAAGGGCTGGGGAGCCTCAGGCCTGGGGCTCCCAAAGCCTATGGACTGGGGCGCCCCAGGCCTGGGTCTCCCAAAGCCTAAGGGCTGGGTCGCCCCGGCATGGGGCTCCCAAACCCTAAGGGCTGGGGCGCCCCGGCATGGGGCTCCCAAAGCCTAAGGGCCGGGGCGCCCGAGGCCTTGGGCTCCAAAAGCCTAAGGGCTGGAGCGCCCCGGCATGGGGCTCCCAAAGCCTAAGGGCTGGGGTGCCCGAAGCCTCGGTCTCCCTAAGCCTAAGGGCTGGGGTGCCCCAGGCCTGTGGCACCCTAAGCCTAATTGCTGGGGCGCCCCAGGCCTGGGGCTCCCAAGACCTATGGGCTGGGGCGTCCCAGACCTAGGGCTCCAAAAGCCTAAGGGCTGCGGCTCCCCAGGCCTGGGGCTCCCAAAGCCTAAGGGCTGGGGCGCCCCGTAATGGGGCTCCCAAATCCTAAGGGCTGGGGTGCCCGAGGCCTGGGGCTCCCAAGCCTAAGGGCTCGGGGGCCGCAGGCCTGGAGCTCCCAAAGCCTAAGGGCTGGCCGGCCCAGGTCTGGGGCTACCTAAGCGTAATGGCTGGGGCATCCCAGGCTTGGGGCTCCCAAAACCTATGGGCTGGGGCGTCCCTGCCCTAGGGCTCCCAAAGCTTAAGGTCTGGGGCACCACAGGTCTGGGGCTCCCAAAGCTTAAGGCTTGGGGCACCCCAGGTTTGGGGCTCCCAAAGCCTAAGGGCTGGGGCGCCACAGGCCTGCGGCTACCAAAGGTTAAGGCCTGGCCTCCCCAGGCCTGGGGATCCCAAAGTTAAGGGCTGGGGTCCCCAGGTCTGGGGCTCTCTAATCTTAAGGGCTGGGGCGCCCCAGGCATGGTGTTCCCTAGGACTAATTGTTAGGGCGCCCCAGGTCCGGGGCTCTCTAAGCCTAAGGACTGGGGTGACCCAGGCCTGGGGCGCCCAAAGCCTAATGGCTGGGCCGCCTCAGGCATGGGGCTCCCTGAGCCTAAAGGCTGGGTCGCCCCTGGACTGGGGCTCCCTAAGCCTAAGTGTGTTGGCACCCCAGGCCTGGGGCTCCCTAAGCCTAAGGACTGGGGCTCCCCAGGCCTGGGGCACCCTGAGCCTAAGGACTGGGGTGACCCAGGCCTGGGACTCCCAAAGCCTAATGGCTGGGGCGCCACAGGCCTGGGGCTCCCTGAGCCTAAGGGCTGGGACGCCCCAGGACTGGGGCTCCATAAGACTAAGTGTGTTGGCGCCCCAGGCCTGAGGCTCCCTAAGCCTAAGGGCTGGGGCGCCTCAGGCCTAGGGCTCCCTAGGCCTAAGGGCTGGGGCCCCCCAGGACTGGGGCTCCGTAAGCCTAAATGTGGGGCGCCCCAGGTTTGTGAGTCCCTAAGCCTAAGGACTGGGACGCTCCAGACCTGGGGCTCCCAAAGCCTAAGGACTGGGGCGTCCCAAGCCTGGGGCTCCCTAAGCCTAAGATCTGTGGCGCCCCAGGCCTGGGGCTCCCTAAGCCTATGGGCTGGGGCACCCCAAGCCTGGGGCTCCCTAAGCCTAAGGGATGGAGCTCCCCAGACCTGGGGCTCCCAAAGCCTAAGAGCTCGGGCGCCACAGGCTGGGGCTCCCAAAGCTTACAGCATGGGGCACCCCAGGTTTGGGGCTCCCAAAGCCTAAGGGCTGGGGCGCCCCAGGCCTGGAGCTCCCAAATTTAAGGGCTGCGGTGCTCCAGGCCTTGGGCTCCCTAAGCCTAAGGACTGGGGCGCCCCAAGCCTGGGGCACCCTGAGCCTAAGGGCTGGGGCGCCACAGGCCTGGGGCTCCCAAAGCCTAAGTGCTGGGGCGCACAGGCCTGTGGCTCCCTAAGCCTAATTGTCGGGGCGCACCATGTCTGGGGCTCTCATAAATAAGTGATGGGGTGACCCAGGCCTGGGGCTCCCAAAGCCTAAGGGCTGGGGCGCCCCAGGCCTGGGGCTCCCAAAGCCTAAGGCCGGGCACGCCCAAGGCCTGGCGCTCCCAAAACCTATGGGCTGGGGCGTCCCAGGACTGGGGCTCCAAAATATAAGGGCTAAGGCGCCCCAGGCCTGGGGCTACCAACACCTATGGGCTGGGGCGTCCCAGGCCTAGGGCTCCAAAAGAATAAGGGCTGGGGAGCCTCAGGGCAGGGGCTCCCAAAGCCTATTGCCCGTGGCGCCCCAAGCCTGGGGCTCCCAAAGCCTAAGGGCTGGGGCACCCGAGGCCTGGGGCTCTCAAACCTAAGGGCTGGGGCGCCCGAGGCCTGGGGCTCCCAAAGCCTAAGGGTTGGAGTGCCCGGGTATGGGGCTCCCAAAGCCTAAGGGCTGGGGCACCCGAGGCCTGGTGATCCCTAAGCCTAAGGGCTGGGGTTCCCCAAGCCTGGGGCTCCCTAAGCCTAATGGCTGGGGCGCCACAGGCCTGGGGCTCCCAACACCTATGGGCTGGGGCGTCCCAGACCTAGGGCTCCAAAAGCCTAAGGGCTACGGCACCCCAGGCCTGGGGCTCCCAAAGCCTAAGGGCTGGGGCGCCTCGGCATGGGGCTCCCAAATCCTAAGGGCTGGGGGGCCGCAGGCCTGGAGCTCCCAAAGCCTAAGGGCTGGCCGGCCCAGGTCTGGGGCTACCTAAGCATAATGGCTGGGGCGCCCCAGGCTTGGGGCTCCCAAAACCTGTGGGCTGGGGCGTCCCAGGCCTAGGGCTCCAAAAGCCTAAGGTCTGGGACGCCTCAGGCCTGGGGCTCCCAAAGCCTAAGGGCTGGGGCGCCCCAGGTATGGGGCTCCCTTGTCCTAAGGCTGGGTCGTCCCCGGCCTCGGGCTCCCAAAGCTTAAGGGCTGGGGAGCCCCCGGCCTGGGGCTCCCAAAGCCCAAGAACAGAGGCGTCCCAGGCCTGGTGCTCCCTAAGCCGAAGGTCTGGGGCACCGTAGGCCTGGGGCTCCAAAAGCATAAGCGCTGAGGCGCCCCAGGCCTGGGGCTCCCTAAGCCTAATGGCTGGTGCGCCTCAGGCCTGGGGCTCCCTAAGTCTAAGGGCTGGGGCTCCCCAGGCCGGGGGCTCCCTAAGCCTAACGGCTGGGGCGCCTCAGGCCTGGGGCTACCTGAGCCTAAGGGCTGGGGCGCCCCAGGACTGGGACTCCCTAATCCTAAGTGTGTTGGCGCCCCAGGCCTGGGAATCCCTAAGCCTAAGCGCTGAGGCGCCCCAGGACTGGGGTTCCCTAAGTCTAAGGGCTGGGGCGCCCCAGACCTGGGGCTCCCAAATCCTAATGGCTGGGGCGCCCCAGGCCTCGGGCTCCCTAAGCATAAGGGCTGGGGCACCTCCCTGGGGCTCCCTAAGCCTAAGGGCTGGGGCGCCCCAGGCCTGGGGCTCCCAAAGCCTAAGAGCTGAGGCGTCCGAAGCCTTGGGCTCCCAAAACCTAAGGGCTGGGGCGCCCAAGGCCTGGGGCTCCCTAAGCCTAAGGGCTGGGGCGTACCCAGGCATGGGGCTCCCTAAGACTAATTGCTAGGGCGCCCCAGGTCTGGGGCTCTCTAAGCCTAAGGGCTGTGGCACCCAAGTCTACGACTCCCAAATGCTAAGGGCTGATGCGCCCCAGGCCTGGGGCTCCCAAAGCCTAAGGCTAGGGCGCCCCAGGCCTGGGCCTCCCAAAGCTTAAGGGCTGGGGCGCCCCAGGCCTTGTGCTCCCAAATCCTAAGGGTTGGGGCACCACAGGCCTTGCGCTCCCAATGCCTAAGGGCTGGGGCGCCCCAGGCCTGGGGCTCCCTTAGCCTAAGGCTGGGTCGTCCCCGGCCTCGGGCTCCAAAGCTTAAGGGCTTGGGTGCCCCAGGCCTGAGGCTCCCCAGCCTAAGGACTGGGGTGCCCCCGGCCTGGGGCTCACAAAGCTCAAGAACAGAGGCGTCCCAGGCCTGGGGCTCCCTAAGCCGAAGGGCTGGGGTGCCCTAGGCCTGGGGCTCCAAAAGCCTAAGGGCTGGGGCGCCCCAGGCCTGGGGCTCCCAAAGCTTAAGGTCTGGGGTGCCACTGGCCTGGGGCTCCCAAAGCCTCATGGCTGGGGCGCCCCAACTCGGGCTCCCAAAGACTAAGTGCTGGGGCGACCCAGGCCTGGGGCTCCCAAAGCACAATGACTGAGGCGTCCCAGACCTGGGGCTCCCTAATCCTAATGGCTGGGGTGCCCCAAGCCTGGGGCTTCCTAAGCCTAAGGGCTCTGGCGCCTCAGGCCTGGGGCTCCCTAGGCCTAAGGGCTGGGCGCCCCCAGGACTGGGGCTCCCTACGCCTAAATGTGGGGCGCCCCAGGCTTGGGAGTCCCTAAGCCTAAGGACTGGGACGCTCCAGACCTGGGGCTCCCAAAGCCTAAGGGCTGGCGCATCCCAGGCCTGGTGCTCCCTAAGCCTAAGGTCTGTGGCTCCCCAGGCCTGGGGCTCCCTAAGCCTATGGGCTGGGGCACCCCAGGCCTGGGGCTCCCAAAGCCTAAGGGATGGGGCGCCCCAGGCCTGGGGCACCCAAAGCCTAAGGGCTGGGGCGCCCCAGGCCTTGAGCTCCCACAGTTAAGAGCTGGGGTGCTCCAGGCCTTGGGCTCCCTAAGCCTAAGGACTGGGGCGCCCCAGGCCTGGGGCACCCTTAGCCTAAGGGCTGGGGCGCCACAGGCCTGGGGCTCCCAAAGCCTAAGTGCTGGGGCGCCCCAGGCCTGGGGCTCCCTAAGCCTAATTGTCGGGGTGCACCAGGTCTGGGGCTCTCATAAATAAGCGATGGGGTGACCGAGGCCTGGGGCTCCCTAAGCCTAATTGCTGTGCCACCCCAGGTCTCAGGCTCCCTAAGCAGCAGGGCTTGGGCTACCCAGGCCTGGGGCTCCCAAACCCAAGGGCTGAGGCCTCCCAGGCCTGGGGCTCCCTAAGCCTAAGGGCTGGGGCCCCCCAGGCCTGGGGATCCCTAAGATTAATTGCTAGGGCGCCCCAGGTCTGGGGCTCTCTAAGCCTAAGGACTTGGGTGACCCAGGCCTGGGTCTCCCTAAGCCTAAGGGCTGGGGAGCCCCAGGCCTGGGGCTCCCAAAACGTAAAGTTTGGGGGACCCCAGGCCTGGAGTTCCCAAAGCCTAATGACTGGGGCACCTCAGGCCTGGGGCTCCCTAAGCATAAGGGCTGGGGCTCCCAAGGCCTGGGGCTCCCTAAGCCTAAAGGCGGAGATGCCCCAGACCTGGGGCTCCCTAAGCCTAATTGTGTTGGCGCCCCAGTCCTGGGAATCCCTAAGCCTAAGGGCTGAGGCGCCCCAGGAATGGGGTTCCCTAAGTCTAAGGGCTGGGGCACCCCAGACCTGGGGCTCCCAAAGCCTAATGGCTGGGGCGTCCCAGGCCTGGGGCTCCCTAAGCCTAAGGACTGAGGCGCCCCAGGCCTCGGGCTCCCTGAGCATAATGGCTGGGGCACCTCCCTGGGGCTCCCTAAGCCTAAGGAGTGGAGCGACCCAGGCCTGGGGCTCCCAAAGCCTAAGAGCTGGGGCACCACAGGCCTGGGGCCCCCAAAGCCCAAGGGCTGAGGCGTCCCAAGCCTTGGGATCCCAAAACCTAAGGGCTGGGGCGCCCAAGGCCTGGGGCTCCCTAAGCCTAATGGCTGGGGTGGCCCAGGCATGGGGCACCCTAAGCCTAAGGGCTGGGGCGTACCCAGGCATGGGGCTCCCTAAGACTAATTGCTAGGGCGCCCCAGGTCTGGGGCTCTCTAAGCCTAAGGGCTGAGGCACCCCAGCCCTCGACTCCCAAAAGCTAAGGGCTGGTGCGCCCCAGGCCTGGGGCTCCCAAAGCCTAAGGCTAGGGCGCCCCAAGCCTGGGCCTCCCAAAGCTTAAAGGCTGGGGCCCCCCAGGCCTTGGGCTCCCAAATCCTAAGGGTTGGGGCACCACAGGCCTTGCGCTCCCAATGCCTAAGGGCTGTGGCGCCCCAGGCCTGGGGTTCCTTAGCGTAAGGCTGGGTCGTCCCAGGCCTCGGGCTCCCAAAGCTTAAGGGCTTGGGTGCCCCAGGCCTGGGGCTCACAAAGCTCAAGAACAGAGGCTCCCAGGCCTGGGGCTCCCTAAGCCGAAGGGCTGGGGCGCCCTAGGCCTGGGGCTCCAAAAGCCTAAGGTCTAGGGCGCCACTGGCCTGGGGCTCCCAAAGCCTCATGGCTGGGGCGCCCCAGCCTCGGGCTCCCAAAGCCTAAGTGCTGGGGCGACCCAGGCCTGGGGCTCCCAAAGCACAATGACTGAGGCGTCCCAGGCCTGGGGCTCCCTAATCCTAAGGGCTGGGGCGCCCCAGGCCTGGGGCTCCCTAAGCCTAAGGGCTGGGGCATCTCAGGCCTGGGGCTCCCTAGGCCTAAGGGCTGGGGCACCCCAGGACTGGGGCTCCCTAAGCCTAAATGTGGGGCGCCCCAGGTTTGGGAGTCCCTAAGCCTAAGAACTGGGACGCTCCAGACATGGGGCTCCCAAAGCCTAAGGGCTGGCGCCTCCCAGGCCTGGTGCTCCCTAAGCGTAAGGGCTGTGGCGCCCCAGGCCTGGGGCTACCTAAGCCTATGGGCTGGGGCACCCCAGGCCTGGGGCTACCTAAGCCTATGGGCTGGGGCGCCCCAGGCCTGGCGCTCCCAAAGCCTAAGAGCTGGGGCGCCACAGGCCTGGGGCTCCCGAGCTTACGGCCTGGGGCACCCCAGGTTTGGGGCTCCCAAAGCCTAAGGGCTGGGGCGCCCCAGGCCTGGATTCCCACAGTTAAGGGCTGGGGTGCTCCAGGCCTTGGGCTCCCTAAGCCTAAGGACTGGGGCGCCCCAGGCCTGGGGCACCTTTAGCTTATGGGCTGGGGCGCCACAGGCCTGGGGCTCCCAAAGCCTAAGTGCTGGGGCGCCCCAGGCCTGGGGCTCCCTAAACCTAATTGTCGGGGCGCACCAGGTCTGCGGCTCTCATAAATAAGCGATGGGGTGACCCACGCCTGGGGCTCCCTAAGCCTAATTGCTGTGCCGCCCCAGGTCTCGGGCTCCCTAAACAGCAGGGCTTGGGCTCCCCAGGCCTGGGGCTCCCAAACCCAAGGGCTGAGGCCTCCCAGGCCTGGGGCTCCCTAAGCCTAAGGTCTGTGGCGCCCCAGGCCTGGGGCTCCCTAAGCCTATGGGCTGGGGCACCCCAAGCCTGGGGCTCCCTAAGCCTAAGGGATGGAGCTCCCCAGACCTGGGGCTCCCAAAGCCTAAGAGCTCGGGCGCCACAGGCTGGGGCTCCCAAAGCTTACGGCATGGGGCACCCCAGGTTTGGGGCTCCCAAAGCCTAAGGGCTGGGGCGCCCCAGGCCTGGAGTTCCCAAATTTAAGGGCTGGGGTGCTCCAGGCCTTGGGCTCCCTAAGCCTAAGGACTGGGGCGCCCTAAGCCTGGGGCACCCTGAGCCTAAGGGCTGGGGAGCCACAGGCCTGGGGCTCCCAAAGCCTAAGTGCTGGGGCGCACAGGCCTGTGGCTCCCTAAGCCTAATTGTCAGGGCGCACCAGGTCTGGGGCTCTCATAAATAAGTGATGGGGTGACCCAGGCCTGGGGCTCCCAAAGCCTAAGGGCTGGGGCGCCCCAGGCCTGGGGCTCCCAAAGCCTAAGGCCGGGCACGCCCAAGGCCTGGCGCTCCAAAAACCTATGGGCTGGGGCGTCCCAGGACTGGGGCTCCAAAATATAAGGGCTAAGGCGCCCCAGGCCTGGGGCTACCAACACCTATGGGCTGGGGCGTCCCAGGCCTAGGGCTCCAAAAGAATAAGGGCTGGGGAGCCTCAGGGCAGGGGCTCCCAAAGCCTATTGCCTGGGGCGCCCCAAGCCTGGGGCTCCCAAAGCCTAAGGGCTGGGGCACCCGAGGCCTGGGGCTCTCAAACCTAAGGGCTGGGGCGCCCGAGGCCTGGGGCTCCCAAAGCCTAAGGGTTGGAGCGCCCCGGTATGGGGCTCCCAAAGCCTAAGGGCTGGGGCACCCGAGGCCTGGTGATCCCTAAGCCTAAGGGCTGGGGTTCCCCAAGCCTGGGGCTCCCTAAGCCTAATGGCTGGGGCGCCACAGGCCTGGGGCTCCCAACACCTATGGGCTGGGGCGTCCCAGACCTAGGGCTCCAAAAGCCTAAGGGCTACGGCACCCCAGGCCTGGGGCTCCCAAAGCCTAAGGGCTGGGGCGCCTCGGCATGGGGCTCCCAAATCCTAAGGGCTGGGGGGCCGCAGGCCTGGAGCTCCCAAAGCCTACGGGCTGGCCGGCCCAGGTCTGGGGCTACCTAAGCATAATGGCTGGGGCGCCCCAGGCTTGGGGCTCCCAAAACCTGTGGGCTGGGGCGTCCCAGGCCTAGGGCTCCAAAAGCCTAAGGTCTGGGACGCCTCAGGCCTGGGGCTCCCAAAGCCTAAGGGCTGGGGCGCCCCAGGTATGGGGCTCCCTTGTCCTAAGGCTGGGTCGTCCCCGGCCTCGGGCTCCCAAAGCTTAAGGGCTGGGGAGCCCCCGGCCTGGGGCTCCCAAAGCCCAAGAACAGAGGCGTCCCAGGCCTGGTGCTCCCTAAGCCGAAGGTCTGGGGCACCGTAGGCCTGGGGCTCCAAAAGCATAAGCGCTGAGGCGCCCCAGGCCTGGGGCTCCCTAAGCCTAATGGCTGGTGCGCCTCAGGCCTGGGGCTCCCTAAGTCTAAGGGCTGGGGCTCCCCAGGCCGGGGGCTCCCTAAGCCTAACGGCTGGGGCGCCTCAGGCCTGGGGCTACCTGAGCCTAAGGGCTGGGGCGCCCCAGGACTGGGACTCCCTAATCCTAAGTGTGTTGGCGCCCCAGGCCTGGGAATCCCTAAGCCTAAGCGCTGAGGCGCCCCAGGACTGGGGTTCCCTAAGTCTAAGGGCTGGGGCGCCCCAGACCTGGGGCTCCCAAAGCCTAATGGCTGGGGCGCCCCAGGCCTCGGGCTCCCTAAGCATAAGGGCTGGGGCACCTCCCTGGGGCTCCCTAAGCCTAAGGGCTGGGGCGCCCCAGGCCTGGGGCTCCCAAAGCCTAAGAGCTGAGGCGTCCGAAGCCTTGGGCTCCCAAAACCTAAGGGCTGGGGCGCCCAAGGCCTGGGGCTCCCTAAGCCTAAGGGCTGGGGCGTACCCAGGCATGGGGCTCCCTAAGACTAATTGCTAGGGCGCCCCAGGTCTGGGGCTCTCTAAGCCTAAGGGCTGTGGCACCCAAGTCTACGACTCCCAAATGCTAAGGGCTGATGCGCCCCAGGCCTGGGGCTCCCAAAGCCTAAGGCTAGGGCGCCCCAGGCCTGGTCCTCCCAAAGCTTAAGGGCTGGGGCGCCCCAGGCCTTGTGCTCCCAAATCCTAAGGGTTGGGGCACCACAGGCCTTGCGCTCCCAATGCCTAAGGGCTGGGGCGCCCCAGGCCTGGGGCTCCCTTAGCCTAAGGCTGGGTCGTCCCCGGCCTCGGGCTCCCAATGCTTAAGGGCTTGGGTGCCCCAGGCCTGGGGCTCCCCAGCCTAAGGACTGGGGCGCCCCCGGCCTGGGGCTCACAAAGCTCAAGAACAGAGGCGTCCCAGGCCTGGGGCTCCCTAAGCCGAAGGGCTGGGGCACCCTAGGCCTGGGGCTCCAAAAGCCTAAGGGCTGGGGCGCCCCAGGCCTGGGGCTCCCAAAGCTTAAGGTCTGGGGCGCCACTGGCCTGGGGCTCCCAAAGCCTCATGGCTGGGGCGCCCCAGCTCGGGCTCCCAAAGACTAAGTGCTGGGGCGACCCAGGCCTGGGGCTCCCAAAGCACAATGACTGAGGCGTCCCAGACCTGGGGCTCCCTAATCCTAATGGTTGGGGTGCCCCAAGCCTGGGGCTTCCTAAGCCTAAGGGCTCTGGCGCCTCAGGCCTGGGGCTCCCTAGGCCTAAGGGCTGGGCGCCCCCAGGACTGGGGCTCCCTACGCCTAAATGTGGGGCGCCCCAGGCTTGGGAGTCCCTAAGCCTAAGGACTGGGACGCTCCAGACCTGGGGCTCCCAAAGCCTAAGGGCTGGCGCATCCCAGGCCTGGTGCTCCCTAAGCCTAAGGTCTGTGGCTCCCCAGGCCTGGGGCTCCCTAAGCCTATGGGCTGGGGCACCCCAGGCCTGGGGCTCCCTAAGCCTAAGGGATGGGGCGCCCCAGGCCTGGGGCACCCAAAGCCTAAGGGCTGGGGCGCCCCAGGCCTTGAGCTCCCACAGTTAAGAGCTGGGGTGCTCCAGGCCTTGGGCTCCCTAAGCCTAAGGACTGGGGCGCCCCAGGCCTGGGGCACCCTTAGCCTAAGGGCTGGGGCGCCACAGGCCTGGGGCTCCCAAAGCCTAAGTGCTGGGGCGCCCCAGGCCTGGGGCTCCCTAAGCCTAATTGTCGGGGTGCACCAGGTCTGGGGCTCTCATAAATAAGCGATGGGGTGACCGAGGCCTGGGGCTCCCTAAGCCTAATTGCTGTGCCACCCCAGGTCTCAGGCTCCCTAAGCAGCAGGGCTTGGGCTACCCAGGCCTGGGGCTCCCAAACCCAAGGGCTGAGGCCTCCCAGGCCTGGGGCTCCCTAAGCCTAAGGGCTGGGGCCCCCCAGGCCTGGGGATCCCTAAGATTAATTGCTAGGGCGCCCCAGGTCTGGGGCTCTCTAAGCCTAAGGACTTGGGTGACCCAGGCCTGGGTCTCCCTAAGCCTAAGGGCTGGGGAGCCCCAGGCCTGGGGCTCCCAAAACGTAAAGTTTGGGGGACCCCAGGCCTGGAGTTCCCAAAGCCTAATGACTGGGGCACCTCAGGCCTGGGGCTCCCTAAGCATAAGGGCTGGGGCTCCCCAGGCCTGGGGCTCCCTAAGCCTAAATGCGGAGACGCCCCAGACCTGGGGCTCCCTAAGCCTAATTGTGTTGGCGCCCCAGTCCTGGGAATCCCTAAGCCTAAGGGCTGAGGCGCCCCAGGAATGGGGTTCCCTAAGTCTAAGGGCTGGGGCACCCCAGACCTGGGGCTCCCAAAGCCTAATGGCTGGGGCGTCGCAGGCCTGGGGCTCCCTAAGCCTAAGGACTGAGGCGCCCCAGGCCTCGGGCTCCCTGAGCATAATGGCTGGGGCACCTCCCTGGGGCTCCCTAAGCCTAAGGAGTGGAGCGACCCAGGCCTGGGGCTCCCAAAGCCTAAGAGCTGGGGCACCACAGGCCTGGGGCCCCCAAAGCCCAAGGGCTGAGGCGTCCCAAGCCTTGGGATCCCAAAACCTAAGGGCTGGGGCGCCCAAGGCCTGGGGCTCCCTAAGCCTAATGGCTGGGGTGGCCCAGGCATGGGGCACCCTAAGCCTAAGGGCTGGGGCGTACCCAGGCATGGGGCTCCCTAAGACTAATTGCTAGGGCGCCCCAGGTCTGGGGCTCTCTAAGCCTAAGGGCTGAGGCACCCCAGCCCTCGACTCCCAAAAGCTAAGGGCTGGTGCGCCCCAGGCCTGGGGCTCCCAAAGCCTAAGGCTAGGGCGCCCCAAGCCTGGGCCTCCCAAAGCTTAAAGGCTGGGGCCCCCCAGGCCTTGGGCTCCCAAATCCTAAGGGTTGGGGCACCACAGGCCTTGCGCTCCCAATGCCTAAGGGCTGTGGCGCCCCAGGCCTGGGGTTCCTTAGCGTAAGGCTGGGTCGTCCCAGGCCTCGGGCTCCCAAAGCTTAAGGGCTTGGGTGCCCCAGGCCTGGGGCTCACAAAGCTCAAGAACAGAGGCTCCCAGGCCTGGGGCTCCCTAAGCCGAAGGGCTGGGGCGCCCTAGGCCTGGGGCTCCAAAAGCCTAAGGTCTAGGGCGCCACTGGCCTGGGGCTCCCAAAGCCTCATGGCTGGGGCGCCCCAGCCTCGGGCTCCCAAAGCCTAAGTGCTGGGGCGACCCAGGCCTGGGGCTCCCAAAGCACAATGACTGAGGCGTCCCAGGCCTGGGGCTCCCTAATCCTAAGGGCTGGGGTGCCCCAAGCCTGGGGCTTCCTAAGCCTAAGGGCTGGGGCGCCCCAGGCCTGGGGCTCCCTAAGCCTAAGGGCTGGGGCGCCTCAGGCCTGGGGCTCCCTAGGCCTAAGGGCTGGGGCACCCCAGGACTGGGGCTCCCTAAGCCTAAATGTGGGGCGCCCCAGGTTTGGGAGTCCCTAAGCCTAAGAACTGGGACGCTCCAGACATGGGGCTCCCAAAGCCTAAGGGCTGGCGCCTCCCAGGCCTGGTGCTCCCTAAGCGTAAGGGCTGTGGCGCCCCAGGCCTGGGGCTACCTAAGCCTATGGGCTGGGGCACCCCAGGCCTGGGGATACCTAAGCCTATGGGCTGGGGCGCCCCAGGCCTAGCGCTCCCAAAGCCTAAGAGCTGGGGCGCCACAGGCCTGGGGCTCCCGAGCTTACGGCCTGGGGCACCCCAGGTTTGGGGCTCCCAAAGCCTAAGGACTGGGGCGCCCCAGGCCTGGGGCACCTTTAGCTTATGGGCTGGGGCGCCACAGGCCTGGGGCTCCCAAAGCCTAAGTGCTGGGGCGCCCCAGGCCTGGGGCTCCCTAAACCTAATTGTCGGGGCGCACCAGGTCTGCGGCTCTCATAAATAAGCGATGGGGTGACCCACGCCTGGGGCTCCCTAAGCCTAATTGCTGTGCCGCCCCAGGTCTCGGGCTCCCTAAACAGCAGGGCTTGGGCTCCCCAGGCCTGGGGCTCCCAAACCCAAGGGCTGAGGCCTCCCAGGCCTGGGGCTCCCTAAGCCTAAGGTCTGTGGCGCCCCAGGCCTGGGGCTCCCTAAGCCTATGGGCTGGGGCACCCCAAGCCTGGGGCTCCCTAAGCCTAAGGGATGGAGCTCCCCAGACCTGGGGCTCCCAAAGCCTAAGAGCTCGGGCGCCACAGGCTGGGGCTCCCAAAGCTTACGGCATGGGGCACCCCAGGTTTGGGGCTCCCAAAGCCTAAGGGCTGGGGCGCCCCAGGCCTGGAGTTCCCAAATTTAAGGGCTGGGGTGCTCCAGGCCTTGGGCTCCCTAAGCCTAAGGACTGGGGCGCCCCAAGCCTGGGGCACCCTGAGCCTAAGGGCTGGGGAGCCACAGGCCTGGGGCTCCCAAAGCCTAAGTGCTGGGGCGCACAGGCCTGTGGCTCCCTAAGCCTAATTGTCAGGGCGCACCAGGTCTGGGGCTCTCATAAATAAGTGATGGGGTGACCCAGGCCTGGGGCTCCCAAAGCCTAAGGGCTGGGGCGCCCCAGGCCTGGGGCTCCCAAAGCCTAAGGCCGGGCACGCCCAAGGCCTGGCGCTCCAAAAACCTATGGGCTGGGGCGTCCCAGGACTGGGGCTCCAAAATATAAGGGCTAAGGCGCCCCAGGCCTGGGGCTACCAACACCTATGGGCTGGGGCGTCCCAGGCCTAGGGCTCCAAAAGAATAAGGGCTGGGGAGCCTCAGGGCAGGGGCTCCCAAAGCCTATTGCCCGGGGCGCCCCAAGCCTGGGGCTCCCAAAGCCTAAGGGCTGGGGCACCCGAGGCCTGGGGCTCTCAAACCTAAGGGCTGGGGCGCCCGAGGCCTGGGGCTCCCAAAGCCTAAGGGTTGGAGCGCCCCGGTATGGGGCTCCCAAAGCCTAAGGGCTGGGGCACCCGAGGCCTGGTGATCCCTAAGCCTAAGGGCTGGGGTTCCCCAAGCCTGGGGCTCCCTAAGCCTAATGGCTGGGGCGCCACAGGCCTGGGGCTCCCAACACCTATGGGCTGGGGCGTCCCAGACCTAGGGCTCCAAAAGCCTAAGGGCTACGGCACCCCAGGCCTGGGGCTCCCAAAGCCTAAGGGCTGGGGCGCCTCGGCATGGGGCTCCCAAATCCTAAGGGCTGGGGGGCCGCAGGCCTGGAGCTCCCAAAGCCTACGGGCTGGCCGGCCCAGGTCTGGGGCTACCTAAGCATAATGGCTGGGGCGCCCCAGGCTTGGGGCTCCCAAAACCTGTGGGCTGGGGCGTCCCAGGCCTAGGGCTCCAAAAGCCTAAGGTCTGGGACGCCTCAGGCCTGGGGCTCCCAAAGCCTAAGGGCTGGGGCGCCCCAGGTATGGGGCTCCCTTGTCCTAAGGCTGGGTCGTCCCCGGCCTCGGGCTCCCAAAGCTTAAGGGCTGGGGAGCCCCCGGCCTGGGGCTCCCAAAGCCCAAGAACAGAGGCGTCCCAGGCCTGGTGCTCCCTAAGCCGAAGGTCTGGGGCACCGTAGGCCTGGGGCTCCAAAAGCATAAGCGCTGAGGCGCCCCAGGCCTGGGGCTCCCTAAGCCTAATGGCTGGTGCGCCTCAGGCCTGGGGCTCCCTAAGTCTAAGGGCTGGGGCTCCCCAGGCCGGGGGCTCCCTAAGCCTAACGGCTGGGGCGCCTCAGGCCTGGGGCTACCTGAGCCTAAGGGCTGGGGCGCCCCAGGACTGGGACTCCCTAATCCTAAGTGTGTTGGCGCCCCAGGCCTGGGAATCCCTAAGCCTAAGCGCTGAGGCGCCCCAGGACTGGGGTTCCCTAAGTCTAAGGGCTGGGGCGCCCCAGACCTGGGGCTCCCAAAGCCTAATGGCTGGGGCGCCCCAGGCCTCGGGCTCCCTAAGCATAAGGGCTGGGGCACCTCCCTGGGGCTCCCTAAGCCTAAGGGCTGGGGCGCCCCAGGCCTGGGGCTCCCAAAGCCTAAGAGCTGAGGCGTCCGAAGCCTTGGGCTCCCAAAACCTAAGGGCTGGGGCGCCCAAGGCCTGGGGCTCCCTAAGCCTAAGGGCTGGGGCGTACCCAGGCATGGGGCTCCCTAAGACTAATTGCTAGGGCGCCCCAGGTCTGGGGCTCTCTAAGCCTAAGGGCTGTGGCACCCAAGTCTACGACTCCCAAATGCTAAGGGCTGATGCGCCCCAGGCCTGGGGCTCCCAAAGCCTAAGGCTAGGGCGCCCCAGGCCTGGTCCTCCCAAAGCTTAAGGGCTGGGGCGCCCCAGGCCTTGTGCTCCCAAATCCTAAGGGTTGGGGCACCACAGGCCTTGCGCTCCCAATGCCTAAGGGCTAGGGCGCCCCAGGCCTGGGGCTCCCTTAGCCTAAGGCTGGGTCGTCCCCGGCCTCGGGCTCCCAAAGCTTAAGGGCTTGGGTGCCCCAGGCCTGGGGCTCCCCAGCCTAAGGACTGGGGCGCCCCCGGCCTGGGGCTCACAAAGCTCAAGAACAGAGGCGTCCCAGGCCTGGGGCTCCCTAAGCCGAAGGGCTGGGGCGCCCTAGGCCTGGGGCTCCAAAAGCCTAAGGGCTGGGGCGCCCCAGGCCTGGGGCTCCCAAAGCTTAAGGTCTGGGGCGCCACTGGCCTGGGGCTCCCAAAGCCTCATGGCTGGGGCGCCCCAGCTCGGGCTCCCAAAGACTAAGTGCTGGGGCGACCCAGGCCTGGGGCTCCCAAAGCACAATGACAGAGGCGTCCCAGGCCTGGGGCTCCCTAATCCTAATGGCTGGGGTGCCCCAAGCCTGGGGCTTCCTAAGCCTAAGGGCTCTGGCGCCTCAGGCCTGGGGCTCCCTAGGCCTAAGGGCTGGGCGCCCCCAGGACTGGGGCTCCCTAAGCCTAAATGTGGGGCGCCCCAGGCTTGGGAGTCCCTAAGCCTAAGGACTGGGACGCTCCAGACCTGGGGCTCCCAAAGCCTATGGGCTGGCGCATCCCAGGCCTGGTGCTCCCTAAGCCTAAGGTCTGTGGCTCCCCAGGCCTGGGGCTCCCTAAGCCTATGGGCTGGGGCACCCCAGGCCTGGGGTTCCCTAAGCCTAAGGGATGGGGCGCCCCAGGCCTGGGGCACCCAAAGCCTAATAGCTGGGGCGCCACAGGCCTGGGGCTACCGAGCTTAGGGCCTGGGGCACCCCAGGTTTGGGGCTCCCAAAGCCTAAGGGCTGGGGCGCCCCAGGCCTTGAGCTCCCACAGTTAAGAGCTGGGGTGCTCCAGGCCTTGGGCTCCCTAAGCCTAAGGACTGGGGCGCCCCAGGCCTGGGGCCCCCTTAGCCTAAGGGCTGGGGCGCCACAGACCTGGGGCTCCCAAAGCCTAAGTGCTGGGGCGCCCCAGGCCTGGGGCTCCCTAAGCCTAATTGTCGGGGTGCACCAGGTCTGGGGCTCTCATAAATAAGCGATGGGGTGACCCAGGCCTGGGGCTCCCTAAGCCTAATTGCTGTGCCACCCCAGGTCTCAGGCTCCCTAAGCAGCAGGGCTTGGGCTCCCCAGGCCTGGGGCTCCCAAACCCAAGGGCTGAGGCCTCCCAGGCCTGGGGCTCCCTAAGCCTAAGGGCTGGGGCCCCCCAGGCCTGGGGATCCCTAAGATTAATTTTTAGGGCGCCCCAGGTCTGGGGCTCTCTAAGCCTAAGGACTTGGGTGACCCAGGCCTGGGTCTCCCTAAGCCTAAGGGCTAGGGAGCCCCAGGCCTGGGGCTCCCAAAACGTAAAGTTTGGGGGACCCCAGGCCTGGGGTTCCCAAAGCCTAATGACTGGGGCACCTCAGGCCTGGGGCTCCCTAAGCATAAGGGCTGGGGCTCCCCAGGCCTGGGGCTCCCTAAGCCTAAAGGCGGAGACGCCCCAGACCTGGGGCTCCCTAAGCCTAATTGTGTTGGCGCCCCAGTCCTGGGAATCCCTAAGCCTAAGGGCTGAGGCGCCCCAGGAATGGGGTTCCCTAAGTCTAAGGGCTGGGGCGCCCCAGACCTGGGGCTCCCAAAGCCTAATGGCTGGGGCGTCCCAGGCCTGGGGCTCCCTAAGCCTAAGGACTGAGGCGCCCCAGGCCTCGGGCTCCCTGAGCATAATGGCTGGGGCACCTCCCTGGGGCTCCCTAAGCCTAAGGAGTGGAGCGCCCCAGGCCTGGGGCTCCCAAAGCCTAAGAGCTGGGGCACCACAGGCCTGGGGCCCCCAAAGCCCAAGGGCTGAGGCGTCCCAAGCCTTGGGATCCCAAAACCTAAGGGCTGGGGCGCCCAAGGCCTGGGGCTCCCTAAGCCTAATGGCTGGGGTGGCCCAGGCATGGGGCACCCTAAGCCTAAAGGCTGGGGCGTACCCAGGCATGGGGCTCCCTAAGACTAATTGCTAGGGCGCCCCAGGTCTGGGGCTCTCTAAGCCTAAGGGCTGAGGCACCCCAGCCCTCGACTCCCAAAAGCTAAGGGCTGGTGCGCCCCAGGCCTGGGGCTCCCAAAGCCTAAGGCTAGGGCGCCCCAAGCCTGGGCCTCCCAAAGCTTAAAGGCTAGGGCCCCCCAGGCCTTGGGCTCCCAAATCCTAAGGGTTGGGGCACCACAGGCCTTGCGCTCCCAATGCCTAAGGGCTGTGGCGCCCCAGGCCTGGGGTTCCTTAGCCTAAGGCTGGGTCGTCCCAGGCCTCGGGCTCCCAAAGCTTAAGGGCTTGGGTGCCCCAGGCCTGGGGCTCACAAAGCTCAAGAACAGAGGCTCCCAGGCCTGGGGCTCCCTAAGCCGAAGGGCTGGGGCGCCCTAGGCCTGGGGCTCCAAAAGCCTAAGGTCTAGGGCGCCACTGGCCTGGGGCTCCCAAAGCGTCATGGCTGGGGCGCCCCAGCCTCGGGCTCCCAAAGCCTAAGTGCTGGGACGACCCAGGCCTGGGGCTCCCAAAGCACAATGACTGAGGCGTCCCAGGCCTGGGGCTCCCTAATCCTAAGGGCTGGGGTGCCCCAAGCCTGGGGCTTCCTAAGCCTAAGGGCTGGGGCGCCCCAGGCCTGGGGCTCCCTAAGCCTAAGGGCTGGGGCGCCTCAGGCCTGGGGCTCCCTAGTCCTAAGGCCTGGGGCACCCCAGGACTGGGGCTCCCTAAGCCTAAATGTGGGGCGCCCCAGGTTTGGGAGTCCCTAAGCCTAAGGACTGGGACGCTCCAGACCTGGGGCTCCCAAAGCCTAAGGGCTGGCGCCTCCCAGGCCTGGTGCTCCCTAAGCGTAAGGGCTGTGGCGCCCCAGGCCTGGGGCTACCTAAGCCTATGGGCTGGGGCACCCCAGGCCTGGGGCTACCTAAGCCTATGGGCTGGGGCACCCCACTCCTGGGGCTCCCTAAGCCTAGGGATGGGGCGCCCCAGGCCTGGCGCTCCCAAAGCCTAAGAGCTGGGGCGCCACAGGCCTGGGGCTCCCGAGCTTACGGCCTGGGGCACCCCAAGTTTGGGGCTCCCAAAGCCTAAGGGCTTGGGCGCCCCAGGCCTGGATTCCCACAGTTAAGGGCTGGGGTGCTCCAGTCCTTGGGCTCCCTAAGCCTAAGGACTGGGGCGCCCCAGGCCTGGGGCACCCTTAGCCTAAGTGCTGGGGCGCCCCAGGCCTGGGGCTCCCTAAACCTAATTGTCGGGGCGCACCAGGTCTGCGGCTCTCATAAATAAGCGATGGGGTGACCCACGCCTGGGGCTCCCTAAGCCTAATTGCTGTGCCGCCCCAGGTCTCGGGCTCCCTAAGCAGCAGGGCTTGGGCTCCCCAGGCCTGGGGCTCCCAAACCCAGGGCTGAGGCCTCCCAGGCCTGGGGCTCCCTAAGCCTAAGGGCTGGGGCGCCCCAGGCCTGGGGATCCCTGAGCCTAATGGCTGGGGCTACCCAGGCCTGGGGCACCCTAAGCCTAAGGGCTGGGGCGCCCCAGGCATGGGGCTCCCTAAGATTAATTGTTAGGGCGCCCCAGGTCTGGGGCTTTCTAAGCCTAAGGACTTGGGCGACCCAGGCCTGGGGCTCCCTAAGCCTAAGGGCTGGGGAACCCCAGGCCTGGGGCTCCCAAAACCTAATGACTGGGGCACCTCAGGCCTGGGCTCTCTATGCAAAAGGGCTGGTGCTCCCCAGGTCTGGGGCTCCCTAAGCCTAAGGGCGGAGGCGCCCCAGACCTGGGGCTCCCTAAGGCTAAGGGCAGGGGGCGCCCCAGGCCTGGGGCTCCCAAAGCCTAAGGGCTGGGGCTCCCCAGGCCTGGGGCTCCCAAAGCCTAAGGCCGGGCGCGCCCAAGGCCTGGCACTCCCAAAACCTATGGGCTGGGGCGTCCCAGGACTGGGGCTCCCAAATACTAAGGGCTTACGCGCCCCAGGCCTGGGGCTCCTAAAGCCGAAGGGCTGAGGCGCCGCAGGTGTGGGGCTCCCTAAGCCTAATGTCTGGTGACGCCCCAGGCCTTGGGCTCCCAACACCTATGGGCTAGGGCGTCCCAGGCCTAGGGCTCCAAAAGCCTAAGGGCTGGGGAGCCTCAGGGCTGGGGCTCCCAAAGCCTAAGGGCTGGGGCGCCCCAGGCTTGGGGCTCCCAAGACTAAGGGCTGGGACGCCCCAGGCCAGGTCTCCCTAAGCTTAAGGGCTGGGGCTCCCCAGGCCTGGGGCTCCCAAAACCTAAGGGCTGGGGCACCCCAGGTCTGGGGTTCTCTAATCCTAAGGGCTGGTGCGCCCCAGGCCTGGGGCTCCCATAGCCAAAGAGCTGGGGCGCCACAGGCCTCGGGCTCCCAAAGCCTAAGGGCTGAGGCGCCCGAAGCCTAGGGCTCCCAAGACTAAGGTTTGGGGCACTCCAGGTCTAGGCCTCCCAAGCCTAAGGGTTGGGACGCCTCAGGCCTCGGGCTCCCAAAGCTTAAGAGCTGGGGCACCGCAGGTCTGCGGCTCTCTAATCGTAAGGACTGGGGCGCACCAGGTATGGGGTTCCCTAAGACTAATTGCTAGGGAGCCCCAGGTCTGGGGCTCTCTAAGCCTAAGGACTGGGGTGACCCAGGCAAGGGGCTCCCAAAGCCTAATGGCTGGAGCGCATCAGGCCAGTGGCTCCCTAAGCCTAAGGTCTGGGGCTCCCCAGGCCGGGGGCTCCCTAAGCCTAAGGGCTGGGGCGCCTCAGGCCTGAGGCTCCATGAGCCTAAGGGCTGGGGCACCCCAGGACTGGGGCTCCCTAAGCCTAAGTCTGTTTGCACCTCAAGCCTCGGAATCCCAAAGCCTAAGGGCTGGGCGCCCCAGGACTGGGGATCCCTAAGTCTAAGGGCTGGGGTGCCCCAGGCCTGGGGCTCCCTAAGCCTAAGGACTGTGGCGCCCCAGGCCTCGGGCTCCCTAAGCATAAGGGCTGGGGCACTTCCCTGGGGCTCCCTAAGCCAAATGGCTGGGGTGGCCCAGGCATGGGGCACGTTAGCCTAAGGGATGGGGCGCCCCAGGCATGGGGCTCCCTAAGACTAATTGCTAGGGCGCCCCAGGTCTGGGGTTCTCTAAGCCTAAGGGCTGGGGCACCCCAGGCCTGCGACTCCAAAAGCTAACGGCTGGGGCGCCCCAGGCCTGGGGTTCCCAAAGCCTAAGGCTAGGGCGCCCCAGGCCTGGTGATCCCAAAGCTTAAAGCCTGGGGCGCCCCAGGCCAGGGCTTCCCTAAGCCTAAGGACTGTGGCGCCCCAGGCCTCGGGCTCCCTAAGCATAAGGGCTGGGGCACTTCCCTGGGGCTCCCTAAGCCAAATGGCTGGGGTGGCCCAGGCATGGGGCACGTTAGCCTAAGGGATGGGGCGCCCCAGGCATGGGGCTCCCTAAGACTAATTGCTAGGGCGCCCCAGGTCTGGGGTTCTCTAAGCCTAAGGGCTGGGGCACCCCAGGCCTGCGACTCCAAAAGCTAACGGCTGGGGCGCCCCAGGCCTGGGGTTCCCAAAGCCTAAGGCTAGGGCGCCCCAGGCCTGGTGATCCCAAAGCTTAAAGCCTGGGGCGCCCCAGGTCAGGGCTTCCCTAAGCCTAAGGACTGGGTTGCCCCATGCCTGGGGCTCCCTTAGTCTAAGGCTGGGTCATCCCAGGCCTCGGGCTCCCAAAGCTTAAGGGCTTGGGTGCCCCAGGCCTGGGGTTCCCCAGCCTAAGGGCTGGGGCGCCCCCGGCCTGGGGCTCACAAAGCTCAAGAACAGAGTCGTCCCAGGCCTGGGGCTCCCTAAGCCGAAGGGCTGGGGCGCCCTAGGCCTGGGGCACCAAAAGCCTAAGGGCTGGGGCGCCCCAGGCCTGGGGCTCCCAAAGCACAATGAATGAGGCGTCCCAGGCCTGGGTCTCCCTAATCCTAAGGGCTGGGGTGCTCCAGGCCTGTGGCTTCCTAAGCCTAAGGGCTGGGGCGCCCCAGGCCAGGGGCTCCCTAAGCCTAAGGGCTGGGGCGCCTCAGGCCTGGGGCTCCATAGGCCTAAGGGCTGGGGTGCCCCAGGACTGGGGCTCCCTAAGCCTAAATGTGGGGCGCCCCAGACTGGGAGTCCCTAAGCCTAAGGACTGGGACGCTCCAGACCTGGGGCTCCCAAAGCCTAAGGGCTGGCGCATCCCAGGCCTGGTGCTCCCTAAGCCTAAGGGCTGTGGCGCCCCAGGCCTGGGGCTCCCTAAGCCTTTGGGCTGGGGCACCCCAGGCCTGGGGCTCCCTAAGCCTAAGGGCTGGGGCGCCCGAGGCCTACAGCTCCCACATTTAAGGGCTGGGGTGCTCCAGGCCTTGGTCTCCCTAAGCCTAAGGACTGGGGCGCCCCAGGCCTGGGGCACCCTGAGCCTAAGGGCTGGGGCGCCACAGGCCTTGGGCTCCCAAAGCCTAAGTGCTGGGGCGCCCCAGGCCTGGGGCTCCCTAAGCCTAATTGTCGGGGTGCACCAGGTCTGGGGCTCTCATAAATAAGCGATGGGGTGACCCAGGCCTGGGGCTCCCTAAGCCTAATTGCTGTGCCGCCCCAGATCTCGGGCTCTCTAAGCAGCAGGGCTTGGGCTCCCCAGGCCTGGGGCTCCCAAACCCAAGGGCTTGGGCTTCCCAGGCCTGGGGCTCCCTAAGCCTAAGGGCTGGGGCGCCACAGGCCTGGGGATCCCTGAGCCTAATGGCTGGGGCGACCCAGGCCTGGGGCACCCTAAGCCTAAGGGCTGGGGTGCCCCAGGCATGGGGCTCCCTAAGATTAATTGCTAGGGCGCCCCAGGTCTGGGGCTCTCTAAGCCTAAGGACTTGGGCGACCCAGGCCTGGGGCTCCCTAAGCCTAAGGGCTGGGGAGCCCCTGGCCTGCGGCTCCCAAAACCTACAGTTTGGGGCACCCCAGGCCTGGGGCTCCCAAAGCCTAAGGGCTGGGGCACCCCAGGCCTGGGGCTCCCAAAGCCTAAGGCCGGGCGCGCCCAAGGCCTGGCACTCCCAAAACCTATGGGCTGGGGCGTCCCAGGACTGGGGCACCCAAATACTAAGGGCTTACGGGCCCCAGGCCTGGGGCTCCAAAAGCCTAAGGGCTGAGGCGCCGCAGGTGTGGGGCTCCCTAAGCCTAATGCCTGGGGACGCCCCAGGCCTGGGGCTCCCAACACCTATGGGCTAGGGCGTCCCAGGCCTAGGGCTCCAAAAGCCTAAGGGCTGGGGAGCCTCAGGGCTATGGCTCCCAAAGCCTATGGGCTGGGGCGCCCCAGGCCTGGGGCACCCAAAGCCTAAGGACTGGGGCGCCCCGACATGGGGCTCCCAACACCTATGGGCTGGGTCGTCCCAGACCTAAGGCTCCAAAAGCCTAAGGGCTGCGGCACCCCAGGCCTGGGGCTCCCAAAGCCTAAGGGCTGGGGCGCCCCGGCATGGGGCTCCCAAATCCTACGGCTGGGGCGCCCGAGGCCTGGGGCTCCCAAGCCTAAGGGCTGGGGCACCGCAGGCCTGGAGCTCCCAAAGCCTAAGGGCTGGCCTGCCCAGGTCTGGAGCTACCTAAGCATAATGGCTGGGGCGCCCCAGGCTTGGGGCTCCCCAAACCTATGGGCTGGGGCGTCCCAGGCCTACGGCTCCAAAAGCCTTAGGTCTGGGACGCCTCAGGGCTGGGGGTCCCAAAGCCTAAGTGCTGGGGCACCCCGGCATGGGGCTCCCAAAGCCTAAGGGCTGGGGCGCGCCAGGCCTGGGGCTCCCACAGCCAAAGAGCTGGGGCGCCACAGGCCTCGGGCTCCCAAAGCCTAAGGGCTGAGGCGCCCGAAGCCTGGGGCTCCCAAGACTAATGTTTGAGGCACTCCAGGCCTGGGCCTCCCTAAGCCTAAGGGTGGGGGCGCCTCAGGCCTGGTGCTCCCAAAGCCTAAGAGCTGGGGCACCGCAGGTCTGCGGCTCTCTAATCCTAAGGACTGGGGCGCACCAGGCATGGGGTTCCCTAAGACTAATTGCTAGGGAGCCCCAGGTCTGGGGCTCTCTAAGCCTAAGGACTGGGGTGACCCAGGCCTGGGGCTCCCAAACCTAATGGCTGGAGCGCCTCAGGCCAGAGGCTCCCTAAGCCTAAGGTCTGGGCCTCCCCAGGCCGGGGGATCCCTAAGCCTAAGTGTGTTTGCATCCCAAGCCTGGGAATCCCAAAGCCTAAGGGCTGGGGCGCCCCAGGACTGGGGATCCCTAAGTCTGAGGGCTGGGGTGCCCCATGCCTGGGGCTCCCTAAGCCTAAGGACTGTGGCGCCTCAGGCCTCGGGCTCACTAAGCATAAGGGCTGGGGCACCTCCCTGGGGCTCCCTAAGCCTAATGGCTGGGGTGGCCCAGGCATGGGACACCCTAAGCCTAAGGGCTGGGGCGCCCCAGGCATGGGGCTCCCTAAGACTAATTGCTAGGGCTCCCCAGGTCTGGGGTTCTCTAAACCTAAGGGCTGGGGCACCCCAGGCCTGCGACTCCAAAAGCTAACGGCTGGGGAGCCCCAGGCCTGGGGTTCCCAAAGCCTAAGGCTAGGGCGCCCCAGGCCTGGGGTTCCCAAAGCTTAAAGCCTGGGGCGCCCCAGGCCAGGGCTTCCCTAAGCCTAAGGACTGGGTTGCCCCAGGCCTGGGACTCCCTAAGCCTAAGGCTGGGTCGTCCCCGGCCTCGGGCTCCCAAAGCTTAAGGGCTGGGGCTCCCAAAGCCCAAGAACAGAGGCGTCCCAGGCCTGGGGCTCCCTAAGCCGAAGGGCTGGGGCACCTTAGGCCTGGGGCTCCAAAAGCCTAAGGGCTGGGGCGCCCCTGGCCTGGGGCTCCCAAAGCTTAAGGTCTGGGACGCCACAAGCCTGGGGCTCCCAAAGCTTAAGTCCTGGGGCAGCCCAGGTCTGGTGCTCCCAAAGTTAAGGGCTGGGGTCCCCAGGACTTGGGCTCCCTAAGCCTAAGTGCTGGGGCGCCGCAGGCCTGGGGCTCCCTAAGCCTAATTGTCGGTGCGCACCAGGTCTGGGGCTCTCATACCTAAGAGATGGGGTGACCCAGGCCTGGGGTTCCCTAAGCCTAATTGCTGTGGCGCACCAGGCCTGGGGCTCCCTGCGCAGCAGGGCTTGGGCGCCCCAGGCCTGGGACTCCCAAAGCCCAAGGGCTGAGGTGTCCCAGGCCTGGGGCTCCCTAATCCTAAGGGCTGGAGCGCCCAAGGCCTGGGGCTCCCTGAGCCTAATGGCTGGGGCGACCCAGGCCTGGGGCACACTAAGCCTAAGGGCTGGGGCGCCCCAGGCATGGGGTTCCCTAAGATTAATTGCTAGGGCGCCGCAGGTCTGGGGCTCTCTAAGCCTCAGGACTTGGGCGACCCAGGCCTGGGGCTCCCTAAGCCGAAGGGCTGGGGAGCCCCAGGACTGGGGCCCCTAAAACCTAAAGTCTGGCTGACCCCAGGCCTGGGGTTCCCAAAGCCTAATGACTGGGGCGCCTCAGGCCTGGGGCTCCCTAAGCATAAGTGCTGGGGAGCCCCAGGCCTGGGTCGCCCCAGCCCTTAGGCTTTGGTAGCCCGAGGCTGGGGCGCCCCAGCCCTTAGGCTTTGGGAACCCCAGGCCTGGGGCGCCCCCTGCCTTATGATTAGGGAGCCCGAGGCCTGGGGGGCCCAAGGCCTGGGGCCCCTTAAGCCTAATGGCGGGGGTGACCCAGGCCTGGGGCCCCCTAAGCCTAAGGGCTGGGGCGCCCCAGGCATGGGGCTCCCTAAGACTAATTGTTAGGGCGCCCAAGGTCTGGGGCTCTCTAAGCCTAAGGGCTGGGTCGCCCCAGGCCTGGGGCTACCAAAGGCTAAGGGCTGGGGCGCCCTAGGCCTTGGGCTCCCAAAGCCTAAGGCTGGGGCGCCCCAGGTCTGGGGTTCCCAAAGTTCAGGGCTGGGGCGCCCCAGGCCTTGGGCTCCCTAAGCCTAAGGCCTGGGGCCCCCCAGGCCTTGGGATCCCAAAACATAAGTGCTGGGGCCCCCCAGGCCTGTGGCTCCCTAAGCCTAATGGCTGGGGCGACCCAGGCCTGGGCATCCCTCATCCTAAGGGCTGGTGTGCCCCAGGCTTGGGCTCCATAAGCCTAATTGTCGGAGTGCCCCAGGTCTGGGGCTCTCATACCTAAGGGATTGGGCGACCCAGGCCTGGGTCTCCCTAATCCTAATTGCTGTGGTGTCCCAGGCCTGGGGCTCCCTAAGCAACAGGGCTGGGCGCCCCAGGCCTGGGTCTCCCAACGCCCAAGGGATGAGGCGTCCCACGCCTGGGGCTCCCTAAGCCTAATGTCTGGGGCGACCCAGGCCTGGAGCTCCCTAAGATTAATTGCTAGGGCTCCCCAGGTCTGGGTCTCTCTAAGCCTAAGGGCGTGAGAGACCCAGGTCTGGGGCTCCCAAGATTAAGGGCTGGGGCACCCCAGACCTAGGCCTCCCTAAGCCTAAGGGTTAGGGCGCCTCAGGCCTGGGGCTCCCAAAGCCTAAGAGCTGTGGCGCCACTGGCCTGGGGCTCCCAAAGCCTAAGGGCTGGGGCGCCCCTAGTCGGGGGCTCTCTAATCCTAAGGGCCGTGGCGCCCCAGGCATGGGGTTCCCTAGGACTAATTGCTAGGGCGCCCCAGGGCCGGGGCTCTCTAAGCCTAAGGACTGGGGTGACCCAGGCCTGGGGCTCCCAAAGCCTAATGGCTGGAGCGCTTCAGGCCTGGGGCTCCCTAACCCTAAGGGATGGGGCTCCCCAGGCCAGGGGCTCCCTGAGCCTAAGTGTGTTGGCGCCCCAGGCCTGGAAATCCCTAAGCCAAGGGCTGAAGCGCTCCAGGATGGGGGATCCCTAAGTCTAAGGGCTGGGGCGCCCAGACCTGGGGCTCCCAAAGCCTAAGGGCTGGGGCGTCCCAGGCCTGGGGCTCCCTAAGCCTAAGGACTGTGACTCCCCAGGCCTCGGGCTCCCTAAGCCTAAGGACTGGGGCGTACCCAGGAATGGGGCTCCCTAAGACTAATTGCTAGGGCGCCCCAGGTCTGGGGCTCTCTAAGCCTAAGGGCGGGGGCACCCTAGGACTACGACTCCCAAAGGCTAAAGTCTAGGGCGCCCCAGGCCTGCTCCTCCCAAACCTTAAGGGCTGGGGCGCCCCAGGCCTTGGACTCCCAAATCCTAAGGGTTGGGGCACCACAGGCATTGCGCTCCCAATGACTAAGGGCTGGGGCGCCCCAGGCCTGGGGGTCCCTAAGCCTAAGGCTGGGTCGTCTCCATCCTCGGGCTCCCAAAGCTTAAGGGCTGAGGCGCCACTGGCCTGGGGCTCCCAAAGCCTAATGGCTGGGGCGCCACTGGCCTGGGGCTCCCAAAGCCTAAGGGCTGGGGCGACCCAGGCCTGGGGCTCCCAAAGTACAATGACTGAGGCGTCCCAGGCCTGGGGCTCCCTAATCCTAGGGGCTGGGGTGCCCCAGGCCTAGGGCTCCCTAAGCCTAATGGCTGGGGCACCCCAGGCCTGGGGCTCCCTAAGCCTAAGGGCTGGGGCGCCTCAGGCTTGGGGCTCCCTAGGCCTAAGGGCTGGGGACCCCCAGGACTGGGGCTCCCTAAGCCTAAATGTGGGGCGCCCCAGGCTTGGGAGTCCCTATGCCTAAGGACTGGGTCGCTCCAGACCTGGGGCTCCCAAAGTTAAGGGCTGGGGTGCTCCGGCCTTGGGCTCCTGAAACCTAAGGACTGGGGCGCCCCAGGTCTGGGGCACCCTGAGCCTAAGGGCTGGGGCGGCCCAGGCCTGGGGCTCCCTAAGCCTAATAGTCGGGGCGCACCAGGTCTGGGGCTCTCATAAATAAGCGATGGGGTGGCCCAGGCCTGGGGCTCCCTAAGCCTAATTGCTGTGCCGCCCCAGGTCTCGGGCTCCCTAAGCAGCAGGGCTTGGGCGCCCCAGGCATGAGGCTCCCAAAGCCCAAGGGCTGAGGCGTCCCAGGCCTGGGGCTCCCTAAGCCTAAGGGCTCGGGCGCCCCAGGCCTGGGGATCCCTGAGCCTAATGGCTGGGGCGAGAAAGGCCTGGGGCACCCTAAACCTAAGGGCTGGGGCGCCCCAGGCATGGGGCTCCCTAAGACTAATTGCTAGGGCACCCCAGGTCTGGGGCTCTCTAAGCCTAAGGACATGGGCGACCCAGGCCTGGGCTCCCTAAGCCTAAGGGCTGGGACGCCCAAGGCCTGGGACTCCCTAAGCCTAAGGGCAGGGGGCGCCACAGGCCTGGGGCTCCCAAAGCCTAAGGGCTGGGGCGCCTCAGGCCTGGGGCTCCCAAAGCCTAAGGTCGGGCACGCCCAAGGCCTGGCGCTCCCAAAACCTATGGGATGGGGCGTCCCAGGACTGGGGCTCCCAAATATTAAGGGCTAAGGCGCCCCAGGCCTGAGGCTCAAAAAGCCTAAGGGCTGAGGCGCCGCAGGTGTGGGGCTCCCTAAGCCTAATGGCTGGGGATGCGCCAGGCCTAGGGCTCCAAAAGCCTAAGGGCTGGGGAGCCTCAGGGCTGGGGCTCCCAAAGCTATGGGCTGGGGCACCCCAGGCCTGTGGCTCCCAAAGCCTAAGGGCTGGGGCGCCCCGGCATGGGGCTCCCAAAGCCTAAGGGCTGGGGCGCCATAGGCCTGGGGCTCCCAAAGCCTAAGGGCTGGAGCGCCCGAGGCCTTGGGCTCCCAAAGCCTAAGGATGGGGCGCCGGAGGCCTGGGGCTCCCAAAGCCTAATGGCTGGGGCGCCCGAGGCCTGGGGCTCCCAAAGCATAAGGGCTGGAGCGCCCCGGCATGGGGCTCCCAAAGCCTAAGGGCTGGGGCGCCCGAGTCCTGGGGCTCCCTAAGCCTAAGGGCTGGGGTGCCCCAGGCCTGGGGCTCCTTAAGCCTAATGGCTGGGGCGCCCCAGGCCTGGGGCTCCCAACACCTATGGGCTGGGGCGTCCCAGACCTAGGGCTCCAAAAGCCTAAGGGCTGAGGAACCCCATGCCTGGGCCTCCCAAAGCCTAAGGGCTGGGTCGCCCCGGCATGGGGCTCCCAAATCCTAAGGGCTGGGGCGCCCGAGGCCTGGGGCTCCCAAGACTAAGGTTTGGGGCACTCCATCCCTGGGCCTCCCTAAGCCTAAGGGTTGGGGCGCCTCAGGCCTGGGGCTCCCAAAGCCTAAGAGCTGGGGCACCGCAGGTCTGCGGCTCTCTAATCCTAAGGACTGGGGCGCACCAGGCATGGGGTTCCATAAGACTAATTGCTAGGGCGCCCCAGGTCTAGTGCTCTCTAAGCCTAAGGACTGGGTGACCCAGGCCTGGGGCTCCCAAAGCCTAATGGCTGGAGCGCCTCAGGCCAGGGGCTCCCTAAGCCTAAGGGCTGGGGCTCCCCAGGCCGGGGGCTCCCTAATCCTAGGGCTGGGGCGCCTCAGGACTGGGGCTCCCTAAGCCTAAGTGTCTTGGCGCCCCAGGCCTGGGAATCCCTAAGCCTAAGGGCTGAGGCGCCCCAAGACTGAGGATCCCTAAGTCTAAGGGCTGGGGCGCCCCAGAACTGGGGCTCCCAAAGCCTAAGGGCTGGGGCATCCCAGGCCTGGGGCTCCCTAAGCCTAAGGACTGTGGTGCCCCAGGCCTCGGGCTCCCTAAACATAAGGGCTGGGGCACCTCCCTGGGGTTCCATAAGCCTAAGGGCTGGGGCGCACCAGGCCTGGGGCTCCCAAAGCCTAAGAGCTGGGGCACCACAGGCCTGGGGCTCCCAAAGCCCAAGGGCTGAGGCGTCCCAGGCCTTGGGCTCCCAAAGCCTAAGGGCTGGGGCGCCCAAGGCCTGGGGCTCCATAAGCCTAATGGCTGGGGTGGCCCAGGCATGGGGCACCCTAAGCCCAAGGACTGGGGCGTACCCAGGGATGGGGCTCCCTAAGACTAATTGCTAGGGCGCCCCAGGTCTGGGGCTCTCTAAGCCAAAGGGCTGGGGCACCCCAGGCCTACGACTACCAAAGGCTAAGGGCTGGGGGGCCCCAGGCCTGGGGCTCCCAAAGCCTAAGGCTAGGGCGCCCCAGGCCTGGGCCTCCCAAAGCTTAAGGGCTGGGGCGAGCCAGGCCTTGGACTCCCAAATCCTAAGGGTTGGGGCACCACAGGCCTTGCGCTCCCAATGCCTAAGGATTGCAGCGCCCCAGGCCTGGGGCTCCCTATGGCCAAGAACAGAGGCGTCCCAGGCCTGTGGCTCCCTAAGCCAAAGGGCTGGGGCGCCCTAGGCCTGGGGCTCCAAAAGTCTAAGAGCTGGGGCGCCCCAGGCCTGGGGCTCCCAAAGCTTAAGGACTGGGGTGCCACTGGCCTGGGGCTCCCAAAGCCTAATGGCTGGGGCGCCCCAACCTCGGGCTCCCAAAACCTAAGGGCTGGGGCGACCCAAGCCTGGGGCTCCCAAAGCACAAAGACTGAGGCGTCCCAGTCCTGGGGCTCCCTAATCCTAAGGGCTGGGGTGCCCCAGGCCTGGGGCTCCCTAAGCCTAAGGGCTGGGGCACCTCAGGCCTGGGGCTCCCTAGGCCTAAGGGCTGGGGGCCCCAGGACTGGGGCTCCCTAAGCCTAAATGTGGGGCGCCCCAGGCTTGGGAGTCCCTAAGCCTAAGGACTGGGACGCTCCAGACATGGGGCTCCCAAAGCCTAAGGGCTGGCGCGTCCCAGGCCTGGGGCTCCCTAAGCCTAAGGGCTGTGGCGCCCCAGGCCTGGGGCTCCCTAAGCCTATGGGCTGGGGCACCCCAGGATTGGGGCTCCCTAAGCTTAAGGGTTGGGGCGCCCCAAGCCTGGGGCTCCCAAAGCCAAAGAGCTGGGGCACCACAGGCCTGGGGCTCCCAAAGCCTAATGGTTGGGGCGCCCCAGGCATGGAGCTCCCAAAGTTAAGGGCTGGGGTGCCCCAGGCCTTGGGCTCCCTAAGCCTAAGGACTGGCGCGCCCCAGGCCTGGGGCACCCTGAGCCTAAGGGCTGGGGCGCCCCAGGCCTAGGGCTCCCAAAGCCTAAGTGCTGGGGCGCCCCAGGCCTGGGGCTCCCTAAACCTAATTGTCGGGGCACACCAGGTCTGGGGCTCTCATAAATAAGCGATGGGGTGACCCAGGCCTGGGGCTCCCTAAGCCTAATTGCTGTGCCGCCCCAGGTGTCGGGCTCCCTAAGCAGCAGGGCTTGGGCGCCCCAGGCCTGGGGCTCCCAAAGCCCAAGGGCTGAGGCGTCCCAGGCCTGGGGCTCCCTAAGCCTAAGGGCTGGGGCGCCCCAGGCCTGGGGATCCCTGAGCCTACTGGCTGGGGTGACCCAGGCTTGGGGCACCCTAAGCCTAAGGGCTGGGGCGCCCCAGGCATGGGGCTCCCTAAGATTAATTGCTAGGGCGCCCCTGGTCTGGGGCTCTCTAAGCCTAAGGACTTGGGCGACCCAGGCCTGGGGTTCCCTAAGCCTAAGGGCTGGGGAGCCCCAGGCCTGGGGCTCCCAAAACCTAACGTTTTGGGGACCCCAGGCTTGGGTTTCACAAAGCCTAATGACTGGGGCGCCTCAGGCCTGGGGCTCCCTAAGCATAAGGGCTGGGGCTCTCCAGGACTGGGGCTCCCTAAGCCTAAGGGCGGAGGCGCCCCAGACCTGGGGCTCCCTAAGCCTAAGGGCAGGGGGAGCCCTAGGCCTAAGGCTCCCAAAGCCTAATGCCTGGGGCGCCCCAGGCCGGGGCTCCCAAAGCCTAATGCCTGGGGCGCCCCTGGCCGGAGCTCCCAAAGCCTAATGCCGGGCACGCCCAAGGCCTGGCACTCCCAAAACCTATGGGCTGGGGCGTCCCAGGACTGGCTCTCCAAAATACTAAGGGCCAAGGCGCCCCAGGCCTGGGGCTCCAAAAGCCTAAAGGCTGAGGCGCCGAAGGTGTGGGGCTCCCTAAGCCTAATGGATGGGGACGCCCCAGTCCTGGGGCTCCCAACACCTATGGGCTGGGGCGTCCCAGGCCTAGGGCTCCAAAAGCCTAAGGGCTGGGGAGCCTCAGGGCTGGGGCTCCCAAAGCCTATGGGCTGGGGCGCCCCAGGCCTGGGGCTCCCAAAGCCTAAGGGATGGGGCGCCCCGGCATTGGGCTCCCAAAGCCTAAGGGCAGGGGCGCCCGAGGCCTGGGGCTCCCAAAGCCTTAGGGCTTGGGCGCCCCAGGTCTGGGGCTCTCTAATCCTAAGGGCTGGGGCGCCCCAGGCCTGGGGCCCCCACAGACAAAGAGCTGGGGCACCACAGTCTTCAGGCTCACAAAGCCTAAGGGCTGGGGCACCCCAGGTCTTGGGGCTCTCTAATCCTAAGGGCTGGGGCGCCCCAGGCCTGGGGCTCCCACAGCCAATGAGCTGGGGCGCCACAGTCTTCGGGCTCCCAAAGCCTAAGGGCTGGAGCGCCCGAAGCCTGGGGCTCCCAAGACTAAGGTTTGGGGCACCGCAGGTCTGCTGCTCTCTAATCCTAAGGACTGTGGCACACCAGGCATGGGGTTCCCTAAGACTAATTGCTAGGGCGCCCCAGGTCTGGGGCTCTCTAAGCCTCAGGACTGGGGTGACCCAGGCCTGGGGCTCCCAAAACCTAATCGCCTGTGCGCCTCAGGCCAGGGGCTCCCAAAGCCTAAGGGCTGGGGCGTCCAGGCCTGGGGCTCCCTAAGCCTAAGGACTGTGGCGCCCCAGGCCTCGGGCTCCCTAAGCATAAGGGATGGGGCACCTCCCTGGGGGTCCCTAAGCCTAATGACTGGGGTGGCCCAGGCATGGGGCACCTTAAGCCTAAGGGCTGGGGCACCCCAGGCCTGCGACACCCAAAGGCTAAGAGTTGGGGCGCCCCAGGCCTGGGGCTCCCTAAGCCTAAAGGCAGTGGGCGCCCCAGGCCTGGGGCTCCCAAAGCCTAAGGGCTGGGGCGCCACCGGCCTGGGGCTCCCAAAGCCTATGTCCGGGGGCGCCCAAGGCCTGGCGCTCCCAAAACCTATGGGCTGGGTCGTCCCAGGACTGGGGCTCCCAAATACTAAGGGCTAAGGCGCCCTAGGCGCAGGTGTGGGGCTCCCTAAGCCTAATGGCTGGGGACGCCCCAGGCCTGGGGTTCCCAACACATATGTGCTGGGGCTTCCCAGGCCTAGGGCTCCAAAAGCCTAAGGACTGGGGAGCCTCAGGCCTGGGGCTCCCAAAGCATAAGGGCTGGGGCGCCCCATGCCTGGGGCTCCCAAGGCCTAAGGGCTGGGGCGCCCCGGAATGGGGCTACCAAAGCCTAAGGGCTGATGCCCGAGGTCTGGGGCTCCCAAGCCTAAGGGCTGGGGCGCCCCAGTCCTGGGGCTCCCACAGCCTAAGGGCTGGGACGCCCCAGGACAGGGGCTCCCGAAGCCTAAGGACTGGGGTGCCCCAGGCCTAGGGCTCCCAAAGCCTAAGGGCTGGGGCGCCCAGGCTTGGGGCTCCCAAAACCTATGGGCTGGGCTTCCCAGGCCTGGGGCTCCCAAAGCTTAAGGCTTGGGGCGCCCCAGGCCAGGGGTTCCCTAAGCCTAAGGACTGGGGTGCCCCAGGCCTGGGGCTCCCTAAGCCAAAGGCTGGGTCGTCCCCGGCCTCGGGCTCCCAAAGCTTAAGGACTGGGGTGCCCCAGGAAAGGGCTTCCCAGCCTAAGGCCTTGGGCGCCCCAGCCTGGGGCTCCCAAAGCCCAAGAACAGAGGCGTCCCAGGCCGGGGGCTCCCTAAGCCGAAGGCCTGGAGCGCTCTAGGCCTGGGGCTCCAAAAGCCTAAGGGCTGGGGCGCCCCTGGCCTGGGGCTCCCAAAGCTTAAGGTCTGGGGCGCCGCAGGCCTGGGGCTCCCAAAGCTTAAGGCCTGGGGCACCCCAGGTTTGGGGCTCCAAAAGCCTAAGGCCTGGGGCGCCACAGGCCTGCGGCTACCAAAGGCTAAGGCCTGGCCGCCCCAGGCCTGTGGCTCCCAAAGCCTTAGGCTGGGGCGCCCCAGGTCTGGTGCTCCCAAAGTTAAGGGCTGGGGTGCCCCAGGCCTTGGGCTCCCTAAGCCTAAGTGCTGGGGCGCCCCAGGCCTGGGGCTCCCTAAGCCTAATTGTCGGGGCGCACCAGGTCTGGGTCTTTCATACCTAAGGGATGGGGTGACCCAGGCCTGGGGCTCCCTAAGCCTAATTGCTGTGGCGCCCCAGGCCTGGGGCTCCCTAAGCAGCAGAGCTTGGGCGCCCCAGGCCTGGGGCTCCCAAAGCCCAAGCGCTGAGGCGTCCCAGGCATGGGGGTCCCTAAGCCTAAGGGCTGGAGCGCCCCAGTCCTGGGGCTCCCAGAGCCTAATTGCTGGGGCGACCCAGGCCTGGGGCACCCTAAGCCTAAGGGCTGGGGCGCCCCAGGCATGGGGTTCCCCAAGATTAATTGCTAGGGCGCCCCAGGTCTGGGGCTCTCTAAGCCTCAGGACTTGGCGACCCAGGCCTGGGGCTCCTTAAGCCAAAGGACTGGGGAGCCCCAGGACTGGGGCTCCCAAAACCTAAAGTCTGGCGGAACCCAGGCCTGGGGTTCACAAAGCCTAATGACTGGGGCGCCTCAGGCCTGGGGCTCCCTAAGCATAAGTGCTGGGGAGCCCCAGGCCTGGGTCGCCCCAGCCCTTAGGCTTTGGTAGCCCGAGGCTGGGGCGCCCCAGCCCTTAGGCTTTGGGAGCCCCAGGGCTGGGGCGCCCCCTGCCCTTAAGCTTAGGGAGCCGAGGCCTGGGGGACCCAAGGCCTGGGGCTCCCTAAGCCTAATGGCTGGGGTGACCCAGTTCTGGGGCACCCTAAGCCTAAGGGCTGCGGCGCGCCAGGCATGGGGCTCCCTAAGATTAATTGATAGGGCGCCCCAGGTTTGGGGCTCTCTAAGCCTAAGGGCTGGGGCGCCCCAGTCCTGGGGCTACCAAAGGCTAAGGGTTGGGGCGCCCTAGGACTGGGGCTCCCAAAGCCTAAGGCTGGGGCACCCCAGGCCTGGGGCTTCCAAAGTTAAGGGCTGGGGCGCCCCAGGCCTTGGGCTCCCTAAGCCTAAGGCTTGTGGCGACCCAGGCCTGGGGCACCCTGAGCCTAAGGGCTGGGGCGCCCCAGGCCTGGGGCTCCCAAAACATAAGTGCTGGGGCCCCCCAGGCCTGGGGCTCCCTAAGCCTAATGGCTGGGGCGCCCCAGGCCGGGGCATCCCTAATCCTAAGGGCTGGTGTGCCCCAGGCCTGGGGCTCCATAAACATAATTGTCGGGGCGCCCCAGGTCTGGGACTCTCATACCTAAGGGATGGGGCGACCCAGGCCTGGGGCTCCCTAAGCGTAATTGCTGTGGCGCCCCAGGCCTGGGGCTCCCTAAGCAGCAGGGCTTGGGCGACCCAGGCCTGGGGCTCCCTAAGATTAATTGCTAGGGCGCCCCAGGTCTGGGGCTCTCTAAGCCTAAGGACGTGATAGACCCAGGACTGGGGCTCCCTAAGCTTAAGGGCTGGGGAGCCCCAGGCCTGGGGCTCCCAAAACCTAAGGGCTGGGGGACCCCAGGCCTGGGGTTCCCAAAGCTTAATGACTGGGGCGCCTCAGGCCTGGGGCTCCGTAAGGATAAGGGCGGAGGCGCCCCAGACCTGGGGCTCCCTAAGCCTAAGGGCAGTGGGCGCCCCATACCTGGGGCTCCCAAAGCCTAAGGGCTGGGGCGCCCCAGGCCTGGGGATCCCAAAGCCTAAGGCCGGGGGCGCCCAAGGCCTGGTGCTCCCAAAACCTATGGGCTGGGTCGTCCCAGGACTGGGGCTCCCAAATACTAAGGGCTAAGGCGCCCTAGGCCTGGGGCTCCAAAAGCCTAAGGGCTGAGGCGCCGCAGGTGTGGGGCTCCCTAAGCCGAATGGCTGGGGATGCCCCTGGCCTGGGGTTCCCAACACATATGTGCTGGGGCTTCCCAGGCCTAGGGCTCCAAAAGCCTAAGGGCTGGGGAGCCTCAGGCCTGTGGCTCCCAAAGCCTAACGGCTGGGGTGCCCCATGCTGGGGCTCCCAAAGCCTAAGGGCTGGGGCACCCCGGAATGGGGCTCCCAAAGCCTAAGGGCTGGGGCGCCCCAGGCCTAGAGCTCCCACAGCCTAAGGGCTGGGACGCCCCAGGCCTGGAGCTCCCACAGCCTAAGGGCTGGGACGCCCGAGGCCAGGGGCTCCCTAAGCCTAAGGACTGGGGTGCCCCAGGCCTAGGGCTCCCAAAGCCTAAGGTGGGGCGCCCAGGCCTGGGGCCCCCTAAGCCTAATGACTGGTTCGCCCAGGCCTGGGCCTTCCAACACCTATGGGCAGGGGCGTCCCAGCCCTAGGGCTCCAAAAGCCTAAGGGTTGGGGAGCCTCAGGCCTGGGGCTCCGAAAACCTAAGGGCTGGGGCACCCCGGAATGGGGCTCCCAAAGCCTAAGGGCTGGGGCGCCCCAGGCCTGGAGCTCCCACAGCCTAAGGGCTGGGACGCCCGAGGCCAGGGGCTCCCTAAGCCTAAGGACTGGGGTGCCCCAGGCCTAGGGCTCCCAAAGCCTAAGGTTGGCGCCCAGGCCTGGGGCCCCCTAAGCCTAATGGCTGGGGCGCCCAGGCCTGGGGCTCCCAACACCTATGGGCAGGGGCGTCCCAGCCCTAGGGCTCCAAAAGCCTAAGGGTTGGGGAGCCTCAGGCCTGGGGCTCCCAAAACCTAAGGGCTGGGGTGCCCCGGCATGGGGCTCCCAAATCCTAAGGGCTGGGGTGCCCGACGTCTGGGGCTCCCAAGCCTAAGGGCTGAGGCACTGGAGGCCTGGGACTCCCTAAGCCTAAGGGCTGGGGCGCCCCAGGCCACGGTGTCCCTAAGCCTAAGGGCTGGGGCGCCGCAGGCCTGGGGCTCCCAAAGCCTAAGGGCTGCCCAGCCAAGGTCTGGGGCTACCAAAGTGTAATGGCTGGGGCGCCCCAGGCTTGGGGCTCCCCAAACCTATGGGCTGGGCATCCCAGGCCTAGGGCTCCAAAAGCCTAAGGGCTGGGGCGCCCCAGGCCTGGGGCTCTCAAAGCCTAAGGGCTGGGGTGCCCCGGCATGGGGCTCCCATATCCTAAGGGCTGGTGTGCCCGAAGCCTGGGGCTCCCAAGCCTAAGGGCTGGGGCTCCTTAAGCCTAAGGGCTGGGGCGCCGCAGGCCTGGGGCTCCCAAAGCCTAAGGGCAGGCCAGCCCTGGTCTGGGGCTACCAAAGCGTAATGGCTGGGGCGCCCCAGGCTTGGGGTTCCCAAAACCTATGGGCTGGGCGTCCCAGGCCTAGGGCTCCAAAAGCCTAAGGTCTGGGACGCCTCAGGCCTGGGGTTCCCAAAGCATAAGGGCTGGGGCGCCCCAGGCCTGGGGCTCCTACAGCCAAAGAGCTGGGGCACCACAGGCCTGGGGCTCCCAAAGCCTAAGGACTGGGTAGCCCGAGGCCTGGGGCACCCAAAGCCTAAGGGTTGGGGCGCCTCAGGCCTGGGGTTCCCAAAGCATAAGAGCTGGGGCGCCACAGTCCTGGGGCTCCCAAAGCCTAAGGGTTGGGGCGCCCCAGGCCTGGGGCTCTCTAATCCTAAGGGCTGGGGCGCCCCAGGCCTGGGGCTCCCACAGACTAAGGGCTGGGGCGCCCGAGGCCTGGGGCTCCCACAACCTAAGGGCTGGGGCGCCCGAGGCCTGGGGCTCCAAAGCCTAAGGGATGGGGCGCCCCAGGCCTGGGGCTCCCTAAGCCTAAGGGTTGGGGCGCCTCAGGCCTGGGGCTCCCAAATCCTAAGAGCTGGGGCGCCCCAGGCCTGGGAATACCACAGCCAAAGAGCTGGGCAACCACAGGCCTCGGGCTCGCAAAGCCTATGGGCTGGGGAACCCGAGGCCTGGGGCTCCCAAGACTAAGGACTGGGGTACCCCAGGCCTGGGCCTCCCTAAGCCTAAGTGTTGAGGCGCCTCAGGCCTGGGGCTCCCAAAGCCTAAGTGCTGGGGCGCCACAGGCCTGGGGCTCCCAAAGCCTAAGGGTTGGGGCGCCCCAGGTCTGGGGTTCTCTAATCCTAAGGGCTGGGGCGCCCCAGGCATGGGGTTCCCTAAGACTAATTGCTAGGGAGCCCCAGGTCTGGGGCTCTCTAAGCCTAAGGACTGGGGTGACCCAGGCCTGGGGCTCCCAAAGCCTAATGGCTGGAGAGCCTCAGGTCTGGGGCTCCCTAAGCCTAAGGGCTGGGGCTCCCCAGGCCGGGGGCTCCCTAAGCGTAAGGGCTGGGGCGCCCCACTGGAGCTCCCTAAGCTTAAGTACTTGGGCGACCCAGGCCTGGGGCTCCCTAAGCCTAAGGGCTGGGGAGCCCCAGCCCGGGGCTCCCAAAACCTAAAGTGTGGGGGCCCCCAGACTTGGGGTTCCCAAAGCCTAATGACTGGGGCGCCTCAGGCCTGGGGCTCCCTAAGCATAAGGGCGGAGGTGCCCCAGACCTGGGGCTCCCTAAGGCTAAGGGCAGGGGGCACCCCAGGCCTGGGGCTCCCAAAGCCTAAAGGCTGAGGCGCCCCAGGCCGGGGGCTCCCAAAGCCTAAGGCCGGGCGCGCCCAAGTCCTGGCACTCCCAAAACCTATGGGCTGGGGCGTCCCAGGAATGGGGCTCCCAAATACTAAGGGCTAAGGCGCCCCAGGCCTGGGGCTCCAAAAGCCTAAAGGCTGAGGCGCCGCAGGTGTGGGGCTCCCTAAGCCTAATGGCTGGGGACGCCCCAGGCCTGGGGCTCCCAACACCTATGGGCAGGGGCGTCCCAGCCCTAGGGCTCCAAAAGCCTAAGGGTTGGGGAGCCTCAGGCCTGGGGCTCCCAAAACCTAAGGGCTGGGGTGCCCCGGCATGGGGCTCCCAAATCCTAAGGGCTGGGATGCCCGACGTCTGTGGCTCCCAAGCCTAAGGGCTGAGGCGCTGGAGGCCTGGGACTCCCTAAGCCTAAGGGCTGGGGCGCCCCAGGCCTGGGGCTCCCAGCCTAAGGGCTGGGGCGCCCCAGGCCAGGGGGTCCCTAAGCCTAAGGGCTGGGGCGCCGCAGGCCTGGGGCTCCCAAAGCCTAAGGGCTGCCCAGCCAAGGTCTGGGGCTACCAAAGTGTAATGGCTGGGGCGCCCCAGGCTTGGGGCTCCCCAAACCTATGGGCTGGGCATCCCAGGCCTAGGGCTCCAAAAGCCTAAGGGCTGGGGCGCCCCAGGCCTGGGGCTCTCAAAGCCTAAGGGCTGGGGTGCCCCGGCATGGGGCTCCCATATCCTAAGGGCTGGTGTGCCCGAAGCCTGGGGCTCCCAAGCCTAAGGGCTGGGGCTCCTTAAGCCCAAGGGCTGGGGCGCCCCAGGCCTGGGGCTCCCACAGCCTAAGGGCTGGGGCGCCCCAGGCCTGGGGCTCCCACAGCCTAAGGGCTGGGGCGCCCCAGGCCTGGGGCTCCCTAAGCCTAAGGGCTGGGGCGCCGCAGGCCTGGGGCTCCCAAAGCCTAAGGGCATGCCAGCCCTGGTCTGGGGCTACCAAAGCGTAATGGCTGGGGCGCCCCAGGCTTGGGGTTCCCAAAACCTATGGGCTGGGCGTCCCAGGCGTAGGGCTCCAAAAGCCTGAGGTCTGGGACGCCTCAGGCCTGGGGTTCCCAAAGCATAAGGGCTGGGGCGCCCCAGGCCTGGGGCTCCTACAGCCAAAGAGCTGGGGCACCACAGGCCTGGGGCTCCCAAAGCCTAAGGACTGGGTAGCCCGAGGCCTGGGGCTCCCAAAGCCTAAGGGTTGGGGCGCCTCAGGCCTGGGGTTCCCAAAGCATAAGAGCTGGGGCGCCACAGTCCTGGGGCTCCCAAAGCCTAAGGGTTGGGGCGCCCCAGGCCTGGGGCTCTCTAATCCTAATGGCTGGGGCGCCCCAGGCCTGGGGCTCCCACAGACTAAGGGCTGGGGCGCCCGAGGCCTGGGGCTCCCACAACCTAAGGGCTGGGGCGCCCGAGGCCTGGGGCTCCAAAGCCTAAGGATGGGGCGCCCCAGGCCTGGGGCTCCCTAAGCCTAAGGGTTGGGGCGCCTCAGGCCTGGGGCTCCCAAATCCTAAGAGCTGGGGCGCCCCAGGCCTGGGAATACCACAGCCAAAGAGCTGGGCAACCACAGGCCTCGGGCTCGCAAAGCCTAAGGGCTGGGGAACCCGAGGCCTGGGGCTCCCAAGACTAAGGACTGGGGTACCCCAGGCCTGGGCCTCCCTAAGCCTAAGTGTTGAGGCGCCTCAGGCCTGGGGCTCCCAAAGCCTAAGTGCTGGGGCGCCACAGGCCTGGGGCTCCCAAAGCCTAAGGGTTGGGGCGCCCCAGGTCTGGGGTTCTCTAATCCTAAGGGCTGGGGCGCCCCAGGCATGGGGTTCCCTAAGACTAATTGCTAGGGAGCCCCAGGTCTGGGGCTCTCTAAGCCTAAGGACTGGGGTGACCCAGGCCTGGGGCTCCCAAAGCCTAATGGCTGGAGAGCCTCAGGTCTGGGGCTCCCTAAGCCTAAGGGCTGGGGCTCCCCAGGCCGGGGGCTCCCTAAGCGTAAGGGCTGGGGCGCCCCACTGGAGCTCCCTAAGCTTAAGTACTTGGGCGACCCAGGCCTGGGGCTCCCTAAGCCTAAGGGCTGGGGAGCCCCAGGCCTTGGGCTCCCAAAACCTAAAGTGTGGGGGACCCCAGACTTGGGGTTCCCAAAGCCTAATGACTGGGGCGCCTCAGGCCTGGGGCTCCCTAAGGCTAAGGGCAGGGGGCACCCCAGGCCTGGGGCTCCCAAAGCCTAAAGGCTGGGGCGCCCCAGGCCGGGGGCTCCCAAAGCCTAAGGCCGGGCGCGCCCAAGTCCTGGCACTCCCAAAACCTATGGGCTGGGGCGTCCCAGGAATGGGGCTCCCAAATACTAAGGGCTAAGGCGCCCCAGGCCTGGGGCTCCAAAAGCCTAAAGGCTGAGGCGCCGCAGGTGTGGGGCTCCCTAAGCCTAATGGCTGGGGACGCCCCAGGCCTGGGGCTCCCAACACCTATGGGCTGGGGCGTCCCAGGCCTAGGGCTCCAAAAGTCTAAGGGCTGGGGAGCCTCAGGGCTGGGGCTCCCAAAGCCTATGGGCTGGGGCGTCCCTGACCTAGGCCTCCAAAAGCCTAAGGGCTGCGGCACCCCAGGCCTGGGGCTCCCAAAGCCTAAGGGCTGGGGCGCCCCGGCATGGGGCTCCCAAATCCTAAGGGCTGGGGCGCCCGAGGCCTGAGGCTCCCAAGCCTATGGGCTGGGGGGCCGCAGACCTGGAGCTTCCAAAGCCTAAGGGCTGGCCGGCCCAGGTCTGGGGCTACCTAAGCGTAATGCATGGGGAGCCCCAGGCTTGGGGCTTCCAAAACCTATGGGCTGGGGCGTCCCAGGCCTAGGACTCCAAAAGCCTAAGGTCTGGGACGCCTAAGGCCTGGGGCTCCCAAAGCCTAAGGGCTGGGGGGCCCCGGCATGGGGCTACCAAAGCCTAAGGGCTGTGGCGCCCCAGCTTGGGGCTCCCAAGCCTAAGGGCTGGGGCGCCCCAGGCTAGGTCTCCCTAATCCTAAGGGCTGGGGCGCCCCAGGCCTGGGGCTCCAACAGCCAAAGAGCTGGGGCGCCTGAGGCCTGGGGCTCCCAAAGCCTAAGGGTTGCGGCGCCTCAGGTCTGGGGCTCCCAAAGCCTTAGGGCTGGGGCGCCCCAGGTCTGGGACTCTCTAATCCTAAGGGCTGGGGCGCCCCAGTTCTGGGGCTCCCACAGACATAGAGCTGGGGCACCACATGCTTCGGGCTCCCAAACCTAAGGGCTATGGCGCCCCAGGTCTGGGGCTCTCTAATCCTAAGGGCTGGGGCGCCCCAGGCCTGGGGCTCCCACAGCCAAAGAGCTGGGCCGCCCCAGGCCTGGGGCTCCCACAGCCAAAGAGCTGGGGCGCCACAGGCTTCGGGCTCCCAAAGCCTAAGGGCTGGGGCGCCCGAAGCCTGGGGCTCCCAAGACTAAGGTTTGGGGCACCGCAGGTCTGCGGCTCTCTAATCCTAAGGACTGTGGCACACCAGGCATGGGGTTCCCTAAGACTAATTGCTAGGGCGCCCCAGATCTGGGGCTCTCTAAGCCTCAGGACTGGGGTGACCCAGGCATGGGGCTCCCAAAACCTAATGGCTGGTGCGCCTCAGGCCAGGGGCTCCCTAAGCCTAAGGGCTGGGGCTCCCCAGGCCGGGGGCTCCCTGAGCCTAAGGGCTGGGGCACCCCAGGACTGGGGCTCCCGAAGCCTAAGTGTGTTGGCACCCCAGGCCTGGGAATCTCTAAGCATAAGGGCTGGGGCGCCCCAGGACTGGGGATCCCTAAGTCTAAGGGTTGGTGCGCCCAAGACCAGGGGCTCCCAAAGCCTAAGGGCTGGGGCGTCCCAGGCCTGGGGCTCCCTAAGCCTAAGGACTGTGGCACCCCAGGCCTCGGGCTCCCTAAGCATAAGGGCTGGGGCACCTCCCTGAGGCTCCCTAAGCCTAATGGCTGGGGTGGCCCAGGCATGGGGCACCTTAAGCCTAAGGGCTGGGGCGCCCCAGGCATGGGGCTCCCTAAGACTAATTGCTAGGGCGCCCCAGGTCTGGGGCGCTCTAAGCCTAAGGGCTGGGGCACCCCAGGCCTGCGACTCCCAAAGGCTAAGGGTTGGGGCGCCCCAGGCCTGGGGCTCCCTAAGCCTAAAGGCAGTGGGCGCCCCAGGCCTGGGGCTCCAAAAGTATAAGGGCTGGGGTGCCCCAGGCCTGGGGCTCCCAAAGTCTAAGGCCGGGGACGCCCAAGGCCTGGCGCTCCCAAAACCTCTGGGCTGGGTCGTCCTAGGCCTGGGGCTCCAAAAGCCTAAGGGCTTAGGCGCCGCAGGTGTGGGGTTCCCTAAGCCTAATGGCTGGGGCGCCCCAAGCCTGGGGCTCCCTAAGCCTAATGGCTGGGGCGCCCCAAGCCTGGGGCTCCCAACACCTATGGGCTGGGGCATCCCAGCCCTAGGGCTCCCAAACCTAAGGGCTGGGGAGCCTCAGGCCTGGGCCTCTCAAAGCCTAAGGGCTGGGGTGCCCCGGCATGGGGCTCCCAAATCCTAAGGGCTGGGGTGCCCGAAGCCTGGGGCTCCCAAGCCTAAGGGCTGGGGCGCCGGAGGCCTGGGGCTCCCTAAGCCTAAGGGCTGGGGCGCCCCAGGCCTGGGGCTCCCACATCCTAAGGGTTGGGGCGCCGCAGGTCAGGGGGTCCCTAAGCCTAAGGGCTGGGGCGCCGCAGGCCTGGGGCTCCCAAAGCCTAAGGGCTGGCCAGCCCAGGTCTGGGGCTACCAAAGCGTAATGGCTGGGGCGCCCCAGGCTTGGGGCTCCCAAAACCTATGGGCTGGGCGTCCCAGGCCTAGGACTCCAAAAGCCTAAGGGCTGGGGCGCCCCAGGCCTGGTTCTCTCAAAGCCTAAGTGCTGGGGTGCCCCGGCATGGGGCTCCCAAATCCTAAAGGCTGGGGTTCCCGAAGCCTGGGGCGCCCAAGCCTAAGGGCTGGGGCTCCCTAAGCCTAAGGGCTGGCCAGCCCAGGTCTGGCGCTACCAAAGCGAAATGGCTGGGGCACCCAGGCTTGGGGCTCCCAAAACCTATGGGCTGGGCGTCCCAGGCCTAGGACTCCAAAAGCCTAAGGGCTGGGGCGCCCCAGGCCTGGGGCTCTCAAAGCCTAAGTGGTGGGGTGCCCCGGCATGGGGCTCCCAAATCCTAAGAGCTGGGGTTCCCGAAGCCTGGGGCGCCCAAGCCTAAGGGCTGGGGCTCCCTAAGCCTAAGGGCTGGAGCGCCCCAGGCCTGGGGCTCCCACAGTTTAAGGGCTGGGGCGCGCCAGGCCAGGGGCTCCCTAAGCCTAAGGGCTGGGGCGCCGCAGGCCTCGGGCTCCCAAAGCCTAAGGGCTGGCCAGCCCAATTCTGGTGCTACCAAAGCGTAATGGCTGGGGCGCCCCAGGCTTGGGGCTCCCAAAACCTATGGGCTGGGCTTCCCAGGCCTGGGGCTCCCAAAGCTTAAGGCTTGGAGCGCCGCAGGCCAGGGGTTCCCTAAGCCTAAGGACTGGGGTGCCCCAGGCCTGGGGCTCCCTATGCCTAAGACTGGGTCGTCCCGGCCTCGGGCTCCCAAAGCTTAAGGACTGGGGTGCCCCAGGAAAGGGCTCCCCAGCCTAAGGCCTGGGGCGCCCCAGCCTGGGGCTCCCAAAGCCCAAGAACAGAGGCGTCCCAGGCCTGGGGCTCCCTAAGCCGAAGGGCTGGAGCGCCCCAGGCCTGGGGCTCCCACAGCCAAAGAGCTGGGGCGCCACAGGCTTCGGGCTCCCAAAGCCTAAGGGCTGGGGCGCCCGAAGCCTGGGGCTCCCAAGACTAAGGTTTGGGGCACCGCAGGTCTGCGGCTCTCTAATCCTAAGGACTGTGGCACACCAGGCATGGGGTTCCCTAAGACTAATTGCTAGGGCGCCCCAGATCTGGGGCTCTCTAAGCCTCAGGACTGGGGTGACCCAGGCATGGGGCTCCCAAAACCTAATGGCTGGTGCGCCTCAGGCCAGGGGCTCCCTAAGCCTAAGGGCTGGGGCTCCCCAGGCCGGGGGCTCCCTGAGCCTAAGGGCTGGGGCACCCCAGGACTGGGGCTCCCGAAGCCTAAGTGTGTTGGCACCCCAGGCCTGGGAATCTCTAAGCATAAGGGCTGGGGCGCCCCAGGACTGGGGATCCCTAAGTCTAAGGGTTGGTGCGCCCAAGACCAGGGGCTCCCAAAGCCTAAGGGCTGGGGCGTCCCAGGCCTGGGGTTCCCTAAGCCTAAGGACTGTGGCACCCCAGGCCTCGGGCTCCCTAAGCATAAGGGCTGGGGCACCTCCCTGAGGCTCCCTAAGCCTAATGGCTGGGGTGGCCCAGGCATGGGGCACCTTAAGCCTAAGGGCTGGGGCGCCCCAGGCATGGGGCTCCCTAAGACTAATTGCTAGGGCGCCCCAGGTCTGGGGCGCTCTAAGCCTAAGGGCTGGGGCACCCCAGGCCTGCGACTCCCAAAGGCTAAGGGTTGGGGCGCCCCAGGCCTGGGGCTCCCTAAGCCTAAAGGCAGTGGGCGCCCCAGGCCTGGGGCTCCAAAAGTCTAAGGGCTGGGGCGCCCCAGGCCTGGGGCTCCCAAAGTCTAAGGCCGGGGACGCCCAAGGCCTGGCGCTCCCAAAACCTATGGGCTGGGTCGTCCTAGGCCTGGGGCTCCAAAAGCCTAAGGGCTTAGGCGCCGCAGGTGTGGGGTTCCCTAATCCTAATGGCTGGGGCGCCCCAAGCCTGGGGCACCCTAAGCCCAAGGGCTGGGGCGCGTCAGGCATGGGGCTCCCTAAGATTAATTGCTAGGGCGCCCCAGGTCTGGGGCTCTCTAAGCCTAAGGCCTAGGCGCCCCAGGCCTGGGGCTACCAAAGGCTAAGGGCTGGGGCGCCCTAGGCCTGGGGCTCCCAAAGCTTAAGGCTGGGGCGCCCCAGGCCTGGGGCTCCCAAAGTTAAGGGCTGGGGCGCCCCAGGCCTTGGGCTCCCTAAGCCTAAGGCCTGTGGCGTCCCAGGCCTGGGGCACCCTGAGCCTAAGCGCTGAGGCGCCCCAGGACTGGGGCTCCCAAAACATAAATGCTGGGGCCCCCCAGGCCTGGGGCTCCCTAAGCCTAATGGCTGGGGCACCCCAGGCCGGGGCATCCCTAATCCTAAGGGCTGGGGTGCCCCAGGCCTGGGGCTCCATAAGCATAATTGCCGGGGCGACCCAGGTCTGGGGCTCTCATACCTAAGGGATGGGGCGACCCAGGCCTGGGGCTCCCTAAGCCTAATTGCTAGGGCGCCCCAGGTCTGGGGCTCTCTAAGCCTAAGGACGCGAGAGACCCAGGCCTGGGGCTCCCTAAGCCTAAGGGCTGGGGAGACCCAGGCCTGGGGCTCCCAAAACCTAAGGGCTGGGGGACCCCAGGCCTGGGGTTCCCAAAGCTTAATGACTGGGGCGCCTCAGGCCTGGGGCTCCGTAAGCATAAGGGCGGAGGCGCCCCAGACCTGGGGCTCCCTAAGCCTAAGGGCAGTGGGCTCCCCATACCTGGGGCTCCCAAAGCCTAAGGGCTGGGGCGCCCCAGGCCTGGGGCTCCCAAAGCCTAAGGCCGGAGGCGCCCAAGGCCTGGCGCTCCCAAAACCTATGGGCTGGGTCGTCCCAGAACTGGGGCTCCCAAATTCTAAGGGCTACGGTGCCCTAGGCCTGGGGCTCCAAAAGCCTAAAGGCTGAGGCGCCGCAGGTGTCGGGCTCCCTAAGCCGAATGGCAGGGGACGCCCCAGGCCTGGGGTTCCCAACACATATGTGCTGGGGCTTCCCAGGCCTGGGGCTCCCACAGCCTAAGGGCTGGGACGCCCGAGGCCAGGGGCTCCCTAAGCCTAAGGACTGGGGTGCCCCAGGCCTAGGGCTCCCAAAGTCTAAGGTCTGGGGCACCCAGGCCTGGGGCTCCCTAAGCCTAATGGCTGGGGCGCCCCAGGCCTGGGGCTCCCAACACCTATGGGCTGGGGCGTCCCAGCCCTAGGGCTCCAAAAGCCTAAGGATTGGGGAGCCTCAGGCCTGGGGCTCCCAAAACCTAAGGGCTGGGGTGCCCCAGCATGGGGCTCCCAAATCCTAAGGGCTGGGGTGCCCGAAGACTGGGGCTCCCAAGCCTAAGGGCTGGTGCGCCCCAGGCCTGGGGCTCTCAAAGCCTAAGGGCTGGGGTGTCCCGGCTTGGGGCTCCCAAATCCTAAGGGCTGGGGTGGCCGAAGCCTGGGGCTCCCAAGCCTAAGCGCTGTGGCTCCCTAAGCCTAAGGACTGGGGCGCCCCAGGCCTGGGGCTCCCACAGCCTAAGGGCTGGGGCGCCCCAGGCCTGGGGCTCCCTAAGCCTAAGGGCTGGGGCACCGCAGGTCTGGGGCTACCAAAGCGTAATGGCTGGGGCGCCCCAGGCTTGGGGCTCCCAAAGCCTAAGGGCTGCGGCGCCACAGGCCTGCGGCTACCAAAGGCTAAGGCCTGGCCGCCCCAGGCCTGTGGCTCCCAAAGCCTAAGGCTGGGGGGCCTCAGGTCTGGTGCTCCCAAAGTTAAGGGCTGGGGTGCCCCATGCCTTGGGCTCCCTAAGCCTAAGTGCTGGGGCGCCCCAGGCCTGGGGCTCCCTAAGCCTAATTTTCGGGGCGCAACATGTCTGGGTCTTTCATACCTAAGGGCTGGGGCTTCCCAGGCCTGGGGCTCCCTAAGCCTAATTGCTGTGGCGCACCAGGCCTGGGGCTCCCTAAGCAGCAGGGCTTGGGCGCCCCAGGCCTGGGGCTCCCAAAGCCCAACCGCTGAGGCATCCCAGGCATGGGGCTCCCTAAGCCTAAGGGCGAAGCGCCCCAGTCCTGGGGCTCCCAGAGCCTAATGGATGGGGCGACCCAGGCCTGGGGCACCCTAAGCATAAGGGCTGGGGCGCCCCAGGCATGGGGTTCCCTAAGATTAATTGCTAGGGCGCTCCAGGTCTGGGGCTCTCTAAGCCTCAGGACTTGAGCGACCCAGGCCTGGGGCTCCTTAAGCCTAAGGACTGGGGAGACCCAGGACTGGGGTTCCCAAAACCTAAAGTCTGGCGGACCCCAGGCCTGGGGTTCCCAAAGCCTAATGACTGGGGCGCCTCAGGCCTGGGGCTCCCTAAGCATAAGTGCTGGGGAGCCCCAGGCCTGGGTCGCCCCAGCACTTAGGCTTTGGTAGCCCGAGGCTGGGGCGCCCCAGCCCTTAGGCTTTGGGAGCCCCAGGCCTGGGGCGCCCCTGCCCTTAAGCTTAGGGAGCCCGAGGCCTGGGGGGCCCAAGGCTTGGGATTCCCAAAGCCTAATGACTGGGGAGCCTCAGACCTGGGGCTCCCTAAGCATAAGTGCTGGGGAGCCCCTGGCCTGGGTCGCCCCAGCCCTTAGGCTTTGGTAGCCCGAGGCTGGGGCGCCTCAGCCCTTAGGCTTTGGGATCCCCAGGCCTGGGGCGCCCCCTGCTCTTATGCTTAGGGAGCCCAAGGCCTGGGGGGCCCAAGGCCTGGGGCTCCCTAAGCCTAATGGCTGGGGTGACCCAGGTCTGGGGCACCCTAAGCCTAAGGGCTGGGGCGCGTCAGGCATGGGGCTCCCTAAGATTAATTGCTAGGGCGCCCCAGGTCTGGGGCTCTCTAAGCCTAAGGGCTGGGGCGCCCCATTCCTGGGGCTACCAAAGGCTAAGGGCTGGGGCGCCCTAGGCCTGGGGCTCCCAAAGCCTAAGGCTGGGGCGCCCCAGGCCTGGGGCTCCCAAAGTTAAGGGCTGGAGCGCCCCAGTCCTGGGGCTACCAAAGGCTAAGGGCTGGGGCGCCCTAGGCCTGGGGCTCCCAAAGCTTAAGGCTGGGGCGCCCCAGGCCTGGGGCTCCCAAAGTTAAGGGCTGGGGCGCCCCAGGCCTTGGGCTCCCTAAGCCTAAGGCCTGTGGCGTCCCAGGCCTGGGGCACCCTGAGCCTAAGCGCTGAGGCGCCCCAGGACTGGGGCTCCCAAAACATAAGTGCTGGGGCCCCCCAGGCCTGGGGCTCCCTAAGCCTAATGGCTGGGGCACCCCAGGCCGGGGCATCCCTAATCCTAAAGGCTGGGGTGCCCGAAGCCTGGGGCTCCCAAGCCTAAGGGCTGGGGCGCCCCAGGCCTGGGGCTCTCAAAGCCTAAGGGCTGGGGTGTCCCGGCTTGGGGCTCCCAAATCCTAAAGGCTGGGGTGGCCGAAGCCTGGGGCTCCCAAGCCTAAGCGCTGTGGCTCCCTAAGCCTAAGGACTGGGGCGCCCCAGGCCTGGGGCTCCCACAGCCTAAGGGCTGGGGTGCCCCAGGCCTGGGGCTCCCTAAGCCTAAGGGCTGGGGCACCGCAGGTCTGGGGCTACCAAAGCGTAATGGCTGGGGCGCCCCAGGCTTGGGGCTCCCAAAGCCTAAGGGCTGCGGCGCCACAGGCCTGCGGCTACCAAAGGCTAAGGCCTGGCCGCCCCAGGCCTGTGGCTCCCAAAGCCTAAGGCTGGGGCGCCCCAGGTCTGGTGCTCCCAAAGTTAAGGGCTGGGGTGCCCCATGCCTTGGGCTCCCTAAGCCTAAGTGCTGGGGCGCCCCAGGCCTGGGGCTCCCTAAGCCTAATTTTCGGGGCGCAACAGGTCTGGGTCTTTCATACCTAAGGGCTGGGGCTTCCCAGGCCTGGGGCTCCCTAAGCCTAATTGCTGTGGCGCACCAGGCCTGGGGCTCCCTAAGCAGCAGGGCTTGGGCGCCCCAGGCCTGGGGCTCCCAAAGCCCAACCGCTGAGGCATCCCAGGCATGGGGCTCCCTAAGCCTAAGGGCGAAGCGCCCCAGTCCTGGGGCTCCCAGAGCCTAATGGATGGGGCGACCCAGGCCTGGGGCACCCTAAGCCTAAGGGCTGGGGCGCCCCAGGCATGGGGTTCCCTAAGATTAATTGCTAGGGCGCCCCAGGTCTGGGGCTCTCTAAGCCTCAGGACTTGGGCGACCCAGGCCTGGGGCTCCTTAAGCCTAAGGACTGGGGAGCCCCAGGACTGGGGTTCCCAAAACCTAAAGTCTGGCGGACCCCAGGCCTGGGGTTCCCAAAGCCTAATGACTGGGGCGCCTCAGGCCTTGGGCTCCCTAAGCATAAGGGCATGGGGCGCCCCAGGCCTGGGGGGCCCAAGGCCTGGGGCTCCCTAAGCCTAATGGCTGGGGTGACCCAGGTCTGGGGCACCCTAAGCCTAAGGGCTGGGGCGCGTCAGGCATGGGGCTCCCTAAGATTAATTGCTAGGGCGCCCCAGGTCTGGGGCTCTCTAAGCCTAAGGGCTGGGGCGCCCCAGTCCTGGGGCTACCAAAGGCTAAGGGCTGGGGCGCCCTAGGCCTGGGGCTCCCAAAGCCTAAGGCTGGGGCGCCCCAGGCCTGGGGCTCCCAAAGTTAAGGGCTGGAGCGCCCCAGTCCTGGGGCTACCAAAGGCTAAGGGCTGGGGCGCCCTAGGCCTGGGGCTCCCAAAGCTTAAGGCTGGGGCGCCCCAGGCCTGGGGCTCCCAAAGTTAAGGGCTGGGGCGCCCCAGGCCTTGGGCTCCCTAAGCCTAAGGCCTGTGGCGTCCCAGGCCTGGGGCACCCTGAGCCTAAGCGCTGAGGCGCCCCAGGACTGGGGCTCCCAAAACATAAGTGCTGGGGCCCCCCAGGCCTGGGGCTCCCTAAGCCTAATGGCTGGGGCACCCCAGGCCGGGGCATCCCTAATCCTAAGGGCTGGGGTGCCCCAGGCCTGGGGCTCCATAAGCATAATTGCCGGGGCGACCCAGGTCTGGGGCTCTCATACCTAAGGGATGGGGCGACCCAGGCCTGGGGCTCCCTAAGCCTAATTGCTAGGGCGCCCCAGGTCTGGGGCTCTCTAAGCCTAAGGACGCGAGAGACCCAGGCCTGGGGCTCCCTAAGCCTAAGGGCTGGGGAGACCCAGGCCTGGGGCTCCCAAAACCTAAGGGCTGGGGGACCCCAGGCCTGGGGTTCCCAAAGCTTAATGACTGGGGCGCCTCAGGCCTGGGGCTCCGTAAGCATAAGGGCGGAGGCGCCCCAGACCTGGGGCTCCCTAAGCCTAAGGGCAGTGGGCGCCCCATACCTGGGGCTCCCAAAGCCTAAGGGCTGGGGCGCCCCAGGCCTGGGGCTCCCAAAGCCTAAGGCCGGAGGCGCCCAAGGCCTGGCGCTCCCAAAACCTATGGGCTGGGTCGTCCCAGAACTGGGGCTCCCAAATACTAAGGGCTAAGGCGCCCTAGGTCTGGGGCTCCAAAAGCCTAAGGGCTGAGGCGCCGCAGGTGTCGGGCTCCCTAAGCCGAATGGCAGGGGACGCCCCAGGCCTGGGGTTCCCAACACATATGTGCTGGGGCTTCCCAGGCCTGGGGCTCCCACAGCCTAAGGGCTGGGACGCCCGAGGCCAGGGGCTCCCTAAGCCTAAGGACTGGGGTGCCCCAGGCCTAGGGCTCCCAAAGTCTAAGGTCTGGGGCACCCAGGCCTGGGGCTCCCTAAGCCTAATGGCTGGGGCGCCCCAGGCCTGGGGCTCCCAACACCTATGGGCTGGGGCGTCCCAGCCCTAGGGCTCCAAAAGCCTAAGGTTTGGGGAGCCTCAGGCCTGGGGCTCCCAAAACCTAAGGGCTGGGGTGCCCCGACATGGGGCTCCCAAATCCTAAGGGCTGGGGTGCCCGAAGCCTGGGGCTCCCAAGCCTAAGGGCTGGGGCGCCCCAGGCCTGGGGCTCTCAAAGCCTAAGGGCTGGGGTGTCCCGGCTTGGGGCTCCCAAATCCTAAGGGCTGGGGTGGCTGAAGCCTGGGGCTCCCAAGCCTAAGCGCTGGGGCTCCCTAAGCCTAAGGACTGGGGCGCCCCAGGCCTGGGGCTCCCACAGCCTAAGGGCTGGGGCGCCCCAGGTCTGGGGCTCCCTAAGCCTAAGGGCTGGGGCACCGCAGGTCTGGGGCTACCAAAGCGTAATGGCTGGGGCGCCCCAGGCTTGGGGCTCCCAAAACCTATGGGCTGGGCGTCCCAGGCCTAGGGCTCCAAAAGCCTAAGGTCTGGGACGCCTCAGGCCTGGGATTCCCGAAGCCTAAGGGCTGGGGCGCCCCAGGACTGGGGCACCCACAGCCAAAGAGCTGGGGAGCCACAGCCCTGGGGCTCCCAAAGCCTAAGGACTGGGGAGCCCGAGGCCTGGGGCTCCCAAAGCCTAAGGGTTGGGGCGCCTCAGGCCTGGGGTTCCCAAAGCCTAAGAGCTGGGGCGCCACAGTCCTGGGGCTCCCAAAGCCTAAGGGTTGGGGCGCCCCAGGCCTGGGGCTCTCTAATCCTAAGGGCTGGGGCGCCCCAGGCCTGGGGCTCCCACAGCCTAAGGGCTGGGGCGCCCGAGGCCTGGGGCTCCAAAGCCTAAGGGATGGGGCGCCCCAGGCCTGGGGCTCCCTAAGCCTAAGGGTTGGGGCGCCTTAGGCCTGGGGCTCCCAAAGCCTAAGAGCTGGGGCGCCCCAGGCCTGGGAATACCACAGCCAAAGATCTGGGCAACCACAGGCCTCGGGCACGCAAAGCCTAAGTGCTGGGGCACCCGAGGCCTGGGGCTCCCAAGACTAAGGACTGGGGCGCCCCAGGCCTGGGTCTCCCTAAGCCTAAGGGTTGGGGCGCCTCAGGCCTGGGGCTCCCAAAGCCTAAGTGCTGGGGCGCCACAGGTCTGGGGTTCTCTAATCCTAAGGGCTGGGGCGCCCCAGGCATGGGGTTCCCTAAGACTAATTGCTAGGGAGCCCCAGGTCTGGGGCTCTCTAAGCCTAAGGACTGGGGTGACCCAGGCCTGGGGCTCCCAAAGCCTAATGGCTGGAGAGCCTCAGGCCTGGGGCTCCCTAAGCCTAAGGGCTGGGGCTCCCCAGGCCGGGGGCTCCCTAAGCCTAAGGGCTGGGGCGCCCCACTGGAGCTCCCTAAGCCAAGTGTGTTGGCGCCCCAGGCCTGGGAATCCCTAAGCCTAAGGTCTGGGGCACCCCAGGACTGGGGATCCCAAAGCCTAAGGGCTGGGGCGTCCCAGGCCTGGGGCTCCATAAGCCTAAGGACTGTGGCGCCCCAGGCCTCGGGCTCCCTAAGCATAAGGGCTGGGGCACCTCCCTGGGGCTCCCTAAGTCTAAGGCCTGGGGCGCCCCAGCCTGGGGCTCCCAAAGCCTAAGAGCTGGGGCGCCACAGGCCTGAGGCTCCCAAAGTCCATGGGCTGAGGCGTCCCAGGCCTGGGGCTCCCTAAGCCTAATGACTGAGGTGGCCCAGGCATGGGGCACCGTAAGCCTAAGGGCTGGGGCGCCCCAGGCATGGGGCTCCCTAAGACTAATTGCTAGGACGCCCCAGGTCTGGGGCTCTCTAAGCCTAAGGGCTGTGGCTCCCTAGGCCTGCGACTCCCAAAGCCTAAGTGTTGGGGCGCCCCAGGATGGGGCTCCCTAAGCCTAAGGCTGGGTCGTCCCCGGCCTCGGGCTCCCAAACCTTAAGGGCTGGGGTGCCCCAGGCCTGGGGCTCCCTAAGCCTAATTGTCGAGGCGCACCAGGTCTGGGGCTCTCATACCTAAGGGAAGGGGTGACCCAGACCTGGAGCTCCCTAAGCCTAAAGTCTGGGGGACTCCAGGCCTGGGGTTCCCAAAGCCTAATGACTGATGCGCCTCAGGCCTGGGGCTCCTTAAGCATAAGTGCTGGGGCTCCCCAGGCCTGGGGCTCCCTAAGCCTAAGGGCAGGGGGCGCCCCAGGCCTGGGGCTCCCAAAGCCTAAGGGCTGGGGCGCCGAAGATGTGGGGCTCCCTAAGCCGAATGGCTGGGGACACCCCCGGCCTGGGGCTCCCAACACCTATGGGCTGGGGCGTCCCAGGCTTAGGGCTCCCAAAGCCTAAGGGCTGGGGCGCCCCAGGCCCGGTCTCCCAAACCCTAAAGGCTGGGGCACCCAGGCATGGGGCTCCCAAAGCCTAAGGGCTGGGGCGCCCGAGGCCTGTGGCTCACTAAGCCTAAGGGCTGGGGCGCCGCAGGCCTGGGGCTCCCACAGCCTAAGGGCTGGCCGGCCCAGGTCTGGGGCTACCTAAGCCTAATGGCTGCGGCAGCCCAGGCTTGGGACTCCCAAAACCTATGGGATGGGGCGTCCCAGGCCTAGGGCTCCAAAAGCCTAAGGTCTGGGGGGTCTCAGTCCTGGTGCTCCCAAAGCCTAAGGGCTGGGGCACCCCAGGCCTGGGGCTCCCTAAGAATAAGGGCAGGGGGCGCCCAAGACCTGGCGCCCCAAAACCAAAACTTATGGGCTGTGGCGTCCCTGGACAGGGGCTCCCAAAGCCTAAGGGCTGGGGTGCCCCAGGCCAGGGGCTCCCTAAGCCTAAGGACTGGGGCGCCCCAGGCCTAGGGGTCCCAAAGCCTAAGGGCTGGGGCGCCCAGGCATGTGGCTCCCAAAGCCTAAGGGCTGGGGCGGCCGAGGCCTGGGGCTCCCAAGGCTAAGGGCTGGGGCGCCCCGGAATGGGGCTCCCAAATCCTAAGGGCTCGGGCGCCCGAGGCCTGGGGATCCCAAGCCTAAGGGCTATGGAGGCCCAGACCTGGGGCTCCCTAAGCCTAAGGACTGTGGCGCCCCAGGCCAGGGGCTCCTTAAGCCTAAGGGCTGGGGTACCGCAGGCCTGGGGCTCCCAAAGCCTAAGAGCTGGCCGGCCCAGGTCAGGGGCTACCTAAGCATAATGGCTGGGGCGCCCCAGGCTTGGGGCTCCCAAAACCAATGGGCTGGGGCGTCCTAGGCCTGGGGCTCCCAAAGCCTAAGGCTGGGGCGCCCCAGTCCTGGGGCTCCCAAAGCCTAAGGGCTGGGGCATCCCGGCATGGGGCTCCCAAAGCCTAAGGGCTGGGGCGCCCGAGGCCTGGGGCTCCCAAGCCTAAGGGTTGGGCGCCCCAGGCCTGGGGCTCCCTAAGCCTAAGGGCTGGGGCGCCCCAGGCCTGGGGCTCCCACAGCCAAAGAGCTGGGGCACCACAAGCCTGGGGCTCCCTAAGCCTAATTGCTGGGGCGCACCAGGCCTGGGGCTCCCAAAGCCTAAGGCTGGTGCACCCCAGGCCTGAGGCTCCCAAAGCTTAACGCTTGGGCCCCCCAGGCCCAGGGCTCCCCAATCCTAAGGACTGGGGTGCCAAAAGCCTTGCGCTCCCAATGCCTAAGGGGTGGGGCGCCCCAAGCCTGGGGCTCCCTAAGCCTAAGGCTGGGTCGCCCCAGGCCTGGGGCTCCCAACGCTTAAGGTTTGGGGCGCCGCAGGCCTGGTTCTCCCAAATCCGAAGGGCTGGGTGCCACAGGCCTGGGGCTCCCAAAACCTAGGGTCTGGGGATCCGCAGGTCTGGCGCTACCTAAGCCTAAGGGCTGAGGCGCCCCGGCATGGGGCTCGCAAAGCCTAAGGGCTTGTGGGCCTCAGGCCTGGGGCTCCCAAAGCCTAAGGGCTGGGGCGTCCCAGGAGTAGGGCTCCAAAATCCTAAGGGCTGGGGCTCCCAGGCATGGGGCTCCCAAAGCCTAAGGGCTGGGGCACCCGAGGCCTGGGGCTCCCAAGCCTAAGGGCTGGGGCACCCCAGGTTGGGGCTCCCTAAGCGTAAGGCCTGGGTCGTGCCAGGCATGGGGCTCCCAAAGCCAGAGGGCTGGGTCGCCCCACGCCAGGGGCTCCCAAAGCCTAAGGGCTGGGGCGACCCAGTCCTGGGGCTCCATAAACTTATGTGCTGGGGTGCCCCAAGCCTGAGCCTCATTAAGCCTAAGGGCTGGGGCGCCCCAACATGGGGCTCCCTTAGCCTAAGGGCTGGGGCGCCCAATACCTGGGGCTCCCTAAGCCTAAGGGCTGGGGCGCCACAGGCCTGTGGCTCCCTAAGCATAAGGGCTGGCTTGCCCCAGGCCTGTGACTCCCAAAACCTAAGGGCTGCGGCGCTCCAGGCCTGGGGCTCCCAAAGCCTAAGGGCTGGGGCACCAAAGGACTGGAGCTCCCAAAACCTAAGGGCAGGAGCGCCCCAGGTCTGGGGCGCTCTAAGAATAAAGGCTGGGGCAACCCAGGCCTGGGGCTCCCTAAGCCTAATTGCTGGGGTCCGCCAGGTGGGGCCCTTTAAGCCTAATGGCTGGGGCGACCCTGGCCTGGGGCTCCCTAAGCCTTAGGGCTGGGGCGCCCCAGGCCTGGGGCACCCAAAACCTAAAGCTGGGCCGCCCCGGCCTGGGGCTCCCTAAGCCTACGGGCTGAGGTGCCCCAGGCCTGGGGCTCCCAAATCTTAAGGGCTGGGGCGCCCCCGGCCAGGGGCTCCAAAAGCCCAAGAACAGAGGCGTCCCAGGCCTGGGGCTCCCTAAGCCGAAGGGCTGGGGCGACCTAGGCCTGGGGCTCCAAAAGCATAAGGCCTGGGGCGCCCCAGGCCTGGGGCTCCCAATGTTTAAGGTCTGGGGCGCCACAAGCCTGGGGCTCCCAAAGCATAATGGCTGGGGCGCCCAGCCTCCGGGTCCCAAAGTCTAAGGGCTGGGGCGCCCCAGGCCTGGGGCTCCCAAGCACAAGGACTGAGGCGTCCCAGGCCTGGGGCTCCCTAATCCTAAGGGCTGGGGTGCCCCAGGCCTGGGGCTCCCTAAGTGTAAGGGATGGGGCACCCCAGGACTGGGACTCCCTAAGCCTAAGTGTGGGGGCGCCCCAGGCTTGGGAGTCCCTAAGCCTAAGGACTGGGACGCCCCAGACCTGGGGCTCCCATAGCCTAAGGGCTGGGGCTTCCCAGGCCTGGGGCTCCCTAAGCCTAAGGGCTAGGGCCCCCAGGCCCGGGGCTGCCTAAGCCTAAGGGATGGGGCGCCCCAGGACTGGGGCTCCCAAAACCTAAGAGCTTGGGCGCCACAGGCCTGGGTCTCCCAAAGCTTAAGGCCTGGGGCACCCCAGTTTTGGGGCTCCCAAAGCCTAAGGGCTGGGGCGCCCCAGGCCTGCAGCTACCAAAGACTAAGGGCTGGGCCGCCCCAGGCCTGGGGCTCCCAAAGCCTAAGGCTGGGGCGCCCCAGGACTGGTGCTACCAAAGTTAAGGGCTGGGGTGCCCCAGGCCTTGGGCTCCCTAAGCCTAAGGACTTGGGCGCCCCAGGCCTAGGGCTCCCAAAGCCTAAGGGCTGGGGCGCCCCATTCTTGGGGCTCCCAAAACCTATGGGTTGGGGCGTGCTAGGCCTGGGGCTCCGAAAGCCTAAGGCTGGGGCGCCCCAGGCCTGGGGCTCCCTAATCTTAAGGGCTGGGGCGCCCCGGCATGGGGCTCCCAAAACCTAAGGGCTGGGGCATCCGAGGCCTGTGGCTCCCAAGCCTAAGGGCTGGGGCGCCACAGGCCGGGGGCTCCCTAAGCCTAAGGGCTGGGGCGCCCCAGGCCTGGGGCTCCCACAGCCAAAGAGCTGGCGCGCCTAAGCTTAATATCTGGGGCGCCCCAGCCCTGGGGCTCCCCAATCCTACGGACTAGGGCGCCAAAAGCCTTGCGCTCCCAATGCCTAAGGGGTGGGGCTCCCCAGGCCTGGGGCTCCCTAAGCCTAAGGCTGGGTCGCCCCAGGCCTCGTGCTCCCAAAGCTTAAGGGTTGGGGCGCCCCGGCCTGGTTCTCCCAAATCCTAAGGGCTGGGGCGCCACAGGCCTGGGGCTCCCAAAGCCTACGGTCTGGGGCACCTCAGGTCTGGGGCTACCTAAACGTAAGGGCTGGGGCACCCCGGAATGGGGCTCCCAAAGCCTAAGGGCTGGGGCGCCTCAGGCCTGGGGCTCCCAAAGCCTAAGGGCTGGGGCGCCCAGGCATGGGGCTCCCAAAGCCTACGGGCTGGGGCACCCGAGGCCTGGGGCTCCCAAGCCTAAGGGCTGGGGCGCCCCAGGTTGGGGCTCCCTAAACGTAAGATCTGGGGCGCGCCAGGCCTGGGGCTCCCAAAGCCAAATGGCTGGGTCGCCACACGCCAGGGGCTCCCAACGCCGAAGGGCTGGGGCGACCCAGTCCTGGGGCTCCATAAACCTATGTGCTGGGGCGCCCCAAGCCTGGGCCTCATTAAGCCTAAGGGCTGGGGCACCCCAACCTGGGGCTCCCTAAGCCTAAGGGCTGGGGCGCCCAAGACCTGGTGCTCCCTAAGCCTAAGGGTTGGGCACCACAGGCCTGGGGCTCCCTAAGTCTAAGGGCTGGCCCGCCCCAGGCCTGTGACTCCCAAAGCCTAAGGGCTGGGGAGCTCCAGGCCTGGGGCTCCCAAAGCCTAAGGGCTGGGGCGCCCCAGGTCTGGGACTCTCTAAGAATAAAGGCTGGGGCAACCCAGGCCTGGGGATCCCTAAGCCTAATTGCTGGGGCGCCCCAGGTCTGGGGCTCTTTAAGCCTAAGGGCTGAGGCGACCCTGGTCTGGGGCTCCCTAAGCCTAAGGGCTGGGGCGCACTGACCTGAGGCTCCCTAAGCCTAAGGGCTGGGGTGCCCCAGGCCTGGGGCACCCAAAGCCTAAGGCCTGGGGCACCCCAGTCCTGGGGCTCCCAGAGATTAAGGGCTGGGGCGCCCCAGGTCTGGGGCTTCCTAAGCCTAAGGGCTGGGGCGCCCCTAGGATGGGGTTCCCAAAAACTAAGGGCTGGGGTGCCCCAGGCCTGGGGCTCCCTAATCCTAAGAGCTAGAGCGCCCCAGGCCTGGGGCTCTCAAAGCCTAAGGACTGGGGCGCCCCAGGCCTGGGGCTCCAAAGCCTAAGGGCTGGGGCGCCCCATGCCTGGTGCTCCCAAAGCCTAAAGGCTGGGGCGCCCCGGCATGGGGCTCCCAAAGCCTAAGGGCTGAGGCACCACAGGCCTTGCGCTCCCAATGCCTAAGGGCTGTTGCCCCAGGCTGGGGCTCCCTAAGCCTAAGGCTGCTTCGTCCCTGGCCTCGGGCTCCCAAAGCTTAACGGCTGGGGTGCCCCAGACCTGGGGCTCCCCATCCTAAGGGCTGGGGCGCCCCCGGCCTGGGGCTCCCAAAGCCTAAGAACAGAGGGGTCCCAGGCCTGGGACTCCCTAAGCCGAAGGGCTGGGGCACCCTAGGCCTGGGGCTCCATAAGCGTAAGGGCTGGGGCGCCCCAGGCCAGGAGCTCCCAAAGCCTAATGGCTGGGGCGCCCCAGCCTCGGGCTCCCAAATCCAAAGGGCTGGGGCGCCCCAGGCCTGGAGCTCGGAAAGCACAAGGACTGAGGCGTCCCAGGCCTGTGACTCCCAAAGCCTAAGGTCTGGGGCGCTCCAGGCCTGGGGATCCCAAAGCCTAAGGGCTGGGCGCCCAAGGTCTGGGGCTCTCTATGAATAACGGCTGGAGCAACCCAGGCCTGGGGCTCCCTAAGCCTAATTGCTGGGGCGCCCCAAGTTTGGGGCTTTTTAAGCCTAAGGGCTGGGGTGCCCCAGGCCTGGGGCTCCCTAATCCTAAGAGCTGGAGTGCCCCAGGCCTGGGGCTCCCAAAGCCTAAGGACTGGGGCGCCCCAGACCTGGGGCTTCAAAGCCTAAGGGCTGGGGCGCCCCAGGCGTGGGGCTCCCAAAGCCTAAGGGATGGGGCGCCCCTAGCATGGGGTTCCCATAAACTAAGGGCTGGGGTGCCCCAGGCTGGGGCTCCCTAATCCTAAGAGCTAGAGCGCCCCAGGCCTGGGGCTCCCAAAGCCTAAGGAACTGGGCGCCCACACTTGGGGCTCCAAAGCCTAAGGGCTGGGGCGCCCCATGCCTGGGGCTCCCAAAGCCTAAAGGCTAGGGCGCCCCGGCAGGGGGCTCCCAAAGCCTAAGGGCTGAGGCACAATAGGCCTTGCGCTCCCAATGACTAAGGGCTGTTGCCCCAGGCTGGGGCTCCCTAAGCCTAAGGCTGGGTCGTCCCTGGCCTCGGGCTCCCAAAGCTTAAGTGCTGGGGCGCCCCCGGCCTGGGGCTCCCAAAGCCTAAGAACAGAGGCGTCCCAGGCCTGGGGCTCCCTCAGCCGAAGGGCTGGGGCACCCTAGGCCTGGGGCTCCAAAAGCCTAAGGGCTGGGGCGCCCCAGGCCAGGAGCTCCCAAAGCCTAATGGCTGGGGCGCCCAAGCCTCGGGCTCCCAAAGCCTAAGGGCTGGGGCGCCCCAGGCCTGGGGCTCGGAAAGCACAAGGACTGAGGCTTCCCAGGCCTGTGACTCACAAAGCCTAAGGTCTGGGGCGCTCCAGGCCTGGGGATCCCAAAGCCTAAGGGCTGGGCGCCCCAGGACTGGAGCCCCCAAAGCCTGAGGGCTGGGGCGCCCCAGGTCTGGGGCTCTCTATGAATAACGGCTGGGGCAACCCAGGCCTGGGGCTCCCTAAGCCTAATTGCTGGGGCGCCCCAAGTCTGGGGCTTTTTAAGCCTAAGGGCTGGGGTGCCCCAGGCCTGGGGCTCCCTAATCCTAAGAGCTGGAGTGCCCCAGGCCTGGGGCTCCCAAAGCCTAAGGATTGGGGCGCCCCAGGCCTGGGGCTTCAAAGCCTAAGGGCTGGGGCGCCCCAGGCCTGGGGCTCCCAAAGCCTAAGGGCTGGGGCGCCCCGGCATAGGGCTCCCAAAGCCTAAGGGCTGGGCGGCCCAGGCCTGGGGCTCCCTAAGCCTAAGGGCTGGGGCGCCCCAGGCCTGGGGCTCCCACAGCCAAAGAGCAGGGGCACCACAAGCCTGGAGCTCCCTAAGCCTAATTGCTGGGGCGCCCCAGGCCTGGGGCTCCCAAAGCCTAAGACTGGTGCGCCCCAGGCCTAGGGCTCCCCAATCCTAAGGACTGGGGCGCCAAAAGCCTTGTGCTCCCAATGCCTAAGGGTTGGGGCGCCCCAGGCCTGGGGCTCCCAACGCTTAAGGTTTGGGGCGCCGCAGGCCTGGTTCTCCCAAATCCGAAGGGCTGGGCGCCACAGGCCTGGGGCTCCCAAAACCTAGGGTCTGGGGATCCGCAGGTCTGGCGCTACCTAAGGCTAAGGGCTGAGGCGCCCCGGCATGGGGCTCCCAAAGCCTAAGGGCTTGTGCGCCTCAGGCCTGGGGCTCCCAAAGCCTAAGGACTGGGGCGTCCCAGGAGTAGGGCTCCAAAATTCTAAGGGCTGGGGCGCCCAGGCATGGGGCTCCCAAAGCCTAAGGGCTGGGGCACCCGAGGCCTGGGGCTCCCAAGACTAAGGGCTGGGGCGCCCCAGGTTGGGGCTCCCTAAGCATAAGGCCTGGGGCGCGCCAGCTCTGGGGCTCCCAAAGCCAAAGGGCTGGGTCGCCCCAGGCAAGGGGCTCCCAAAGCCTAAGGGCTGGGGCGACCCAGTCCTGGGGCTCCATAAACTTATGTGCTGGGGTGCCCCAAGCCTGGGCCTCATTAAGCCTAAGGGCTGGGGTGCCCCAACATGGGGCTCCCTAAGACTAAGGGCTGGGGCGTCCAAGACCTGGGGCTCCCTAAGCATAAGGGCTGGGGCGCCACAGGCCTGGGGCTCCCTAAGCATAAGGGCTGGCCCGCCCCAGGCCTGTGACTCCCAAAGCCTAAGGGTTGGGGCGCTCCAGGCCTGGGGATCCCAAAGACTAAGGGCTGGGGCATCCCAGGACTGGAGCTCCCAAAGCCTAAGGGCTGGAGCGCCCCAGGTCTGGGGCTCTCTAAGAATAAAGGCTGGGGCAACTCAGGCCTGGGGCTCCCTAAGCCTAATTGCTGGGGTGCGCAAGGTGGAGCTCTTTAAGCCTAAGGGCTGGGGCGACCCTGGCCTGTGGCTCCCCAAGCCTAAGGGTTGGGTCGCCCCAGGCCTGGGGCTCCCAAAACCTAAAGCTGGGGCGCTCCGGCCTGGGGCTCCCTAAGCCTAAGGGCTGAGGTGCCCCAGGCTGGGGCTCCCAAAGCCTAAGGGCAGGGGCGCCCCCGGCCAGGGGCTCGAAAAGCCCAAGAACAGAGGCGTCCCAGGCCTGGGGCTCCCTAAGCCGAAGGGCTGGGGCGCCCTAGGCTTGGGGCTCCAAAAGCATAAGGGCTGGGGCACCACAGGCCTGGGGCTCCCAAAGCTTAAGGTCTGGGGCGCCCCAGCCTCCGGCTCCCAAAGCCAAAGGGCTGGGGCGCCCCAGGCCTGGGGCTCCCAAAGCACAAGGACTGAGGAGTCCCAGGCCTGGGGCTCCCTAATCCTAAGGGATGGGGTGCCCCAGGCCTGGGGCTCCCTAAGCGTAAGGGCTGGGGCGCCCCAGGACTGGGGCTCCCTAAGCCTAAGTGTGTGGGAGCCCCAGGCTTGGGAGTCCCTAAGCGTAAGGACTGGGACGCCCCAGACTTGGGGCTCCCAAAGCCTAAGGGCTGGGGCTTCCCAGGCCTGGGGCTCCCTAAGCCTAATGGCTGTGGCGCCCCAGGTCTGGGGCTCCCTAAGCCTAAGGGCTGGGGCACCCAGGCCTGGGGCTCCCTAAGCCTAAGGGCTGGGGCGCCCCAGGCCTGGGGTTCCCAAAACCTAAGAGCTGGGGCGCCACAGGCCTGGGGCTCCCAAAGCTTAAGGCCTGGGGCACCCCAGTTTTGGGACTCCCAAAGCCTAAGGGCTGGGGCGCCCCAGGCCTGCGGCTACCAAAGGCTAAGGGCTGGGCCGCCCCAGGCCTGAGGCTCCCAAAGCCTAAGGCTGGGGCGCCCCAGGCCTGGTGCTACCAAAGTTAAGGGCTGGGGTGTCCCAGGCCTTGGGCTCCCTAAGCCTACCGACTGGCGCGCCCCAGGCCTAGGGCTCCCAAAGCCTAAGGGCTGGGGCGCCCCATTCATGGGGCTCCCAAAACCTATGGGTTGGCGTGTCCTAGGCCTGGGGCTCCCAAAGCCTAAGGCTGGTCCCCCAGGCCTGGGGCTCCCTAAGCCTAAGGGCTGGGGCGCCCCAGGCCTGGGGCTCCCACAGCCAAAGAGCTGGCGTGCCACAGGCCTGGGGCTCCCTAAGCCTAATTGCTGGGGTGCCCCAGGCCTGGGGCTCCCCAATCCTACGGATTGGGGTGCCAAAAGCCTTGCGCTCCCAATGCCTAAGGGCTGGGGCGCCCCAGGCCTGGGGCTCCCAAAACCTAAAGCTGGGTCGCCCGGTGGGGATCCCTAAGCCTAAGGGCTGAGGTGCCCCAGGCCTGGGTCTCCCAAAGCCTAAGGAATGGGGCGCCCCTACCTGAGGCTCCCTAAGCCTAAGGGCTAGGGTGCCCCAGGCCTGGGGCACCCAAAGCCTAAGGCCTGGGGCACCCCAGCCCTGGGGCTTCCAGAGATTAAGGGCTGGGGCACCCCAGGTCTGGGGCTACCTAAGCCTAAGGGCTGGGGCGCCCCTGGCATGGGGTTCCCAAAAACTAAGGGCTGGGGTGCCCCAGGCCTGGGGCTCCCTAATCCTAAGAGCTAGAGCGCCCCAGGCCTGGGGCTCCCAAAGCCTAAGGACTGGGGCGCCCCAGGCCTGGGGCTCCCAAAGCCTAAGGGCTGGGGCGCCCCGGCATGGGGCTCCCAAAGCCTAAGGGCTGAGGCACCACAGGCCTTGCGCTCCCAATGCCTAAGGGCTGTTGCCCCAGGCCGGGGCTCCCTAAGCCTAAGGCTGGGACGTCCCTGTCCTCGGGCTCCCAAAGCTTAAGGGCTGGGGTTCCCCAGACCTGGGGCTCCCCATCCTAAGGGCTGGGGCGCCCCCAGCCTGGGGCTCCCAAAGCCTAAGAACAAAGGCGTCCCAGGCATGGGGATCCCTAAGCCGAAGGGCTGGGGCACCCTAGGCCTGGGGCTCCAAAAGGGTAAGGGCTGGAGCGCCCCAGGCCAGGAGCTCCCAAAACCTAATGGCTGGGGCGCCCCAGCCTCGGGCTCCCAAAGCCTAAGGGCTGGGGCGCCCTAGGCCTGGGGCTCCCAAAGCACAAGGACTGAGGCGTCCCAGGCCTGTGACTCCCAAATCTAAGGGCTGGGGCGCTCCAGGCCTGGGGATCCCAAAGCCTAAGGGCTGGTCGCCCAAGGAGTGGAGCTCCCAAAGCCTGAGGGCTGGGGCGCCCCAGGTCTGGGGCTCTCTAAGCCTAATTGCTGGGGCGACCCAAGTCTGGGGCTCTTTAAGCCTAAGGGCTGGGGTGCCCCAGGCTTGGGGCTCCCTAATCCTAAGAGCTGGAGTGCACCAGTCCAGGGGCCCCCAAAGCCTAAGGACTGGGGCGCCCCAGGCCTGGGGCTTCAAAGCCTAAGGACTGGGGCGCCCCAGGCCTAGGGCTCCCAAAGCCTAAGGGCTGGGGCGCCCCGGCATGGGGCTCCCAAAGCCTAAGGGCTGGGGCACCACAGGCCTTGCGCTCCCAATGCCTAAGGGATGATGCCACTGGTCTGGGGCTCCCTAAGTCTAAGGCTGGGTCCTTCCCGGCCTCGGGCTCCCAAAGCTTAAGGTCTGGGGTGCCACAGGCCTGGGGCTCCCAAAGCCTAAGGGCTGGGGCGCCCCAGGCCTGGGGCTCCCAAAGCACAAGGACTGGGTCTTCCCAGGCCTGGGGCTCCCTAATCCTAAGGGCTGGGGTGCCCCAGGCCTGGGGCTCCCTAAGCCTAAGGGTTGGGCGCCCCAGGCCTGGGGCTCCCTAAGCCTAAGGGCTGGGGCGCCCCAGGACTTGGGCTCCCTAAGCCTAAGTGTCGGGGCACCCCTGGCTTGGGAGTCCCTAAGCCAAGGGCTGGGGAACCCCAGGCCTGGGGCTACCTAAGCCTAAGGGCTAGGGCGCCCCAGGCCTGGGGCTCCCAAAGCCTAAGAGCTGGGGCTCCCCAGGCCTGCGGCTACCAAAGGCTAAGGGCTGGGCCGCCCCAGGCCTGGGGCTCCTAAAGCCTAAGGCTGTGGCGCCCCAGGCCTGGTGCTCCCAAAGTTAAGGGCTGGGGTGCCCCAGGCAATGGGCTCCCTAAGCCTAAGGACTCGGGTGCCCCAGGCCTGGGGTACCCTGAGCCTAAGGGCTGGGGCGCCCCAGGCCTGGGGTTCCCAAATCATAAGTGCTGGGGGGCCCCAGTCCTGGGGCTCCCTAAGCCTAATTGTCGGGGCACACCAGGTCTGGGGCTCTCATACCTAAGGGATGGGGTGACCCAGGCCTGGGGTTCCCTAAGCGTAATTGCTGTGGTGCACCAGGCCTGGGGCTCCCTAAACAACAGGGGTTGTGTGCCCCAGGCCTGGGGCTCCCAAAGCCGAAGGGCTGAGGCATCCCAGGCCTGGGGCTCCCTAATCCTAAGGGCTGGGGCGCCCCAGGCCTGGAGCTCCCCTAGCGTAATGGCTGGGGCGACCCAGGCCTGGGGCACCCTAAGCCTAAGGGCTGGGGCGCCCCAGGCATGGGGCTCCCTAAGATTAAGGGCTGGGGCGCACCAGGCATGGGGCTCCCTAAGATTAATTGCTAGGGCACCCCAGGTCTGGGGCTCTCTAATCCTAACGACTTGGGCGACCCAGGCCTGGGGCTCCCAAAGCCTAAGGGCTGCGGCGCCCCAGGCCTGGTGCTCCCTAATCCTAAGGGCTGGGGAACCTCAGGCCTGGGGCTCCCAAAACATAAAGTCTGGGGTACCCCAGGCTTGGGATTTCCAAAGCCTAATGACTGGGGCGCCTCAGGCCTGGGCCTCCTTAAGCATAAGTGCTGGGGCTCCCCAGGACTGGGGCACCCTACACCTAAGGGCAGGGGGCGCCCCAGGCCTGGGGCTCCCAAAGCCTAAGGGCTAGGGCGCCCCAGCCTCGGGCTCCCAAAACCTAAGGGCTTTGGCGCCCCAAGCCTGGGGCTCCCAAAGCACAAGGACTGAGGCGTCCCTGTCCTGGGGCTCCGTAATCCTAAGGGTTGTGGCGCCCCAGCCCTGGGCTTCCTAAGCCTAAGGGCTTGGGCGCCTCAGGCCTGGGGCTCCCTAAGCCTAAGGGCTGTGGCACCCAAGGCCTCGGGCTCCCTAAGCATAAGGGCGGGGGCACATCCCTGGGGCTCCCTAAGCCTAAGGGCTGTGGCTCCCAAGGCCTGGGGCTCCCAAGCCTAAGAGCTGGGGCGCCACAGGCCTTGGGCTCCCAAAGCCCAAGGGCTGAGGCGTCCCAGGCCTGGGGCTCCCTAAGCCTAATTGCTAGGGCGCCCCAGGTCTGGGGCTCTCTAAGCCTAAGGGCTGGGGCGCCCCAGGCCTGGGTCTCCCAAAGCCTAAGGCTGTGGCGCCCCAGGCCTGGGGCTCCCAAAGTTAACGGCTGGGGCGCCCCAGGACTTGGGCTCCCAAAGCATAAGTGCTGGGCGCCCCAGGCCTGGGGCTCCCTAAGGCTAATGTCTGGGGCGCCCCAGGCCTGGGAATCCCTAATCCTAAGGGCTGGTGTGCCCCAGGCCTGGGGCCCCATAAGCCTAATTGTCGGGGCGCCCCAGGTCTGGGGCTCTCATACCTAAGGGATGGGGCGACCCAGACCTGGGGCTCCCTAAGCCCCCCAGCCCCGGTGAGCCCTAGCCTTAGGGAGACCCAGCCTAGGGGAGCCCTACGCTTAGGGAGCCCCAGCATCGGGGAACCCTAGGCTTAGGGAGCCCCAGCCCCGGGGAGCCCTTGGCTTAGGGGGCCCCAAACCCGGGGAGCCCGAGGCTTAAGGAAACCCAGCCCCGGGGAGCCCTATGCTTAGGGAGCCCCAGCCCCGGGGAGTCCTAGGCTTAGGGAGCCCCAGCCCCGGGGAGCCCTAGGCTTAGGGAGCCCCAGCACCGGGGAGCCCTAGGCTTAGGGAGTCTCATCCCTGGGAGCCCTAGGCTTAGGTAGCCCCAGCACCGGGGAGCCCTTGTTTTTGGAAGCCTCCGACCCGGGAGCCCTAGTCTTAGGGATTCCCAGCCCAGGGGAGCCCTAGGGTTAGGGAGCCCCAGCACCGGGAAGCCCTAGTCTTAGGGAGCCCCAGCCCCGGGGAGCCCTAGGCTTAGGGAGCCCCAGCCCTGGGAGACCTAGGCTTAGGGAGAACCAGCCCCGTGGAGTCCTATGCTTAGGGAGTTCCAGCCCCGGGGAGCCCTTGACTTAGGGAGCCCCAGCCCCGGCGAGCCCTAGGCTTAGGGAGCCCCAGCCACGGGGAGACCTCGGATTAGGGAGCCCCAGCCCCGGGGAGCCCTTGGCTTAGGGGGCCCCAAACACGGGGAGCACGAGGCTTAAGGAAACCCAGCCCCGAGGAGCCCTATGCTTAGGGAGCCCCAGACCCGGGGAGCCCTAGGCTTAGGGAGCCCCAGCCCCGGGGAGCCCTAGGCTTAGGGAGCCCCAGCACAGGGGGCCCTAGGCTTAGGGAGTCTCAGCCCTGGGAGCCCTAGGCTTAGGGAGCCCCAGCACCAGGGAGCCCTAGTTTTTGGAAGCCTCCGACGCGGGAGCCCTAGTCTTAGGGATTCCCAGCCCAGGGGAGCCCTAGGGTTATGGAGCCCCAGCACCGGGGAGCCCTAGGCTTAGGGAGCCCCAGCCCAGGGGAGCCCTAGGCTTAGGGAGCCCCAGCCCTGGGAGCCCTAGGCTTAGGGAGCCCCAGCCCCGTGGAGCCCTATGCATAGGGAGCCCCTGCCCCGGGGAGCCCTAGGCTTATGGAGCCCCAGCCCCGGGGAGCCCTAGGCTTAGGGAGCCTCAGCCCTGGGAGCCCTAGGCTTAGGGAGCCCCAGCCCCGTGGAGTCCTAGGCTTAGGTAGCCCCACACCCGAGGAGGCCTAGGCTTCGGGAGCCCCAGCCCCGGGGAGCCCTAGGCTTAGGGAGCCCCAGCCCTGGGAGCCCTAGGCTTAGGGAGCCCCAGCCCCTTGGAGCGCTATGCTTAGGGAGCCCCAGCCCCGGGGAGCCCTAGGCTTAGGGAGCCCCAGCTCCGGGGAGCCCTAAGCTTAGGGAGCCCCAGCGCCGGGGAGCCCTAGGCTTAGGGAGCCCCAGCACCTGGGAGCCCTAGGCTTAGGGAGCCCCAGCACAGGGGGCCCTAGGCTTAGGGAGTCTCAGCCCTGGGAGCCCTAGGCTTAGGGAGCCCCAGCACCAGGGAGCCCTAGTTTTTGGAAGCCTCCGACGCGGGAGCCCTAGTCTTAGGGATTCCCAGCCCAGGGGAGCCCTAGGGTTATGGAGCCCCAGCACCGGGGAGCCCTAGGCTTAGGGAGCCCCAGCCCAGGGGAGCCCTAGGCTTAGGGAGCCCCAGCCCTGGGAGCCCTAGGCTTAGGGAGCCCCAGCCCCGTGGAGCCCTATGCATAGGGAGCCCCTGCCCCGGGAAGCCCTAGGCTTATGGAGCCCCAGCCCCGGGGAGCCCTAGGCTTAGGGAGCCTCAGCCCTGGGAGCCCTAGGCTTAGGGAGCCCCAGCCCCGTGGAGTCCTAGGCTTAGGTAGCCCCACACCCGAGGAGCCCTAGGCTTCGGGAGCCCCAGCCCCGGGGAGCCCTAGGCTTAGGGAGCCCCAGCCCCTTGGAGCGCTATGCTTAGGGAGCCCCAGCCCCGGGGAGCCCTAGGCTTAGGGAGCCCCAGCCCCGGGGAGCCCTAAGCTTAGGGAGCCCCAGCCCCGGGGAGCCCTAGGCTTAGGAAGCCCCAGCACAGGGGAGCCCTAGGCTTAGGGAGCCCCAGCAAAGGGGAGCCCTAGTTTTTGGAAACCTCCGACCCGGGAGCCCTAGTCTTAGGGATTCCCAGCCCAGGGGAGCCCTAGGGTTAGGGATCCCCAGCACCGGGTAGCCCTAGGCTTAGGGAGCCCCAGCCCCGGGGAGCCCTAGACTTAGGGATCCCCAGCCCTGGGAGCCCTAGGCTTAGGGAGACCCAACCCCGTGGAGCCCTATGCTTAGGGAGCCCCAGCCCCGGGGAGCCCTAGGCTTAGGGAGCCCCAGCCCCGGGGAGCCCTAGGCTTAGGGAGCCCCAGCCCCGGGGAGACCTTGGATTAGGGACCCCCAGCCCCGGGGAGACCTTGGCTTAGGGGGCCCCAAACCCGGGAAGCACGAGGCTTAAGGAAACCCAGCCCCGAGGAGCCCTATGCTTAGGGAGCCCCAGCCCCGGGGAGCCGTAGGCTTAGGGAGCCCCAGCCCCGGGGAGCCTTAGGCTTAGGGAGCCCCAGCACAGGGGGCCCTAGGCTTAGGGAGTCTCAGCCCTGGGAGCCCTAGGCTTAGGGAGCCCCAGCACCGGGGAGCCCTAGTTTTTGGAAGCCTCCGACCCGGGAGCCCTAGTCTTAGGGATTCCCAGCCCAGTGGAGCCCTAGGATTAGGGAGCCCCAGCACCGGGGAGCCCTAGGCTTAGGGAGCCCCAGCCCAGGGGAGCCCTAGGCTTAAGGAGCCCCAGCCCTGGGAGCCCTAGGCTTAGGGAGCCCCAGCCCCGTGGAGTCCTAGGCTTAGGTAGCCCCACACCCGAGGAGGCCTAGGCTTCGGGAGCCCCAGCCCCGGGGAGCCCTAGGCTTAGGGAGCCCCAGCCCTGGGAGCCCTAGGCTTAGGGAGCCCCAGCCCCTTGGAGCGCTATGCTTAGGGAGCCCCAGCCCCGGGGAGCCCTAGGCTTAGGGAGCCCCAGCCCCGGGGAGCCCTAAGCTTAGGGAGCCCCAGCGCCGGGGAGCCCTAGGCTTAGGGAGCGCCAGCACCGGGGAGCCCTAGGCTTAGGGAGCCCCAGCACAGGGGGCCCTAGGCTTAGGGAGTCTCAGCCCTGGGAGCCCTAGGCTTAGGGAGCCCCAGCACCAGGGAGCCCTAGTTTTTGGAAGCCTCCGACGCGGGAGCCCTAGTCTTAGGGATTCCCAGCCCAGGGGAGCCCTAGGGTTATGGAGCCCCAGCACCGGGGAGCCCTAGGCTTAGGGAGCCCCAGCCCAGGGGAGCCCTAGGCTTAGGGAGCCCCAGCCCTGGGAGCCCTAGGCTTAGGGAGCCCCAGCCCCGTGGAGCCCTATGCATAGGGAGCCCCTGCCCCGGGAAGCCCTAGGCTTATGGAGCCCCAGCCCCGGGGAGCCCTAGGCTTAGGGAGCCTCAGCCCTGGGAGCCCTAGGCTTAGGGAGCCCCAGCCCCGTGGAGTCCTAGGCTTAGGTAGCCCCACACCCGAGGAGCCCTAGGCTTCGGGAGCCCCAGCCCCGGGGAGCCCTAGGCTTAGGGAGCCCCAGCCCTGGGAGCCCTAGGCTTAGGGAGCCCCAGCCCCTTGGAGCGCTATGCTTAGGGAGCCCCAGCCCCGGGGAGCCCTAGGCTTAGGGAGCCCCAGCCCCGGGGAGCCCTAAGCTTAGGGAGCCCCAGCCCCGGGGAGCCCTAGGCTTAGGAAGCCCCAGCACCGGGGAGCCCTAGGCTTAGGGAGCCCCAGCAAAGGGGAGCCCTAGTTTTTGGAAACCTCCGACCCGGGAGCCCTAGTCTTAGGGATTCCCAGCCCAGGGGAGCCCTAGGTTAGGGATCCCCAGCACCGGGTAGCCCTAGGCTTAGGGAGCCCCAGCCCCGGGGAGCCCTAGACTTAGGGATCCCCAGCCCTGGGAGCCCTAGGCTTAGGGAGACCCAACCCCGTGGAGCCCTATGCTTAGGGAGCCCCAGCCCCGGGGAGCCCTAGGCTTAGGGAGCCCCAGCCCCGGGGAGCCCTAGGCTTAGGGAGCCCCAGCCCCGGGGAGACCTTGGATTAGGGACCCCCAGCCCCGGGGAGACCTTGGCTTAGGGGGCCCCAAACCCGGGAAGCACGAGGCTTAAGGAAACCCAGCCCCGAGGAGCCCTATGCTTAGGGAGCCCCAGCCCCGGGGAGCCGTAGGCTTAGGGAGCCCCAGCCCCGGGGAGCCTTAGGCTTAGGGAGCCCCAGCACAGGGGGCCCTAGGCTTAGGGAGTCTCAGCCCTGGGAGCCCTAGGCTTATGGAGCCCCAGCACCGGGGAGCCCTAGTTTTTGGAAGCCTCCGACCCGGGAGCCCTAGTCTTAGGGATTCCCAGCCCAGTGGAGCCCTAGGATTAGGGAGCCCCAGCACCGGGGAGCCCTAGGCTTAGGGAGCCCCAGCCCAGGGGAGCCCTAGGCTTAAGGAGCCCCAGCCCTGGGAGCCCTAGGCTTAGGGAGCCCCAGCCCCGTGGAGCCCTATGCTTAGGGAGCCCCAGCCCCGGTGAGCCCTAGGCTTAGGGAGCCCCAGCCCCGGGGAGCCCTAGGCTTAGGGAGCCTCCGCCCTGGGAACCCTAGGCTTAGGGAGGCCCAGCCCCGTGGAGGCTTAGGCTTAGGTAGCCCCACACCCGGGGAGCCCTAGGCTTAGGGAGCCCCAGCCCCGGGGAGCCCTAGGCTTAGGGAGCCCCAGCCCTGGGAGCCCTAGGCTTAGGGAGCCTCAGTCTCGTGGAACCCTATGTTTGGGAGCCCCAGCCCCGGGGAGCCCTAGGCTTAGGGAGCCCCAGCCCCGGGGAGCCCTAGGCTTAGGGAGTCTCAGCCCTGGGAGCCCTAGGCTTAGGGAGCCCCAGCACCGGGGAGCCCTAGTTTTTGGACGCCTCCGACCCGGGAGCCCTAGTCTTAGGGATTCCCAGCCCAGGGGAGCCCTAGGGATAGGGAGCCCCAGCACCGGGAGCCCTAGGCTTAGGGAGCCCCAGCCCCGGGAGCCCTATGCTTAGGGAGCCCCAGCCCCGTGGAGCCCTAGGCTTAGGGTGCCCCAGCCCCGGGAGCCCTAGGCTTAGGGAGCCCCAACCCCGGGGAGCCCTAAGCTTAGGGAGCCTCAGCCCTGGGAGCCCTAGGCTTAGGGAGCCCCAGCCCCGTGGAGTCCTAGGCTTAGGTAGCCCCACACCCGGGGAGCCCTAGGCTTAGGGAGCCCCAGCCCCGGGAAGCCCTAGACTTAGGGAGCCCCGTGGAGACCTAGGCTTTTGGAACCCAATCCCCGCGGAGCCCTAGGCTTAGGGAGCCCCAGCCCCGTGGAGCGCAAGGCTTAATGAGCCCCAGGCCCGGGGAGCCCTAGGCTTAGGGAGCCCCAGCCCAGGGAGACCTAGGCTTAGGGAGCCCCAGCCCCGGGATCCCTAGGCTTATGGAGCCCCAGCCCCGGGGAACACTTGGCTTAGGAAGCCCCAGGCCTTGGAAGCCCTAGGCTAGGGAGCTCCAGCCCCGGGGACCCCTAGGCTTAGGGAGTCCCAGCCCCGGGGAGCCCTAGGCTTAGGGAGCCACAGCCCCGGGGAGCCCTAGCCTTAGGGAGACCCGTGGGTCCCTAGTCTTAGGGTGCCCCATCCCCGGGTAGCCCTAGGCTTAGGGAGCCCCCGGGAGGGCAGCCCTAGGCTTAGGGAGCCAAAGCCCTGTGGAACCCTAGCCTTATGGAGCCCCCTGGTGGGTAAACCTAGTCTTTGGGAGCCCTCGCCCTGGGGAGCCCTAGGCTTAGGGAGCCCCCGAGAGGGTAGCCCTAGGCTTAGGGAGCCCCAGCCCTGGGCAGCCCTAGACTTAGGGAGCCTCAGCCCCGGGGAGCCCTAGGCTTAGGGAGCACTCCCCCGGGGAGCCCTATGCTTAGGGAGTCCCAGACACGGGGAGCCCTAGGCTTAGGGAGCCCCAGCCCCGGGGAGCCCTAGGCTTAGGGAGCCTCAACCCGGGGGAGCCCTAGGCTTAGGGATCCCCAGCCGGGGAGCCCTAGTCTTAGGGAGCCCCAGCCCCGTGGAGCCCTAGGCTTAGGGAGCCCCAGCCCCGGGAAGCCCTAGGCTTAGGGATCCCCAGCCACGAGAAACATTAAGCTTAGGGAGTCAAACTCCCGTAGAGCCCAAGGCTTAGGGAGACCTAGCCCCGGGGAGCCCAAGTCTTAGGGAGCCCCAGACCCGGGGAACCCTATGCTTAGGGAGCCCCAGCCCCAGGGAGCCATTGGCTTAGGGAGCCCCGTGGAGCCCTAGACTTAGGGAGCCCCTGACGCGGGGAGCCCTCGGCTTAGGGAGCCCCTGCCAATTGGAGCCCTAGGCTTAGGGAGCCCAGCCACGAGGATACCTAGCCTTAGGGAGCCCAAGCCCCGGGGAGCCCTAGGCTTAGAGATCCCAGACTAGGGGAGCCCTAGGCTTAGGGAGCCCCAGCACCGGGGAACCCTAGGCTTAGGGATCATCCCAAGCCCCGGGGAGCCCTAAGCTTAGAGATCCCACAGTAGGGGAGCCCTAGGCTTAGGGAGCCCCAGCACCGGGGAACCCTAGGCTTAGGGAGCCCCAGCCCCAGGGAGACCTCGGGTTAGGGAGCCCCAGCCCCGGGGAGCCCTAGGCTTAGGGAGCCCCACTCCCGAGGATCCCTAGCTTTAGGTTGCCCCAGCCCCGGTGAGCCCTAGCCTTAGGGACCCCCAGCCTAGGGGAGCCCTACGCTTAGGGAGCCCCAGCATCGGGGAACCCTAGGCTTAGGGAGCCCCAGCCACGGGGAGCCTTTGGCTTAGGGGGCCCCAAACCCGGGGAGCCCGAGGCTTAAGGAAACCCAGCCCCGGGGAGCCCTATGCTTAGGGAGCCCAAGCCCCCGGGAGTTCTAGGCTTAGGGAGCACCAGCCCCGGGGAGACCTAGGCTTAGGGAGCCCCAGCACCGGGGAGCCCTTGTTTTTGGAAGCGTCCGACCCGGGAGCCCTAGTCTTAGGGATTCACAGCCCAGGGGAGCCTTAGGGTTAGGGAGCCCCAGCACCGGGGAGCCCTAGGCTTAGGGAGCCCCAGCCCCGTGGAGCCCTATGCTTAGGGAGTCCCAGCCCCGGGGAACCCTAGGCTTAGGGAGCCCCAGCCCCGGGGAGCCCTAGGCTTAGGGAGCCCCAGCCCCGGGGAGCCCTTGGCTTAGGGGGCCCCAAACCCGGGGAGCACGAGGCTTAAGGAAACCCAGCCCCGGGGAGCCCTAGGCTTAGGGAGCCCCAGCCCCGGGGAGCCCTAGGCTTAGGGAGCCCCAGCCCCGGGGAGCCCTAGGCTTAGGGAGCCCCAGCACAGGGGGCCCTAGTCTTAGGGAGTCTCAGCCCTGGGAGCCCTAGGCTTAGGGAGCCCCAGCACCGGGGAGCCCTAGTTTTTGGAAGCCTCCGACACGGGAGCCCTTGTCTTAGGGATTCCTAGCCCAGGAGAGCCCTAGGGTTTGGGAGCCCAAGCACCGGGTAGCCCTATGCTTAGGGAGCCCCAACCCCGTGAGCCCTAGGCTTAGGGAGCCCCAGCCCCGGGGAGCCCTAGGCTTAGGGAGCCCCAGCCCCGTGGAGCCCTATGCTTAGGGAGCCCCTGCCCCGGGGAGCCCTAGGCTTAGGGAGCCCCAGCCCCGTGGAGCCCTAGGCTTAGGTAGCCCCACACCCGGGGAGCCCTAGGCTTAGGGAGCCCCAGCCCCGGGGAGACCTAGGCTTAGGGAGCCCCAGCCCTGGGAGCCCTAGGCTTAGGGAGCCCCAGCCCCGTGGAGCCCTATGCTTAGGGAGCCCCAGCCCCGGGGAGCCCTATGCTTAGGGATCCCCAGCCCCGGGGAGCCCTAGGCTTAGGGAGCCCCAGCCCCGGGGAGCCCTAGGCTTAGAGAGCCCCAGCCCCGTGGAGCCCTAAGCTTAGGGAGCCCCAGCCCCGTAGAGTCCTAGGCTTAGGTAGCCCCACACCCGGGGAGCCCTAGGCTTAGGGAGCCACAGCCCCGGGGAGACCTAGGCTTAGGGAGCCCCAGCCCTGGGAGCCCTAGGCTTAGGGAGCCCCAGCAACGGGGAGCCCTTATTTTTGGAAGCGTCCGACCCGGGAGCCCTAGTCTTAGGGATTCCCAGCCCAGGGGAGCCTTAGGGTTAGGGAGCCCCAGCACCGGGGAGCCCTAGGCTTAGGGAGCCCCAGCCCCGTGGAGCCCTATGCTTAGGGAGTCCCAGCCCCTGGGAACCCTAGGCTTAGGGAGCCCCAGCCCCGGGGAGCCCTAGGCTTAGGGAGCCCCAGCCCCGGGGAGACCACGGATTAGGGAGCCCCAGCCCCGGGGAGCCCTTGGCTTAGGGGGCCCCAAACCCGGGGAGCACGAGGCTTAAGGAAACCCAGCCCCGGGGAGCCCTAGGCTTAGGGAGCCCCAGCCCCGGGGAGCCCTAGGCTTAGGGAGCCCCAGCCCCGGGGAGCCCTAGGCTTAGGGAGCCCCAGCACAGGGGGCCCTAGGCTTAGGGAGTCTCAGCCCTGGGAGCCCTAGGCTTAGGGAGCCCCAGCACCGGGGAGCCCTAGTTTTTGGAAGCCTCCGACACGGGAGCCCTTGTCTTAGGGATTCCTAGCCCAGGACAGCCCTAGGGTTTGGGAGCCCAAGCACCGGGTAGCCCTATGCTTAGGGAGCCCCAGCCCCGGGAGCCCTAGGCTTAGGGAGCCCCAGCCCCGGGGAGCCCTAGGCTTAGGGAGCCCCAGCCCCGTGGAGCCCTATGCTTAGGGAGCCCCTGCCCCGGGGAGCCCTAGGCTTAGGGAGCCCCAGCCCCGTGGAGCCCTAGGCTTAGGTAGCCCCACACCCGGGGAGCCCTAGGCTTAGGGAGCCCCAGCCCCGGGGAGACCTAGGCTTAGGGAGCCCCAGCCCTGGGAGCCCTAGGCTTAGGGAGCCCCAGCCCCGTGGAGCCCTATGCTTAGGGAGCCCCAGCCCCGGGGATCCCTATGCTTAGGGATCCCCAGCCCCGGGGAGCCCTAGGCTTAGGGAGCCCCAGCCCCGGGGAGCCCTAGGCTTAGAGAGCCCCAGCCCCGTGGAGCCCTAAGCTTAGGGAGCCCCAGCCCCGTAGAGTCCTAGGCTTAGGTAGCCCCACACCCGGGAAGCCCTAGGCTTAGGGAGCCACAGCCCCGGGGAGACCTAGTCTTAGGGAGCCCCAGCCCTGGGAGCCCTAGGCTTAGGGAGCCCCAGCCCCGTGGAGCCCTATGCTTAGGGAGCCCCAGCCCCGGGGAACCCTAGGCTTAGGGAGCCCCAGCCCCGGGGAGCCCTAGGCTTAGGGAGCCCCGTGGAGACCTAGGCTTAGGGAGCCCAATCCCCGGGGAGCCCTAGGCTTAGGAAGCCCCAACCCTGGGGAGCCCTAGGCTTAGGGAGCCCCAGCCACGGGGAGCCCTAGGCTTAGGGAGCCCCAGCCACGGGAGCCCTAGTCTTAGGGAGCCCCAGCCCCGGGAGCCCTAGGCTTAGGGAGGCCCAGCCCCGTGGAGCCCTAGGCTTAGGGAGCCCCGTGGAGACCTAGGCTTAGGGAGCCCAATCCCCGGGGAGCCCTAGGCTTAAGAAGCCCCAGCCCCGTGGAGCGCAAGGCTTAGTGAGCCCCAGGCCCGGGGCGCCCTAGGCTTAGGGAGCCCCAGCCCGGGGAGACCTAGGCTTATGGAGCCCCATCCCCGGGGAACACTAGGCTTAGGGAGCCCAAGCCCCGGGAAGCCCTAGGCTTAGGGAGCTCCAGCCCCGGGGAGCCCTAGGCTTAGGGAGTCCCAGCCCCGGGGAGCCCTAGGCTTAGGGAGCCACAGCCCCGGGGAGCCCTAGCCTTAGGGAGACCCGTGGGTCCCTAGTCTTAGGGAGCCCCATCCCCGGGTAGCCCTAGGCTTAGGGAGCACCCGGGAGGGCAGCCCTAGGCTTAGGGAGCCCCAGCCCAGTGGAACCCTAGCCTTATGTAGCCCCCTGGTGGGTAAACCTAGTCTTAGGGAGCCCTCGCCCTGGGGAGCCCTAGGCTTAGGGAGCCCCCGAGAGGGTAGCCCTAGGCTTAGGGAGGCCCAGCCCCGGGGAGCCCTAGACTTAGGGAGCCCCAGCCCCGGGGATTCCTAGAGTTAAGGAGCCCTAGCCCCGGGTAGTCCTAGGCTTAGTTAGCCCCACACCCGGGGAGCCCTAGGCGTAGGGAGCCCCAGCCCCGGGGAGCCCTAGGCTTAGGGAGCCCCGTTGAGACCTAGGCTTAGGGAGCCCCATCCCCGGGGAGCCCTAGGCTTAGTGAGCCCCAGGCCCGGGGCGCCCTAGGCTTAGGGAGCCCCAGCCGCGGGGAGCCCTCGGCTTAGGTAGCCCCAGCCCCGGGAACCCTAGGCTTATGGAGCCCCAGCCCCAGGAAACCCTAGGCTTAGGGAGTCCCAGTCCCATAGAGCCCTAGGCTTAGGGAGCCCTCCCTCTGGGGAACCCTAGGCTTAGGGAGCCCCCGAGAGGGTAGCCCCAGGTGTAGGGAGCCCCATCCCTGGACAGCCCTAGGCTTAGGGAGCACTCCCCCGGGGAGCCCTAGGCTTAGGGAGCCCCAGCCACAGGGAGCCCTAGGCTTAGGGAACCCTAGCCCCTGGGAAACCTAGGCTTAGGTAGCCCCAGTCCCGGGGAGCCCAAGGCTTAGGGAGCCCCAGCCCCGGGGAGCCCAAAGCTTAGGGATGCCAGCCCCGGGAAACCTTAGGCTTAGGGAGTCCCAGTCCCGTAGAGCCCAAGGCTTAGGGAGACCGAGCCCCGGGGAGCCCAAGTTTTAGGGAGCCCCAGACCCGGGGAACCCTATGCTTAGGGAGCCCCAGCCCCAGGGAGCCATTGGCTTAGGGAGCCCCGTGGAGATCTAGACTTAGAGAGCCCCAGCCCCGGGGAGCCCTAGGCTTAGGGAGCCCCAGACGCGGGGAGCCCTTGGCTTAGGGAGCCCCAACCCCGGGGAGACCTGGGATTAGGGAGCCCCAGCCCGAGGATCCCCAGCTTTAGGGTGCCCCAGCCCCGGTGAGCCCTAGCCTTAGGGAGCCCCAGCCTAGGGGAGACATACGCTTAGGGAGCCCCAGCATCGGGGAACCCTAGGCTTAGGGAGCCCCAGCCTCGGAGAGCCCTTGGCTTAGGGGGCCCCAAACCCAGGGAGCCCGAGGCTTAAGGAAACCCAGTCCCGGGGAGCCCTATGCTTAGGGAGCCCCAGCCCCGGGGAGCCCTAGGCTTAGGGAGCCCCAGGCCCGGGGAGCCCTAGGCTTAGGGAGCCCCAGCACCGGGGAGCCCTAGGCTTAGGGAGTCTCAGCCCTGAGAACCCTAGGCTTAGGGAGCCCCAGCACCAGGGAGCCCTAATTTTTGGAAGCCTCCGACCCGGGAGCCCTAGTCTTAGGGATTCCCAGCACAGGGGAGCCCTAGGGTTAGGGAGCCCCAGCACCGGGGAGCCCTAGGCTTAGAGAGCCCCAGCCCCGGGGAGCCCTAGGCTTAGGGAGCCCCAGCCCTGGGAGCCCTATGGTTAGGGAGACCCAGCCCCGTGGAGCCCTATGCTTAGGGAGCCCCAGCCCCGGGGAGCCCTAGGCTTAGGGAGCCCCAGCCCCGGGGAGCCCTAGGCTTAGGGAGCCTCAGCACTGGGAGCCCTAGGCTTATGGAGCCCCAGCCCCGGGGAGCCCTAGGCTTAGGGAGCCTCAGCACTGGGAGCCCTAGGCTTAGGGAGCCCCAGCCCCGTGGAGTCCTAGGCTTAGGTAGCCCCACACCCGGGGAGCCCTAGGCTTAGGGAGCCCCAGCCCCGGGGAGCCCTAGGCTTAGGGAGCCCCAGCCTTGGGAGCCCAAGGCTTAGGGAGCCCCAGCCCCGTGGAGCCCTATGCTTAGGGAGTCCCAGCCCCGGGAGCCCTAGGCTTAGGGAGCCCCAGCCCCGGGGAGCCCTAGGCTTAGGGAGCCCCAGCATCGGGGAGCCCTAGATTAGGGAGCCTCAGCCCTGGGAGCCCTAGGCTTAGGGAGACCCAGCACCGGGAGCCCTAGTTTTTGGAAGCCTCCGACCTGGGAGCCCTAGTCTTAGGGATTCCCAGCCCAGGGGAGCCCTAGGGTTAGGGAGCCCCAGCACCGGGTAGCCCTAGGCTTAGGGAGCCCCAGCTCCGGGGAGCCCTAGGATTAGGGAGCCCCAGGCCTGGGAGTCCTAGGCTTAGGGAGCCCCAGCCCCGTGGAGCCCTATGCTTAGGGAGCCCCAGCCCCGGGGAGCCCTAGGCTTAGGGTGCCCCAGCCCCGGGAGCCCTAGGCTTAGGGAGCCCAAGCCCCGGGGAGCCCTAGGCTTAGGGAGCCTCAGCCCTGGGTGCCCTAGGCTTAGGGAGCCCCAGCCCCGTGGAGTACTAGGCTTAGGTAGCCCCACACCCGGGGAGCCCTAGGCTTAGGGAGCCCCGTGGAGACCTAGGCTTAGGGAGCCGAATCCCCGCGTAGCCCTAGGCTTAGGGAGCCCCAGCCCCGTGGAGCGCAAGGCTTAGTGAGCCCCAGGCCCGGGGCGCCCTAGGCTTAGGGTGCCCCAGCCCCGGGGAGCCCTAGGCTTAGGGAGCCCCACCCCAGGGAGACCTAGGCTTAGGGAGCCCCAGCCGCGGGATCCCTAGGCTTATGGAGCCCCAGCCCCGGGGAACACTAGGCTTAGGGAGCCCCAGCCCCGGGAAGCCCTAGGCTTAGGGAGCTCCAGCCCCGGGGAGCCCTAGGCTTAGGGAGTCCCAGCCCCGGGGAGCCCTAGGCTTAGGGAGCCACATCCCCGGGGAGCCATAGCCTTAGGGAGACCCGTGGGTCCCTAGTCTTAGGGAGCCCCATCCCCGGGTAGCCCTAGGCTTAGGGAGCCCCCGGGAGGGCAGCCCTAGGCTAAGGGAGCCCCAGCCCTGTGGAACCCTAGCCTTATGGTGCCCCCTGGTGGGTAAATCTAGTCTTAGGTAGCCCTCGCCCTGGGGAGCCCTAGGCTTAGGGAGCCCCTGAGAGGGTAGCCCTAGGCTTAGGGAGCCCCAGCCCTGGGCAGCCGTAGACTTAGGGATCCTCAGCCCCGGGAGCCCTAGGCTTAGGGAGCACTCCCCCGGGTAGCCCTAGGCTTAGGGATTCCCAGACACGGGGAGCCCTAGGCTTAGGGAGCCCCAGCCCCGGGGAGCCCTAGGCTTAGGGAGCCTCAGCCCCGGGGAGCCCTAGGCTTAGGTAACCCTAGTCGGGGAGCCCAAGACTTAGGGAGCCCCAGCCCCGTGGAGCCCTAGGCTTAGGGAGCCCCAGCCCCGGGAAACCTTAAGCTTAGGGAGTCCCAGTCCCGTGGAGCCCAAGGCTTAGGGAGACCCAGCCCCGGGGAGCCCAAGTCTTAGGGAGCCCCAGCCCCAGGGAGCCATTGGCTTAGGGAGCCCCGTGGAGCCCTAGACCTAGAGAGCCCCAGCCCCGGGGAGCCCTAAGCTTAGGGAGCCCCAGCCCCGAGGATACCTAGCCTTAGGGAGCCCAAGCCCGGGGGAGCCCTAGGCTTAGAGATCCCAGACTAGGGGAGCCCTAGGCGTAGGGAGCCCCAGCACCGGGGAACCCTAGGCTTAGGGAGCCCAAGCCCCGAGGAGTCCTAGGCTTAGAGATCCCAGACTAGGGGAGCCCTAGGCTTAGGGAGCCACAGCACCGGGGAACCCTAGGCTTAGGGAGCCCCAGCCCCGGGGAGACCTCGGATTAGGGAGCCCAGCCCCGGGGAGCCCTAGGCTTAGGGAGCCCCTGCCCCGAGGATCCCTAGCTTTAGGGTGCCCCAGCACCGGTGAGCCCTAGCCTTAGGGAGCCCCAGCCTAGGGGAGACATACGCTTAGTGTGCCCCAGCATCGGGGAACCCTAGGCTTAGGGAGCCCCAGCCCCGGGGAGCCCTTGGCTTAGGGGGCCCCAAACCCGGGGAGCCCGAGGCTTAAGGAATCCCAGCCCCGGGGAGACCTATGCTTAGGGAACCCCAGCCCCGGGGAGACCTAGGCTTAGGGAGCCCCAGCCCCGGGGAGCCCTAGGCTTAGGGAGCCCCAGCACCGGGGAGCCCTAGGCTTAGGGAGCCCCAGCCCTGGGAGCCCTTGGCTTTGGTAGCCCCAGCCCCGTGGAGCCTTATGCTTAGGGAGCCCCAACCCCGGGGAGCACTAGGCTTAGGGAGCCCCAGCCCCGGGGAGCCCTAGGCTTAGAGATCCCAGACTAGGGGAGCCCTAGGCTTAGGGAGCCCCAGCACCGGGGAACCCTAGGCTTAGGGAGCCCAAGCCCCGGGGAGCCCTAGGCTTAGAGATCCCAGACTAGGGGAGCCCTAGGCTTAGGGAGCCCCAGCACCGGGGAACCCTAGGCTTAGGGAGCCCCAGCCCCGGTGAGACCTCGGATTAGGGAGCCCCAGCCCCGGGGAGCCCTAGGCTTAGGGAGCCCCTGCCCCAAGGATCCCTAGCTTTAGGGTGCCCCAGCACCGGTGAGCCCTAGCCTTAGGGAGCCCCAGCCTAGGGGAGACATACGCTTAGGGAGCCCCAGCATCGGGGAACCCTAGGCTTAAGGAGCCCCAGCCCCGGGGAGCCCTAGGCTTAGGGAGCCCCAGCACCGGGGAGCCCTAGGCTTAGGGAGCCCCAGCCCTGGGAGCCCTTGGCTTAGGTAGCCCCAGCCCCGTGGAGCCTTATGCTTAGGGAGCCCCAACCCCGGGGAGCACTAGGCTTAGGGAGCCCCAGCCCCGGGGAGCCCTAGGCTTAGAGATCCCAGACTAGGGGAGCCCTAGGCTTAGGGAGCCCCAGCACCGGGGAACCCTAGGCTTAGGGAGCCCAAGCCCCGGGGAGCCCTAGGCTTAGAGATCCCAGACTAGGGGAGCCCTAGGCTTAGGGAGCCCCAGCACCGGGGAACCCTAGGCTTAGGGAGCCCCAGCCCCGGGGAGACCTCGGATTAGGGAGCCCCAGCCCCGGGGAGCCCTAGGCTTAGGGAGCCCCTGCCCCAAGGATCCCTAGCTTTAGGGTGCCCCAGCACCGGTGAGCCATAGCCTTAGGGAGCCCCAGCCTAGGGGAGACATACGCTTAGGGAGCCCCAGCATCGGGGAACCCTAGGCTTAGGGAGCCCCAGCCCCGGGGAGCCCTTGGCTTAGGGGGCCCCAAACCCGGGGAGCCCGAGGTTTAAGGAATCACAGCCCCGGGGAGCCCTATGCTTAGGGAACCCCAGCCCCAGGGAGACCTAGGCTTAGGGAGCCCCAGCCCCGGGGAGCCCTAGGCTTAGGGAGCCCCAGCACCGGAGAGCCCTAGGCTTAGGGAGCCCCAGCCCTGGGAGCCCTTGGCTTAGGTAGCCCCAGCCCCGTGGAGCCTTATGCTTAGGGAGCCCCAACCCCGGGGAGCACTAGGCTTAGGGAGCCCCAGCCCCGGGGAGCCCTAGGCTTAGGGAGCCCCAGCCCCGGGGAGACCTCGGATTAGGGAGCCCAAGCCCCGGGGAGCCCTTGGCTTAGGGGGCCCCAAACCCGGGGAACACGAGGCTTAAGGAAACCCAGCCCCGGGGAGCCCTATGCTTAAGGAGCCCCAGCCCCGTGGAGCCCTAGGCTTAGGGAGCCACAGCCCCGGGGAGCCCTAGGCTTAGGGAGCCCCAGCACCGGAGAGCCCTAGGCTTAGGGAGTCTCAGCCCTGGGAGCCCTAGGCTTAGGGAGCCCCAGCACCGGGGAGCCCTAGTTTTTGGAAGCCTCCGACCCGGGAGCCCTAGTCTTAGGGATTCCCAGCCCAGGGGAGCCCAAGGCTTAGGGAGCCCCAGCCCCGTGGAGCCCTATGCTTAGGGAGCCCCAGCCCCGCGGAGCCCTAGGCTTAGGGAGCCCCAGCACCGGGGAGCCCTAGGCTTAGGGAGTCTCAGCCCTGGGAGCCCTAGGCTTAGGGAGCCCCAGCACCGGAGAGCCCTAGTTTTTGGAAGCCTCCGACCCGGGAACCCTAGTCTTAGGGATTCCCAGCCCAGGGGAGCCCTAGGTTTAGGGAGCCCCAGCACGGGGGAGCCCTAGGCTTAGGGAGCCCCAGCCCCGGGGATCCCTAGGCTTAGGGAGCCCCAGCCCTGGGAGCCCTAGGCTTAGGGAGCCCCAGCCCCGTGGAGCCCTATGCTTAGGGAGCCCCGCACCGGGGAGCCCTAGGCTTCGGGAGCCTCAGCCCTGGGAGCCCTAGGCTTAGGGAGCCCCAGCCCCGTGGAGTCCTAAGCTTAGGTATCCCCACACCCGGGGAGCCCTAGGCTTAGGGACTCCAGCCCCGGGGAGCCCTAGGCTTAGGGAGCCCCAGCCCTGGGAGCCCTAGTCTTAGGGAGCCCCAGCCCAGTGGAGCACTATGCTTAGGGAGCCCCAGCCCCGGGGAGCCCTTGGCTTAGGGAGCCCCAGCCCCGGGGAGCCCTAGGCTTAGGGAGCCCCAGCACCGGGGAGCCCTAGGCTTAGGGAGCCTCAGCCCTGGGAGACCTAGGCTTAGGGAGACCCAGCACCGGGGAGCCCTAGTTTTTGGAAGCCTCCGACCCGGGAGCCCTAGTCTTAGGGATTCCCAGCCCAGGGGAGCCCTAGGGTTAGGGAGCCCCAGCACCGGGTAGCCCTAGGCTTAGGGAGCCCCAGCCCCGGGGAGCCCTAGGCTTAGGGAGCCCCAGAGACGGGAGCCCTAGGCTTAGGGAGCCCCAGCCCCGGGGAGCCCTAGGCTTAGGGAGCCTCAGCCCTGGGAGCCCTAGGCGTAAGGAGTCCCAGCCCCGTGGAGTCCTAGGCTTAGGTAGCCCCACACCCGTGTAGCCCTAGGCTTAGGGAGCCCCAGCCCCGGGGAGCCCTAGGCTTAGGGAGCCCGTGGAGACCTAGGCTTAGGGAGCCCAATCCCCGGGGAGCCCTAGGCTTAGGAAGCCCCAGCTCCGTGGAGCGCAAGGCTTAGTGAACCCCAGGCCCGGGGCGCCCTAGGCTTAGGGAGCCCCAGCCCCGGGAGACCTAGGCTTATGGAGCCCCAGCCCAGGGGAACACTAGGCTTAGGGAGCCCCAGCCCCGGGAAGTCCTAGCCCTAGGGTGCTCCAGCCCCGGGGAGCCCTAGGCTTAGGGAGTCCCAGCCCCGGGGAGCCCTAGGCTTAGGGAGCCTCAGCCCCGGGGAGCCCTAGCCTTAGGGAGCACCAGCCCCGTGGAGCCCTATGGTTAGGGAGCCCCAACCCCGGGGAGCACTAGGCTTAGGGAGCCCCAGCCCCGTGGGGCCCTAGGCTTAGGGAGCCCCAGCCCTGGGGAGAACTCGGATTAGGGAGCCCAAGCCCCGGGGAGCCCTTGGCTTAGGGGGCCCCAAACCTGGGGAACACGAGGCTTAAGGAAACCCAGCCCCGGGGAGCCCTATGCTTAGGGAGCCCCAGCCCCGTGGAGCCCTAGGCTTAGGGAGCCACAGCCCCGGGGAGCCCTAGGCTTAGGGAGGCCCAGTACCGGAGAGCCCTAGGCTTAGGGAGTCTCAGCCCTGGGAGCCCTAGGCTTAGGGAGTCCCAGCACCGTGGAGCCCTAGTTTTTGGAAGCCTCTGACCCGCGAGCCCTAGTCTTAGGGATTCCCATCCCAGGGGAGCACTAGGGTTAAGGAGCCCCAGCCCTGGGAGCCCAAGGCTTAGGGTTCCCCAGCCCCGAGAAGCCCTATTCTTAGGGAGACCCGTGGGGCCCTAGTCTTAGGGAGCCCCATCCCCGGGTAGCCCTAGGCTTAGGGAGCCCCCGGGAGGGCAGCCCTAGGCTAAGGGAGCCCCAGCCCTGTGGAACCCTAGCCTTATGGTGCCCCCTGGTGGGTAAATCTAGTCTTAGGTAGCCCTCGCCCTGGGGAGCCCTAGGCTTAGGGAGCCCCTGAGAGGGTAGCCCTAGGCTTAGGGAGCCCCAGCCCTGGGCAGCCGTAGACTTAGGGATCCTCAGCCCCGGGAGCCCTAGGCTTAGGGAGCACTCCCCCGGGTAGCCCTAGGCTTAGGGATTCCCAGACACGGGGAGCCCTAGGCTTAGGGAGCCCCAGCCCCGGGGAGCCCTAGGCTTAGGGAGCCTCAGCCCCGGGGAGCCCTAGGCTTAGGTAACCCTAGTCGGGGAGCCCAAGACTTAGGGAGCCCCAGCCCCGTGGAGCCCTAGGCTTAGGGAGCCCCAGCCCCGGGTAGCCCTAGGCTTAGGGAGCCCCAGCCCCGGGAAACCTTAAGCTTAGGGAGTCCCAGTCCCGTGGAGCCCAAGGCTTAGGGAGACCCAGCCCCGGGGAGCCCAAGTCTTAGGGAGCCCCAGCCCCAGGGAGCCATTGGCTTAGGGAGCCCCGTGGAGCCCTAGACCTAGAGAGCCCCAGCCCCGGGGAGCCCTAGGCTTAGGGAGCCCCAGCCCCGAGGATACCTAGCCTTAGGGAGCCCAAGCCCGGGGGAGCCCTAGGCTTAGAGATCCCAGACTAGGGGAGCCCTAGGCGTAGGGAGCCCCAGCACCGGGGAACCCTAGGCTTAGGGAGCCCAAGCCCCGAGGAGCCCTAGGCTTAGAGATCCCAGACTAGGGGAGCCCTAGGCTTAGGAGCCACAGCACCGGGGAACCCTAGGCTTAGGGAGCCCCAGCCCCGGGGAGACCTCAGATTAGGGAGCCCAGCCCCGGGGAGCCCTAGGCTTAGGGAGCCCCTGCCCCGAGGATCCCTAGCTTTAGGGTGCCCCAGCACCGGTGAGCCCTAGCCTTAGGGAGCCCCAGCCTAGGGGAGACATACGCTTAGGGAGCCCCAGCATCGGGGAACCCTAGGCTTAGGGAGCCCCAGCCCCGGGGAGCCCTAGGCTTAGGGAGCCCCAGGCCCGGGGAGTCCTAGGCTTAGGGAGCCCCAGCACCGGGGAGCCCTAGGCTTACGGAGTCTCAGCCCTGAGAACCCTAGGCTTAGGGAGCCCCAGCACCAGGGAGCCCTAATTTTTGGAAGCCTCCGACCCGGGAGCCCTAGTCTTAGGGATTCCCAGCCCAGGGGAGCCCTAGGGTTAGGGAGCCCCAGCACCGGGGAGCCCTAGGCTTAGAGAGCCCCAGCCCCGGGGAGCCCTAGGCTTAGGGAGCCCCAGCCCTGGGATCCCTATGGTTAGGGAGCCCCAGCCCCGTGGAGCCCTATGCTTAGGGAGCCCCAGCCCCGGGGAGCCCTAGGCTTAGGGAGCCCCAGCCCCGGGGAGCCCTAGGCTTATGGAGCCCCAGACCCGGGGAGCCCTAGGCTTAGGGAGCCTCAGCACTGGGAGCCCTAGGCTTAGGGAGCCCCAGCCCCGTGGAGTCCTAGGCTTAGGTAGCCCCACACCCGGGGAGCCCTAGGCTTAGGGAGCCCCAGCCCCGGGGAGCCCTAGGCTTAGGGAGCCCCAGCCTTGGGAGCCCAAGGCTTAGGGAGCCCCAGCCCCGTGGAGCCCTATGCTTAGGGAGTCCCAGCCCCGAAGCCCTAGGCTTAGGGAGCCCCAGCCCCGGGGAGCCCTAGGCTTAGGGAGCCCCAGCATCGGGGAGCCCTAGATTAGGGAGCCTCAGCCCTGGGAGCCCTAGGCTTAGGGAGACCCAGCACCGGGAGCCCTAGTTTTTGGAAGCCTCCGACCTGGGAGCCCTAGTCTTAGGGATTCCCAGCCTAGGGGAGCCCTAGGGTTAGGGAGCCCCAGCACCGGGTAGCCCTAGGCTTAGGGAGCCCCAGCCCCGGGGAGCCCTAGGATTAGGGAGCCCCAGGCCTGGGAGTCCTAGGCTTAGGGAGCCCCAGCCCCGTGGAGCCCTATGCTTAGGGAGCCCCAGCCCCGGGGAGCCCTAGGCTTAGGGTGCCCCAGCCCCGGGAGCCCTAGGCTTAGGGAGCCCAAGCCCCGGGGAGCCCTAGGCTTAGGGAGCCTCAGCCCTGGGTGCCCGAGGCTTAGGGAGCCCCAGCCCCGTGGAGTACTAGGCTTAGGTAGCCCCACACCCGGGGAGCCCTAGGCTTAGGGAGCCCCGTGGAGACCTAGGCTTAGGGAGCCGAATCCCCGCGTAGCCCTAGGCTTAGGGAGCCCCAGCCCCGTGGAGCGCAAGGCTTAGTGAGCCCCAGGCCCGGAGCGCCCAAGGCTTAGGGTGCCCCAGCCCCGGGGAGCCCTAGGCTTAGGGAGCCCCACCCCAGGGAGACCTAGGCTTAGGGAGCCCCAGCCGCGGGATCCCTAGGCTTATGGAGCCCCAGCCCCGGGGAACACTAGGCTTAGGGAGCCCCAGCCCCGGGAAGCCCTAGGCTTAGGGAGCTCCAGCCCCGGGGAGCCCTAGGCTTAGGGAGTCCCAGCCCCGGGGAGCCCTAGGCTTAGGGAGCCACATCCCCGGGGAGCCATAGCCTTAGGGAGACCCGTGGGTCCCTAGTCTTAGGGAGCCCCATCCCCGGGTAGCCCTAGGCTTAGGGAGCCCCCGGGAGGGCAGCCCTAGGCTAAGGGAGCCCCAGCCCTGTGGAACCCTAGCCTTATGGTGCCCCCTGGTGGGTAAATCTAGTCTTAGGTAGCCCTCGCCCTGGGGAGCCCTAGGCTTAGGGAGCCCCTGAGAGGGTAGCCCTAGGCTTAGGGAGCCCCAGCCCTGGGCAGCCGTAGACTTAGGGATCCTCAGCCCCGGGAGCCCTAGGCTTAGGGAGCACTCCCCCGGGTAGCCCTAGGCTTAGGGATTCCCAGACACGGGGAGCCCTAGGCTTAGGGAGCCCCAGCCCCGGGGAGCCCTAGGCTTAGGGAGCCTCAGCCCCGGGTAGCCCTAGGCTTAGGTAACCCTAGTCGGGGAGCCCAAGACTTAGGGAGCCCCAGCCCCGTGGAGCCCTAGGCTTAGGGAGCCCCAGCCCCGGGTAGCCCTAGGCTTAGGGAGCCCCAGCCCCGGGAAACCTTAAGCTTAGGGAGTCCCAGTCCCGTGGAGCCCAAGGCTTAGGGAGACCCAGCCCCTGGGAGCCCAAGTCTTAGGGAGCCCCAGCCCCAGGGAGCCATTGGCTTAGGGAGCCCCGTGGAGCCCTAGACCTAGAGAGCCCCAGCCCCGGGGAGCCCTAGGCTTAGGGAGCCCCAGCCCCGAGGATACCTAGCCTTAGGGAGCCCAAGCCCCGGGGAGCCCTAGGCTTAGAGATCCCAGACTAGGGGAGCCCTAGGCGTAGGGAGCCCCAGCACCGGGGAACCCTAGGCTTAGGGAGCCCAAGCCCCGAGGAGCCCTAGGCTTAGAGATCCCAGACTAGGGGAGCCCTAGGCTTAGGGAGCCACAGCACCGGGGAACCCTAGGCTTAGGGAGCCCCAGCCCCGGGGAGACCTCGGATTAGGGAGCCCAGCCCCGGGGAGCCCTAGGCTTAGGGAGCCCCTGCCCCGAGGATCCCTAGCTTTAGGGTGCCCCAGCACCGGTGAGCCCTAGCCTTAGGGAGCCCCAGCCTAGGGCAGACATACGCTTAGGGAGCCCCAGCATCGGGGAACCCTAGGCTTAGGGAGCCCCAGCCCCGGGGAGCCCTTGGCTTAGGGGGCCCCAAACCCGGGGAGCCCGAGGCTTAAGGAATCCCAGCCCCGGGGAGCCCTATGCTTAGGGAACCCCAGCCCCGGGTAGACCTAGGCTTAGGGAGCCCCAGCCCCGGGGAGCCCTAGGCTTAGGGAGCCCCAGCACCGGGGAGCCCTAGGCTTAGGGAGCCCCAGCCCTGGGAGCCCTTGGCTTAGGTAGCCCCAGCCCCGTGGAGCCTTATGCTTAGGGAGCCCCAACCCCGGGGAGCACTAGGCTTAGGGAGCCCCAGCCCGGGGGAGCCCTAGGCTTAGAGATCCCAGACTAGGGGAGCCCTAGGCTTAGGGAGCCCCAGCACCGGGGAACCCTAGGCTTAGGGAGCCCAAGCCCCGGGGAGCCCTAGGCTTAGAGATCCCAGACTAGGGGAGCCCTAGGCTTAGGGAGCCCCAGCACCGGGGAACCCTAGGCTTAGGGAGCCCCAGCCCCGGGGAGACCTCGGATTAGGGAGCCCCAGCCCCGGGGAGCCCTAGGCTTAGGGAGCCCCTGCCCCAAGGATCCCTAGCTTTAGGGTGCCCCAGCACCGGTGAGCCCTAGCCTTAGGGAGCCCCAGCCTAGGGGAGACATACGCTTAGGGAGCCCCAGCATCGGGGAACCCTAGGCTTAGGGAGCCCCAGCACCGGGGAGCCCTAGGCTTAGGGAGCCCCAGCACCGGGGAGCCCTAGGCTTAGGGAGCCCCAGCCCTGGGAGCCCTTGGCTTAGGTAGCCCCAGCCCCGTGGAGCCTTATGCTTAGGGAGCCCCAACCCCGGGGAGCACTAGGCTTAGGGAGCCCCAGCCCCGGGGAGCCCTAGGCTTAGAGATCCCAGACTAGGGGAGCCCTAGGCTTAGGGAGCCCCAGCACCGGGGAACCCTAGGCTTAGGGAGCCCAAGCCCCGGGGAGCCCTAGGCTTAGAGATCCCAGACTAGGGGAGCCCTAGGCTTAGGGAGCCCCAGCACCGGGGAACCCTAGGCTTAGGGAGCCCCAGCCCCGGGGAGCCCTAGGCTTAGGGAGCCTCAGCCCCGGGGAGCCCTAGGCTTAGGTAACCCTAGTCGGGGAGCCCAAGACTTAGGGAGCCCCAGCCCCGTGGAGCCCTAGGCTTAGGGAGCCCCAGCCCCGGGTAGCCCTAGGCTTAGGGAGCCCCAGCCCCGGGAAACCTTAAGCTTAGAGAGTCCCAGTCCCGTGGAGCCCAAGGCTTAGGGAGACCCAGCCCCTGGGAGCCCAAGTCTTAGGGAGCCCCAGCCCCAGGCAGCCATTGGCTTAGGGAGCCCCGTGGAGCCCTAGACCTAGAGAGCCCCAGCCCCGGGGAGCCCTAGGCTTAGGGAGCCCCAGCCCCGAGGATACCTAGCCTTAGGGAGCCCAAGCCCCGGGGAGCCCTAGGCTTAGAGATCCCAGACTAGGGGAGCCCTAGGCGTAGGGAGCCCCAGCACCGGGGAACCCTAGGCTTAGGGAGCCCAAGCCCCGAGGAGCCCTAGGCTTAGAGATCCCAGACTAGGGGAGCCCTAGGCTTAGGGAGCCACAGCACCGGGGAACCCTAGGCTTAGGGAGCCCCAGCCCCGGGGAGACCTCGGATTAGGGAGCCCAGCCCCGGGGAGCCCTAGGCTTAGGGAGCCCCTGCCCCGAGGATCCCTAGCTTTAGGGTGCCCCAGCACCGGTGAGCCCTAGCCTTAGGGAGCCCCAGCCTAGGGCAGACATACGCTTAGGGAGCCCCAGCATCGGGGAACCCTAGGCTTAGGGAGCCCCAGCCCCGGGGAGCCCTTGGCTTAGGGGGCCCCAAACCCGGGGAGCCCGAGGCTTAAGGAATCCCAGCCCCGGGGAGCCCTATGCTTAGGGAACCCCAGCCCCGGGTAGACCTAGGCTTAGGGAGCCCCAGCCCCGGGGAGCCCTAGGCTTAGGGAGCCCCAGCACCGGGGAGCCCTAGGCTTAGGGAGCCCCAGCCCTGGGAGCCCTTGGCTTAGGTAGCCCCAGCCCCGTGGAGCCTTATGCTTAGGGAGCCCCAACCCCGGGGAGCACTAGGCTTAGGGAGCCCCAGCCCCGGGGAGCCCTAGGCTTAGAGATCCCAGACTAGGGGAGCCCTAGGCTTAGGGAGCCCCAGCACCGGGGAACCCTAGGCTTAGGGAGCCCAAGCCCCGGGGAGCCCTAGGCTTAGAGATCCCAGACTAGGGGAGCCCTAGGCTTAGGGAGCCCCAGCACCGGGGAACCCTAGGCTTAGGGAGCCCCAGCCCCGGGGAGACCTCGGATTAGGGAGCCCCAGATCCGGGGAGCCCTAGGCTTAGGGAGCCCCTGCCCCAAGGATCCCTAGCTTTAGGGTGCCCCAGCACCGGTGAGCCCTAGCCTTAGGGAGCCCCAGCCTAGGGGAGACATACGCTTAGGGAGCCCCAGCATCGGGGAACCCTAGGCTTAGGGAGCCCCAGCACCGGGGAGCCCTAGGCTTAGGGAGCCCCAGCACCGGGGAGCCCTAGGCTTAGGGAGCCCCAGCCCTGGGAGCCCTTGGCTTAGGTAGCCCCAGCCCCGTGGAGCCTTATGCTTAGGGAGCCCCAACCCCGGGGAGCACTAGGCTTAGGGAGCCCCAGCCCCGGGGAGCCCTAGGCTTAGAGATCCCAGACTAGGGGAGCCCTAGGCTTAGGGAGCCCCAGCACCGGGGAACCCTAGGCTTAGGGAGCCCAAGCCCCGGGGAGCCCTAGGCTTAGAGATCCCAGACTAGGGGAGCCCTAGGCTTAGGGAGCCCCAGCACCGGGGAACCCTAGGCTTAGGGAGCCCCAGCCCCGGGGAGACCTCGGATTAGGGAGCCCCAGCCCCGGGGAGCCCTAGGCTTAGGGAGCCCCTGCCCCAAGAATCCCTAGCTTTAGGGTGCCCCAGCACCGGTGAGCCCTAGCCTTAGGGAGCCCCAGCCTAGGGGAGACATACGCTTAGGGAGCCCCAGCATCGGGGAACCCTAGGCTTAGGGAGCCCCAGCCCCGGGGAGCCCTTGGCTTAGGGGGCCCCAAACCCGGGGAGCCCGAGGTTTAAGGAATCCCAGCCCCGGGGAGCCCTATGCTTAGGGAACCCCAGCCCCGGGGAGACCTAGGCTTAGGGAGCCCCAGCCCCGGGGAGCCCTAGGCTTAGGGAGCCCCAGCACCGGAGAGCCCTAGGCTTAGGGAGCCCCAGCCCTGGGAGCCCTTGGCTTAGGTAGCCCCAGCCCCGTGGAGCCTTATGCTTAGGGAGCCCCAACCCCGGGGAGCACTAGGCTTAGGGAGCCCCAGCCCCGGGGAGCCCTAGGCTTAGGGAGCCCCAGCCCCGGGGAGACCTCGGATTAGGGAGCCCAAGCCCCGGGGAGCCCTTGGCTTAGGGGGCCCCAAACCCGGGGAACACGAGGCTTAAGGAAACCCAGCCCCGGGGAGCCCTATGCTTAAGGAGCCCCAGCCCCGTGGAGCCCTAGGCTTAGGGAGCCACAGCCCCGGGGAGCCCTAGGCTTAGGGAGCCCCAGCACCGGAGAGCCCTAGGCTTAGGGAGTCTCAGCCCTGGGAGCCCTAGGCTTAGGGAGCCCCAGCACCGGGGAGCCCTAGTTTTTGGAAGCCTCCGACCCGGGAGCCCTAGTCTTAGGGATTCCCAACCCAGGGGAGCACTAGGGTTAGGGAGCCCCAGCCCTGGGAGCCCAAGGCTTAGGGAGCCCCAGCCCCGTGGAGCCCTATGCTTAGGGAGCCCCAGCCCCGCGGAGCCCTAGGCTTAGGGAGCCCCAGCACCGGGGAGCCCTAGGCTTAGGGAGTCTCAGCCCTGGGAGCCCTAGTCTTAGGGAGCCCCAGCACCGGGGAGCCCTAGTTTTTGGAAGCCTCCGACCCGGGAACCCTAGTCTTAGGGATTCCCAGCCCAGGGGAGCCCTAGGTTTAGGGAGCCCCAGCACCGGGGAGCCCTAGGCTTAGGGACCCCCAGCCCCGGGGATCCCTAGGCTTAGGGAGCCCCAGCCCTGGGAGCCCTAGGCTTAGGGAGCCCCAGCCCCGTGGAGCCCTATGCTTAGGGAGCCCCGCCCCGGGGAGCCCTAGGCTTAGGGAGCCCCAGCCCCGGGGAGCCCTAGTCTTAGAGAGCCCCAGCCCCGGGGAGCCCTAGGCTTAGGGAGCCTCAGCCCTGGGAGCCCTAGGCTTAGGGAGCCCCAGCCCCGTGGAGTCCTAAGCTTAGGTATCCCCACACGCGGGGAGCCCTAGGCTTAGGGACTCCAACCCCGGGGAGCCCTAGGCTTAGGGAGCCCCAGCCCTGGGAGCCCTAGTCTTAGGGAGCCCCAGCCCAGTGGAGCACTATGCTTAGGGAGCCCCAGCCCCGGGGAGCCCTTGGCTTAGGGAGCCCCAGCCCCGGGGAGCCCTAGGCTTAGGGAGCCCCAGCACCGGGGAGCCCTAGGCTTAGGGAGCCTCAGCCCTGGGAGACCTAGGCTTAGGGAGACCCAGCACCGGGGAGCCCTAGTTTTTGGAAGCCTCCGACCCGGGAGCCCTAGTCTTAGGGATTCCCAGCCCAGGGAGCCCTAGGGTTAGGGAGCCCCAGCACCGGGTAGCCCTAGGCTTAGGGAGCCCCAGCCCCGGGGAGCCCTAGGCTTAGGGAGCCCCAGCCACGGGAGCCCTAGGCTTAGGGAGCCCCAGCCCCGGGGAGCCCTAGGCTTAGGGAGCCTCAGCCCTGGGAGCCCTAGGCGTAAGGAGTCCCAGCCCCGTGGAGTCCTAGGCTTAGGTAGCCCCACACCCGGGTAGCCCTAGGCTTAGGGAGCCCCAGCCCCGGGGAGCCCTAGGCTTAGGGAGCCCGTGGAGACCTAGGCTTAGGGAGCCCAATCCCCGGGGAGCCCTAGGCTTAGGAAGCCCCAGCTCCGTGGAGCGCAAGGCTTAGTGAACCCCAGGCCCGAGGCGCCCTAGGCTTAGGGAGCCCCAGCCCGGGGAGACCTAGGCTTATGGAGCCCCAGCCCAGGGGAACACTAGGCTTAGGGAGCCCCAGCCCCGGGAAGTCCTAGCCTTAGGGTGCTCCAGCCCCGGGGAGCCCTAGGCTTAGGGAGTCCCAGCCCCGGGGAGTCCTAGGCTTAGGGAGCCTCAGCCCCGGGGAGACCTAGCCTTAGAGAGCACCAGCCCCGTGGAGCCCTATGCTTAGGGAGCCCCAACCCCGGGGAGCACTAGGCTTAGGGAGCCCCAGCCCCGGGGGGCCCTAGGCTTAGGGAGCCCCAGCCCCGTGGAGCCCTAGGCTTAGGGAGCCACAGCCCCGGGGAGCCCTAGGCTTAGGGCGGCCCAGTACCGGAGAGCCATAGGCTTAGGGAGTCTCAGCCCTGGGAGCCCTAGGCTTAGGGAGTCCCAGCACCGTGGAGCCCTAGTTTTTGGAAGCCTCCGACCCGCGAGCCCTAGTCTTAGGGATTCCCATCCCAGGGGAGCACTAGGGTTAAGGAGCCCCAGCCCTGGGAGCCCAAGGCTTAGGGTTCCCCAGCCCCGTGGAGCCCTATGCTTATGGAGCCCCAGCCCCGGGGAGCCCTAGGCTTAGGGAGCCCCAGCACCGGGAAGCAGTAGGCTTAGGGAGTCTCAGCCCTGGGAGCCCTAGGCTTAGGGTGCCCCAGCACCGGGGAGCCCTAGTTTTTGGAAGCCTCCGACCCGGGAACCCTAGTCTTAGGGATTCCCAGCCCAGGGGAGCCCTAGGGTTAGGGAGCCCCAGCACGGGGGAGCCCTAGGCTTAGGGAGCCCCAGCCCCGGGGAGCCCTAGGCTTAGGGAGCCCCAGCCCTGGGAGCCCTAGACTTAGGGAGCCCCAGCCCCGTGGAGCCCTAGGCTTAGGGAGCCCCAGCCCCGTGGAGTCCTAGGCTTAGGTAGCCCCACACCCGGGAGCCCTAGGCTTAGGGAGCCCCAGCCCCGGGGAGCCCTAGGCTTAGGGAGCCCCAGCCTTGGGAGCCCAAGGCTTAGGGAGCCCCAGTCCCATGGAGCCCTATGCTTAGGGAGTCCCAGCCCCGGGAGCCCTAGGCTTAGGGAGCCCCAGCCCCGGAGAGCCCTAGGCTTAGGGAGCCCCAGCATCGGGGAGCCCTAGATTTGGTAGCCTCAGCCCTGGGAGCCCTAGGCTTAGGGAGACCCAGCACCGGGAGCCCTAGTTTTTGGAAGCCTCCGAACTGGGAGCCCTAGTCTTAGGGATTCCCAGCCCAGGGGAGCCCTAGGGTTAGGGAGCCCCAGCACCGGGTAGCCCTAGGCTTAGGGAGCCCCAGCCCCGGGGAGCCCTAGGATTAGGGAGCCCAAGGCCTGGGAGTCCTAGGCTTAGGGAGCCCCAGCCCCGTGGAGCCCTATGCTTAGGGAGCCCCAGCCCCGGGGAGCCCTAGGCTTAGGGAGCCTCAGCCCTGGGTGCCCTAGGCTTAGGGAGCCCCAGCCCCGTGGAGCGCAAGGCTTAGTGAGCCCCAGGCCCGGGGCGCCCTAGGCTTAGGGTGCCCCAGCCCCGGGGAGCCCTAGGCTTAGGGAGCCCCACCCCAGGGAGACCTAGGCTTAGGGAGCCCCAGCCCCGGGATCCCTAGGCTTATGGAGCCCCAGCCCCGGGGAACACTAGGCTTAGGGATCCCCAGCCACGGGAAGCCCTAGGCTTAGGGAGCTCCAGCCCCGGGGAGCCCTAGGCTTAGGGAGTCCCAGCCCCGGGGAGCCCTAGGCTTAGGGAGCCACATCCCCGGGGAGCCATAGCCTTAGGGAGACCCGTGGGTCCCTAGTCTTAAGGAGCCCCATCCCCGGGTAGCCCTAGGCTTAGGGAGCCCCCGGGAGGGCAGCCCTAGGCTAAGGGAGCCCCAGCCCTGTGGAACCCTAGCCTTATGTTGTCCCCTGGTGGGTAAATCTAGTCTTAGGTAGCCCTCGCCCTGGGGAGCCCTAGGCTTAGGGAGCCCCTGAGAGGGTAGCCCTAGGCTTAGGGAGCCCCAGCCCTGGGCAGCCCTAGACTTAGGGATCCTCAGACCCGGGAGCCCTAGGATTAGGGAGCACTCCCCCGGGTAGCCCTAGGCTTAGGGATTCCCAGACACGGGGAGCCCTAGGCTTAGGGAGCCCCAGCCCCGGGGAGCCCTAGGCTTAGGGAGCCTCAGCCCCGGGGAGCCGTAGGCTTAGGTAACCCTAGTCGGGGAGCCCAAGACTTAGGGAGCCCCAGCCCCGTGGAGCCCTAGGCTTAGGGAGCCCCAGCCCCGGGTAGCCCTAGGCTTAGGGAGCCCCAGCCCCGGGAAACCTTAAGCTTAGGGAGTCCCAGTCCCGTGGAGCCCAAGGCTTAGGGAGACCCAGCCCCGGGGAGCCCAAGTCTTAGGGAGCCCCAGCCCCAGGGAGCCATTGGCTTAGGGAGCCCCGTGGAGCCCTAGACCTAGAGAGCCCCAGCCCCGGGGAGCCCTAGGCTTAGGGAGCCCCAGCCCCGAGGATACCTAGCCTTAGGGAGCCCAAGCCCGGGGGAGCCCTAGGCTTAGAGATCCCAGACTAGGGGAGCCCTAGGCGTAGGGAGCCCCAGCACCGGGGAACCCTAGGCTTAGGGAGCCCCAGCCCCGAGGATACCTAGCCTTAGGGAGCCCAAGCCCCGGGGAGCCCTAGGCTTAGAGATCCCAGACTAGGGGAGCCCTAGGCGTAGGGAGCCCCAGCACCGGGGAACCCTAGGCTTAGGGAGCCCAAGCCCCGGGGAGCACTAGGCTTAGAGATCCCAGACTAGGGGAGCCCTAGGCTTAGGGAGCCACAGCACCGGGGAACCCTAGGCTTAGGGAGCCCCAGCCCCGGGGAGACCTAGGCTTAGGGAGCCCCTGCCCCGAGGATCCCTAGCTTTAGGGTGCCCCAGCACCCGTGAGCCCTAGCCTTAGGGAGCCCCAGCCTAGGGGAGACATACGCTTAGGGAGCCCCAGCATCGGGGAACCCTAGGCTTAGGGAGCCCCAGCCCCGGGGAGCCCTTGGCTTAGGGGGCCCCAAACCCGGGGAGCCCGAGGCTTAAGGAATCCCAGCCCCGGAGAGCCCTATGCTTAGGGAGCCCCAGCCCCGGGGAGCCCTAGGCTTAGGGAGCCCCAGCACCGGGGAGCCCTAGGCTTAGGGAGCCCCAGCCCTGGGAGCCCTTGGCTTAGGTAGCCCCAGCCCCGTGGAGCCTTATGCTTAGGGAGCCCCAACCCCGGGGAGCACTAGGCTTAGGGAGCCCCAGCCCCGGGGAGCCCTAGGCTTAGAGATCCCAGACTAGGGGAGCCGTAGGCTTAGGGAGCCCCAGCACCGGGGAACCCTAGGCTTAGGGAGCCCAAGCCCCGGGGAGCCCTAGGCTTAGAGATCCCAGACTAGGGGAGCCCTAGGCTTAGGGAGCCCCAGCACCGGGGAACCCTAGGCTTAGGGAGCCCCAGCCCCGGGGAGACCTCGGATTAGGGAGCCCCAGCCCCGGGGAGCCCTAGGCTTAGGGAGCCCCTGCCCCAAGGATCCCTAGCTTTAGGGTGCCCCAGCACCGGTGAGCCCTAGCCTTAGGGAGCCCCAGCCTAGGGGAGACATACGCTTAGAGAGCCCCAGCATCGGGGAACCCTAGGCTTAGGGAGCCCCAGCCCCGGGGAGCCCTTGGCTTAGGGGGCCCCAAACCCGGGGAGCCCGAGGCTTAAGGAATCACAGCCCCGGGGAGCCCTATGCTTAGGGAACCCCAGCCCCGGGGAGACCTAGGCTTAGGGAGCCCCAGCCCCGGGGAGCCCTAGGCTTAGGGAGCCCCAGCACCGGAGAGCCCTAGGCTTAGGGAGCCCCAGCCCTGGGAGCCCTTGGCTTAGGTAGCCCCAGCCCCGTGGAGCCTTATGCTTAGGGAGCCCCAACCCCGGGGAGCACTAGGCTTAGGGAGCCCCAGAACCGGGGAGCCTTAGGCTTAGGGAGCCCCAGCCCCGGGGAGACCTCGGATTAGGGAGCCCAAGCCCCGGGGAGCCCTTGGCTTAGGGGGCCCCAAACCCGGGGAACACGAGGCTTAAGGAAACCCAGCCCCGGGGAGCCCTATGCTTAAGGAGCCCCAGCCCGGTGGAGCCCTAGGCTTAGGGAGCCACAGCCCCGGGGAGCCCTAGGCTTAGGGAGCCCCAGCACCGGAGAGCCCTAGGCTTAGGGAGTCTCAGCCTTGGGAGCCCTAGGCTTAGGGAGCCCCAGCACCGGGGAGCCCTAGTTTTTGGAAGCCTCCGACCCGGGAGCCCTAGTCTTAGGGATTCCCAGCCCAGGGGAGCACTAGGGTTAGGGAGCCCCAGCCCTGGGAGCCCAAGGCTTAGGGAGCCCCAGCCCCGTGGAGCCCTATGCTTAGGGAGCCCCAGCCCCGCGGAGCCCTAGGCTTAGGGAGCCCCAGCACCGGGGAGCCCTAGGCTTAGGGAGTCTCAGCCCTGGGAGCCCTAGGCTTAGGGAGCCCAAGCACCGGGGATCCCTAGTTTTTGGAAGCCTCCGACCCGGGAACCCTAGTCTTAGGGATTCCCAGCCCAGGGGAGCACTAGGGTTAGGGAGCCCCAGCCCTGGGAGCCCAAGGCTTAGGGAGCCCCAGCCCCGTGGAGCCCTATGCTTAGGGAGCCCCAGCCCCGCGGAACCCTAGGCTTAGGGAGCCCCAGCACCGGGGAGCCCTAGGCTTAGGGAGTCTCAGCCCTGGGAGCCCTAGGCTTAGGGAGCCCCAGCACCGGGGAGCCCTAGTTTTTGGAAGCCTCCGACCCGGGAACCCTAGTCTTAGGGATTCCCAGCCCAGGGGAGCCCTAGGTTTAGGGAGCCCCAGCACGGGGGAGCCCTAGGCTTAGGGAGCCCCAGCCCCGGGGATCCCTAGGCTTAGGGAGCCCCAGCCCTGGGAGCCCTAGGCTTAGGGAGCCCCAGCCCCGTGGATCCCTATGCTTAGGGAGCCCCGCCCCGGGGAGCCCTAGGCTTAGGGAGCCCCAGCCCCGGGGAGCCCTAGTCTTAGGGAGCCCCAGCCCCGGGGAGTCCTAGGCTTAGGGAGCCTCAGCCCTGGGAGCCCTAGGCTTAGGGAGCCCCAGCCCCGTGGAGTCCTAAGCTTAGGTAGCCCCACACCCGGGGAGCCCTAGGCTTAGGGACTCCAGCCCCGGGGAGCCCTAGGCTTAGGGAGCCCCAGCCCTGGGAGCCCTAGTCTTAGGGAGCCCCAGCCCAGTGGAGCACTATGCTTAGGGAGCCCCAGCTCCGGGGAGCCCTAGGCTTAGGGAGCCCCAGCCCCGGGGAGCCCTAGGCTTAGGGAGCCCCAGCACCGGGGAGCCCTAGGCTTAGGGAGCCTCAGCCCTGGGAGACCTAGGCTTAGGGAGACCCAGCACCGGGGAGCCCTAGTTTTTGAATGCCTCCGACCCGGGAGCCCTAGTCTTAGGGATTCCCAGCCCAGGGGAGCCCTAGGGTTAGGGAGCCCCAGCACCGGGTAGCCCTAGGCTTAGGGAGCCCCAGCCCCGGGGAGCCCTAGGCTTAGGGAGCCCCAGCCACGGGAGCCCTAGGCTTAGGGAGCCCCAGCCCCGGGGAGCCCTAAGCTTAGGGAGCCTCAGCCCTGGGAGCCCTAGGCGTAAGGAGTCCCAGCCCCGTGGAGACCTAGGCTTAGGTAGCCCCACACCCGGGTAGCCCTAGGCTTAGGGAGCCCCAGCCCCGGGGAGACCTAGGCTTAGGGAGCCCGTGGAGACCTAGGCTTAGGGAGCCCAATCCCCGGGGAGCCCTAGGCTTAGGAAGCCCCAGCTCCGTGGAGCGCAAGGCTTAGTGAACCCCAGGCCCGGGGCGCCCTAGGCTTAGGGAGCCCCAGCCCCGGGAGACCTAGGCTTATGGAGCCCCAGCCCAGGGGAACACTAGGCTTAGGGAGCCCCAGCCCCGGGAAGTCCTAGGCTTAGGGTGCTCCAGCCCCGGGGAGCCCTAGGCTTAGGGAGTCCCAGCCCCGGGGAGCCCTAGGCTTAGGGAGCCTCAGCCCCGGGGAGCCCTAGCCTTAGGGAGCCCCAGCCCCGTGGAGCCCTATGCTTAGGGAGCCCCAACCCCGGGGAGCACTAGGCTTAGGGAGCCCCAGCCCCGGGGTCCCTAGGCTTAGGGAGCCCCAGCCCCGGGGAGACCTCGGATTAAGGAGCCCAAGCCCCGGGGAGCCCTTGTCTTAGGGGGCCCCAAACCTGGGGAACACGAGGCTTAAGGAAACCCAGCCCCGCGGAGCCCTATGCTTAGGGAGCCCCAGCCCCGTGGAGCCCTAGGCTTAGGGAGCCACAGCCCCGGGGAGCCCTAGGCTTAGGGAGGCCCAGTACCGGAGAGCCCTAGGCTTAGGGAATCTCAGCCCTGGGATCCCTAGGCTTAGGGAGTCCCATCCCAGGGGAGCACTAGGGTTAAGGAGCCCCAGCCCTGGGAGCCCAAGGCTTAGGGTTCCCCAGCCCCGTGGAGCCCTATGCTTATGGAGCCCCAGCCCCGGGGAGCCCTAGGCTTAGGGAGCCCCAGCACCGGGGAGCAGTAGGCTTAGGGAGTCTCAGCCCTGGGAGCCCTAGGCTTAGGGTGCCCCAGCACCGGGGAGCCCTAGTTTTTGGAAGCCTCCGACCCGGGAACCCTAGTCTTAGGGATTCCCAGCCCAGGGGAGCCCTAGGGTTAGGGAGCCCCAGCAGGGCGGAGCCCTAGGCTTAGGGAGCCCCAGCCCCGGGGAGCCCTAGGCTTAGGGAGCCCAGCCCTGGGAGCCCTAGTCTTAGGGAGCCCCAGCCCCGTGGAGCCCTAGGCTTAGGGAGCCACAGCCACGGGGAGCCCTAGGCTTAGGGAGCCCTATCCCCTGGAAGACCTAGGCTTAGGTAGCCCCAGTCCCGAGGAGCCCAAGGCTTAGGGAACCCCAGCCCGGGGAGCCCAAAGCTTAGGTAGCCCCAGCACCGGGGAGCCCTAGGCTTAGGGAGTCTCAGCCCTGGGAGCCCTAGGCTTAGGGAGCCCCAGCACCGGGGAGCCCTATGCTTAGGGAGCCCCGCCCCGGGGAGCCCTAGGCTTAGGGAGCCCCAGCCCCGGGGAGCCCTAGTCTTAGGGAGCCCCAGCCCCGGGGAGCCCTAGGCTTAGGGAGCCTCAGCCCTGGGAGCCCTAGGCTTAGGGAGCCCCAGCCCTGTGGAGTCCTAAGCTTAGGTAGCCCCACACCCGGGGAGCCCTAGGCTTAGGGACTCCAGCCCCGGGGAGCCCTAGGCTTAGGGAGCCCCAGCCCTGGGAGCCCTAGTCTTAGGGAGCCCCAGCCCAGTGGAGCACTATGCTTAGGGAGCCCCAGCCCCGGGGAGCCCTAGGCTTAGGGAGCCCCAGCCCCGGGGAGCCCTAGGCTTAGGGAGCCCCAGCACCGGGGAGCCCTAGGCTTAGGGAGCCCCAGCACCGGGGAGCCCTAGGCTTAGGGAGCCTCAGCCCTGGGAGACCTAGGCTTAGGGAGACCCAGCACCGGGGAGCCCTAGTTTTTGGAAGCCTCCGACCCGGGAGCCCTAGTCTTAGGGATTCCCAGCCCAGGGGAGCCCTAGGGTTAGGGAGCCCCAGCACCGGGTAGCCCTAGGCTTAGGGAGTCCCAGCCGCGGGGAGCCCTAGACCTAGAGAGCCCCAGCCCCGGGGAGCCCTAGGCTTAGGGAGCCCCAGCCCCGAGGATACCTAGCCTTAGGGAGCCCAAGCCCCGGGGAGCCCTAGGCTTAGAGATCCCAGACTAGGGGAGCCCTAGGCGTAGGGAGCCCCAGCACCGGGGAACCCTAGGCTTAGGGAGCCCAAGCCCCGGGGAGCACTAGGCTTAGAGATCCCAGACTAGGGGAGCCCTAGGCTTAGGGAGCCACAGCACCGGGGAACCCTAGGCTTAGGGAGCCCCAGCCCCGGGGAGACCTAGGCTTAGGGAGCCCCTGCCCCGAGGATCCCTAGCTTTAGGGTGCCCCAGCACCCGTGAGCCCTAGCCTTAGGGAGCCCCAGCCTAGGGGAGACATACGCTTAGGGAGCCCCAGCATCGGGGAACCCTAGGCTTAGGGAGCCCCAGCCCCGGGGAGCCCTTGGCTTAGGGGGCCCCAAACCCGGGGAGCCCGAGGCTTAAGGAATCCCAGCCCCGGAGAGCCCTATGCTTAGGGAGCCCCAGCCCCGGGGAGCCCTAGGCTTAGGGAGCCCCAGCACCGGGGAGCCCTAGGCTTAGGGAGCCCCAGCCCTGGGAGCCCTTGGCTTAGGTAGCCCCAGCCCCGTGGAGCCTTATGCTTAGGGAGCCCCAACCCCGGGGAGCACTAGGCTTAGGGAGCCCCAGCCCCGGGGAGCCCTAGGCTTAGAGATCCCAGACTAGGGGAGCCCTAGGCTTAGGGAGCCCCAGCACCGGGGAACCCTAGGCTTAGGGAGCCCAAGCCCCGGGGAGCCCTAGGCTTAGAGATCCCAGACTAGGGGAGCCCTAGGCTTAGGGAGCCCCAGCACAGGGGAACCCTAGGCTTAGGGAGCCCCAGCCCCGGGGAGACCTCGGATTAGGGAGCCCCAGCCCCGGGGAGCCCTAGGCTTAGGGAGCCCCTGCCCCAAGGATCCCTAGCTTTAGGGTGCCCCAGCACCGGTGAGCCCTAGCCTTAGGGAGCCCCAGCCTAGGGGAGACATACGCTTAGGGAGCCCCAGCATCGGGGAACCCTAGGCTTAGGGAGCCCCAGCCCCGGGGAGCCCTTGGCTTAGGGGGCCCCAAACCCGGGGAGCCCGAGGCTTAAGGAATCACAGCCCCGGGGAGCCCTATGCTTAGGGAACCCCAGCCCCGGGGAGACCTAGGCTTAGGGAGCCCCAGCCCCGGGGAGCCCTAGGCTTAGGGAGCCCCAGCACCGGAGAGCCCTAGGCTTAGGGAGCCCCAGCCCTGGGAGCCCTTGGCTTAGGTAGCCCCAGCCCCGTGGAGCCTTATGCTTAGGGAGCCCCAACCCCGGGGAGCACTAGGCTTAGGGAGCCCCAGAACCGGGGAGCCTTAGGCTTAGGGAGCCCCAGCCCCGGGGAGACCTCGGATTAGGGAGCCCAAGCCCCGGGGAGCCCTTGGCTTAGGGGGCCCCAAACCCGGGGAACACGAGGCTTAAGGAAACCCAGCCCCGGGGAGCCCTATGCTTAAGGAGCCCCAGCCCGGTGGAGCCCTAGGCTTAGGGAGCCACAGCCCCGGGGAGCCCTAGGCTTAGGGAGCCCCAGCACCGGAGAGCCCTAGGCTTAGGGAGTCTCAGCCTTGGGAGCCCTAGGCTTAGGGAGCCCCAGCACCGGGGAGCCCTAGTTTTTGGAAGCCTCCGACCCGGGAGCCCTAGTCTTAGGGATTCCCAGCCCAGGGGAGCACTAGGGTTAGGGAGCCCCAGCCCTGGGAGCCCAAGGCTTAGGGAGCCCCAGCCCCGTGGAGCCCTATGCTTAGGGAGCCCCAGCCCCGCGGAGCCCTAGGCTTAGGGAGCCCCAGCACCGGGGAGCCCTAGGCTTAGGGAGTCTCAGCCCTGGGAGCCCTAGGCTTAGGGAGCCCAAGCACCGGGGATCCCTAGTTTTTGGAAGCCTCCGACCCGGGAACCCTAGTCTTAGGGATTCCCAGCCCAGGGGAGCACTAGGGTTAGGGAGCCCCAGCCCTGGGAGCCCAAGGCTTAGGGAGCCCCAGCCCCGTGGAGCCCTATGCTTAGGGAGCCCCAGCCCCGCGGAGCCCTAGGCTTAGGGAGCCCCAGCACCGGGGAGCCCTAGGCTTAGGGAGTCTCAGCCCTGGGAGCCCTAGGCTTAGGGAGCCCCAGCACCGGGGAGCCCTAGTTTTTGGAAGCCTCCGACCCGGGAACCCTAGTCTTAGGGATTCCCAGCCCAGGGGAGCCCTAGGTTTAGGGAGCCCCAGCACGGGGGAGCCCTAGGCTTAGGGAGCCCCAGCCCCGGGGATCCCTAGGCTTAGGGAGCCCCAGCCCTGGGAGCCCTAGGCTTAGGGAGCCCCAGCCCCGTGGATCCCTATGCTTAGGGAGCCCCGCCCCGGGGAGCCCTAGGCTTAGGGAGCCCCAGCCCCGGGGAGCCCTAGTCTTAGGGAGCCCCAGCCCCGGGGAGTCCTAGGCTTAGGGAGCCTCAGCCCTGGGAGCCCTAGGCTTAGGGAGCCCCAGCCCCGTGGAGTCCTAAGCTTAGGTAGCCCCACACCCGGGGAGCCCTAGGCTTAGGGACTCCAGCCCCGGGGAGCCCTAGGCTTAGGGAGCCCCAGCCCTGGGAGCCCTAGTCTTAGGGAGCCCCAGCCCAGTGGAGCACTATGCTTAGGGAGCCCCAGCTCCGGGGAGCCCTAGGCTTAGGGAGCCCCAGCCCCGGGGAGCCCTAGGCTTAGGGAGCCCCAGCACCGGGGAGCCCTAGGCTTAGGGAGCCTCAGCCCTGGGAGACCTAGGCTTAGGGAGACCCAGCACCGGGGAGCCCTAGTTTTTGGATGCCTCCGACCCGGGAGCCCTAGTCTTAGGGATTCCCAGCCCAGGGGAGCCCTAGGGTTAGGGAGCCCCAGCACCGGGTAGCCCTAGGCTTAGGGAGCCCCAGCCCCGGGGAGCCCTAGGCTTAGGGAGCCCCAGCCACGGGAGCCCTAGGCTTAGGGAGCCCCAGCCCCGGGGAGCCCTAAGCTTAGGGAGCCTCAGCCCTGGGAGCCCTAGGCGTAAGGAGTCCCAGCCCCGTGGAGACCTAGGCTTAGGTAGCCCCACACCCGGGTAGCCCTAGGCTTAGGGAGCCCCAGCCCCGGGGAGACCTAGGCTTAGGGAGCCCGTGGAGACCTAGGCTTAGGGAGCCCAATCCCCGGGGAGCCCTAGGCTTAGGAAGCCCCAGCTCCGTGGAGCGCAAGGCTTAGTGAACCCCAGGCCCGGGGCGCCCTAGGCTTAGGGAGCCCCAGCCCCGGGAGACCTAGGCTTATGGAGCCCCAGCCCAGGGGAACACTAGGCTTAGGGAGCCCCAGCCCCGGGAAGTCCTAGGCTTAGGGTGCTCCAGCCCCGGGGAGCCCTAGGCTTAGGGAGTCCCAGCCCCGGGGAGCCCTAGGCTTAGGGAGCCTCAGCCCCGGGGAGCCCTAGCCTTAGGGAGCCCCAGCCCCGTGGAGCCCTATGCTTAGGGAGCCCCAACCCCGGGGAGCACTAGGCTTAGGGAGCCCCAGCCCCGGGGTCCCTAGGCTTAGGGAGCCCCAGCCCCGGGGAGACCTCGGATTAAGGAGCCCAAGCCCCGGGGAGCCCTTGTCTTAGGGGGCCCCAAACCTGGGGAACACGAGGCTTAAGGAAACCCAGCCCCGCGGAGCCCTATGCTTAGGGAGCCCCAGCCCCGTGGAGCCCTAGGCTTAGGGAGCCACAGCCCCGGGGAGCCCTAGGCTTAGGGAGGCCCAGTACCGGAGAGCCCTAGGCTTAGGGAATCTCAGCCCTGGGAGCCCTAGGCTTAGGGAGTCCCATCCCAGGGGAGCACTAGGGTTAAGGAGCCCCAGCCCTGGGAGCCCAAGGCTTAGGGTTCCCCAGCCCCGTGGAGCCCTATGCTTATGGAGCCCCAGCCCCGGGGAGCCCTAGGCTTAGGGAGCCCCAGCACCGGGGAGCAGTAGGCTTAGGGAGTCTCAGCCCTGGGAGCCCTAGGCTTAGGGTGCCCCAGCACCGGGGAGCCCTAGTTTTTGGAAGCCTCCGACCCGGGAACCCTAGTCTTAGGGATTCCCAGCCCAGGGGAGCCCTAGGGTTAGGCAGCCCCAGCAGGGGGGAGCCCTAGGCTTAGGGAGCCCCAGCCCCGGGGAGCCCTAGGCTTAGGGAGCCCAGCCCTGGGAGCCCTAGTCTTAGGGAGCCCCAGCCCCGTGGAGCCCTAGGCTTAGGGAGCCACAGCCACGGGGAGCCCTAGGCTTAGGGAGCCCTATCCCCTGGAAGACCTAGGCTTAGGTAGCCCCAGTCCCGAGGAGCCCAAGGCTTAGGGAACCCCAGCCCGGGGAGCCCAAAGCTTAGGTAGCCCCAGCACCGGGGAGGCCTAGGCTTAGGGAGTCTCAGCCCTGGGAGCCCTAGGCTTAGGGAGCCCCAGCCCCGTGGAGCCCTATGCTTAGGGAGCCCCGCCCCGGGGAGCCCTAGGCTTAGGGAGCCCCAGCCCCGGGGAGCCCTAGTCTTAGGGAGCCCCAGCCCCGGGGAGTCCTAGGCTTAGGGAGCCTCAGCCCTGGGAGCCCTAGGCTTAGGGAGCCCCAGCCCCGTGGAGTCCTAAGCTTAGGTAGCCCCACACCCGGGGAGCCCTAGGCTTAGGGACTCCAGCCCCGGGGAGCCCTAGGCTTAGGGAGCCCCAGCCCTGGGAGCCCTAGTCTTAGGGAGCCCCAGCCCAGTGGAGCACTATGCTTAGGGAGCCCCAGCTCCGGGGAGCCCTAGGCTTAGGGAGCCCCAGCCCCGGGGAGCCCTAGGCTTAGGGAGCCCCAGCACCGGGGAGCCCTAGGCTTAGGGAGCCTCAGCCCTGGGAGACCTAGGCTTAGGGAGACCCAGCACCGGGGAGCCCTAGTTTTTGGATGCCTCCGACCCGGGAGCCCTAGTCTTAGGGATTCCCAGCCCAGGGGAGCCCTAGGGTTAGGGAGCCCCAGCACCGGGTAGCCCTAGGCTTAGGGAGCCCCAGCCCCGGGGAGCCCTAGGCTTAGGGAGCCCCAGCCACGGGAGCCCTAGGCTTAGGGAGCCCCAGCCCCGGGGAGCCCTAAGCTTAGGGAGCCTCAGCCCTGGGAGCCCTAGGCGTAAGGAGTCCCAGCCCCGTGGAGACCTAGGCTTAGGTAGCCCCACACCCGGGTAGCCCTAGGCTTAGGGAGCCCCAGCCCCGGGGAGACCTAGGCTTAGGGAGCCCGTGGAGACCTAGGCTTAGGGAGCCCAATCCCCGGGGAGCCCTAGGCTTAGGAAGCCCCAGCTCCGTGGAGCGCAAGGCTTAGTGAACCCCAGGCCCGGGGCGCCCTAGGCTTAGGGAGCCCCAGCCCCGGGAGACCTAGGCTTATGGAGCCCCAGCCCAGGGGAACACTAGGCTTAGGGAGCCCCAGCCCCGGGAAGTCCTAGGCTTAGGGTGCTCCAGCCCCGGGGAGCCCTAGGCTTAGGGAGTCCCAGCCCCGGGGAGCCCTAGGCTTAGGGAGCCTCAGCCCCGGGGAGCCCTAGCCTTAGGGAGCCCCAGCCCCGTGGAGCCCTATGCTTAGGGAGCCCCAACCCCGGGGAGCACTAGGCTTAGGGAGCCCCAGCCCCGGGGTCCCTAGGCTTAGGGAGCCCCAGCCCCGGGGAGACCTCGGATTAAGGAGCCCAAGCCCCGGGGAGCCCTTGTCTTAGGGGGCCCCAAACCTGGGGAACACGAGGCTTAAGGAAACCCAGCCCCGCGGAGCCCTATGCTTAGGGAGCCCCAGCCCCGTGGAGCCCTAGGCTTAGGGAGCCACAGCCCCGGGGAGCCCTAGGCTTAGGGAGGCCCAGTACCGGAGAGCCCTAGGCTTAGGGAATCTCAGCCCTGGGAGCCCTAGGCTTAGGGAGTCCCATCCCAGGGGAGCACTAGGGTTAAGGAGCCCCAGCCCTGGGAGCCCAAGGCTTAGGGTTCCCCAGCCCCGTGGAGCCCTATGCTTATGGAGCCCCAGCCCCGGGGAGCCCTAGGCTTAGGGAGCCCCAGCACCGGGGAGCAGTAGGCTTAGGGAGTCTCAGCCCTGGGAGCCCTAGGCTTAGGGTGCCCCAGCACCGGGGAGCCCTAGTTTTTGGAAGCCTCCGACCCGGGAACCCTAGTCTTAGGGATTCCCAGCCCAGGGGAGCCCTAGGGTTAGGGAGCCCCAGCAGGGGGGAGCCCTAGGCTTAGGGAGCCCCAGCCCCGGGGAGCCCTAGGCTTAGGGAGCCCAGCCCTGGGAGCCCTAGTCTTAGGGAGCCCCAGCCCCGTGGAGCCCTAGGCTTAGGGAGCCACAGCCACGGGGAGCCCTAGGCTTAGGGAGCCCTATCCCCTGGAAGACCTAGGCTTAGGTAGCCCCAGTCCCGAGGAGCCCAAGGCTTAGGGAACCCCAGCCCGGGGAGCCCAAAGCTTAGGTAGCCCCAGCACCGGGGAGCCCTAGGCTTAGGGAGTCTCAGCCCTGGGAGCCCTAGGCTTAGGGAGCCCCAGCCCCGTGGAGCCCTATGCTTAGGGAGCCCCGCCCCGGGGAGCCCTAGGCTTAGGGAGCCCCAGCCCCGGGGAGCCCTAGTCTTAGGGAGCCCCAGCCCCGGGGAGCCCTAGGCTTAGGGAGCCTCAGCCCTGGGAGCCCTAGGCTTAGGGAGCCCCAGCCCTGTGGAGTCCTAAGCTTAGGTAGCCCCACACCCGGGGAGCCCTAGGCTTAGGGACTCCAGCCCTGGGAGCCCTAGGCTTAGGGAGCCCCAGCCCTGGGAGCCCTAGTCTTAGGGAGCCCCAGCCCAGTGGAGCACTATGCTTAGGGAGCCCCAGCCCCGGGGAGCCCTAGGCTTAGGGAGCCCCAGCCCCGGGGAGCCCTAGGCTTAGGGAGCCCCAGCACCGGGGAGCCCTAGGCTTAGGGAGCCTCAGCCCTGGGAGACCTAGGCTTAGGGAGACCCAGCACCGGGGAGCCCTAGTTTTTGGAAGCCTCCGACCCGGGAGCCCTAGTCTTAGGGATTCCCAGCCCAGGGGAGCCCTAGGGTTAGGGAGCCCCAGCACCGGGTAGCCCTAGGCTTAGGGAGCCCCAGCCCCGGGGAGACCTCGGATTAAGGAGCCCAAGCCCCGGGGAGCCCTTGTCTTAGGGGGCCCCAAACCTGGGGAACACGAGGCTTAAGGAAACCCAGCCCCGCGGAGCCCTATGCTTAGGGAGCCCCAGCCCCGTGGAGCCCTAGGCTTAGGGAGCCACAGCCCCGGGGAGCCCTAGGCTTAGGGAGGCCCAGTACCGGAGAGCCCTAGGCTTAGGGAATCTCAGCCCTGGGAGCCCTAGGCTTAGGGAGTCCCATCCCAGGGGAGCACTAGGGTTAAGGAGCCCCAGCCCTGGGAGCCCAAGGCTTAGGGTTCCCCAGCCCCGTGGAGCCCTATGCTTATGGAGCCCCAGCCCCGCGGAGCCCTAGGCTTAGGGAGCCCCAGCACCGGGGAGCAGTAGGCTTAGGGAGTCTCAGCCCTGGGAGCCCTAGGCTTAGGGTGCCCCAGCACCGGGGAGCCCTAGTTTTTGGAAGCCTCCGACCCGGGAACCCTAGTCTTAGGGATTCCCAGCCCAGGGGAGCCCTAGGGTTAGGGAGCCCCAGCAGGGGGGAGCCCTAGGCTTAGGGAGCCCCAGCCCCGGGGAGCCCTAGGCTTAGGGAGCCCAGCCCTGGGAGCCCTAGTCTTAGGGAGCCCCAGCCCCGTGGAGCCCTAGGCTTAGGGAGCCACAGCCACGGGGAGCCCTAGGCTTAGGGAGCCCTATCCCCTGGAAGACCTAGGCTTAGGTAGCCCCAGTCCCGAGGAGCCCAAGGCTTAGGGAACCCCAGCCCGGGGAGCCCAAAGCTTAGGTAGCCCCAGCACCGGGGAGCCCTAGGCTTAGGGAGTCTCAGCCCTGGGAGCCCTAGGCTTAGGGAGCCCCAGCCCCGTGGAGCCCTATGCTTAGGGAGCCCCGCCCCGGGGAGCCCTAGGCTTAGGGAGCCCCAGCCCCGGGGAGCCCTAGTCTTAGGGAGCCCCAGCCCCGGGGAGCCCTAGGCTTAGGGAGCCTCAGCCCTGGGAGCCCTAGGTTTAGGGAGCCCCAGCCCTGTGGAGTCCTAAGCTTAGGTAGCCCCACACCCGGGGAGCCCTAGGCTTAGGGACTCCAGCCCCGGGGAGCCCTAGGCTTAGGGAGCCCCAGCCCTGGGAGCCCTAGTCTTAGGGAGCCCCAGCCCAGTGGAGCACTATGCTTAGGGAGCCCCAGCCCCGGGGAGCCCTAGGCTTAGGGAGCCCCAGCCCCGGGGAGCCCTAGGCTTAGGGAGCCCCAGCACCGGGGAGCCCTAGGCTTAGGGAGCCTCAGCCCTGGGAGACCTAGGCTTAGGGAGACCCAGCACCGGGGAGCCCTAGTTTTTGGAAGCCTCCGACCCGGGAGCCCTAGTCTTAGGGATTCCCAGCCCAGGGGAGCCCTAGGGTTAGGGAGCCCCAGCACCGGGTAGCCCTAGGCTTAGGGAGCCCCAGCCACGGGAGCCCTAGGCTTAGGGAGCCCCAGCCCTGGGGAGCCCTAGGCTTAGGGAGCCTCAGCCCTGGGAGCCCTAGGCGTAAGGAGTCCCAGCCTCGTGGAGTCCTAGGCTTAGGTAGCCCCACACCCGGGGAGCCCTAGGCTTAGGGAGCCCAATCCCCGGGGAGCCCTAGGCTTAGGAAGCCCCAGCTCCGTGGAGCGCAAGGCTTAGTGAACCCCAGGCCCGGGGCGCCCTAGGCTTAGGGAGCCCCAGCCCCGGGAGACCTAGGCTTATGGAGCCCCAGCCCAGGGGAACACTAGGCTTAGGGAGCCCCAGCCCCGGGAAGTCCTAGGCTTAGTGTGCTCCAGCCCCGGGGAGCCCTAGGCTTAGGGAGTCCCAGCCCCGGGGAGCCCTAGGCTTAGGGAGCCCCAGCCCCGGTGGGCCCTAGGCTTAGGGAGCCCCAGCCCCGGGGAGACCTCGGATTGGGAGCCCAAGCCCCGGGGAGCCCTTGGCTTAGGGGTCCCAAACCTGGGGAACACGAGGCTTAAGGAAACCCAGCCCCGGGGAGCCCTATGCTTAGGGAGCCCCAGCCCCGTGGAGCCCTAGGCTTAGGGAGCCACAGCCCCGGGGAGCCCTAGGCTTAGGGAGGCCCAGCACCGGAGAGCCCTAGGCTTAGGGAGTCTCAGCCCTGGGAGCCCTAGGCTTAGGGAGTCCCAGCACCGTGGAGCCCTAGTTTTTGGAAGCCTCCGACCCGCGAGCCCTAGTCTTAGGGATTCCCATCCCAGGGGAGCACTAGGGTTAAGGAGCCCCAGCCCTGGGAGCCCAAGGCTTAGGGTTCCCCAGCCCCGTGGAGCCCTATGCTTATGGAGTCCCAGCCCCGGGGAGCCCTAGGCTTAGGGAGCCCCAGCACCGGGGAGCAGTAGGCTTAGGGAGTCTCAGCCCTGGGAGCCCTAGGCTTAGGGTGCCCCAGCACCGGGGAGCCCTAGTTTTTGGAAGCCTCCGACCCGGGAACCCTAGTCTTAGGGATTCCCAGCCCAGGGGAGCCCTAGGGTTAGGGAGCCCCAGCACGGGGGAGCCCTAGGCTTAGGGAGCCCCAGCCCTGGGGAGCCCTAGGCTTAGGGAGCTCCAGCCCTGGGAGCCCTAGTCTTAGGGAGCCCCAGCCCCGGGGAGACCTAGGCTTAGGGAGCCCCTGCCCCGAGGATCCCTAGCTTTAGGGTGCCCCAGCACCGGTGAGCCCTAGCCTTAGGGAGCCCCAGCCTAGGGGAGACATACGCTTAGGGAGCCCCAGCATCGGGGAACCCTAGGCTTAGGGAGCCCCAGCCCCGGGGAGCCCTTGGCTTAGGGGGCCCCAAACCCGGGGAGCCCGAGGCTTAAGGAATCCCAGCCCCGGAGAGCCCTATGCTTAGGGAGCCCCAGCCCCGGGGAGCCCTAGGCTTAGGGAGCCCCAGCACCGGGGAGCCCTAGGCTTAGGGAGCCCCAGCCCTGGGAGCCCTTGGCTTAGGTAGCCCCAGCCCCGTGGAGCCTTATGCTTAGGGAGCCCCAACCCCGGGGAGCACTAGGCTTAGGGAGCCCCAGCCCCGGGGAGCCCTAGGCTTAGAGATCCCAGACTAGGGGAGCCCTAGGCTTAGGGAGCCCCAGCACCGGGGAACCCTAGGCTTAGGGAGCCCAAGCCCCGGGGAGCCCTAGGCTTAGAGATCCCAGACTAGGGGAGCCCTAGGCTTAGGGAGCCCCAGCACCGGGGAACCCTAGGCTTAGGGAGCCCCAGCCCCGGGGAGACCTCGGATTAGGGAGCCCCAGCCCCGGGGAGCCCTAGGCTTAGGGAGCCCCTGCCCCAAGGATCCCTAGCTTTAGGGTGCCCCAGCACCGGTGAGCCCTAGCCTTAGGGAGCCCCAGCCTAGGGGAGACATACGCTTAGGGAGCCCCAGCATCGGGGAACCCTAGGCTTAGGGAGCCCCAGCCCCAGGGAGCCCTTGGCTTAGGGGGCCCCAAACCCGGGGAGCCCGAGGCTTAAGGAATCACAGCCCCGGGGAGCCCTATGCTTAGGGAACCCCAGCCCCGGGGAGACCTAGGCTTAGGGAGCCCCAGCCCCGGGGAGCCCTAGGCTTAGGGAGCCCCAGCACCGGAGAGCCCTAGGCTTAGGGAGCCCCAGCCCTGGGAGCCCTTGGCTTAGGTAGCCCCAGCCCCGTGGAGCCTTATGCTTAGGGAGCCCCAACCCCGGGGAGCACTAGGCTTAGGGAGCCCCAGAACCGGGGAGCCTTAGGCTTAGGGAGCCCCAGCCCCGGGGAGACCTCGGATTAGGGAGCCCAAGCCCCGGGGAGCCCTTGGCTTAGGGGGCCCCAAACCCGGGGAACACGAGGCTTAAGGAAACCCAGCCCCGGGGAGCCCTATGCTTAAGGAGCCCCAGCCCGGTGGAGCCCTAGGCTTAGGGAGCCACAGCCCCGGGGAGCCCTAGGCTTAGGGAGCCCCAGCACCGGAGAGCCCTAGGCTTAGGGAGTCTCAGCCTTGGGAGCCCTAAGCTTAGGGAGCCCCAGCACCGGGGAGCCCTAGTTTTTGGAAGCCTCCGACCCGGGAGCCCTAGTCTTAGGGATTCCCAGCCCAGGGGAGCACTAGGGTTAGGGAGCCCCAGCCCTGGGAGCCCAAGGCTTAGGGAGCCCCAGCCCCGTGGAGCCCTATGCTTAGGGAGCCCCAGCCCCGCGGAGCCCTAGGCTTAGGGAGCCCCAGCACCGGGGAGCCCTAGGCTTAGGGAGTCTCAGCCCTGGGAGCCCTAGGCTTAGGGAGCCCAAGCACCGGGGATCCCTAGTTTTTGGAAGCCTCCGACCCGGGAACCCTAGTCTTAGGGATTCCCAGCCCAGGGGAGCACTAGGGTTAGGGAGCCCCAGCCCTGGGAGCCCAAGGCTTAGGGAGCCCCAGCCCCGTGGAGCCCTATGCTTAGGGAGCCCCAGCCCCGCGGAGCCCTAGGCTTAGGGAGCCCCAGCACCGGGGAGCCCTAGGCTTAGGGAGTCTCAGCCCTGGGAGCCCTAGGCTTAGGGAGCCCCAGCACCGGGGAGCCCTAGTTTTTGGAAGCCTCCGACCCGGGAACCCTAGTCTTAGGGATTCCCAGCCCAGGGGAGCCCTAGGTTTAGGGAGCCCCAGCACGGGGGAGCCCTAGGCTTAGGGAGCCCCAGCCCCGGGGATCCCTAGGCTTAGGGAGCCCCAGCCCTGGGAGCCCTAGGCTTAGGGAGCCCCAGCCCCGTGGATCCCTATGCTTAGGGAGCCCCGCCCCGGGGAGCCCTAGGCTTAGGGAGCCCCAGCCCCGGGGAGCCCTAGTCTTAGGGAGCCCCAGCCCCGGGGAGTCCTAGGCTTAGGGAGCCTCAGCCCTGGGAGCCCTAGGCTTAGGGAGCCCCAGCCCCGTGGAGTCCTAAGCTTAGGTAGCCCCACACCCGGGGAGCCCTAGGCTTAGGGACTCCAGCCCCGGGGAGCCCTAGGCTTAGGGAGCCCCAGCCCTGGGAGCCCTAGTCTTAGGGAGCCCCAGCCCAGTGGAGCACTATGCTTAGGGAGCCCCAGCTCCGGGGAGCCCTAGGCTTAGGGAGCCCCAGCCCCGGGGAGCCCAAGGCTTAGGGAGCCCCAGCACCGGGGAGCCCTAGGCTTAGGGAGCCTCAGCCCTGGGAGACCTAGGCTTAGGGAGACCCAGCACCGGGGAGCCCTAGTTTTTGGATGCCTCCGACCCGGGAGCCCTAGTCTTAGGGATTCCCAGCCCAGGGGAGCCCTAGGGTTAGGGAGCCCCAGCACCGGGTAGCCCTAGGCTTAGGGAGCCCCAGCCCCGGGGAGCCCTAGGCTTAGGGAGCCCCAGCCACGGGAGCCCTAGGCTTAGGGAGCCCCAGCCCCGGGGAGCCCTAAGCTTAGGGAGCCTCAGCCCTGGGAGCCCTAGGCGTAAGGAGTCCCAGCCCCGTGGAGACCTAGGCTTAGGTAGCCCCACACCCGGGTAGCCCTAGGCTTAGGGAGCCCCAGCCCCGGGGAGACCTAGGCTTAGGGAGCCCGTGGAGACCTAGGCTTAGGGAGCCCAATCCCCGGGGAGCCCTAGGCTTAGGAAGCCCCAGCTCCGTGGAGCGCAAGGCTTAGTGAACCCCAGGCCCGGGGCGCCCTAGGCTTAGGGAGCCCCAGCCCCGGGAGACCTAGGCTTATGGAGCCCCAGCCCAGGGGAACACTAGGCTTAGGGAGCCCCAGCCCCGGGAAGTCCTAGGCTTAGGGTGCTCCAGCCCCGGGGAGCCCTAGGCTTAGGGAGTCCCAGCCCCGGGGAGCCCTAGGCTTAGGGAGCCTCAGCCCCGGGGAGCCCTAGCCTTAGGGAGCCCCAGCCCCGTGGAGCCCTATGCTTAGGGAGCCCCAACCCCGGGGAGCACTAGGCTTAGGGAGCCCCAGCCCCGGGGTCCCTAGGCTTAGGGAGCCCCAGCCCCGGGGAGACCTCGGATTAAGGAGCCCAAGCCCCGGGGAGCCCTTGTCTTAGGGGGCCCCAAACCTGGGGAACACGAGGCTTAAGGAAACCCAGCCCCGCGGAGCCCTATGCTTAGGGAGCCCCAGCCCCGTGGAGCCCTAGGCTTAGGGAGCCACAGCCCCGGGGAGCCCTAGGCTTAGGGAGGCCCAGTACCGGAGAGCCCTAGGCTTAGGGAATCTCAGCCCTGGGAGCCCTAGGCTTAGGGAGTCCCATCCCAGGGGAGCACTAGGGTTAAGGAGCCCCAGCCCTGGGAGCCCAAGGCTTAGGGTTCCCCAGCCCCGTGGAGCCCTATGCTTATGGAGCCCCAGCCCCGGGGAGCCCTAGGCTTAGGGAGCCCCAGCACCGGGGAGCAGTAGGCTTAGGGAGTCTCAGCCCTGGGAGCCCTAGGCTTAGGGTGCCCCAGCACCGGGGAGCCCTAGTTTTTGGAAGCCTCCGACCCGGGAACCCTAGTCTTAGGGATTCCCAGCCCAGGGGAGCCCTAGGGTTAGGGAGCCCCAGCAGGGGGGAGCCCTAGGCTTAGGGAGCCCCAGCCCCGGGGAGCCCTAGGCTTAGGGAGCCCAGCCCTGGGAGCCCTAGACTTAGGGAGCCCCAGCCCCGTGGAGCCCTAGGCTTAGGGAGCCACAGCCACGGGGAGCCCTAGGCTTAGGGAGCCCTATCCCCTGGAAGACCTAGGCTTAGGTAGCCCCAGTCCCGAGGAGCCCAAGGCTTAGGGAACCCCAGCCCGGGGAGCCCAAAGCTTAGGTAGCCCCAGCACCGGGGAGCCCTAGGCTTAGGGAGTCTCAGCCCTGGGAGCCCTAGGCTTAGGGAGCCCCAGCCCCGTGGAGCCCTATGCTTAGGGAGCCCCGCCCCGGGGAGCCCTAGGCTTAGGGAGCCCCAGCCCCGGGGAGCCCTAGTCTTAGGGAGCCCCAGCCCCGGGGAGCCCTAGGCTTAGGGAGCCTCAGCCCTGGGAGCCCTAGGCTTAGGGAGCCCCAGCCCTGTGGAGTCCTAAGCTTAGGTAGCCCCACACCCGGGGAGCCCTAGGCTTAGGGACTCCAGCCCCGGGGAGCCCTAGGCTTAGGGAGCCCCAGCCCTGGGAGCCCTAGTCTTAGGGAGCCCCAGCCCAGTGGAGCACTATGCTTAGGGAGCCCCAGCCCCGGGGAGCCCTAGGCTTAGGGAGCCCCAGCCCCGGGGAGCCCTAGGCTTAGGGAGCCCCGCACCGGGGAGCCCTAGGCTTAGGGAGCCTCAGCCCTGGGAGACCTAGGCTTAGGGAGACCCAGCACCGGGGAGCCCTAGTTTTTGGAAGCCTCCGACCCGGGAGCCCTAGTCTTAGGGATTCCCAGCCCAGGGGAGCCCTAGGGTTAGGGAGCCCCAGCACCGGGTAGCCCTAGGCTTAGGGAGCCCCAGCCCCGGGGAGCCCTAGGCTTAGGGAGCCCCAGCCACGGGAGCCCTAGGCTTAGGGAGCCCCAGCCTTGGGGAGCCCTAGGCTTAGGGAGCCTCAGCCCTGGGAGCCCTAGGCGTAAGGAGTCCCAGCCCCGTGGAGTCCTAGGCTTAGGTAGCCCCACACCCGGGGAGCCCTAGGCTTAGGGAGCCCAATCCCCGGGGAGCCCTAGGCTTAGGAAGCCCCAGCTCCGTGGAGCGCAAGGCTTAGTGATCCCCAGGCCCGGGGCGCTCTAGGCTTAGGGAGCCCCAGCCCCGGGAGACCTAGGCTTATGGAGCCCCAGCCCAGGGGAACACTAGGCTTAGGGAGCCCCAGCCCCGGGAAGTCCTAGGCTTAGTGTGCTCCAGCCCCGGGGAGCCCTAGTTTTTGGAAGCCTCCGACCCGGGAACCCTAGTCTTAGGGATTCCCAGCCCAGGGGAGCCCTAGGGTTAGGGAGCCCCAGCAGGGGGGAGCCCTAGGCTTAGGGAGCCCCAGCCCCGGGGAGCCCTAGGCTTAGGGAGCCCAGCCCTGGGAGCCCTAGACTTAGGGAGCCCCAGCCCCGTGGAGCCCTAGGCTTAGGGAGCCACAGCCACGGGGAGCCCTAGGCTTAGGGAGCCCTATCCCCTGGAAGACCTAGGCTTAGGTAGCCCCAGTCCCGAGGAGCCCAAGGCTTAGGGAACCCCAGCCCGGGGAGCCCAAAGCTTAGGTAGCCCCAGCACCGGGGAGCCCTAGGCTTAGGGAGTCTCAGCCCTGGGAGCCCTAGGCTTAGGGAGCCCCAGCCCCGTGGAGCCCTATGCTTAGGGAGCCCCGCCCCGGGGAGCCCTAGGCTTAGGGAGCCCCAGCCCCGGGGAGCCCTAGTCTTAGGGAGCCCCAGCCCCGGGGAGCCCTAGGCTTAGGGAGCCTCAGCCCTGGGAGCCCTAGGCTTAGGGAGCCCCAGCCCTGTGGAGTCCTAAGCTTAGGTAGCCCCACACCCGGTGAGCCCTAGGCTTAGGGACTCCAGCCCCGGGGAGCCCTAGGCTTAGGGAGCCCCAGCCCTGGGAGCCCTAGTCTTAGGGAGCCCCAGCCCAGTGGAGCACTATGCTTAGGGAGCCCCAGCCCCGGGGAGCCCTAGGCTTAGGGAGCCCCAGCCCCGGGGAGCCCTAGGCTTAGGGAGCCCCGCACCGGGGAGCCCTAGGCTTAGGGAGCCTCAGCCCTGGGAGACCTAGGCTTAGGGAGACCCAGCACCGGGGAGCCCTAGTTTTTGGAAGCCTCCGACCCGGGAGCCCTAGTCTTAGGGATTCCCAGCCCAGGGGAGCCCTAGGGTTAGGGAGCCCCAGCACCGGGTAGCCCTAGGCTTAGGGAGCCCCAGCCCCGGGGAGCCCTAGGCTTAGGGAGCCCCAGCCACGGGAGCCCTAGGCTTAGGGAGCCCCAGCCTTGGGGAGCCCTAGGCTTAGGGAGCCTCAGCCCTGGGAGCCCTAGGCGTAAGGAGTCCCAGCCCCGTGGAGTCCTAGGCTTAGGTAGCCCCACACCCGGGGAGCCCTAGGCTTAGGGAGCCCAATCCCCGGGGAGCCCTAGGCTTAGGAAGCCCCAGCTCCGTGGAGCGCAAGGCTTAGTGATCCCCAGGCCCGGGGCGCTCTAGGCTTAGGGAGCCCCAGCCCCGGGAGACCTAGGCTTATGGAGCCCCAGCCCAGGGGAACACTAGGCTTAGGGAGCCCCAGCCCCGGGAAGTCCTAGGCTTAGTGTGCTCCAGCCCCGGGGAGCCCTAGGCTTAGGGAGTCCCAGCCCCGGGGAGCCCTAGGCTTAGGGAGCCTCAGCCCCGGGGAGCCCTAGGCTTAGGGAGCCGCAGCCCCGTGGAGCCCTATGCTTAGGGAGCCCCAACCCCGGGGCGCACTAGGCTTAGGGAGCCCCAGCCCCGGGGGGCCCTAGGCTTAGGGAACCCCAGCCCCGGGGAGACCTCGGATTGGGAGCCCAAGCCCCGGGGAGCCCTTGGCTTAGGGGTCCCAAACCTGGGGAACACGAGGCTTAAGGAAACCCAGCCCCGGGGAGCCCTATGCTTAGGGAGCCCCAGCCCCGTGGAGCCCTAGGCTTAGGGAGCCACAGCCCCGGGGAGCCCTAGGCTTAGGGAGGCCCAGCACCGGAGAGCCCTAGGCTTAGGGAGTCTCAGCCCTGGGAGCCCTAGGCTTAGGGAGTCCCAGCACCGTGGAGCCCTAGTTTTTGGAAGCCTCCGACCCGCGAGCCCTAGTCTTAGGGATTCCCATCCCAGGGGAGCACTAGGGTTAAGGAGCCCCAGCCCTGGGAGCCCAAGGCTTAGGGTTCCCCAGCCCCGTGGAGCCCTATGCTTATGGAGTCCCAGCCCCGGGGAGCCCTAGGCTTAGGGAGCCCCAGCACCGGGGAGCAGTAGGCTTAGGGAGTCTCAGCCCTGGGAGCCCTAGGCTTAGGGTGCCCCAGCACCGGGGAGCCCTAGTTTTTGGAAGCCTCCGACCCGGGAACCCTAGTCTTAGGGATTCCCAGCCCAGGGGAGCCCTAGGGTTAGGGAGCCCCAGCACGGGGGAGCCCTAGGCTTAGGGAGCCCCAGCCCTGGGGAGCCCTAGGCTTAGGGAGCTCCAGCCCTGGGAGCCCTAGTCTTAGGGAGCCCCAGCCCCGTGGAGCCCTAGGCTTAGGGAGCCACAGCCCCGGGGAGCCCTAGGCTTAGGGAGCCCTATCCCCTGGAAGACCTAGGCTTAGGTAGCCCCAGTCCCGAGGAGCCCAAGGCTTAGGGAACCCCAGCTCGGGGAGCCCAAAGCTTAGGTAGCCCCAGCACCGGGGAACCCTAGGCTTAGGGAGTCTCAGCCCTGGGAGCCCTAGGCTTAGGGTGCCCCAGCACCGGGGAGCCCTAGTTTTTGGAAGCCTCCGACCCGCGAACCCTAGTCTTAGGGATTCCCAGCCCAGGGGAGCCCTAGGGTTAGGGAGCCCCAGCACGGGGGAGCCCTAGGCTTAGGGAGCCCCAGCCCCGGGGAGCCCTAGGCTTAGGGCGCCCCAGCCCTGGGAGCCCTAGGCTTAGGGAGCCCCAGCCCCGTGGAGCCCTATGCTTAGGGAGCCCCAGCACGGGGAGCCCTAGGCTTAGGGAGCCCCAGCCCCGGGGAGCCCTAGGCTTAGGGAGCCCCAGCCCCGGGGAGCCCTAGGCTTAGGGAGCCTCAGCCCTGGGAGCCCTAGGCTTAGGGAGCCCAAGCCCCGTGGAGTCCTAAGCTTAGGTAGCCCCACACCCGGGGAGCCCTAGGCTTAGGGACTCCAACCCCGGGGAGCCCTAGGCTTAGGGAGCCACAGCCACGGGGAGCCCTAGGCTTAGGGAGCCCTATCCCCTGGAAGACCTAGGCTTAGGTAGCCCCAGTCCCGAGGAGCCCAAGGCTTAGGGAACCCCAGCCCGGGGAGCCCAAAGCTTAGGTAGCCCCAGCACCGGGGAGCCCTAAGCTTAGCGAGTCTCAGCCCTGGGAGCCCTAGGCTTAGGGAGCCCCAGCCCCGTGGAGCCCTATGCTTAGGGAGCCCCGCCCCGGGGAGCCCTAGGCTTAGGGAGCCCCAGCCCCGGGGAGCCCTAGTCTTAGGGAGCCCCAGCCCCGGGGAGCCCTAGGCTTAGGGAGCCTCAGCCCTGGGAGCCCTAGGCTTAGGGAGCCCCAGCCCTGTGGAGTCCTAAGCTTAGGTAGCCCCACACCCGGGAGCCCTAGGCTTAGGGACTCCAGCCACGGGGAGCCCTAGGCTTAGGGAGCCCCAGCCCTGGGAGCCCTAGTCTTAGGGAGCCCCAGCCCAGTGGAGCACTATGCTTAGGGAGCCCCAGCCCCGGGGAGCCCTAGGCTTAGGGAGCCCCAGCCCCGGGGAGCCCTAGGCTTAGGGAGCCCCAGCACCGGGGAGCCCTAGGCTTAGGGAGCCTCAGCCCTGGGAGACCTAGGCTTAGGGAGACCCAGCACCGGGGAGCCCTAGTTTTTGGAAGCCTCCGACCCGGGAGCCCTAGTCTTAGGGATTCCCAGCCCAGGGGAGCCCTAGGGTTAGGGAGCCCCAGCACCGGGTAGCCCTAGGCTTAGGGAGCCCCAGCCCCGGGGAGCCCTAGGCTTAGGGAGCCCCAGCCACGGGAGCCCTAGGCTTAGGGAGCCCCAGCCCTGGGGAGCCCTAGGCTTAGGGAGCCTCAGCACTGGGAGCCCTAGGCGTAAGGAGTCCCAGCCCCGTGGAGTCCTAGGCTTAGGTAGCCCCAAACCCGGGGAGCCCTAGGCTTAGGGAGCCCAATCCCCGGGGAGCCCTAGGCTTAGGAAGCCCCAGCTCCGTGGAGCGCAAGGCTTAGTGAACCCCAGGCCCGGGGCGCCCCAGGCTTAGGGAGCCCCAGCCCCTGAGACCTAGGCTTATGGAGCCCCAGCCCAGGGGAACACTAGGCTTAGGGAGCCCCAGCCCCGGGAAGTCCTAGGCTTAGTGTGCTCCAGCCCCGGGGAGCCCTAGGCTTAGGGAGTCCCAGCCCCGGGGAGCCCTAGGCTTAGGGAGCCTCAGCCCCGTGGAGCCCTAGCCTTAGGGAGCCGCAGCCCCGTGGAGCCCTATGCTTAGGGAGCCCCAACCCCGGGGAGCACTAGGCTTAGGGAGCCCCAGCCCCGGGGGGCCCTAGGCTTAGGGAGCCCCAGCCCCGGGGAGACCTCGGATTGGGAGCCCAAGCCCCGGGGAGCCCTTGGCTTAGGGGTCCCAAACCTGGGGAACACGAGGCTTAAGGAAACCCAGCCCCGGGGAGCCCTATGCTTAGGGAGCCCCAGCCCCGTGGAGCCCTAGGCTTAGGGAGCCACAGCCCCGGGGAGCCCTAGGCTTAGGGAGGCCCAGCACCGGAGAGCCCTAGGCTTAGGGAGTCTCAGCCCTGGGAGCCCTAGGCTTAGGGAGTCCCAGCACCGTGGAGCCCTAGTTTTTGGAAGCCTCCGACCCGCGAGCCCTAGTCTTAGGGATTCCCATCCCAGGGGAGCACTAGGGTTAAGGAGCCCCAGCCCTGGGAGCCCAAGGCTTAGGGTTCCCCAGCCCCGTGGAGCCCTATGCTTATGGAGTCCCAGCCCCGGGGAGCCCTAGGCTTAGGGAGCCCCAGCACCGGGGAGCAGTAGGCTTAGGGAGTCTCAGCCCTGGGAGCCCTAGGCTTAGGGTGCCCCAGCACCGGGGAGCCCTAGCTTTTGGAAGCCTCCGACACGGGAACCCTAGTCTTAGGGATTCCCAGCCCAGGGGAGCCCTAGGGTTAGGGAGCCCCAGCACGGGGGAGCCCTAGGCTTAGGGAGCCCCAGCCCCGGGGAGCCCTAGGCTTAGGGAGCTCCAGCCCTGGGAGCCCTAGTCTTAGGGAGCCCCAGCCCCGTGGAGCCCTAGGCTTAGGGAGCCACAGCCCCGGGGAGCCCTAGGCTTAGGGAGCCCTATCCCCTGGAAGACCTAGGCTTAGGTAGCCCCAGTCCCGAGGAGCCCAAGGCTTAGGGAACCCCAGCCCGGGGAGCCCAAAGCTTAGGTAGCCCCAGCACCGGGGAACCCTAGGCTTAGGGAGTCTCAGCCCTGGGAGCCCTAGGCTTAGGGTGCCCCAGCACCGGGGAGCCCTAGTTTTTGGAAGCCTCCGACCCGCGAACCCTAGTCTTAGGGATTCCCAGCCCATGGGAGCCCTAGGGTTAGGGAGCCCCAGCACGGGGGAGACCTAGGCTTAGGGAGCCCCAGCCCCTGGGAGCCCTAGGCTTAGGGAGCCCCAGCCCCGTGGAGCCCTATGCTTAGGGAGCCCCAGCACGGGGAGCCCTAGGCTTAGGGAGGCCCAGCCCCGGGGAGCACTAGGCTTAGGGAGCCCCAGCCCCGGGGAGCCCTAGGCTTAGGGAGCCTCAGCCCTGGTAGCCCTAGGCTTAGGGAGCCCAAGCCCCGTGGAGTCCTAAGCTTAGGTAGCCCCACACCCGGGGAGCCCTAGGCTTAGGGACTCCAACCCCGGGGAGCCCTAGGCTTAGGGAGCCCCAGCCCTGGGAGCCCTAGTCTTAGGGAGCCCCAGCCCCGTGGAGCCCTATGCTTAGGGAGCCCCAGCCCCGGGGAGCCCAAGGCTTAGGGAGCCCCAGCCCCGGGGAGCCCTAGGCTTAGGGAGCCCAAGCCCCGGGGTGACCTCGGATTAGGGAGCCCCTGCCCCGGGGAGCCCTTGGCTTAGGGAGCCCCAGCCCCGAGAATCCCTAGCTTTAGGGTGCCCCAGCCCCGGTGAGCAGTAGCCTTAGGGAGCCCCAGCCTAGGGGAGACATACGCTTAGGTAGCCCCAGCATCGGGGAACCCTAGGCTTAGGGAGCCCCAGCCCCGGGGAGCCCTTGGCTTAGGGGGCCCCAAACCAGGGGAGCCCGAGGCTTAAGGAAACCCAGCCCCGGGGAGCCCTAGGCTTAGGGAGCCTAAGCCCCGGGGAGCCCAAGGCTTAGGGAGCCCCAGCACCGGGGAGCCCTAGGCTTAGGAAGCCCCAGCCCTGGGAGCCCTAGGCTTAGGGAGCCCCAGCCCCGTGGAGCCCTATGCTTAGGGAGCCACAACCCCGGGGAGCACTAGGCTTAGGGAGCCCCAGCCCCGGGGAGCCCTATGCTTAGGGAGCCCCAGCCCCGTGGAGCCCTAGTCTTAGGGAGCCACAGCCCCAGGGAGCCCTAGGCTTAGGGAGCCCCAGCACCGGAGAGCCCTAGGCTTAGGGAGTCTCAGCTCTGGGAGCCCTAGGCTTGGGGAGCCCCAGCACCGGGGAGCCCTAGTTTTTGGAAGCCTCCGACCCTGGAGCCCTAGTCTTAGGGATTCCCAGCCCAGGGGAGCACTACGGTTAGGGAGCCCCAGCCCTGGGAGCCCAAGGCTTAGGGAGCCCCAGCCCCGTGGAGCCCTATGCTTAGGGAGCCCCAGCCCCGGGGAGCCCTAGGCTTAGGGAGCCCCAGCACCGGGGAGCCCTAGGCTTAGGGAGTCTCAGCCCTGGGAGCCCTAGGCTTAGGGAGCCCCAGCACCGGGGAGCCCTAGTTTTTGGAAGCCTCCGACCCGGGAACCCTAGTCTTAGGGATTCCCAGCCCAGGGGAGCCCTAGGGTTAGGGAGCCCCAGCACGGGGGAGCCCTAGGCTTAGGGAGCCCCAGCCCCGGGGAGCCCTAGGCTTAGGGAGCCCGAGCCCGGGGAGCCCTAAGCTTAGGGAGCCTCAGCCCTGGGAGATCTAGGCTTAGGGAGCCCCAGCCCCGTGGAGTCCTAGGCTTAGGTAGCCCCACACCCGGGGAGAACTAGGCTTAGGGATTCCAGCCCCGGGGTGCCCTAGGCTTAGGGAGCCCCAGCCCAATGGAGCCCTATGCTTTGGGAGCCCCAGCCCCGGGGAGCCCTAGTCTTAGGGAGCCCCAGCCCCGTGAGCCCTATGCTTAGGGAGCCCCAGCCCCGGGGAGCCCTAGGCTTAGGGAGTCCCAGCCCCGGGGAGCCCTAGGCTTAGGGAGCCCCCGCACCGGGGAGCCCTAGGCTTAGGGAGCCTCAGCCCTGGGAGCCCTAGGCTTAGGGAGACCCAGCACCGGGGAGCCCTATTTTTTGGAAGCCTACGACCCGGGAGACCTAGTCTTAGGGATTCCCAGCCCAGGGGAGCCCTAGGGTTAGGGAGCCCCAGCACCGGGTAGCCCTAGGCTTAGGGAGCCCCAGCCCCGGGGAGCCCTAGGCTTAGGGAGCCCCAGCCACGGGAGCCCTAGGCTTAGGCAGCCCCAGCCCCGGGGAGCCCTAGGCTTAGGGAGCCTCAGCCCTGGGAGCCCTAGGCGTAAGGAGCCCCAGCCCCGTGGAGTCCTAGGCTTAGGGAGCCTCAGCCCCGGGGAGCCCTAGGCTTAGGGAACCCCAGCCCGGGGAGCCCTATTCTTAGGGAGCCCCAGCCCCGTGGAGCCCTAGGCTTAGGGAGCCCCAGCCCCGGGGAGCCCTAGGCTTAGGGAGCCCTATCCCCTGGAAGACCTAGGCTTAGGTAGCCCCAGTCCCGAGGAGCCCAAGGCTTAGGGAACCCCAGCCCGGGGAGCCCAAAGCTTAGGTAGCCCCAGCCCCGGGGATTCCTAGGCTAAGGGAGCCCCAGTCCCGGGGAGCCCTAGGCTTAGGTGCCCCAGACCAGGGGAGCCTTAGGCTTAGGGAGCCCCAGCCCCGGGGAGACCTAGGCTTAGGGAGTCCCAGTCGTGGGGAGCCCAAGGCTTAGGGAGACCCAGCCCCAGGGAGCCCTAGGGTTTGGGAATCCCCAGACCCGGGGAGCCCTAGTCTTAGGGAGCCCCAGCCCCGGGGAGCCCTAGGCTTAGAGAGCCCCAGCCCTGGGGAGCCCTAGGCTTAGAGAGCCCCTGGCCCGGGGAGCCACATACTTAGGGAGCCCCAGACCAGGGGAGCCCTAGGCTTAGGGAGCCACAGCCCCGGGGAGCCCTAGGCTTAGGGAGCCCCAGAACCGGAGAGCCCTAGGCTTAGGGAGTCTCAGCCCTGGGAGCCCTAGTCTTAGGGATTCCCAGCCCAGGGGAGCACTAGGGTTAGGGAGCCCCAGCCCTGGGAGACCAGGGCTTAGGGAGCCCCAGCCCCGTGGAGCCCTATGCTTAGGGAGCCCCAGCCCCGGGGAGCCCTAGGCTTAGGGAGCCACAGCACCGGGGAGCCCTAGGCTTAGGGAGTCTCAGCCCTGGGAGCCCTAGGCTTAGGGAGCCCCAGCACCGGGGAGCCCTAGTTTTTGGAAGCCTCCGACCCGGGAACCCTAGTCTTAGGGATTCCCAGCCCAGGGGAGCCCTAGGGTTAGGGAGCCCCAGCACGGGGGAGCCCTAGGCCTAGGGAGCCCCAGCCCCGGGGAGCCCTAGGCTTAGGGAGCCCGAGCCCGGGGAGCCCTAGGCTTAGGGAGCCTCAGCCTTGGGAGCTCTAGGCTTAGGGAGCCCCAGCCCCGTGGAGTCCTAGGCTTAGGTAGCCCCACACCCGGGGAGACCTAGGCTTAGGGACTCCAGCCCCGGGGAGCCCTAGGCTTAGGGAGGCCCAGCCCTGGGAGCCCTAGGCTTAGGGAGCCCCAGCCCCGTGGAGCCCTATGCTTAGGGAGCCCCAGCCCCGGGGAGCCCTAGGCTTAGGGAGTCCCAGCCCCGGGGAGCCCTAGGCTTAGGGAGCCCCACCACCGGGGAGCCCTAGGCTTAGGGAGCCTCAGCCCTGGGAGCCCTAGACTTAGGGAGACCCAGCACTGGGGAGCCCTAGTTTTTGGAAGCCTCCGACCCGGGAGACCTAGTCTTAGGGTTTCCCAGCCCAGGGGAGCCCTAGGGTTAGGGAGCCCCAGCACCGGGTAGCCCTAGGCTTAGGGAGCCCCAGCCCCGGGGAGCCCTAGGCTTAGGGAGCCCCAGCCACGGGAGCCCTAGGCTTAGGCAGCCCCAGCCCCGGGGAGCCCTAGGCTTAGGGAGCCTCAGACCTGGGAGCCCTAGGCGTAAGGAGCCCCAGCCCCGTGGAGTCCTAGGCTTAGGTAGCCCCACACCCGGGGAGCCCTAGGCTTAGGGAGCCCCAGCCCCGGGGAGCCCTAGCCTTAGGGAGCCCCATGGAGACCTAGGCTTAGGGAGCCCAATCCCCGGGGAGCCCTAGGCTTAGGAAGCCCCAGCCCCGTGGAGCGCAAGGCTTAGTGAACCCCAGGCCCGGGGCGGCCTAGGCTTAGGGAGCCCCAGCCCCGGGAGACCTCGGCTTATGGAGCCCCAGCCCCGGGGAACACTAGGCTTAGGGAGCCCCAGCCCCGGGAAGCCCTAGGCTTAGGGAGCTCTAGCCCCGGGGAGCCCTAGGCTTAGGGAGTCCCAGCCCTGGGGAGCCCTAGGCTTAGGGAGCCACAGCCCCGGGGAGCCCTAGCCTTAGGGAGACCCGTGGGTCCCTAGTCTTAGGGAGCCCCATCCCCGGGTAGCCCTAGGCTTAGGGAGCCCCCGGGAGGGCAGCCCTAGGCTTAGGGAGCCCCAGCCCAGTGGAACCCTAGCCTTATGGAGCCCCCTGGTGGGTAAACCTAGTCTTAGGGAGCCCTTGCCCTGGGGAGCCCTAGGCTTAGGGAGCCCCCGAGAGGGTAGCCATAGGCTTAGGGAGCCCCAGCCCTGGGCAGCCCTAGACTTAGGGAGCCTCAGCCCCGGGGAGCCCTAGGCTTAGGGAGCACTCCCCCGGGGAGCCCAAGGCTTAGGGAGCCCCAGACACGGGGAGCCCTAGGCTTAGGGAGCCCCTGCCCCGGGGATCCCTAGGCTTAGGGAGCCTCAGCCCCGGGGAGCCCTAGGCTTAGGGAACCCCAGCCCGGGGAGCCCTAGTCTTAGGGAGCCCCAGCCCCGTGGAGCCCTAGGCTTAGGGAGCCCCAGCCCCGGGGTGCCCTAGGCTTAGGGAGCCCTATCCCCTGGAAGACCTAGGCTTAGGTAGCCCCTGTCCCGAGGAGCCCAAGGCTTAGGGAACCCCAGCCCGGGGAGCCCAAAGCTTAGGTAGCCCCAGCCCCGAGGATTCCTAGGCTAAGGGAGCCCCAGTCCCGGGTAGCCCTAGGCTTAGGTGCCCCAGACCAGGGGAGCCTTAGGCTTAGGGAGCCCCAGCCCCGGGGAGCCCTAGGCTTAGGGAGTCCCAGTCGTGGGGAGCCCAAGGCTTAGGGAGACCCAGCCCCAGGGAGCCCTAGGGTTTGGGATCCCCAGACCCGGGGAGCCCTAGTCTTAGGGAGCCCCAGCCCCGGGGAGCCCTAGGCTTAGAGAGCCCCAGCCCTGGGGAGCCCTAGGCTTAGAGAGCCCCTGCCCCGGGGAGCCACATACTTAGGGAGCCCCAGACCAGGGGAGCCCTAGGCTTAGGGAGCGCCAGCCCCGGGGAGCCCTAGGGTTTGGGAGCCCAAGACCCGGGGAGCCCTAGTCATAGGGAGCCCCAGCCCCGTGGAGCCTTAGTCTTATGGAGACCCAGCCCCGGGGAGCCCTCGGCTTAGGGAGCCCCAGCCCCGGGGAGCCCTAGGCTTAGGGACCACCAGCCCCGAGGATCCCTAGCCATAGGGAGCCCCAGCCCTGGGGATCCCTAGGTTTAGGGAGCCCCAGGACTGGGGAACCCTAAACTTAGTGAGCCCCAGCCCCGGGGAGCCCTTGGCTTAGGGAGCCCCAAACCCGGGGAGCCCTAGGCTTAGGGATGCCACACACTGGGGAGCCTTGGCTTAGGGAGCCCCTACCCCGGGGAACCCTAGGCTTAGGGAGACCCATCCCCGGGGAGCCCTAGGATTAGGGAGCCCCATTCCCTGGGAGCCTTAGGGTTAGGGAGCCCCAGGGCCGGAGAGCCCTCGGCTTAGGGAGCTCCAGCCCCGGGTAGCCCTAGCCTTAGGGAGCCCCAGCCTAGGGGAGCCCTAGGCTTAGGGAGCCCCAGCATCGGGGAATCCTAGGCTTAGGGAGCCCCAGCCCCGGGGAGAACTCGGCTTAGGTAGCCCCAGCCCCGGGTTGCCCTAGGCTTAGGGAGCCCCAGCCCCGAGGATCTCTAGCCTTAGGGAGCCCCAGGCCCGGGGAGCACTAGCCATAGGGAGCCCCCACTAGGGGAGCCCTAGGCTTAGGGAGCCCAGCATCGGGGAACCCTAGGCATAGGGAGCCCCAAACCCAGGGAACCCTACGCTTAGGGAACCCCAGACCCGGGGAGACCTACGCTTAGGGAACCCCAGACCCGGAGAGCCCTAGTCTTGGGGAGCCCTAGGTTAGGGAGCCCCAGCCCTGGGAGCCCTAGGCTTAGGGAGCCCCTGCCCCGGTGAGCCCTAGGCTTAGGGAGCCCCAGCCTCAGGAGCACTAGTCTTTGGGAGTTCTTCCCCGGGGAGCGCTAGGCTTAGGGAGCCCCAGCCCCGGGGAGCCCTAGGCTTAGGGAGACCCAGCCCCGGGGAGCCCTAGGTTTAGGGAGCCCCAGCCCCGGGGAGCCTTAGGTTTAGGGAGCCCCAGCCCCACGGATCCCTAGGCTTAAGAAGACCCAGACACGGGGAGACCTAGGCTTAGGGAGCCCCCGGAGGGGAGCCCTAGGCTTAGGGAGTCCCAGCCCTGTGGAACCCTAAGTTTATGGAGCACCCGGAAGGGTAACCCTAGGCTTAGGGAGCCCTCGCCAGGGGAGCCCTAGGCTTAGGGAGCACCCGGGAGGTGAGCCCCAGGCTTTGGGAGCCCCAGCCCTGGGCAGCCCTAGACTTAGGGAGCCCAAGGGAGGGGAGCCTTAGGCTTAGGGAGCCCTCCCCCGGGGAGAGCTAGGCTTAGGGGGCCCCAGCCCCGGGGAGCCCGATGCTTAGGAAGCCTCAGTCCCGGGGAGCCCTAGGCTTAGGAAACCCCAGCCCCGAGGAGCCCTAGTCTTAGGGAGCCCCAGCCCCGGGGAGCCCAAGTCTTAGGGAGGCCCAGCCTCGGGTAGCCCTAGGCTTAGGAAACCCCAGCCCCGGGGAGCCCTAGTCTTAGGGAGCCCCAGCCCCGGGGAGCCCTAGTCTTAGGGAGACCCAGCCCCTGGAAGACCTAGGCTTAGGTAGCCCCAGTCACGGGGAGCTTTAGGCTTTGGGAGCCCCAGCCCTGGGCAGCCCTAGACTTAGGGAGCCCACGCGAGGGGAGCCCTAGGCTTAGGGAGCCCTCCCCCAGGGAGCGCTAGGCTTAGGGGGCCCCAGCCCCGGGGAGCCCGATGCTTAGGAAGCCCCAGCCCCGGGGAGCCCAAGTCTTAGGGAGGCCCAGCCCCGGGGAGCCCTAAGCTTAGGAAACCCCAGCCCCGGGGAGCCCTAGTCTTAGGGAGCCCCAGCCCCGGGGAGCCCTAGTCTTAGGGAGCCCCAGCCCCTGGAAGACCTAGGCTTTAGGAGCCCCAGTCACGGGGAGCCCAAGGCTTAGGGAGCCCCAGTCCCGTGGAGCCCTAATCTTAGAAAGTCCCAGTCCCGGGGAGCCCATGTCTTAGGGAGGCCCAGCCCCGGGGAGCCCTAGGCTTAGGAAACCCCAGCCCGGAGGAGCCCTAGTCTTAGGGAGACCCAGCCCCTGGAAGACCTAGGCTTAGGTAGCCCCAGTCACGGGGAGCTTTAGGCTTTGGGAGCCCCAGCCCTGGGCAGCCCTAGACTTAGGGAGCCCACGGGAGGGGAGCCCTAGGCTTAGGGAGCCCTCCCCCGGGGAACGTTAGGCTTAGGGGGCCCCAGCCCCGAGGAGCCCTAGTCTTAGGGAGCCCCAGCCCCGGGGAGCCCAAGTCTTAGGGAGGCCCAGCCCCAGGAAGCCCTAAGATTAGGAAACCCCAGCCCCGGGGAGCCCTAGTCTTAGGAGCCCCAGCCCCTTGGTGACCTAGGCTTAGGGAGCCCCAGTCCCGGGGAGCCCAAGTCTTAGGGAGCCCCAGTCCCGGGGAGCCCTAATCTTAGGGAGTCCCAGTCCCGGGGAGTCCAAGTCTTAGGGAGGCCCAGCCCCGGGGAGCCCTAGGCTTTGGGAGCCCCTGCCCTGAGAAGCCCAAGGCTTAGGGAGCCCCACCCTCGGGGACACCTAGGCTTAGGGAGCCCCAGCTCCTTGGAAACCTAGGCTGAGGGAGCCCCAGCCCCGGGGTGCCCTCGGCTTAGGGAGCCCCAGGCCCTGGGAGCCCTAGGCTTAGGGAGCCCCAGCCACGAGGATCCCTAGCCTTAGGGAGCCCCAGCCCCTGGGAGCCTTAGGCTTAGGGAGCCCCAGCCTAAGTGAGCCCTAGGCTTAGGGAGCCCCTGCACCGGGGAACCCTACGCTTAGGGAGCCCCAGCCCCGGGGAGCCCTTGGCTTAGGGAGCCCCAAACCCAGGGAGCCCTAGCCTTAGGGAACCCCAGCCCCGGGGAGCCCTAGGCTTAGGGAGTCCCAGTCTCGTGGAGCCCTAGGATTATGGAGCCCCAGCCCCGGAGAGCGCTAGGTTTGGGAAACCCAGACCCGGGGAGCCCTAGTCTTAGGTATCACCAGCCGTGGGGAGCCCTAGGCTTAGGGAACCCCAGCCCCGGGGAGCCCTAGGCTTAGGGAGCCCCAGACACGGGGAGACCTAAGGTTAGGGAGCCACAGCCCCGGGGACCACTAGGTTTTGGGAGCCCCATACCCGGGGAGCCCTAGGATTAGGGAGCCCCAGCCCCGGAGAGCCCTAGGCTTAGAGACTCCCAGACCTGGGGAGCCCTAGGTTTATGGAGCCCCAGACCCGGGGAGACCTAGGCTTTGGGAGCCCCAGCCCGGGGGAGCCCTAGACTTAGGGAGCCCCAGCCCCGGGGAGCCCTAAGCTAGGGATTCCCAGCCCTGGGGAGCCCTAGTCTTAGGGAGCCCCAGCCCCGGGGAACCCTAGGCTTCTGGATCCCCAGCCCCGGGGAGCCCTACACATAGGGAGCCCCAGCCGTGGGGAGCCCTAGGCTTAGGAAGACCCAACCCCGGGGAGCCCTAGGCTATTGGAGCCCCAGACTCGTTGAGACCTAGGTTTTGGGAGCCCCAGCCCAGGGGAGCCCTAGGCTTAGGAAGACCCAACCCCAGGGAGCCCCAGACCCGGGGAGCCCTTTGCTTAGGGAGCCCCTCCCCCAGTGAGCCCTAGGCTTAGGGAGCCCCAACCCCAGGGAGCCCTAGGCTTAGAGAGCCCCAACCTTGGGGAGCCCTAGGCTTAGGGAGTCCCAGCCCCGGTGAACCCTAGGCTTATGGATCCCCAGCCTCGTGGAGCCCTAGCTTAGGGAGGCCCAGCCCTGGGGAGCCCTAGGCTTAGAGAGCCCCAGACCCGGGGAGCCCTATGCTTAGGGAGCCCCAGCCCCGGGAGCCCTAGCCTTAGGGAGCCCCAACACCGGGGAACCGTAGGCTTAGAGAGCCCCAGCCTTGGTGAGCCCTAGGCTTAGGGAGTCCCAGCCCCGGTGAAACCTAGGCTTCGGGAGCCCCATCCCTGGGGAGCCCTAGCCTTGGGGAGTCCCTGTCGTGAGGAGCCCATGGCTTAGGGAGACCCAATTGCGGGGAGACCTACGCATAGTGAGCCCCTGATCCGGGGAGCCCTAGGCTTAGGGAACACCAGCCTCGGGGAGCCCTAGGCTTCGGGAGCCCCAGTCCGGGGAACCCTAGGCTTATGTATCCCCAGCCCCGGGGAGCCCTAGACTTAGTGAGCCCCTGCCCCGGGGAGCCCTAGGCTTAGGGAGCCCCGTGGGGCCCTAAGCTTAGGGAGCCCGATACCCGGGGAGCCCTAGGCTTAGGGAGCCCCAGCCCCGGGGAGCCCTAGGTTTAGGGAGCCCCAGACCCGGGGAGTTCTAGGCTTAGGGAGCCCCAGACCCGGGAGCACTAAGCTTAGGGAATCCTAGATCCGGGGAGTCCAAGGCTTAGGGAGCCCCAGACCCGGGGAGCCCTAGGCTTAGAGAGCCCCAGCCCTGGGGAGCCCTAGGCTTAGGGAGCCCCAGCCCCGGGGAACCCTATGCTTATGGATCCCCAGCCCCGGGGAGCCCTAGGCTTAGGGAGCCCCAGCACCGGGGAGCCCTAGGCTTAGGGAGCCCCGTGGAGCCCTAAACTTAGGGAGCCCGATACCCGGGGAGCCCTAGACTTAGGGAGCCCCAGCCCTGGGGAGCCCTAGGCTTAGGGAGCCCAAGACCCGGGAAGTCCTAGGCTTAGGGAGCCCCTGCCTCGGGGAGCCCTAGGCTTAGAGAGCACCAGCCCTGGGGAGCCGAAGGCTTAGGGAGTCCCAGCCCCGGGGAACCCTAGGCTTATGGATTCCCAGCCCCGGGAAGCCCTAGACTTAGGGAGCCCCAGCCCCGGGAGCCCTAGGCTTAGGGAGCCCAGAACCGGGGAGCCCAATGCTTAGGGAGCCCCAGCCCCGGGAGCCCTAGACTTAGGGAGCCCCAGCACTGGGGAGCCGTAGGTTTAGGGAGCCCCTGCCCCGGGCAGCCCTTGGCTTAGGGAGCCCCAACCCCTGGAAACCCTAGATTAGGGAGCCTGAGCGCGGGGAGCTCTAGGCTTAGAGAGCCCCACACCCGGGGAACCTTAGGCTTAGGGAGCCACAAACCCAGGGAGCCCCAGACCAGGGGACCCTATGCTTAGGGAGCCCCGGCCCCGAGGAGCCCTAGGCTTAGGAAGCCCTAGCCCCGGGGAGCCCTAGGCTTAGGGAGCCCCAGACCCGGGGAGACCTAGGCTAGGGGAGCCCCAGACCCGGGTAGCCCTAGTGTTAGGGAGCCCCAGCCCCGGGGAGCCCTAGGCTTAGGGAGCATCAGCCCCGAGGATCCCTAGACTTAGGGAGCCCCAGCCCCGGGGAGCCCTAGGCTTAGGGAGCCCCAGCACCGGGGAACACTAGGCTTAGGGAGCCTCAACCCTGGGAGCCCTAGGCGTAAGTAGCCCCAGCCCCGTGGAGTCCTAGGCTTAGGTAGCCTCACACCCGGGGAGCCCTAGGCTTAGGGAGCCCCAGCCCAGGGGAGCCCTAGGCTTAGGGAGCCCCGTGGAGACCTAGGCTTAGGGAGCCCAATCCCCGGGGAGCCCTAGCTTAGGAAGCCCCAGCCCCGTGGAGCGCAAGGCTTAGTGAGCCCCAGGTCCGGGGCGCCCTAGGCTTAGGGAGCCCCAGCCCCTGGAGACCTAGGCTTATGGAGCCCCAGCCCCGGGGAACACTAGGCTTAGGCAGCCCCAGCCCGGGGATGCCCTAGGCTTAGGGAGCTCCAGCCCCGGTGAGCCCTAGGCTTAGGGAGTCCCAGCCCCGGGGAGCCCTAGGCTTAGGGAGCCACAACCCCGGGGAGCCTTAGGCTTAGGGAGACCCCTGGGTTCCTAGTCTTAGGGATCCCCATTCCCGGGTAGCCCTAGGCTTAGGGAGCCCCCGGGAGGGCAGCCCTAGGCTTAGGGAGCCCCATCCCTGTGGAACCCTAGCCTTATGGAGCCCCCTGGTGGGTAAACCTAGTCTTAGGGAGCCCTCGCCCTGGGGAGCCCTAGGCTTAGGGAACCCCCGAGAGGGTAGCCCTAGGCTTAGAGAGCCACAGCCCTGGGCAGCCCTAGACTTAGGGAGCCTCAGCACCGGGGAGCCCTAGGTTTAGGGAGCACTCCCCCGGGGAGCCCAAGGCTTAGGGAGCCCAAGACACGGGGAGCCCTAGGCTTAGGGAGCCCCAGCCCCGGGGAGCCCTAGGCTTAGGGAGCCCCAGCCCCGGGGAGACCTAGGCTTAGGGAGCCCCAGCCCCGGGGAGACCTCGGATTAGGGAGCCCCAGCCCCGGGGAGCCCTTGGCTTAGGGGGCCCCAAACCCGGGGAGCACGAGGCTTAAAAAAACCCAGCCCCGGGGAGCCCTATGCTTAGGGAGCCCCAGCCCCGGGTAGCCCTAGGCTTATGGAGCCCCAGGCCCGGGGAGCCCTAGGCTTAGGGAGCCCCAGCACCGGGGAGCCCTAGGCTTAGGGAGTCTCAGCCATGGGAGCCCTAGGCTTAGGGAGCCCCAGCACCGGGGAGCCCTAGTTTTTGGAAGCCTCCGACCCTGGAGCCCTAGTCTTAGAGATTCCCAGCCCAGGGGAGACCTAGGGTTAGGGAGCCCCAGCACGGGGGAGCCCTAGGCTTAGGAGCCCCAGCCCCGGGGAGCCCAAGGCTTAGGGAGCCCCAGCCCTGGGAGCCCTAGGCTTAGGGAGCCCCAGCCCCGTGGAGCCCTATGCTTAGGGAGCCCCAGCCCCGGGGAGCCCTAGGCTTAGGGAGCCCCAGCCCCGGGGAGCCCTAGGCTTAGGGAGCCCCAGCCCCGGGGAGCCCTAGGCTTAGGGAGCCTCAGCCCTGGGAGCCCTAGGCTTAGGGAGCCCCAGCCCCGTGGGGTCCTAGGCTTAGGTAGCCCCACACCCGGGGAGCCCTAGGCTTAGGGAGCCCCAGCCCTGGGAGCCCTAGGCTTAGGGAGCCCCAGCCCCGGGAAGCCCTAGGCTTAGGGAGCTCCAGCCCCGGGGAGCCCTAGGCTTAGGGAGTCCCAGCCCCGGGGAGCCCTAGGCTTAGGGAGCCACAGCCCCGAGAAGCCCTATACTTAGGGAGACCCGTGGGGCCCTAGTCTTAGGGAGCCCCATCCCCGGGTAGCCCTAGGCTTAGGGAGCCCCCGGGAGGGCAGCCCTAGGCTTAGGGAGCCCCAGCCCTGTGGAACCCTAGCCTTATGGAGCCCCCTGGTGGGTAAACCTAGTCTTAGGGAGCCCTCGCCCTGGTGAGACCTAGGCTTAGGGAGCCCCCGAGAGGGTAGCCCTAGGCTTAGGGAGCCCCAGACCTGGGCAGCCCTAGACTTAGGGAGCCTCAGCCCCGGGGAGCCCTAGGCTTAGGGAGCACTCCCCCGGGGAGCCCAAGGCTTAGGAAGCCCGAGACACGGGGAGCCCTAGGCTTAGGGAGCCTCAGCCCTGGGAGCCCTAGGCTTAGGGAGCCCCAGCAACGGGGAGCCCTAGGCTTAGGGAGCCCCAACCCCGGGGAGCCCTAGGCTTAGGGAGCCCCAGCCCCGGGGAGCCCTAGGCTTAGGGAGCCTCAGCCCTGGGAGCCCTAGGCTTAGGGAGCCCCAGCCCCGTGGAGTCCTAGGCTTAGGTAGCCCCACACCCGGGGAGCCCTAGGCTTAGGGAGCCCCAGCCCTGGGAGCCCTAGACTTAGGGAGCCCCAGCCCTGGGAGCCCTAGGCTTAGGGAGACCCAGCCCCATGGAGCCCTATGCTTAGTGAGCCCCAGCCCCGGGGAGCCCTAGGCTTAGGGAGCCCCAGCCCCGGGGAGCCCTAGGCTTAGGGAGACCCAGCACCGGGGAGCCCTAGTTTTGGAAGCCTCCGACACGAGCGCCCTAGGCTTAGGGATACCCAACCCAGGGGAGCCCTAGGGTTAGGGAGCCCCAGCACCGGGAAGTCCTAGGCTTAGGGAGCCCCAGCCACGGGAACCCTAGGCTTAGGGAGCCCCAGCCGCGCGGAGCCCTAGGCTTAGGGAGCCTCAGCCCTGGGAGCCCTAGGCGTAAGGAGCCCCAGCCCCGTGGAGTCCTAGGCTTAGGTAGCCCCACACCCGGGGAGCCCTAGGCTTAGTGAGCCCCAGCCCCGGGGAGCCCTAGGCTTAGGGAGCCCCGTGGAGACCTAGGCTAAGGGAGCCCAATCCCCGGGGAGCCCTAGGCTTAGGAAGCCCCAGCCCCGTGGAGCGCAAGGCTTAGTGAACCCCAGGCCCGGGGCGCCCTAGGCTTAGGGAGCCCCAGCCACGGGAGCCCTAGGCTTAGGGAGACCCAGCCCCGGGGAGCCCTAGGCTTAGGGAGCCTCAGACCTGGGAGCCCTAGGCGTAAGGAGCACCAGTTCCGTGGAGTCCTAGGCTTAGGTAGCCCCACACCCGGGGAGCCCTAGGCTTAGGGAGCCCCAGCCCCGGGGAGCCCTAGGCTTTGGGAGCCCCGTGGAGACCTAGGCTTAGGGAGCCCAATGCCCGGGGAGCCCTAGGCTTAGGAAGCCCCAGCCCCGTGGAGCGCAAGGCTTAGTGAACCCCAGGCCCGGGGCGCCCTAGGCTTAGGGAGCCCCAGCCCCGGGAGACCTAGGCTTATGGAGCCCCAGCCCAGGGGAACACTAGGCTTAGGGAGCCCCAGCCCCGGGAAGCCCTAGGCTTAAGGAGCTCCAGTCCCGGGGAGCCCTAGGCTTAGGGAGTCCCAGCCCCGGGGAGCCCTAGGCTTAGGGAGCCACAGCCCCGGGGAGCCCTAGCCTTAGGGAGACCCGTGGGACCCTAGTCTTAGGGAGCCCCATCCCCGGGTAGCCCTAGGCTTAGGGAGCCCCCGGGAGGGCAGCCCTAGGCTTAGGGAGCCCCAGCCCTGTGGAACCCTAGCCTTATGGAGCCCCCTGTTGGGTAAACCTAGTCTTAGGGAGCCCCAGCCCCGGGAAGCTCTAGGCTTAGGGAGCTCCAGCCCCGGGGAGCCCTAGGCTTAGGGAACCCCAGCCCGGGGAGCCCTAGTCTTACGGAGCCCCAGCCCCGTGGAGCCCTAGGCTTAGGGAGCCCCAGCCCCGGAGAGCCCTAGGCTTAGGGAGCCCTATCGCCTGGAAGACCTAGGCTTAGGTAGACCCAGTCCCGAGGAGCCTAAGGCTTAGGGAGCCCCAGCCCCGGGGATCCCAAAGCTTAGGTAGCCCCAGCCCCAGGGAGTCCTAGGCTTAGGGAGTCCCAGTCCCGGGGAGCCCTAGGCTTAGGGCGCCCCAGACCTGGGGAGCCTTCGGCTTAGGGAGCCCCAGCCCCGGGGAGCCCTAGACTTAGGGATTCCCAGTCGTGGGGAGCCCAAGGCTTAGGGAGACCCAGCCCCAGGGAGCCCTAGGGTTTGGGATCCCCAGACCCGGGGAGCCCTAGTCTTAGGGAGCCCCAGCCCCGGGGAGCCCTAGGCTTAGAGAGCCCCAGCCCTGGGGAGCCCTAGGCTTAGAGAGCCCCTGCCCCGGGGAGCCACATGCTTAGTGAGCCCCAGACCAGGGGAGCCCTAGGCTTAGGGAGCGCCAGCCCCGGGGAGCCCTAGGGTTGGGAGCCCAAGACCCGGGGAGCCCTAGTCATAGGGAGCCCCAGCCCCGTGGAGCCTTAGGCTTACGGAGACCCAGCCCCGGGGAGCCCTCGGCTTAGGGAGCCCCAGCCCCGGGGAGCCCTAGGCTTAGGGAGTACCAGCCCCTAGGATCCCTAGCCATAGGGAGCCCCAGCCCTGGGGATCCCTAGGCTTAGGGAGCCCCAGGACTGGGGAACCCTAAGTTTAGTGAGCCCCAGCCCCGGGGAGCCCTTGGCTTAGGGAGCCCCAAAGCCCGGGAGCCCTAGGCTTAGGGATGCCACACACTGGGGAGCCTTGGCTTAGGGAGCCCCTACCTCGGGGAACCCTAGGCTTAGGGAGACCCATCCCCGGGGAGCCCTAGGCTTAGGGAGCCCCATTTTCAGGGAGCCTTAGGGTTAGTGAGCCCCAGGCCCGGAGAGCCCTCGGCTTAGGGAGCTCCAGCCCCGGGGAGCCCTAGCCTTAGGGAGCCCCAGCCTAGGGGAGCCCTAGGCTTAGGGAGACCCAGCATCGGGGAATCCTAGGCTTAGAGAGCCCCAGCCCCGGGGAGACCTCGGCTTTGGTAGCCCCAGCCCCGGGTTGCCCTAGGCTTAGGGAGCCCCAGCCCCGAGGATCTCAAGCTTTAGCGAGCCCCAGCCCCGGGGAGCACTAGCCTTAGGGAGCCCCCACTTGGGGAGCCCTAGGCTTAGGGAGCCCCAGTATCGGGGAACCCTAGGCATAGGGAGCCCCAAACCCAGGGAACCCTACGCTTAGGGAACCCCAGACCTGGAGAGCCCTGGTCTTGGGGAGCCCTAGTTTAGGGAGCCCCAGCACCGGGGAGCCCTAGGTTTAGGGAGCCCCAGCCCCGAGGAGCCCTAGTCTTAGGGAGACCCAGCCCCTGGGAGACCTAGGCTTAGGGAGCCCCAGTCACGGGGAGCCCAAGGCTTAGGGAGCCCCAGTCCCGGGGAGCCCTAGGCTTAGGGAGTCCCAGCCCCAGTGGGGCCTAGACTTAGGGAGCCCCAGACCCGGGGAGCCCTAGGCTTAGGGAGCCCCAGGCCCGGAGAGCCCAAGGCTTAAGGAGCCCCTGCCCCGGGGAGCCCTAGGCTTAGGGATCCCCTGCCCTGGGAAGCCCAAGGCTTAGGGAGCCACACACTCGGGGAGCCCTAGGCTTAGGGAGACCCAGCCCCGGGGAGCCCTCGGCTTAGGGAGTCCCAGCCCCAGGGAGCCCTTTGCTTAGAGAGCCCCAAACCCAGGGAGCCCTAGGCTTAGGGAGCCCCAGCTGCGGGGAGCCCTAGGCTTAGGGAGCCCCAGCTTCGGGAGTCCTGGGTTTAGGGAGCCCCAGCCCCGGGGAGCCCTAGGCTTAGGGAGCCCTAACGCCAGGGAGCCCTAGGCTTAGGGAGCCCAAGCCACGGTGAGCTCTAGGCTTAGGTAGCCCCAGCCCTGGGAGCCCTAGGCTTAGGGAGCCCCTGCCCCGGTGAGCCCTAGGCTTAGGGAGCCCCAGCCTCAGGAGCACTAGGCTTTGGGAGTTCTTCCCCGGGGAGCCCTAGGCTTAGGGAGCCCCAGCCCCGGGGAGCCCTAGGCTTAGGGAGCCCCAGCCCCGGAGAGCCCTAGGTTTAGGGAGCCCCAGCCCCGGGGAGCCTTAGGTTTAGGGAGCCCCAGCCCCGCGGAGCCTTAGGCTTAAGAAGACCCAGACACGGGGAGCCCTAGGCTTAGGGAGCCCCCGGAGGGGAGCCCTAGGCTTAGGGAGCCCCAGCCCTGTGGAACCCTAAGTTTATGGAGCACCCGGGAGGGTAACACTAGGCTTAGGGAGCCCTGGCCCTGGGGAGCCCTAGGCTTAGGGAGCACCCGGGAGGTGAGCCCTAGGCTTTGGCAGCCCCAGCCCTGGGCAGCCCTAGACTTAGGGAGCCCACGGGAGGGGAGCCCTAGGCTTAGGGAGCCCTCCCCCGGGGAGCGCTAGGCTTAGGGGGCCCCAGCCCCGGGGAGCCCGATGCTTAGGAAGCCTCAGTCCCGGGGAGCCCAAGTCTTAGGGAGGCCCAGCCCCGGGGAGCCCTAGGCTTAGGAAACCCCAGCCCTGGGGAGCCCTAGTTTTAGGGAGCTCCAGCCCCGGGGAGCCCTAGTCTTAGGGAGACCCAGCCCCTGGAAGACCTAGGCTTAGGTAGCCCCAGTCACTGGGAGCTTTAGGCTTTGGGAGCCCCAGGCCTGGGCAGCCCTAGACTTAGGGAGCCCACGGGAGGGGAGCCCTAGGCTTAGGGAGCCCTCCCCCGGGGAGCGCTAGGCTTAGAGGGCCCCAGCCCCGGGGAGCCCGATGCTTAGGAAGCCTCAGCCCCGGGGAGCCCTAGGCTTAGGAAACCCCAGCCCCGAGGAGCCCTAGTCTTAGGGAGCCCCAGCCCTGGGGAGCCGAAATCTTAGGGAGGCCCAGCCCCGGGGAGCCTTAAGCTTAGGAAACCCCAGCCCCGGGGAGCCCTAGTCTTAGGGAGCCCCAGCCCCGGGGAGCCCTAGTCTTAGGGAGCCCCAGCCCCTGGAAGACTTAGGCTTAGGGAGCACCAGTCACGGGGAGCCCAAGGCTTAGGGAGCCCCAGTCCCGGGGAGCCCTAATCTTAGGGAGTCCCAGTCCCGGGGAGCCCAAGTCTTAGGGAGGCCCAGCCCAGGGGAGCCCTAGGCTTAGGAAACCCCAGCCCCGAGGAGCCCTAGTCTTAGGGAGTCCCAGCCCCGTGGAGACCAAGTCTTAGGAACGCCCAGCTCCGGGGAGCCCTAGGCTTAGGGAACCCCAGCCCCGGGGAGCCCTAGTCTTAGGGAGCCCCAGCCCCGGGGAGCCCTAGTCTTAGGGAGACCCAGCCCCTGGAAGACCTAGGCTTAGGTAGCCCCAGTCACGGGGAGCTTTAGGCTTTGGGAGCCCCAGCCCTGGGCAGCCCTAGACTTAGGGAGCCCACGGGAGGGGAGCCCTAGGCTTAGGGAGCCTTCCCCGGGGAGCGCTAGGCTTAGGGGGCCCCAGCCCCGGGGAGCCCGATGCTTAGGAAGCCTCAGCCCCGGGGAGCCCTAGGCTCTGGAATCCCCAGCCCCGAGGAGCCCTAGTCTTAGGGAGCCCCAGCCCCGGGGAGCCCAAGTCTTAGGGAGGCCCAGCCCCGGGGAGCCCTAAGCTTAGGAAACCCCAGCCCCGGGGAGCCCTAGTCTTAGGGAGCCCCAGCCCCGGGGAGCCCTAGTCTTAGGTATTCCCAGCCCCGGGGAGCCCTAGTCTTAGGGATCCCCAGCCCCGGGGAGCCCTAGGCTTAGGGAGCCCCAGCCCCAGTGAGACCCTAGCTTAGGGGGCCTCAAACCCAGGAGCTCCAGGCTTAGGGAACCCCAGCCCCCGGGAGCCTTAGGCTTAGGGATCCCCGCCCCGGGGAGCCCTAGGCTTAGGGATCCCCAGCCCTGGGGAGCCCTAGTCTTAGGGAGACCCAGCCCCGGGGAGCCCTAGCCTTAAGGAGCCCCAGGCCCGGGGAGCCCTTGGCTTAGGGAGCCCCTGCCCCAGTGAGCCCTAGGCATAGGGAGCCCCAGCCCCTGGGAACCCTACGCTTAGACAACCCCAGCCCTGGGGAGCCCTAGGCTTAGGGAGCCCCAGTCCCGGGGAAACCTAGTCTTAGGGAGACCCAGCCCCTGGAAGACCTAGGCTTAGGTAGCCCCAGTCACGGGGAGCGTTAGGCTTTGGGAGCCCCAGCCCTGGGCAGCCCTAGACTTAGGGAGCCCACGGGAGGGGAGCCCTAGGCTTAGGGAGCCCTCCCCCGGGGAGCGCTAGGCTTAGGGGGCCCCAGCCCCGGGGAGCCCGATGCTTAGGAAGCCTCAGCCCCGGGGAGCCCTAGCCTTAGGAAACCCCAGCCCCGAGGAGCCCTAGTCTTAGGGAGCCACAACCCCTTGGAGACCTCGGCTTAGGGTGCCCCAGTCACGGGGAGCTCAATGCTTAGGGAGCCCCAGTCCCGGGGAGCCCTATTCTTGGGGAGTCCCAGTCCCGGGGAGCCCAAGTCTTAGGGAGGCCCAGCCCCGGGGAGCCCTAGGCATAGGGAGCCCCTGCCCTGAGAAGCCCAAGGCTTAGGGAGCCCCACCCTCGGGGACACCTAGTCTTAGGGAGCCCCAGCCCCAGGGAGCCCTAGTCTTAGGGAGCCCCAGCCCCTTGGAGACCTAGGCTTAGGGAGCCCCAGCCCCGGGGAGCCCTAGGCTTAGGGAGCCCCAGCACCGGGGAACACTAGGCTTAGTGAGCCCCAGCCCCGGGGAGCCGTTGGCTTAGGGAGCCTCAAACCCGGGGAGCCCTCGGCTTAGGGAGCCCCGTGGAGCCCTAGGCTTAAGGAGACCCATCCCCGGGGAGCCCTAGGCTTAGGGAGCCACATTCCCGGGGAGCCTTAGTCTTAGGGAGCCCCAGGCCCGGAGAGCCCTCGGTTTAAGGAGCCCCAGCCCCAGGGAGCCCTAGCCTTAGGGAGCTCCAGCCTAGGGGAGCCCTAGGCTTAGGGAGCCCCAGCCCCGGGGAGACCTCGGCTTAGGGAGCCCCAAACCCGGGGTGCCCTAGGCTTAGGGAGCCCGAGCCCCGAGGATCCCTAGCCTTAGGGAGCCCCAGCCCCGGGGAGCACAAGCCTTAGGGAGCACCCGCTAGGGGAGCCCTAGGCTTAGGGAGCCCCAGCATCGGGGAACCCTAGGCTTAGGGAGCCCCAGCCCCGGGGAGTCCTTGGCTTAGGGATCCCCAAACCCGGGGAACCCTACGCTTAGGCAACCCCAGCCCCGGGGAGCCCTAGGTTTAGGGAGTTCCAGACCGGGGAGCCCTAGGCTTAGGGAGCCCCAGCCCCGGGGATCCCTAGGTTTTGGGAGCCCCAGACCCGGGGAGCACTAGGTTTAGGGAGCCCTAGGTTAGGGAGCCCCAGCACCGAGGAGCCTTAGGCTTAGGGAGCCCCAGCCCCGGGGAGCCCTAGTTTTAGGAAGCCCCAGTCCTGGGGAGCCCTAGGCTTAGGGAGCCCCACCCTGGAGAGCCCTAGGCTTAGCGAGCCACTGCCCCGGGGAGCCACAGGGTTAGGGAGCCCCAGACCAGGGGAGCCCTAGGCTTAGGGAGCCCCAGCCCCGGGTAGCCCTAGGCTTACTGAGCCCAAGACCCGGGGAGCCTTAGGCTTAGGGAGCACCAGCGCTGAGGATACCTAGCCTTAGGGAGCCCAAGCCCGGGGAGCCCTAGGCTTATGGAGCGCCAGCACCGGGGAACCCTAGGCTTAGTGAGCCCCAACCCCGGGGAGCCCTTGGCTTAGGGAGCCACAAATCCGGGGAGCCCTAGGCTCAGGGAACCCTAGCCCCGGGGAGCCCTAGGCTTAGGGAGCCCCAGCCCCAGGGAGCCCTAGTCTTTGGGAGCCCCAGACCCGGGGAGCACAAGCTTTAGGGAGCCTCCGCTAGGGGAGCCCTAGGCTATGGGAGCCCCAGACCCGGGGAGCCCTAGGCTTAGGGAGCACCAGCCCCGAGGATCCATAGATTTAGGGAGCCCCAGCCCCGGGGAGCCCTAGGCTTAGTGAGCCCCAGCCCCAGGGAGCCCTTGGCTTAGGGAGCCTCAAACCCGGGGAGCCCTAGGCTTAGGGAGGCCCGTGGAGCCCTAGGCTTAAGGAGACCCATCCCCAGGGAGCCCTAGGCTTAGGGAGCCCCATCCCCGGGGAGCCTTAGGCTTAGGGAGCCCCAGGCCCGGAGAGCCCTCGGCTTAGGGAGCCCCAGCCCCGGGGAGCCCTAGCCTTAGGGAGCCCCAGCCTAGGGGAGCCCTAGGCTTAGGGAGCCCCAGCATCGGGGAACCCTAGGCTAAGGGAGCCCCAGCCCCGGGGAGACCTCGGCTTAGGGAGCCCCAAACACGGGGTGCCCTAGCCTTAGGGAGCCCCAGCCCCGAGGATCCCTAGCCTTAGGGAGCCCCAGCCCCGGGGAGCACAAGCCTTAGAGAGCCCCCGCTAGGGGAGCCCTAGGCTTAGGTAGCCCCAGCATCGGGGAACCCAAGGCTTAGGTAGGCCCAGCCCCGGGGAGCCCTTGGCTTAGGGAGCCCCAAACCCGGGGAACCCTACGCTTAGGGAACCCCAGCCCCGGGGAGCCCTAGGCTTAAGGAGTCCCAGACCGGGGAGCCCTAGGCTTAGGAAGCCCCAGCCCCGGGGAGCCCTAGGTTTTGGGAGCCCCAGACCCGAGGAGCCCTAGTTTTAGGGAGCCCCAGCCCTGGGGAGCCCTAGGCTTAGGGAGGCCCAGCCCCGGTGAGCCCTAGGCTTAGGGAGCCCCAGCCATGGGAGCCCTAAGCATAGGGAGCCCCTGCCCCGGGGAGCCCTAGGCATAGGGAGCCCCAGCCTCAGGTGCACTAGCCTTTGGGAGTTCTTCCCCGGGGAACCCTAAGCTTAGGGAGCCCCAACCCCGGGGAGCCCTAGGCTTAGGGAGCCCTAGCCTCGGAGAGCCCTAGGTTTAGGGAGCCCCAGCACCGGGGACCCTTAGGTTTAGGGAGCCCCAGCCCCGGCGGGCACTAGGCTTAAGAAGACCCAGACACGGGGAGCCCTAGGCTTAGGGAGCCGCCGGGAGGGGAGCCCTAGGCTTAGGGAGCCCCAGCCCTGTGGAACCCTAGGTTTAAGGAGCACCCGGGAGGGTAACCCTAGGCTTAGGGAGCCCTCGCCCTGGGGACCCCTAGGCTTAGGGAGCCCCCGGGAGGATAACCCTAGGCATAGGGAGCCCTCGCCCTGGGGAGCCCTAGGCTTAGGGAGCACCCGGGAGGTGAGCCCTAGGCTTTGGGAGCCCCAGCTCTTGGCAGCCCTAGACTTATGGAGCCCACGGGAGGGGAGCCCTAGGCTTAGGGAGCCCTCCCCCGAGGAGCGCTAGGCTTAGGGGGCCCCAGCCCTGGGGAACCCGATGCTTAGGAAGCCTCAGCCCCGGGGAGCCCTAGGCTTAGGAAACACCAGCCCCGGGGAGCCCTAGTCTTAGGGAGCCCCAGTCACGGGGAGCCCAAGACTTAGGGAGCCCCAGCCCCGGTGAGCCCTAGGCTTAGGGAACCCCAGTCCCAGGGAGCCCTAATCTTAGGGAGTCCCACTCCCGGGGAGCCCAAGTCTTAGGGAGGCCCAGCCCCGTGGAGCCCTAGGCTTAGGGAGCCCCTGCCCTGGGAAGCCCAAGGCTCAGGGAGCCCCACCCTCGGGGAGCCCTAGGCTTAGGGAGCCCCAGCCCCGGGGAGCCCTAGGCTTAGGGAGCCCCTGCACCAGGGAACCCTAGGCTTAGGGAGCCCCAAACCCGGGGAGCCCTAGGCTTAGGGAACCCCAGCCGCGGGGAGCCCTAGGTTTAGGGAGCCCCAGACTCGGGGAGCCCTAGGCTTAGGGAGCCCCAGCCACGGGGAGCCCTAGGTTTTGGGAGCCCCAGACCCGGGGAGCCCTAGTCTTAGGTTTTCCCAGCCCCGGGGAGCCCGAGGCTTAGGGATCCACAGCCCCGGGGAGCCCTAGGCTTAGGGAGCCCCAGCCCCAGTGAGAGCCTGGCTTAGGGGGCCTCAAACCCAGGAGCTCCAGGCTTAGGGAACCCCAGCCCCCGGGAGCCTTAGGCTTAGGGATCCCCGCCCCGGGGAGCCCTAGGCTTAGGGATCCCCAGCCCTGGGGAGCCCTAGTCTTAGGGAAACCCAGCCCCGGGGAGCCCTAGCCTTAAGGAGCCCCAGGCCCGGGAAGCCCTTGGCTTAGGGAGCCCCTGCCCCAGTGAGCCCTAGGCATAGGGAGCCCCAGCCCCTGGGAACCCTACGCTTAGACAACCCCAGCCCTGGGGAGCCCTAGGCTTAGGGAGCCCCAGTGCCGGGGAAACCTAGGCTCATGGATCCCCAGCCCCAGGGAGCCCTAGGCTTAGGGAGCCCCAGACACGGGGAGACCTATGCTTAGGGAGCCCCAGCCCCGGGAGCCCTACACTTAGGGAGCCCCAGCACCGGGGAGCCATAGGCTTAGGGAGCCCCAGCCCCGGGCAGCCCTTGGCTTAGGGAGCCCCAACCCCGGTAAACCCTAGATTAGGGAGCCCCAGTCCCGGGGAGCCCTACGCTTAGAGAAAACCAGACCCGGGGAACCCTAGGCTTAGGGATCCCCAACCTAAGGGAGCCCCAGCCCCGAGGACCCTATGCTTAGGGAGCCCCAGCCCCGGTGAGCCCTAAGCTTAGGGATTCCCAGCCCTGAGGAGCCCTAGGCTTAGGAAGCCCCAGCACAGGGTAGCCATAAGCTTAGGAAGCCCTAGCCCCGGGGAGCCCTAGGCTTAGGGAGCCCCAGCCCCAAGGAGCCCTAGGCTTAGGGAGCCCCCGCCGGGGTGACCTTGGCTTAAGAAGGCCCAGCCCCAGGGAGCCCTAGGCTTAGGGAGCCCCCGCGCCGGGAGCACTAGGCTTAGTGAGCCCCAGCCCCGGGGAGCCTTAGGCTTAGGGAGCCGCAGCCCCGGGGAGCCCTAGACTTCGGGAGCCCCTGCCCCGGGGAGCCCTAGGCTTAGGGAGCCCCAGCTGCGGGGAGCCCTAGTCTTCGGAAGCCCCAGCTTCGGGAGCCCTAGGTTTAGGGAGCCCCAGCCCCGGGGAGCCTTAGGCTTAGGGAGGCCTAACCCCGGGGAGCCCTAGGCTTAGGGAGCCCCAGCCCCGGTGAGCCCTAGGCTTAGGGAGCCCCAGTCCTGGGAGCCCTAGGCTTAGGGAGCCCCTGCCCCGGGGAGCCCTAGGCTTAGGGAGCCCCAGCTGCGGGGAGCCCTGCTCTTAGGTATCCCCAGCCCCGGGGAGCCCGAGGCTTAGGGATCCCCAGCCCCGGGGTGCCCTAGGCTTAGGGAGCCCCAGACCCAGGGAGCCCTTGACTTAGGAAGCCCCAGCCCTGGGGAGCCCTAGTCTTAGGGAGCCCCAGAGCTGGGGAACCCTAGCCTAGGGAGCCTCAACACCAGGGAGCCCCAGACCCGGGGAGCCCTATGCTTAGGGAGCCCCAGCCCCGGGGCGGCCTGAGCTTAGGGATTCCCAGCCCCGAAAGGCCTAGGCTTAGGAAGCCACAGGCCCGGGGGGCCCTAGGCTTTTGGTGCCCCAGACCCGTTGAGACCTAGGTTTTGGGAGCCCTAGTCCAGGGAAGACCTAGGCTTAGGGATCCCCAGCCCCGGGGAGCCCTAGGCTTAGGGATCCTCATCCCTGGGGAGCCCAAGTCTTAGGGAGCCCTAGCCCCGGGGAGCCCTAGCCTTAAGGAGCCCCAGGCCCGGGGAGCCCTTGGCTTAGGGAGCCCCTGCCCAGTGAGCCCTAAGCTTAGGGAGCCCCTGCCCCAGTGAGCCCTAAGCTTAGGGAGCCCCAGCCCCTGGGAGCCCTAGGATTAGAGAGCCCCAGCCCTGGGGAGACCTAGGCTTAGGGAGCCCAGACCCGGGGAGCCCTATGCTTATGGAGCCCCAGCCCCGAAGGCCCTAGAATTAGGGAGCCCCAGCACCGGGGAGCCGTAAGCTTATGCATCCCCAGCCCCGGGGAGCCCTGCACTTAGGGAGCCCCAACCCCGGGGAGCCCTAGGCTTAGGGAGCCCCAGAGCCAGGAGCCCTAGACTTAGGGAGTCAAAGCACCGGGGAGCCGTAGGCTTAGGGAGCCCCAACCCCGGGAAACCCTAGATTAGGGAGCCCCAGACCCGGGGAGTCCTAGTCTTAGGAAGCCCCAACACCATGGAGCCCCAGACCCGGGGAGCCCTATGCTGAGGGAACCCCAGCCCCGGGGAACCCTAGGCTCATGGATCCCCAGCCTCGGGGAGCCCTAGGCATAGGGAGCCCCAGCCCCGGGGAGCCCTAGGCTTAGGAGCCCCAGACCCGGGGAGCCCTATGCTTAGGGAGCCCCACCCCGGGAGCCCTAGACTTAGGGAGCCCCAGCACCGGGGAGCCGTAGGCTTAGGGAGACCCAGCCCCGGGCAGCCCTTGGCTTAGGGAGCCCCAACCCCGGGAAACCCTAAATTAGGGAGCCCCAGCCCCGGGGAGCCCTAGGCTTAGGGAGCCCCAGCCCTGGGGAGCCCTAAGCTTAGGGATTCCCAGCCCCGAGGAGCCCTAGGCTCAGGAAGCCCCAGCCCCGGGGAACCCTAGGCTTAGGGAGCCCTATCCCCGGGGAGCCCTAGGCTTAGGGAGCACCAGGCCCGGGGAGCCGAGGCTTAGGGAGCCCCAGCCCCGGGGTGACCTTGGCTTAGGGAGGCCCAGCCCCGGGGAGCCCTAGGCTTAGGGAGCCCCCGCGCCGGGAGCACTAGGCTTAGTGAGCCCCAGCCCCGGACAGCCCTTGGCTTAGGGAGACCCAGCCCCGGGGAGCCCTAGCCTTAAGGAGCCCCAGACCCGGGAACACTAGGCTTAGGGATCCGCAACCCCAGGTAGCCCCAGACCCAGGGAGCCCTATGCTTAGGGAGCCCCAGGCCCGGGGAGACCTAAGCTTAGGGATTCCCAGCCCCGGGGAGCCCTAGGCTTAGAGAGCCCCAGACCCGGGTAGTCCTAGGCTTAGGGAGCCCCAGAACCGGGGAGCCCAAGGCTTAGAGAACCCCAGCCCTGGGGAGCCCTAGGCTTAGGGAGACCCAGCCCCGGGGAGCCCTAGCCTTAAGGAGCCCCAGGCCCGGGTAGCCCTTGGCTTAGGGAGCCCCTGCCCCAGTGAGCCCTAGGCTTAGGGAGCCCCAGCCCCTGGGAGCCCTAGGCTTAGGGAGCCCCAGCCCGGGGGAACCCTAGGCTCATGGATCCCCAGCCTCGGGGAGCCCTAGGCTTAGGGAGCCCCAGCCCCGGGGAAACCTAAGCTTAGGGAGCCCCAGACCCGGGGAGCCCTATGCTTAGGGAGCCCCAGCCCCGGGAGCCCTAGACGTAGGGAGCCCCAGACCCGGGGAACCCTAGGCTTAGGGATCCCCAACCCCAGGGAGCCCCAGCCCCGAAGAGCCCTATGCTTAGGGAGCCCCAGCCCCGGGGAGCCGTAAGCTTAGGGATTCCCAGCCCCGAGGAGCCCTAGGCTTAGGAAGCCCCAGCCCCGGGGAGCCCTAGTCTTAGGGAGCCCCAGTCCCGGGGTGACCTTGGCTTAAGGAGGCCTAACCCCGGTGAGCCCTAGGCATAGGGAGCCCCTGCCCCGGGGAGCCCTAGGCTTAGGGAGCCCCAGCCTCAGGTGCATTATGCTTTGGGAGTTCTTCCCTGGGGAACCCTAAGCTTAGGGAGCTCCAGCCCCGGGGAGCCCTAAGCTTAGGGAGCCCCAGCCCCAGAGAGCCCTAGGTTTAGGGAGCCCCAGCACCGGGGAGCCTTAGGTTAAGGGAGCCCCAGCCCCGGGGAGACCTAGGCTTAAGAAGACCCAGACACGGGGAGCCCTAGGCTTAGGGCGCCCCAGCCCCGGGGAGCCCTAGACTTAGGGAGACCCCGGGAGGGGAGCCCTAGGCTTAGGGAGCCCCAGTCCTGTGGAACCCTAGGTTTATGGAGCACCCGGGAGTGTAACCCTAGGCTTAGGGAGCCCTCGCCCTGGGGACCCCTAGGCTTAGGGAGCCCCCGGGAGCATAACCCTAGGCATAGGGAGCCCTCGCCCTGGGGAGCCCTAGGCTTAGGGAGCACCCGGGAGGTGAGCCCTAGGCTTTGGAAGCATCAGCCTTGGGCAGCCCTAGACTTAGGGAGAACACGGGAGGGAGTCCTAGGCTTAGGGAGCCCTCCCCCGGGGAGCGCTAGGCTTAGGAGGCGCCAGCCCCGGGGAACCCGATGCTTAGGAAGCCTCAGCCCCGGGGAGCCCTAGGCATAGGAAACCCCAGCCCCGGGGAGCCCTAGTCTTAGGTAGCCCCAGCCCTGGGAAGCCCTAGTCTTAGGGAGACCCAGGCCCTGGGAGACCTAGGCTTAGGGAGCCCCAGTCATGGGGAGCCCAAGACTTAGGGAGCCCCAGTACCGGGGAGCCCTAGGCTTAGGGAGCCCCAGCCCCGGAGATCCCAAGTCTTAGGGAGGCCCAGCCCCGTGGAGCCCTAGGCTTAGGGAGCCCCTGCCCTGGGAAGCCCAAGGCTTAGGGAGCCCCACCTTCGGGGAGTCCTAGGCTTAGGGAGCCCCAGCCCCGGGGAGCCCTAGGCTTAGGGAGCCTAAGCCTAGGGGAGCCCTAGGCTTAGGGAGCCCCTGCACCGGGGAACCCTAGGTTTAGGGAGCCCCAAATCCGGGTAGCCCTAGGCTTAGGGAACCCCAGCCCCGGGGAGCCCTAGGCTTAGGGAGCCCCAGACTCAGGGAGCCCTATGATTAGGGAGCCCCAGCCCCGGGGAGCCCTAAGTTTTGGGAGCCCCAGACCCAGGGAGCCCTAGTATTAGGTGTCCCCAGCTCCGGGGAGTCCGAGGCTTAGGGATCCGCAGCCCCGGGGAGCCCTAGGCTTAGGGAACCCCAGCCCAGGGAGCCCTTGGTTTAGGAAGCCCCAAACCCGGGGAGTTCTAGGCTTAGGGAACCCCAGCCGCGGGGAGCCCTAGGCTTAGGGATCCCCAGCGCCGGGGAGCCCTAGGCTTAGGGATCCCTAGCCCTAGGGAGCCCTAGTCTTAGGGAGCCCCAGCCCCGGGTAGCCCTAGCCTTAAGAAGCCCCAGGCCCCGGGAGCCCTTGGCTTAGGGAGCCCCTGCCCCAGTGAGCCCTAGGCTTAGGGAGCACCAGCCCCTGGGAGCCCTAGGATTAGAGAGTCCCAGCCCTGGGGAGCCCTAGGCTTAGGGAGTCCCAGCCCCGGGAACCCTAGGCTTATGCATCCCCAGCCCCGGGGAGCCCTGCACTTAGGGAGCCCCAGGCCCGGGGAGCCCTAGGCTTAGGGAGCCCCAGACCCGGGGAGCCCTATGCTTAGGGAGACCCAGCCACGGGAGCCCTAGACTTAGGGAGCCCCAACACCGGGGAGCCGTAGGCTTAGGGAGCCCCAGCCCCGGGCAGCCCTTGGCTTAGGGAGCCCCAACCCCGGGATACCCTAGATTAGGGAGCCCCAGCCCCGGGGAGCCCTAGTTTTTGGAAACCCCAAAACCAGGGTGCCTCAGACCCGTGGAGCCCTATGCTTAGGGAGCCCCATCCCCGGGGATCCCTGAGCTTTGGAATTCCCTGCCCCGAGGATCCCTAGGCTTAGGAAGCCCCAGGTCCGGGGAGCCCTAGGCTGTTGAAGCCCCAGACCCGTTGAGACCTAAGTTTTGGGAGCCCCAGCCCAGGGGAGCCCTAGGATTAGGGATCCCCAGCCCCGGGGAGCCCTAGGCTTAGGGATCCCCAGCCCTGGGGAGCGCTAGTCTTAGGGAGCCCCAGCCCCGGGGAGCCCTAGGCTTAGGGATCCCCAGCCCTGGGGAGCGCTAGTCTTAGGGAGCCCCAGCCCCGGGGAGCCCTAGCCTTAAGGAGCCCCAGGCCCGGGGAACCCTAGGCTTATGGATCCCCAGCCTCGGGGACACCGAGGCTTAGGGAGCCCCAGCCCCGGGGAGCCCTAGGCTTAGGGGCCCAAGACCCGGGGAGCCATAGGCTTAGAGAGCCCCAGCCCTGGGGAGCCCTAAGCTTAGGGAGCCCCAGCCCCGGGGAACCCTAGGCTTATGGATCCCCAGCCTCGGGGACACCGAGGCTTAGGGAGCCCCAGCCCCGGGGAGCCCTAGGCTTAGGGGCCCAAGACCCGGGGAGCCATAGGCTTAGAGAGCCCCAGCCCTGGGGAGCCCTAGGCTTAGGGAGCCCCAGCCCCGGGGAACACTAGGCTCATGCATCCCCAGCCCCGGGGAGCCCTAGGCTTAGAGAGCCCCACACCCTAGGAACCCTAGGCTTAGGGATCCCCAACCCCAGGGAGTCCCAGCCCCGAGGAGCCCTATGCTTAGTGAGCCCCAGCCCCAGGGAGCCCTAAGCTTAGGGATTCCCAGCGCCAAGGAGCCCTAGGCTTAGGAAGCCCCAGCCCAGGGGAGCCCTAGGCTTAGGGAGTCCCAGGCCCGGGGAGCCCTAGGCTTAGGGAGCCCCAGCCCCGGGGTGACCTTGGCTTAAGAAGGCCCAGCCCCGGGGAGCCCTAGGCTTAGGGAGCCCCCGCGCCGGGAGCACTAGGCTTAGTGAACCCCAGCCCCGGGGAGCCCAGGGCTTCGGGAGCCCCAGCCCCGGGGAGCCCTAGGCTTAGGTAGCCCCAGCTGCGGGGAGCCCTAGGCTTAGGGAGCCCCAGCCCTGGGGAACCCTAGGCTTATGGATCCCCAGCCTCAGGGACACCTAGGCTTAGGGAGCCCCAGCCCCGGGGAGCCCTAGGCTTAGGGAGCCCCAGACCCGGGGAGCCCTAGGCTTAGAGAGCCCCAGCCCTGGGGAGCCCTAGGCTTAGGGAGCCCCAGCCCCGGGTAACCCTAGGCTCATGGATCCCCAGCCCCGGGGAGCCCTAGGCTTAGAGAGCCCCAGACCCTGGTAAACCTAGGCTTAGGGATCCCAACCCCAGGGAGCCCCAGCCCCGAGGAGCCCTATTCTTAGGGATCCCCAGTCCCGGGGAGCCCTAAGCTTAGGGATTCCCAGCCCCAAGGAGCCCTAGGCTTATGGAGCCCTAGCACCGGGGAGCCCTAGGCTTAGGGAGCCCCAGCCCCGGGGAGCCCTAGGCTTAGGGAGCCCCAGCCCCGGGGTGACCTTGGCTTAAGAAGGCCCAGCCCCGGGGAGCCCTAGGCTTAGGGAGCCCCCGCGCCAGGAGCAATAGGCTTAGTGAACCCCAGCCCCGGGGAGCCTTAGGCTTAGGGAGCCGCAGCCCCAGGGAGCCCTAGGCTTCGGGAGCCCCAGCCCCGGGGAGTCCTAGGCTTAGGGAGCCCCAGCTACGGGGAGCCCTAGGCTTCGGAAGCCCCAGCTTCGTAAGCCCTAGGTTTAGGGAGCCCCAGCCCCGGGGAGCCCTAGACTTAGGGAGCCCCAGCTGCGGGGAGCCCTAGGCTTCGGAAGCCCCAGCTTCGGGAGCCCTAGGCTTAGGGAGCCCCAGCCCCGGTGAGCCCTAGGCTTAGGGAGCCCCAGTCCTGGGAGCCCTAGGCTTACTGAGCCCCTGACCGGGGGAGCCCTTGGCTTAGGGATCCCCAGCTGTGGGGAGCCCTAGTCTTAAGTATCCCAGCCCCGGGGTGACCGAGGCTTAGGGATCCCCAGCCCCGGGGAGCCCTAGGCTTAGGGAGCCCCAGCCCCAGGGAGCCCTTGGCTTAAGGAGCCCCAAACCCGGGGAGCTCTAGGCTTAGGGAACTGCAGCCCCGGGGAGCCCTAGGCTTAGGGATCCCCAGCCCTGGGGAGCCCTAGGCTTAGGGATCACTAGCCCTGGGGAGCCCTAGTCTTAGGGAGCCCCAACCAAGTGGAGCCCTAGCCTTAAGAAGACCCAGGCCCGGGGAGCCCTTGGCTTAGGGAGCCACTGCCCCAGTGAGCCCTAGGCTTAGGGAGCCCCAGACTCGTGGAGCCCTAGGATTAGGGAGACCCAGTCCCGGGGAGCCCTAGGCTTAGGGAGCCCCAGACCGGGGAGCCCTAGGCATAGGAAGCCCCATACCCGGGGAGACCTAGGCTTTGGGAGCCCCAACCCGGGGAGTCCTAGGCTTGGGGAGCCCCAGCCACAGGGAGCCCTAGGCTTAGGGATCCCCAGCCCTGGGGAGCCCTAGTCATAGGGAGCCCCAGCCCCGGGGAGCCCTGGCCTTAAGAAGCCCCAGGCCCGGGGAGCCCTTGGCTTAGGGAGCCCCTGCCCCAGTGAGCCCTAGTCTTAGGGAGCCCCAGCCCGGGTTACCCTAGGCTTATGGATCCCCAGCCCAGGGGAGCCCTACACTTAGGGAGCCGCAGCCCCGGGGAGTCCTATTCTTAGGGAGCCCCAGCCCCGGGAGCCCTAGACATAGGGAGCCCCAGCACCGGGGAGCCGTAGGCTTAGGGAGCCCCAGCCACGGGCAGCCCTTGGCTTAGAAGCCCCAACCCCGGAAAACCCTAGATTAGGGGCCACCGCCGGGGGAGCCATAGGCTTAGAGATCCCCGGACCCAGGGAATCCTAGGCTTAGGGAGCCCCAACCCCAGGGAGCCCAAGACCCGGGGAGCCCAATGCTTAGGGAGCCCCAGCCCCGGGAGCCCTTAGCTTAGGGATTCCCAGCCCCGAGGAGCCCTAGGCTTAGGAAGCCCCAGCCCCGGGGAGGCCTAGGCTATTGGAGCCACAGACCCGTTGAGACCTAGGTTTTGGGAGCCCCAGCCCAGGGGAGCCCTAGGCTTAGGGATCCCCAGCCCAGGGGAGCCCTAGGCTTAGAGATCCCCAGCCCCGGGGAGCCCTAGGCTTAGGGAACCCCAGCCCTGGGGAGCCCTAGTCTTAGGGAGTCCCAGCCCCGGGGAGCCCTAGCCTTAAGGAGCCCCAGGCCCGGGTAGCCCTTGGCTTAGAGAGCCCCTGCCCCAGTGAGCCCTAGGCTTAGGGAGCCCCAGCCCCAGGGAGCCCTAGGCATAGAGAGCCCCAGCCTTGGGGAGCCCTAGGCTTAGGGAGTCCCAGCCCCGGGGAACCCTAGGCTTATGGATCCCCAGCCTCGGGGAGCCCTGCACTTAGGGAGCCCCAGCCCCGGGGAGCCCTAGGCTTAGGGAGCCCCGACCGGGGGAGCCCTATGCTTAGGAAGCCCCAACCCCTGGAGCCCTACAGCCCCGTACAGCCCTTGGCTTAGGGTGTCCCAACCCCGGGAAACCCTAGATTGGGGAGCCCCAGCCCCGGGGAGCCCTAGGCTTAGTTAGCCCAAGACGCGGGGAACCCTAGGCTTAGGGAGCCCCAGCCCCGGGAAGTCCTAGGCTTAGGGAGCCCCAGCCCCGGGGAGCCCTAGGCTTACGGAGCCCCAACCCCGGGGGTCCCTAGGGTAGGGGGCACCATCCCCGCGGATCCCTAATCTTAGGGAGTCCCATCCCGAGGGAGCCCTAGGCATAGGGGCCCCAGCCTGGGGGAGACCTAGGCTTAGGGAGCCCCAGCCACGGGGAGCCCTAGGCTTAGGGGTTCCCAGCCCCGTGGAGCCCTAAGCTTAGGGAGCCCCAGACCCGGGGAGCCCTAGGCTTAGGGATCCTCAGCCCTAGGGAGCCCAAGGTTTAGGGAGCCCCAGGCCCAGGGAGCCCTTGGCTTAAGGAGGCCCAGCCCCGGGGAGCCCTAGGCTTAGGGAGCCACATTCCCGGGGAGCCCCAGGCTTACGGAGCCCCAGCCCCGGGGAGCCCTAGGCTTAGGGAGCCCATCCCCGGGGAGCCCTAGGCTTAGGGAGCCTCAGCCCTGGGCAGCCCTAACTTAGGGAGCCCACGGGAGGGGAGCCCTAGTCTTAGGGAGCCCCAGCCCCAGGGAGCCCTAGGCTTAGGGAGCACCAGCCCCGGGGAGCCCTAGGCTTAAGAAGCCCAGACCAGGGGAGCCCTACCCTTAGGGATCCCCAGCCCCGGGGAGCCCTAGGCTTAGGGAGCCCCAGCCCCAGGGAGCCCTAGGCATAGAGAGCCCCAGCCTTGGGGAGCCCTAGGCTTAGGGAGTCCCAGCCCCGGGGAACCCTAGGCTTATGGATCACCAGCCTCGGGGAGCCCTAGGCTTAGGGAGCCCCAGCCCCGGGGAGCCCTAGGCTTAGGGAGCCCCGACCGGGGGAGCCCTATGCTTAGGGAGCCCCAAGCCCTGGAGCCCTACAGCCCCGTACAGCCCTTGGCTTAGGGTGCCCCAACCCCGGGAAACCCTAGATTAGGGAGCCCCAGCCCCGGGGAGCCCTAGGCTTAGTTAGCCCCAGACCCGGGGAACCCTAGGCTTAGGGAGCCCCAGCCCCGGGAAGCCCTAGGCTTAGGGAGCCCCAGCCCCGGGGAGCCCTAGGCTTACGGAGCCCCAACCCCGGGGGTCCCTAGGATAGGGGGCACCATCCCCGCGGATCCCTAATCTTAGGGAGTCCCATCCCGAGGGAGCCCTAGGCATAGGGACCCCAGCCTGGGGGAGACCTAGGCTTAGGGAGCCCCAGCCACGGGGAGCCCTAGGCTTGGGGGTTCCCAGCCCCGTGGAGCCCTAAGCTTAGGGAGCCCAGGCCCGGGGAGCCCTAGGCTTAGGGATCCTCAGCCCTAGGGAGCCCTAGGTTTAGGGAGCCCCAAGCCCAGGGAGCCCTTGGCTTAAGGAGGCCCAGCCCCGGGGAGCCCTAGGCTTAGGGAGCCACATTCCCGTGGAACCCCAGGCTTACGGAGCCCCAGCCCCGGGGAGCCCTAGGTTTCGGGAGCCCATCCCCGGGGAGCCCTAGGCTTAGGGAGCCTCAGCCCTGGGCAGCCCTAACTTAGGGAGCCCACGGGAGGGGAGCCCTAGTCATAGGGAGCCCCAGCCCCGGGGAGCCCTAGGCTTAGGGAGCACCAGCCCCGGGGAGCCCTAGGCTTAAGAAGCCCAGACCAGGGGAGCCCTAGGCTTAGGGATCCCCGGCCCCGGGGAGCCCTAGGCATAGGGAGCCTCAGCCCCGGGAAGCCCTAGGCATAGGTAGTCCCAGCCCCAGGAGCCCTAGGCGTAGGGAGCCCTAGCCCCGGGGAGCCCTAGGCTTAGGGAGCCCCAACCCCTGGGGGCCTTAGGGTAGGGGACACCATCCCCGCGGATCCCTAATCTTAGGGAGTCCCATCCCGAGGGAGCCCTAGGCATAGGGACCCTAGCCTGGGGGAGACCTAGGCTTAGGGAGCCCCAACCACGGGGAGCCCTAGGCTTAGTGGTTCCCAGCCCCGTGGAGCCCTAAGCTTGGGGAGCCCCGGACCCGGGGAGCCCTAGGCTTATGGATTCCCAGCCCTGGAGAGCCCTAGGTTTAGGGAGCCCCAGGTCAGGAGAGCCCTTGGCTTAAGGAGCCCCAGCCCGGGGAGCCCTAGGCTTAGGGAGCCACAGTCCCGGGGAGCCCCAGGCTTACGGAGCCCCAGCCCCGGGGAGCCCTAGGCTTCGGGAGCCCATCCCCGGGGAACCCTAGGCTTAGGGAGCCTCAGTCCTGGGCAGCCCTAACTTAGGGAGCCCATGGGAGGAGAGCCCTAGTCTTAGGGAGCCCCAGCCCCGGGGAGCCCTAGGATTAGGGAGCGCCAGCCTCGGCGAGCCCCAAGCTTAGGGAGCCCCAGACCCGGGGAGCCCAATGTTTAGGTTGCCCCAGCCCCGGGGAGTCCTAGGCTTAGGGAGCCCCAACCCGGGTAGCCCTGGGCTTAGGGAGCCCCAGCCCCGGGGAGCCCTAGGCTAAGGTAGCCCCAGCCCCGGGGAGCTGTAGGCTTTGGGAGCCCCAGCCCCGGGCATCCCTAGGCTTAGGGAGCCCCAGCCCCAGGGAGCCCTAGGCTTAGGGAGCCCCAGGTCCGGGGAGCAATAGGCTTAGGGAGCCCCAGCCCCAGGGAGGCCTAGGCTTAGGGAGCTTGGGGAGCCCTAGGCTTAGCGAGCCCCAGCCCCGGGCATCCCTAGGCTTAGGGAGCCCCAGCCCCGGGAAGCCCTAGGCATAGGTAGTCCCAGCACAAGGGAGCCCTAGGCGTAGGGAGCCCCAACCCCGGGGGCCCTAGGGTAGGGGGCACCATCTCCGCGGATCCCTAATCTTAGGGAGTCCCATCCCGAGGGAGCCCTAGGCATAGGTACCCCAGCCTGGGGGAGACCTAGGCTTAGGGAGCCCCAGCTACGGGGAGCCCTAGGCTTAGGGGTTCCTAGCCCCGTGGAGCCCTAAGCTTAGGGAGCCCCAGACCCGGGGAGCCCTAGGCTTAGGGAGCCCCAGCCCCGGGAAGCCCTAGGCTTAGGGAGCCCCAGCCCGGGGGAGCCCTAGGCTTACGGAGCCCCAACCCCGGGGGTCCCTAGGATAGGGGGCACCATCCCCGCGGATCCCTAATCTTAGGGAGTCCCATCCCGAGGGAGCCCTAGGCATAGGGACCCCAGCCTGGGGGAGTCCTAGGCTTAGGGAGCCCCAGCCACGGGGAGCCCTAGGCTTGGGGGTTCCCAGCCCCGTGGAGCCCTAAGCTTAGGGAGCCCAGGCCCGGGGAGCCCTAGGCTTAGGGATCCTCAGCCCTAGGGAGCCCTAGGTTTAGGGAGCCCCAAGCCCAGGGAGCCCTTGGCTTAAGGAGGCCCAGCCCCGGGGAGCCCTAGGCTTAGGGAGCCACATTCCCGTGGAACCCCAGGCTTACGGAGCCCCTGCCCCGGGAAGCCCTAGGCTTCGGGAGCCCATCCCCGGGGAGCCCTAGGCTTAGGGAGCCTCAGCCCTGGGCAGCCCTAACTTAGGGAGCCCACGGGAGGGGAGCCCTAGTCATAGGGAGCCCCAGCCCCGGGGAGCCCTAGGCTTAGGGAGCACCAGCCCCGGGGAGCCCTAGGCTTAAGAAGCCCAGACCAGGGGAGCCCTAGGCTTAGGGATCCCCGGCCCCGGGGAGCCCTAGGCATAGGGAGCCTCAGCCCCGGGAAGCCCTAGGCATAGGTAGTCCCAGCCCCAGGAGCCCTAGGTGTAGGGAGCCCTAGCCCCGGGGAGCCCTAGGCTTAGGGAGCCCCAACCCCTGGGGGCCTTAGGGTAGGGGACACCATCCCCGCGGATCCCTAATCTTAGGGAGTCCCATCCCGAGGGAGCCCTAGGCATAGGGACCCTAGCCTGGGGGAGACCTAGGCTTAGGGAGCCCCAACCACGGGGAGCCCTAGGCTTAGTGGTTCCCAGCCCCGTGGAGCCCTAAGCTTGGGGAGCCCCAGACCCGGGGAGCCCTAGGCTTATGGATTCCCAGCCCTGGAGAGCCCTAGGTTTAGGGAGCCCCAGGTCAGGAGAGCCCTTGGCTTAAGGAGCCCCAGCCCGGGGAGCCCTAGGCTTAGGGAGCCACAGTCCCGGGGAGCCCCAGGCTTACGGAGCCCCAGCCCCGGGGAGCCCTAGGCTTCGGGAGCCCATCCCCGGGGAACCCTAGGCTTAGGGAGCCTCAGTCCTGGGCAGCCCTAACTTAGGGAGCCCATGGGAGGAGAGCCCTAGTCTTAGGGAGCCCCAGCCCCGGGGAGCCCTAGGATTAGGGAGCGCCAGCCTCGGCGAGCCCCAAGCTTAGGGAGCCCCAGACCCGGGGACCCAATGTTTAGGTTGCCCCAGCCCCGGGGAGTCCTAGGCTTAGGGAGCCCCAACCCGGGTAGTCCTGGGCTTAGGGAGCCCCAGCCCCGGGGAGCCCTAGGCTAAGGGAGCCCCAGCCCCGGGGAGCTGTAGGCTTTGGGAGCCCCAGCCCCGGGCATCCCTAGGCTTAGGGAGCCCCAGCCCCAGGGAGCCCTAGGCTTAGGGAGCCCCAGGTCCGGGGAGCCATAGGCTTAGGGAGCCCCAGCCCCAGGGAGCCCTAGGCTTAGGGAGCTTGGGGAGCCCTAGGCTTAGCGAGCCCCAGCCCCGGGCATCCCTAGGCTTAGGGAGCCCCAGCCCCGGGAAGCCCTAGGCATAGGTAGTCCCAGCACAAGGGAGCCCTAGGCGTAGGGAGCCCCAACCCCGGGGGCCCTAGGGTAGGGGGCACCATCTCCGCGGATCCCTAATCTTAGGGAGTCCCATCCCGAGGGAGCCCTAGGCATAGGTACCCCAGCCTGGGGGAGACCTAGGCTTAGGGAGCCCCAGCTACGGGGAGCCCTAGGCTTAGGGGTTCCTAGCCCCGTGGAGCCCTAAGCTTAGGGAGCCCCAGACCCGGGGAGCCCTAGGCTTAGGGATTCCCAGCCCTAGGGAGCCCTAGGTTTAGGGAGCCCCAGGCCCAGGGAGCCCTTGGCTTATGGAGGCCCAGCCCCGGGGAGCCCTAAGTTTCGGGAGCCCATCCCCGGGGAGCCCTAGGCTTAGGGAGCCTCAGCCCTGGGCAGCCCTAACTTAGGGAGCCCACGGGAGGGGAGCCCTAGTCTTAGGGAGCCCCAGCCACGGGGAGCCCTAGGCTTAGGGAGCCCCAGCCCCGGGGAGCCCTAGGCTTAAGAAGCCCAGACCAGGGGAGCCCTAGGCTTAGGGATCCCCGGCCCCGGGGAGCCCTAGGCATAGGGAGCCTCAGCCCCGGGAAGCCCTAGGCATAGGTAGTCCCAGCCCCAGAAGCCCTAGGCATAGGGAGCCCTAGCCCAGGGGAGCCCTAAGCTTGGGGAGCCCCAGACCCGGGGAGCCCTAGGCTTATGGATTCCCAGCCCTGGGGAGCCCTAGGTTTAGTGAGCCCCAGGCCCAGAGAGCCCTTGGCTTAAGGAGCCCCAGCCCCAAGGAGCCCTAGGCTTAGGGAACCACAGTCCCGGGGAGCCCCAGGCTTACGGAGCCCCAGCCCCGGGGAGCCCTAGGCTTCGGGAGCCCATCCCCGGGGAACCCTAGGCTTAGGGAGCCTCAGCCCTGGGCAGCCCTAACTTATGGAGCCCATGGGAGGAGAGCCCTAGTCTTAGGGAGCCCCAGCCCCGGGGAGCCCTAGGATTAGGGAGCGCCAGCCCCGGCGAGCCCCAAGCTTAGGGAGCCCCAGACCCGGGGAGCCCAATGTTTAGGGAGCCCCAGCCCCGGGGAGCCCTAGGCTTAGGGAGCCCTAACCCGGGTAGCCCTGGGCTTAGGGAGCCCCAGCCCGGGGAAACCCTAGGCTTAGGGAGCCCCAACCCAGGAAGCCCTAGGCTTAAGAAGCCCCAGACCAGGTGAGCCCCAGGCTTACGGAGCCCCAGCCCCGGGGAGCCCTAGGCTTCGGGAGCCCATCCCCGGGGAGCCCTAGGCTTAGGGAGCCTCAGCCCTGGGCAGCCCTAACTTAGGGAGCCCACGGGAGGGGAGCCCTAGTCTTAGGGAGCCCCAGCCCCAGGGAGCCCTAGGCTTAGGGAGCACCAGCCCCGGGGAGCCCTAGGCTTAAGAAGCCCAGACCAGGGGAGCCCTAGGCTTAGGGATCCCCGGCCCCGGGGAGCCCTAGGCTTAGGGAGCCACAGCCCCAGGGAGCCCTAGGCATAGAGAGCCCCAGCCTTGGGGAGCCCTAGGCTTAGGGAGTCCCAGCCCCGGGGAACCCTAGGCTTATGGATCCCCAGCCTCGGGGAGCCCTAGGCTTAGGGAGCCCCAGCCCCGGGCAGCCCTAGGCTTAGGGAGCCCCGACCGGGGGAGCCCTATGCTTAGGGAGCCCCAACCCCTGGAGCCCTACAGCCCCGTACAGCCCTTGGCTTAGGGTGCCCCAACCCCGGGAAACCCTAGATTAGGGAGCCCCAGCCCCGGGGAGCCCTAGGCTTAGTTAGCCCCAGACCCGGGGAACCCTAGGCTTAGGGAGCCCCAGCCCCGGGAAGCCCTAGGCTTAGGGAGCCCCAGCCCCGGGGAGCCCTAGGCTTACGGAGCCCCAACCCCGGGGGTCCCTAGGGTAGGGGGCACCATCCCCGCGGATCCCTAATCTTAGGGAGTCCCATCCCGAGGGAGCCCTAGGCATAGGGACCCCAGCCTGGGGGAGACCTAGGCTTAGGGAGCCCCAGCCACGGGGAGCCCTAGGCTTAGGGGTTCCCAGCCCCGTGGAGCCCTAAGCTTAGGGAGCCCCAGACCCGGGGAGCCCTAGGCTTAGGGATCCTCAGCCCTAGGGAGCCCTAGGTTTAGGGAGCCCCAGGCCTAGGGAGCCTTTGGCTTAAGGAGGCCCAGCCCCGGGGAGCCCTAGGCTTAGGGAGCCACATTCCCGGGGAACCCCAGGCTTACGGAGCCCCAGCCCCGGGGAGCCCTAGGCTTCGGGAGCCCATCCCCGGGGAGCCCTAGGCTTAGGGAGCCTCAGCCCTGGGCAGCCCTAACTTAGGGAGCCCACAGGAGGGGAGCCCTAGTCATAGGGAGCCCCAGCCCCGGGGAGCCCTAGGCTTAGGGAGCACCAGCCCCGGGGAGCCCTAGGCGTAAGAAGCCCAGACCAGGGGAGCCCTAGGCTTAGGGATCCCCGGCCCAGGGGAGCCCTAGGCATAGGGAGCCTCAGCCCCGGGAAGCTCTAGGCATAGGTAGTCCCAGCCCCAGGAGCCCTAGGCTTAGGGAGCACCAGCCCCGGGGAGCCCTAGGCTTAAGAAGCCCAGACCAGGGGAGCCCTAGGCTTAGGGATCCCCGGCCCCGGGGAGCCCTAGGCATAGGGAGCCTCAGCCCCGGGAAGCCCTAGGCATAGGTAGTCCCAGCCCCAGGAGCCCTAGGCGTAGGGAGCCCTAGCCCCGGGGAGCCCTAGGCTTAGGGAGCCCCAACCCCTGGGGGCCTTAGGGTAGGGGACACCATCCCCACGGATCCCTAATCTTAGGGAGTCCCATCCCGAGGGAGCCCTAGGCATAGGGACCCTAGCCTGGGGGAGAGCTAGGCTTAGGGAGCCCCAACCACGGGGAGCCCTAGGCTTAGTGGTTCCCAGCCCCGTGGAGCCCTAAGCTTGGGGAGCCCCACACCCGGGGAGCCCTAGGCTTATGGATTCCCAGCCCTGGAGAGCCCTAGGTTTAGGGAGCCCCAGGCCCAGAGAGCCCTTGGCTTAAGGAGCCCCAGCCCGGGGAGCCCTAGGCTTAGGGAGCCAAAGTCCCGGGGAGCCCCAGGCTTACGGAGCCCCAGCCCCGGGGAGCCCTAGGCTTCGGGAGCCCATCCCCGGGGAACCCTAGGCTTAGGGAGCCTCAGCCCTGGGCAGCCCTAACTTAGGGAGCCCATGGGAGGAGAGCCCTAGTCTTAGGGAGCCCCAGCCCCAGGGAGCCCTAGGATTAGGGAGCGTCAGCCTCGGCGAGCCCCAAGCTTAGGGAGCCCCAGACCCGGGGAGCCCAATGTTTAGGTTGCCCCAGCCCCGGGGAGTCCTAGGCTTAGGGAGCCCCAACCCGGGTAGCCCTGGGCTTAGGGAGCCCCAGCCCCGGGGAGCCCTAGGCTAAGGGAGCCCCAGCCCCGGGGAGCTGTAGGCTTTGGGAACCCCAGCCCCGGGCATCCCTAGGCTTAGGGAGCCCCAGCCCCAGGGAGCCCTAGGCTTAGGGAGCCCCAGGTCCGGGGAGCCATAGGCTTAGGGAGCCCCAGCCCCAGGGAGCCCTAGGCTTAGGGAGCTTGGGTAGCCCTAGGATTAGCGAGCCCCAGCCCCGGGCATCCCTAGGCTTAGGGAGCCCCAGCCCCGGGAAGCCCTAGGCATAGGTAGTCCCAGCACAAGGGAGCCCTAGGCGTAGGGAGCCCTAGCCCCGGGGAGCCCTAGGCTTAGGGAGCCCCAACCCCGGGGGGCCCTAGGGTAGGGGGCACCATCTCCGCGGATCCCTAATCTTAGGGAGTCCCATCCCGAGGGAGCCCTAGGCATAGGTACCCCAGCCTGGGGGAGACCTAGGCTTAGGGAGCCCCAGCTACGGGGAGCCCTAGGCTTAGGGGTTCCTAGCCCCGTGGAGCCCTAAGCTTAGGGAGCCCCAGACCCAGGGAGCCCTAGGCTTAGGGATTCCCAGCCCTAGGGAGCCCTAGGTTTAGGGAGCCCCAGGCCATGGGAGCCCTTGGCTTAAGGAGGCCCAGCCCCGGGGAGCCCTAGGTTTCGGGAGCCCATCCCCGGGGAGCCCTAGGCTTAGGGAGCCTCAGCCCTGGGCAGCCCTAACTTAGGGAGCCCACGGGAGGGGAGCCCTAGTCTTAGGGAGCCCCAGCCACGGGGAGCCCTAGGCTTAGGGATCCCCGGCCCCGGGGAGCCCTAGGCGTAGGGAGCCTCAGCCCCGGGAAGCCCTAGGCATAGGTAGTCCCAGCCCCAGGAGCCCTAGGCATAGGGAGCCCTAGCCCAGGGGAGCCCTAAGCTTGGGGAGCCCCAGACCCGGGGAGCCCTAGGCTTATGGATTCCCAGCCCTGGGGAGCCCTAGGTTTAGTGAGCCCCAGGCCCAGAGAGCCCTTGGCTTAAGGAGCCCCAGCCCCAAGGAGCCCTAGGCTTAGGGAGCCACAGTCCCGGGGAGCCCCAGGCTTACGGAGCCCCAGCCCCGGGGAGCCCTAGGCTTCGGGAGCCCATCCCCGGGGAACCCTAGGCTTAGGGAGCCTCAGCCCTGGGCAGCCCTAACTTAGGGAGCCCATGGGAGGAGAGCCCTAGTCTTAGGGAGCCCCAGCCCCGGGGAGCCCTAGGATTAGGGAGCGCCAGCCCCGGCGAGCCCCAAGCTTAGGGAGCCCCAGACCCGGGGAGCCCAATGTTTAGGGAGCCCCAGCCCGGGGAGCCCTAGGCTTAGGGAGCCCTAACCCGGGTAGCCCTGGGCTTAGGGAGCCCCAGCCCCGGGGAACCCTAGGCTTAGGGAGCCCCAACCCAGGAAGCCCTAGGCTTAAGAAGCCCCAGACCAGGTGAGCCCTACGCTTAGAGATCCCCGGCCCCGGGGAGCCCTAGGCGTAGGGAGCCTCAGCCCTGGGGAGCCCTAGGCATAGGTAGTCCCTGCCCCGGGGAGCCCTAGGAGTAGGGAGCCCTAGCCCCGGGGAGCCCTAGGCTTAGGGAGCCCCAACCCCGGGGGGCCCTAGGGTAGGGGGCACAATCCCCGCGCAGCCCTAGCCTTAGGGAGTCCCAGCCCGAGGGAGCCCTAGGAATAGGGACCCCAGCCCGGGGGAGACCTAGGCTTAGAAAGCCCCAGACCCGGGGAACCCTAGGCTTAGAAAGCCCCAGACCCGGGGAACCCTAGGCTTAGGGAGTCCCAACCCCAGGGAGCCCCAGACCCGGGGCCCCTATGCTTAGGGAGCCCCAGCCCCGGGGAGCCCTAGGCTTAGGGAAACCCAGCCTCGGGGAGCCCTAGGCTTAGGGAGCCCCGTGGAGCCCTAAGCTTAGGGAGCCCCATACCCGGGGAGCCCTAGGCTTAGGGAGCCCCAGCCCCGGGGAGACCTAGGCTTAAGGAGACCCAGCCCCGGGGAGCCCTAGGCTTTGGGAGCCTCAGCCCCGTGGAGCCCTAGGCTTAGGGAGCCCCACACCCGGGGAGCCCTAGGCTTAGAGAGCCCCAGACCCGGGAAGACCTATGCTTAGGGAGCCCCAGACCCGGGGAGCCCTAGGCTTAGGGAGCCCCACCCCGGGGAGCCCTAGGCTTAGGTATCCCCAGACCGGGGGAGCCCTAGGCTTAGGGAGCCCTAGCCATGGGTAGCCCTAGTCTTAGGGAGCCCCAGTCCCGGGGAGACCTAGGCTTAGTGAGCCCCAGACCCGTGGAACCCAAGACTTAGGGAGCCCCAACCCGAGGGATCCCCAGCCCCAAGGAGCCCTGAGCTTAGGGATTCCCAGCCCCCGGGAGCCCTATGCTTAGAAAGCCCCAGCCCCGGGGAGCCCTAGGCTATTGGAGCCCCAGACCCGTTGAGACCTAGATTTTGGGAGCCACAGCCAGGGTAGCCCAAGGCTTAGGGAGCCCCAGCCCCGGGAAGCCCTAGCCTTAAGAAGCCCCAGGCCCAGGGAGCTCTTGGCTTAGGGAGCCCCTGCCCCAGTGAGCCCTAGGCTTAGGGAGCCCCAGCCCCTGGGAGCCCTAGGATTAGAGAGTACCAGCCCTGAGGAGCCCTAGGCTTAGGGAGCCCCAGCCCCGGGGAACCCTAGGTTTATGCATGCCAAGCCCCGGGGAGCCCTACACTTCAGGAGCCCTAGCCCCGGGGAGCCCTATGCTTAGGGAGCCCCACACCCGGGGAGCCCTAGGCTTTGGGAGCCTCAGCCCCGGGAAGACCTATGCTTAGGGAGCCCCAGACCCGGGGAGCCCTAGGCTTAGGGAGCCCCACCCCGGGGAGCCCTAGGCTTAGGTATCCCCAGACCGGGGGAGCCCTAGGCTTAGGGAGCCCTAGCCATGGGTAGCCCTAGTCTTAGGGAGCCCCAGTCACGGGGAGACCTAGGCTTAGAGAGCCCCAGACCCGTGGAACCCAAGGCTTAGGGAGCCCCAACCCCAGGGATCCCCAGCCCCAAGGAGCCCTGAGCTTAGGGATTCCCAGCCCCCGGGAGCCCTAGGCTTAGGAAGCCCCAGCCCCGGGGAGCCCTAGGCTATTGGAGCCCCAGACCCGTTGAGACCTAGATTTTGGGAGCCCCAGCCCAGGGTAGCCCAAGGCTTAGGGAGCCCCAGCCCCGGGGAGCCCTAGCCTTAAGAAGCCCCAGGCCCAGGGAGCTCTTGGCTTAGGGAGCCCCTACCCCAGTGAGCCCTAGGCTTAGGGAGCCCCAGCCCCTGGGAGCCCTAGGATTAGAGAGTACCAGCCCTGGTGAGCCCTAGGCTTAGGGAGCCCCAGCCCCGGGGAACCCTAGGTTTATGCATGCCAAGCCCCGGGGAGCCCAACACTTCAGGAGCCCTAGCCCCGGGGAGCCCTAGGCTTAGGGAGCCCCAGCCCTGGGGAGCCCTAGCCTTAAGGAGCCCCAGGTCCGGGGAGCCCTTGGCTTAGGGAGCTCCTGCCCCAGTGAGCCCTTGGCTTAGTGAGCCCAGCCCCTGGGAGCCCTAGGCTTAGAGAGCCCCAGCCCTGGGGAGCCCTAGGCTTAGGGAGCCCTATCCAGGGTAAACCTAGGCTTATGGATCCCCAGCCTGGGGTAGCCCTAGGCTTAGGAACCCCCAGCCTAGGGGAGCCCTAGGCTTCGGGAGACCATCCCCGGGGAGCCCTAGGCTTAGGGAGCCTCAGCCCTGGGCAGCCCTAACTTAGGGAGCCCACGGGAGGGGAGCCCTAGTCTTAGGGAGCCCCAGCCCCAGGGAGCCCTAGGCTTAGGGAGCGCCAGCCCCGGCGAGCCCCAAGCTTAGGGAGCCCCAGTCCCGGGGAGCCCAAGGTTTAGGGAGCCCCAGTCCCAGGGAGCCCTAGGCTTAGGGAGCCCCAGCCCCGGGGAGCCCTAGGCTTAGGGAGCCCCAACCCGGGTAGCCCTGGGCTTAGGGAGCCCCAGCCCCGGGGAGCTGTAGGCTTTGGGAGCCCCAGCCCCGGGCATCCCTAGGCTTAGGGAGCCCCAGCCCCAGGGAGCCCTAGGCTTAGGGAGCCCCAGCCCCGGGGAGCCCTAGGCTTAGGGAGCCCCAGCACCGGGGAGCCCTAGGCTTTGGGAGCCTCAGCCCCGGGCAGACCTTGGCTTAGGGAGCCCCAACCCCGGGAAACCCTAGATTAGGGAGCCTGAGCCCTGGAAGCTCTAGGCTTAGAGAGCCCCACACCCGGGGAACCTTTGGCTTAGGAAGCCACAACCCCAGGGAGCCCCAGACCAGGGGCCCCCATGCTTAGGGAGCCCCGGCCCTGAGGAGCCCTAGGCTTAGGAAGCCCCAGCCCCGGGGAGCCCTAGGCTTAGGGAGACCCAGACCCGGGGAGACCTAGGCTAGGGGAGCCCCAGACCCGGGTAGCCCTAGTGTTAGGTATCCCAGCCCCGGGGAGCCCTAGGCTTAGGGAGCATCAACCCCGAGGATCCCTAGACTTAGGGAGCCCCAGCCCCGGGGAGCCCTAGGCTTAGGGAGCCCCAGCACCGGGGAACACTAGGCTTAGTGAGCCCCAGCCCCGGGGAGCCCTTGGCTTAGGGAGCCTCAAACCCGGGGAGCCCTAGGCTTAGGGAGCCCCGTGGAGCCCTAGGCTTAAGGAGACCCATCCCCGGGGAGCCCTAGGCGTAGGGAGCCCCATTCCCGGGGAGCCTTAGTCTTAGGGAGCCCCAGGCCCGGAGAGCCCTCGGTTTAGGGAGCCCCAGCCCCAGGGAGCCGTAGCCTTAGGGAGCCCCAGCCTAGGGGAGCCCTAGGCTTAGGGAGCCCCAGCATCGGGGAACCCTAGGCTAAGGGAGCCCCAGCCCCGGGGAGACCTCGGCTAAGGGAGCCCCAAACCCGGGGTGCCCTAGGCTTAGGGAGCCCCAGTTCCGAGGATCCCTAGCCTTAGGGAGCCCCAGCCCCGGGGAGCACAAGCCTTAGGGAGCACCCGCTAGGGGAGCCCTAGGCTTAGGGAGCCCCAGCATCGGGGAACCCTAGGCTTAGGGAGCCCCAGCCCCGGGGAGTCCTTGGCTTAGGGATCCCCAAACCCAGGGAACCCTACGCTTAGCCAACCCCAGCCCCGGGGAGCCCTAGGTTTAGGGAGTTCCAGACCGGGGAGCCCTAGGCTTAGGGAGCCCCAGCCCCGGGGATCCCTAGGTTTTGGGAGCCCCAGACCCGGGGGGCCCTAGGTTTAGTGAGCCCTAGGTTAGCGAGCCCCAGCACCGAGGAGCATTAGGCTTAGGGAGCCCCAGCCCCGGGGAGCCCTAGTTTTAGGGAGCCCCAGTCCTGGGGAGCCCTAGGCTTAGGGAGCCCCACCCTGGAGAGCCCTAGGCTTAGCGAGCCACTGCCCCGGGGAGCCACAGGGTTAGGGAGCCCCAGACCAGGGGAGCCCTAGGCTTAGGGAGCCCCAGCCCCGGGTAGCCCTAGGCTTACTGAGCCCAAGACCCGGGGAGCCCTAGGCTTAGGGAGCACCAGCTCTGAGGATACCTAGCCTTAGGGAGCCCAAGCCCGGGGAGCCCTAGGCTTATGGAGCCCCAGCACCGGGGAACCCTAGGCTTAGTGAGCCCCAACCCCGGGGAGCCCTTGGCTTAGGGAGCCCCAAATCCGGGGAGCCCTAGGCTCAGGGAACCCTAGCCCCGGGGAGCCCTAGGCTTAGGGAGCCCCAGCCCCAGGGAGCCCTAGTCTTTGGGAGCCCCAGACCCGGGGAGCACAAGCCTTAGGGAGCCCCCGCTAGGGGAGCCCTAGGGTATGGGAGTCCCAGACCCGGGGAGCCCTAGTGTTAGGGAGCCCCATCCCCGGGGAGCCCTAGGCTTAGGGAGCACCAGCCCCGAGGATCCATAGATTTAGGGAGCCCCAGCCCCGGGGAGCCCTAGGCTTAGTGAGCCCCAGCCCCAGGGAGCCCTTGGCTTAGGGAGCCTCAAACTCGGGGAGCCCTAGGCTTAGGGAGCCCCGTGGAGCCCTAGGCTTAAGGAGACCCATCCCCGGGAGCCCTAGGCTTAGGGGGCCCCATCCCCGGGGAGCCTTAGGCTTAGGGAGCCCCAGCCCCGAGGATCCCTAGCCTTAGGGAGCCCCAGCCCCGGGAAGCACAAGCCTTAGAGAGCCCCCGCTAGGGGAGCCCTAGGCTTAGGGAGCCCCAGCATCGGGGAACCCTAGGCTTAGGTAGGCCCAGCCCCGGGGAGCCCTTGGCTTAGGGAGCCCCAAACCCGGGGAACCCTACGCTTAGGGAACCCCAGCCCCGGGGAGCCCTAGGCTTAAGGAGTCCCAGACCGGGGAGCCCTAGGCTTAGGAAGCCCCAGCCCCGGGGAGCCCTAGGTTTTGGGAGCCCCAGACCCGAGGAGCCCTAGTTTTTGGGAGCCCCAGCCCTGGGGAGCCCTAGGCTTAGGGAGCCCCAGCCCCGGTGAGCCCTAGGCTTAGGGAGCCCCAGCCCTGGGAGCCCTAGGCATAGGGAGCCCCTGCCCCGGGGAGCCCTAGGCATAGGGAGTCCCAGCCTCAGGTGCACTAGGCTTCGGGAGCCCCAATCCGGGGAAACCTAGGCTTATGTATCCCCAGCCCCGGGGAGCCCTAGACTTAGTGAGCCCCTGCCCCGGGGAGCCCTAGGCTTAGGGAGCCTGTGGGGCCCTAAGCTTAGGGAGCCCGATACCCGGGGAGCCCTAGGCTTAGGGAGCCCCAGCCCCGGGGAGCCCTAGGTTTAGGGAGCCCCAGACCCGGGGAGTTCTAGGCTTAGGGAGCCCCAGACCCGGGGAGCACTAAGCTTAGGGAATCCTAGATCCGGGGAGTCCAAGGCTTAGGGAGCCCCAGACCCGGGGAGCCCTAGGCTTAGAGAGCCCCAGCCCTGGGGAGCCCTAGGCTTAGGGAGCCCCAGCCCCGGGGAACCCTATGCTTATGGATCCCCAGCCCCGGGGAGCCCTAGACTTAAGGAGCCCCACCCCCGGGGAGCCCTAGGCTTAGGGAGCCCCAGCATCGGGAAACCCTAGGCTAAGGGAGCCCCAGCCCCGGGGAGACCTCGGCTTAGGGAGCCCCAAACACGGGGTGCCCTAGCCTTAGGGAGCCCCAGCCCCGAGGATCCCTAGCCTTAGGGAGCCCCAGCCCCGGGAAGCACAAGCCTTAGAGAGCCCCCGCTGGGGGAGCCCTAGGCTTAGGGAGCCCCAGCATCGGGGAACCCTAGGCTTAGGTAGGCCCAGCCCCGGGGAGCCCTTGGCTTAGGGAGCCCCAAACCCGGGGAACCCTACGCTTAGGGAACCCCAGCCCCGGGGAGCCCTAGGCTTAAGGAGTCCCAGACCGGGGAGCCCTAGGCTTAGGAAGCCCCAGCCCCGGGGAGCCCTAGGTTTTGGGAGCCCCAGACCCGAGGAGCCCTAGTTTTAGGGAGCCCCAGCCCTGGGGAGCCCTAGGCTTAGGGAGCCCCAGCCCCGGTGAGCCCTAGGCTTAGGGAGCCCCAGCCCTGGGAGCCCTAGGCATAGGGAGCCCCTGCCCCGGGGAGCCCTAGGCATAGGGAGCCCCAGCCTCAGGTGCACTAGGCTTTGGGAGTTCTTCCCCGGGGAACCCTAAGCTTAGGGAGCCCCAGCCCCGGGGAGCCCTAGACTTAGTGAGCCCCTGCCCCGGGGAGCCCTAGGCTTAGGGAGCCCCGTGGGGCCCTAAGCTTAGGGAGCCCGATACCCGGGGAGCCCTAGGCTTAGGGAGCCCCAGCCCCGGGGAGCCCTAGGTTTAGGAAGCCCCAGACACGGGGAGTTCTAGGCTTAGGGAGCCCCAGACCCGGGGAGCACTAAGCTTAGGGAATCCTAGATCCGGGGAGTCCAAGGCTTAGGGAGCCCCAGAACCGGGGAGCCCTAGGCTTAGAGAGCCCCAGCCCTGGGGAGCCCTAGGCTTAGGGAGCCCCAGCCCCGGGGAACCCTATGTTTATGGATCCCCAGCCCCGGGGAGCCCTAGACTTAAGGAGCCCCACCCCCGGGGAGCCGTAGGCTTAGGGAGCCCCGTGGAGCCCTAAATTTAGGGAGCCCGATACCCGGGGAGCCCTAGACTTAGGGAGCCCCAGCCCCGGGGAGCCCTAGGCTTAGGGAGCCCAAGACCCGGGAAGTCCTAGGCTTAGGGAGCCCCTGCCTCGGGGAGCCCTAGGCTTAGAGAGCACCAGCCCTGGGGAGCCGAAGGCTTAGGAAGCCCCAGCCCCGGGGAACCCTAGGCTTATGGATTCCCAGCCCCGGGAAGCCCTAGACTTAGGGAGCCCCAGCCCCGGGAGCCCTAGGCTTAGGGAGCCCCAGCCTTGGGGAGCCCTAGTCTTAGGGAGCCCCAGCCCCTTGGAGACCTAGGCTTAGGGAGCCCCAGTCACGGGGAGCCCAATGCTTAGGGAGCCCCAGTCCCGGGGAGCCCTAATCTTGGGGAGTCCCAGTCCCGGGGAGCCCAAGTCTTAGGGAGGCCCAGCCCCGGGGAGCCCTAGGCATAGGGAGCCCCTGCCCTGAGAAGCCCAAGGCTTAGGGAGCCCCACCCTCGGGGACACCTAGTCTTAGGGAGCCCCAGCCCCGGGGAGCCCTAGTCTTAGGGAGCCCCAGCCCCTTGGAGACCTAGGCTTAGGGAGCCCCAGCCCCGGGGAGCCCTAGGCTTAGGGAGCCCCAGCACCGGGGAACACTAGGCTTAATGAGCCCCAGCCCCGGGGAGCCCTTGGCTTAGGGAGCCTCAAACCCGGGGAGCCCTAGGCTTAGGGAGCCCCGTGGAGCCCTAGGCTTAAGGAGACCCATCCCCGGGCAGCCCTAGGCTTAGGGAGCCCCATTCCCGTGGAGCCTTAGTCTTAGGGAGCCCCAGGCACGGTGAGCCCTCGGTTTAGGGAGCCCCAGCCCCAGGGAGCCCTAGCCTTAGGGAGCCCCAGCCTAGGGGAGCCCTAGGCTTAGGGAGCCCCAGCCCCGGGGAGACCTCGGCTTAGGGAGCCCCAAACCCGGGGTGCCCTAGGCTTAGGGAGCCCCAGACCCGAGGATCCCTAGCCTTAGGGAGCCCCAGCCCCGGGGAGCACAAGCTTTAGGGAGCACCCGCTAGGGGAGCCCTACGCTTAGGGAGCCCCAGCATCGGGGAACCCTAGGCTTAGGGAGCCCCAGCCCCGGGCAGTCCTTGGCTTAGGGATCCCCAAACCCGGGGAACCCTACGCTTAGGCAACCCCAGCCCCGGGGAGCCCTAGGTTTAGGGAGTTCCAGACCGGGGAGCCCTAGGCTTAGGGAGCCCCTACCCCGGGGAACCCTAGGCTTAGGGAGACCCATCCCCGGGGAGCCCTAGGCTTAGGGAGCCCCATTTTCAGGGAGCCTTAGGGTTAGTGAGCCCCAGGCCCGGAGAGCCCTCGGCTTAGGGAGTCCAGCCCCGGGGAGCCCTAGCCTTAGGGAGCCCCAGCCTAGGGGAGCCCTAGGCTTAGGGAGCCCCGTGGAGCCCTAGGCTTAAGGAGACCCATCCCCGGTCAGCCCTAGGCTTAGGGAGCCCCATTCCCGTGGAGCCTTAGTCTTAGGGAGCCCCAGGCACGGTGAGCCCTCGGTTTAGGGAGCCCCAGCCCCAGGGAGCCCTAGCCTTAGGGAGCCCCAGCCTAGGGGAGCCCTAGGCTTAGGGAGCCCCAGCCCCGGGGAGACCTCGGCTTAGGGAGCCCCAAACCCGGGGTGCCCTAGGCTTAGGGAGCCCCAGACCCGAGGATCCCTAGCCTTAGGGAGCCCCAGCCCCGGGGAGCACAAGCTTTAGGGAGCACCCGCTAGGGGAGCCCTACGCTTAGGGAGCCCCAGCATCGGGGAACCCTAGGCTTAGGGAGCCCCAGCCCCGGGCAGTCCTTGGCTTAGGGATCCCCAAACCCGGGGAACCCTACGCTTAGGCAACCCCAGCCCCGGGGAGCCCTAGGTTTAGGGAGTTCCAGACCGGGGAGCCCTAGGCTTAGGGAGCCCCTACCCCGGGGAACCCTAGGCTTAGGGAGACCCATCCCCGGGGAGCCCTAGGCTTAGGGAGCCCCATTTTCAGGGAGCCTTAGGGTTAGTGAGCCCCAGGCCCGGAGAGCCCTCGGCTTAGGGAGTCCAGCCCCGGGGAGCCCTAGCCTTAGGGAGCCCCAGCCTAGGGGAGCCCTAGGCTTAGGGAGCCCCAGCATCGGGGAATCCTAGGCTTAGGGAGCCCCAGCCCCGGGGAGACCTCGGCTTTGTTAGCCCCAGCACCGGGTTGCCCTAGGCTTAGGGAGCCCCAGCCCCGAGGATCTCTAGCCTTAGGGAGCCCCAGCCCCGGGGAGCACTAGCCTTAGGGAGCCCCAGCCTAGGGGAGCCCTAGGCTTAGGGAGCCCCAGCATCGGGGAACCCTAGGCTAAGGGAGCCCCAGCCCCGGGGAGACCTCGGCTAAGGGAGCCCCAAACCCGGGGTGCCCTAGGCTTAGGGAGCCCCAGCCCCGAGGATCCCTAGCCTTAGGGAGCCCCAGCCCCGGGGAGCACAAGCCTTAGGGAGCACCCGCTAGGGGAGCCCTAGGCTTAGGGAGCCCCAGCATCGGGGAACCGTAGGCTTAGGGAGCCCCAGCCCCGGGGAGTCCTTGGCTTAGGGATCCCCAAACCCGGGGAACCCTACGCTTAGCCAACCCCAGCCCCTGGGAGCCCTAGGTTTAGGGAGTTCCAGACCGGGGAGCCCTAGGCTTAGGGAGCCCCAGCCCCGGGGATCCCTAGGTTTTGGGAGCCCCAGACCCGGGGGGCCCTAGGTTTAGGGAGCCCTAGGTTAGGGAGCCCCAGCACCGAGGAGCCTTAGGCTTAGGGAGCCCCAGCCCCGGGGAGCCCTAGTTTTAGGGAGCCCCAGTCCTGGGGAGCCCTAGGCTTAGGGAGCCCCACCCTGGAGAGCCCTAGGCTTAGCGAGCCACTGCCCCGGGGAGCCACAGGGTTAGGGAGCCCCAGACCAGGGGAGCCCTAGGCTTAGGGAGCCCCAGCCCCGGGTAGCCCTAGGCTTACTGAGCCCAAGACCCGGGGAGACCTAGGCTTAGGGAGCACCAGCCCTGAGGATACCTAGCCTTAGGGAGCCCAAGCCCGGCGAGCCCTAGGCTTATGGAGCCCCAGCACCGGGGAACCCTAGGCTTAGTGAGCCCCAACCCCGGGGAGCCCTTGGCTTAGGGAGCCACAAATCCGGGGAGCCCTAGGCTCAGGGAACCCTAGCCCCGGGGAGCCCTAGGCTTAGGGAGCCCCAGCCCCAGGGAGCCCTAGTCTTTGGGAGCCCCAGACCCGGGGAGCACAAGCCTTAGGGAGCCCCCGCTAGGGGAGCCCTAGGCTATGGGAGCCCCAGACCCGGGGAGCCCTAGTGTTAGGGAGCCCCATCCCCGGGGAGCCCTAGGCTTAGGGAGCACCAGCCCCGAGGATCCATAGATTTAGGGAGCCCCAGCCCCGGGGAGCCCTAGGCTTAGTGAGCCCCAGCCCCAGGGAGCCCTTGGCTTAGGGAGCCTCAAACCCGGGGAGCCCTAGGCTTAGGGAGCCCCGTGGAGCCCTAGGCTTAAGGAGACCCATCCCCGGGGAGCCTTAGGCTTAGGGAGCCCCAGGCCCGGAGAGCCCTCGGCTTAGGGAGCCCCAGCCCCGGTGAGCCCTAGCCTTAGGGAGCCCCAGCCTAGGGGAGCCCTAGGCTTAGGGAGCCCCAGCATCGGGGAACCCTAGGCTAAGGGAGCCCCAGCCCCGGGGAGACCTCGGCTTAGGGAGCCCCAAACACGGGGTGCCCTAGCCTTAGGGAGCCCCAGCCCCGAGGATCCCTAGCCTTAGGGAGCCCCAGCCCCGGGAGCACAAGCCTTAGAGAGCCCCCGCTAGGGGAGCCCTAGGCTTAGGGAGCCCCAGCATCGGGGAACCCTAGGCTTAGGGAGGCCCAGCCCCGGGGAGCCCTTGGCTTAGGGAGCCCCAAACCCGGGGAACCCTACGCTTAGGGAACCCCAGCCCCGGGGAGCCCTAGGCTTAAGGAGTCCCAGACGGGGGAGCCCTAGGCTTAGGAAGCCCCAGCCCCGGGGAGCCCTTGGTTTTGGGAGCCCCAGACCCGAGGAGCCCTAGTTTTAGGGAGCCCCAGCCCTGGGGAGCCCTAGGCTTAGGGAGCCCCAGCCGCGGTGAGCCCTAGGCTTAGGGAGCCCCAGCCCTGGGAGCCCTAGGCATAGGGAGCACCTGCCCCGGGGAGCCCTAGGCATAGGGAGCCCCAGCCTCAGGTGCACTAGGCTTCGGGAGCCCCAATCCGGGGAACCCTAGGCTTATGTATCCCCAGCCCCGGGGAGCCCTAGGCTTAGGGAGCCTGTGGGGCCCTAAGCTTAGGGAGCCCGATACCCGGGGAGCCCTAGGCTTAGGGAGCCCCAGACCCGGGGAGCCCTAGTTTAGGGAGCCCCAGACCCGGGGAGTTCTAGGCTTAGGGAGCCCCAGACCCGGGGAGCACTAAGCTTAGGGAATCCTAGATCCGGGGAGTCCAAGGCTTAGGGAGCCCCAGACCCGGGGAGCCCTAGGCTTAGAGAGCCCCAGCCCTGGGGAGCCCTAGGCTTAGGGAGCCCCAGCCCCGGGGAACCCTATGCTTATGGATCCCCAGCCCCGGGGAGCCCTAGACTTAAGGAGCCCCACCCCCGGGGAGCCCTAGGCTTAGGGAGCCCCAGCATCGGGGAGACCTCGGCTAAGGGAGCCCCAAACCCGGGGTGCCCTAGGCTTAGGGAGCCCCGGCCCCGAGGATCCCTAGCCTTAGGGAGCCCCAGCCCTTTGGAGCACAAGCCTTAGGGAGCACCCGCTAGGGGAGCCCTAGGCTTAGGGAGCCCCAGCATCGGGGAACCGTAGGCTTAGGGAGCCCCAGCCCCGGGGAGTCCTTGGCTTAGGGATCCCCAAACCCGGGGAACCCTACGCTTAGCCAACCCCAGCCCCGGGGAGCCCTAGGTTTAGGGAGTTCCAGACCGGGGAGCCCTAGGCTTAGGGAGCCCCAGCCCCGGGGATCCCTAGGTTTTGGGAGCCCCAGACCCGGGGAGCCCTAGGTTTAGGGAGCCCTAGGTTAGGGAGCCCCAGCACCGAGGAGCCTTAGGCTTAGGGAGCCCCAGCCCCGGGGAGCCCTAGTTTTAGGGAGCCCCAGTCCTGGGGAGCCCTAGGCTTAGGGAGCCCCACCCTGGAGAGCCCTAGGCTTAGCGAGCCACTGCCCCGGGGAGCCACAGGGTTAGGGAGCCCCAGACCAGGGGAGCCCTAGGCTTAGGGAGCCCCAGCCCCGGGTAGCCCTAAGCTTACTGAGCCCAAGACCCGGGGAGCCCTAGTTTTAGGGAGCCCCAGTCCTGGGGAGCCCTAGGCTTAGGGAGCCCCACCCTGGAGAGCCCTAGGCTTAGTGAGCCCCAACCTTTGGGAGCCCTTGGCTTAGGGAGCCACAAATCCGGGGAGCCCTAGGCTCAGGGAACCCTAGCCCCGGGGAGCCCTAGGCTTAGGGAGCCCCAGCCCCAGGGAGCCCTAGTCTTTGGGAGCCCCAGACCCGGGGAGCACAAGCCTTAGGGAGCCCCCGCTAGGGGAGCCCTAGGCTATGGGAGCCCCAGACCCGGGGAGCCCTAGTGTTAGGGAGCCCCATCCCCGGGGAGCCCTAGGCTTAGGGAGCACCAGCCCCGAGGATCCATAGATTTAGGGAGCCCCAGCCCCGGGGAGCCCTAGGCTTAGTGAGCCCCAGCCCCAGGGAGCCCTTGGCTTAGGGAGCCTCAAACCCGGGGAGCCCTAGGCTTAGGGAGCCACGTGGAGCCCTAGGCTTAAGGAGACCCATCCCCGGGGAGCCCTAGGCTTAGGGAGCCCCATCCCCGGGGAGCCTTAGGCTTAGGGAGCCCCAGGCCCGGAGAGCCCTCGGCTTAGGGAGCCCCAGCCCCGGGGAGCCCTAGCCTTAGTGAGCCCCAGCCTAGGGGAGCCCTAGGCTTAGGGAGCCCCAGCATCGGGGAACCCTAGGCTAAGGGAGCCCCAGCCCCGGGGAGACCTCGGCTTAGGGAGCCCCAAACACGGGGTGCCCTAGCCTTAGGGAGCCCCAGCCCCGAGGATCCCTAGCCTTAGGGAGCCCCAGCCCCGGGAAGCACAAGCCTTAGAGAGCCCCCGCTAGGGGAGCCCTAGGCTTAGGGAGCCCCAGCATCGGGGAACCCTAGGCTTAGGTAGGCCCAGCCCCGGGGAGCCCTTGGCTTAGGGAGCCCCAAACCCGGGGAACCCTACGCTTAGGGAACCCCAGCCCCGGGGAGCCCTAGGCTTAAGGAGTCCCAGACCGGGGAGCCCTAGGCTTAGGAAGCCCCAGCCCCGGGGAGCCCTAGGTTTTGGGAGCCCCAGCCCCGGTGAGCCCTAGGTTTAGGGAGCCCCAGCCCTGGGAGCCCTAGGCATAGGGAGCACCTGCCCCGGGGAGCCCTAGGCAAAGGGAGCCCCAGCCTCAGGTGCACTAGGCTTTGGGAGTTCTTGCCCGGGGAACCCTAAGCTTAGGGAGCCCCAGCCCCGGGGAGCCCTAGACTTAGTGAGCCCCTGCCCCGGGGAGCCCTAGCTTAGGGAGCCCCGTGGGGCCCTAAGCTTAGGGAGCCCGATACCCGGGGAGCCCTAGGCTTAGGGAGCCCCAGCCCCGGGGAGCCCTAGGTTTAGGGAGCCCCAGACCCGGGGAGTTCTAGGCTTAGGGAGCCCCAGACCCGGGGAGCACTAAGCTTAGGGAATCCTAGATCCGGGGAGTCCAAGGCTTAGGGAGCCCCAGACCCGGGGAGCCCTAGGCTTAGAGAGCCCCAGCCCTGGGGAGCCCTAGGCTTAGGGAGCCCCAGCCCCGGGGAACCCTATGTTTATGGATCCGCAGCCCCGGGGAGCCCTAGACTTAAGGAGCCCCACCCCCGGGGAGCCGTAGGCTTAGGGAGCCCCGTGGAGCCCTAAACTTAGGGAGCCCGATACCCGGGGAGCCCTAGACTTAGGGAGCCCCAGCCCCGGGGAGCCCTAGGCTTAGGGAGCCCAAGACCCGGGAAGTCCTAGGCTTAGGGAGCCCCTGCCTCGGGGAGCCCTAGGCTTAGAGAGCACCAGCCCTGGGGAGCCGAAGGCTTAGGAAGCCCCAGCCCCGGGGAACCCTAGGCTTATGGATTCCCAGCCCCGGGAAGCCCTAGACTTAGGGAGCCCCAGCCCCGGGAGCCCTAGGCTTAGGGAGCCCAGAACCGGGGAGCCCAATGCTTAGGGAGCCCCAGCCCCGGGAGCCCTAGACTTAGGGAGCCCCAGCACTGGGGAGCCGTAGGTTTAGGGAGCCCCAGCCCCGGGCAGCCCTTGGCTTAGGGAGCCCCAACCCCTGGAAACCCTAGATTAGGGAGCCTGAGCGCGGGGAGCTCTAGGCTTAGAGAGCCCCACACCCGGGGAACCTTAGGCTTAGGGAGCCACAAACCCAGGGAGCCCCAGACCAGGGGCCCCTATGCTTAGGGAGCCCCGGCCCCGAGGAGCCCTAGGCTTAGGAAGCCCTAGCCCCGGGGAGCCCTAGGCTTAGGGAGCCCCAGACCCGGGGAGGCCTAGGCTAGGGGAGCCCCAGACCCGGGTAGCCCTAGGGTTAGGGAGCCCCAGCCCCGGGGAGCCCTAGGCTTAGGGAGCATCAGCCCTGAGGATCCCTAGACTTAGGGAGCCCTAGCCCCGGGGAGCCCTAGGCTTAGGGAGCCCCAGCACCGGGGAACACTAGGCTTAGGGAGCCTCAGCCCTGGGAGCCCTAGGCGTAAGGAGCCCCAGCCCCGTGGAGTCCTAGGCTTAGGTAGCCTCACACCCGGGGAGCCCTAGGCTTAGGGAGCCCCAGCCCAGGGGAGCCCTAGGCTTAGGGAGCCCCGTGGAGACCTAGGCTTAGGGAGCCCAATCCCCGGGGAGCCCTATGCTTAGGAAGCCCCAGCCCCGTGGAGCGCAAGGCTTAGTGAGCCCCAGGTCCGGGGTGCCCTAGGCTTAGGGAGCCCCAGCCCCTGGAGTCCTAGGCTTATGGAGCCCCAGCCCCGGGGAACACTAGGCTTAGGGAGCCCCAGCCCCGGGAAGCCCTAGGCTTAGGGAGCTCCAGCCCCGGGGAGCCCTAGGCTTAGGGAGTCCCAGCCCCGGAGAGCCCTAGGCTTAGGGAGCCACAACCCCGGGGAGCCCTAGACTTAGGGAGACCCCTGGGTTCCTAGTCTTAGGGATCCCCATCCCCGGGTAGCCCTAGGCTTAGGGAGCCCCCGGGAGGGCAGCCCTAGGCTTAGGGAGCCCCAGCCCTGTGGAACCCTAGCCTTATGGAGCCCCCTGGTGGGTAAACCTAGTCTTAGGGAGCCCTCGCCCTGGGGAGCCCTAGGCTTAGGGAACCCCCGAGAGGGTAGCCGTAGGCTTTGAGAGCCACAGCCCTGGGCAGCCCTAGACTTAGGGAGCCTCAGCCCCGGGGAGCCCTAGGTTTAGGGAGCACTTCCCCGGGGAGCCCAAGGCTTAGGGAGCCCAAGACACGGGGAGCCCTAGGCTTAGGGAGCCCCAGCCCCGGGGAGCCCTAGGCTTAGGGAGCCCCAGCCCAGGGGAGCCCTAGGCTTAGGGAGTCCCAGCCCCGGGGAGACCACGGATTAGGGAGCCCCAGCCCCGGGGAGCCCTTGGCTTAGGGGGCCCCAAACCCGGGGAGCACGAGGCTTAAAAAAACCCAGCCCCGGGGAGCCCTATGCTTAGGGAGCCCCAGCCCCGGGTAGCCCTAGGCTTATGGAGCCCCAGGCCCGGGGAGCCCTAGGCTTAGGGAGCCCCAGCACCGGGGAGCCCTAGGCTTAGGGAGTCTCAGCCCTGGGAGCCCTAGGCTTAGGGAGCCCCAGCACCGGGGAGCCCTAGTTTTTGGAAGCCTCCGACCCGGGAGCCCTAGTCTTAGAGATTCCCAGCCCAGGGGAGCCCTAGGGTTAGGGAGCCCCAGCACGGGGGAGCCCTAGGCTTAGGGAGCCCCAGCCCCGGGGAGCCCTAGGCTTAGGGAGCCCCAGCCCTGGGAGCCCTAGGCTTAGGGAGCCCCAGCCCCGTGGAGCCCTATGCTTAGGGAGCCCCAGCCCCGGGGAGCCCAAGGCTTAGGGAGCCCCAGCCCCGGGGAGCCCTAGGCTTAGGGAGCCCCAGCCCCGGGGAGCCCTAGGCTTAGGGAGCCTCAGCCACGGGGAGCCCTAGGCTTAGGGAACCCCAGCCCCGTGGAGTCCTAGGCTTAGGTAGCCCCACACCCGGGGAGCCCTAGGCTTAGGGAGCCCCAGCCCTGGGAGCCCTAGGCTTAGGGAGCCCCAGCCCTGGGAGCCCTAGGCTTAGGGAGCCCCAGCCCCGTGGAGCCCTATGCTTAGTGAGCCCCAGCCCCGGGGAGCCCTAGGCTTAGGGAGCCCCAGCCCCGTGGAGTCCTAGGCTTAGGGAGCCCCAGCCCCGGGGAGCCCTAGGCTTAGGGAGCCCCAGCCCCGGGGAGCCCTAGGCTTAGGGAGCCCCAGCCCCGGGAAGGCCTAGGCTTAGGGAGCTCCAGCCCCGGGGAGCCCTAGGCTTAGGGAGTCCCAGCCCCGGGGAGCCCTTGGCTTAGGGAGCCACAGCCCCGGGGAGCCCTAGCCTTAGGGAGACCCGTGGGGCCCTAGTCTTAGGGAGCCCCATCCCCGGGTAGCCCTAGGCTTAGGGAGCCCCCGGGAGGGCAGCCCTAGGCTTAGGGAGCCCCAGCCCTGTGGAACCCTAGCCTTATGGAGCCCCCTGGTGGGTAAACCTAGTCTTAGGGAGCCCTCGCCCTGGTGAGACCAAGGCTTAGGGAGCCCCCGAGAGGGTAGCCCTAGGCTTAGGGAGCCCCAGACCTGGGCAGCCCTAGACTTAGGGAGCCTCAGCCCCGGGGAGCCCTAGGCTTAGGGAGCACTCCCCCGGGGAGCCCAAGGCTTAGGGAGCCCCAGACACGGGGAGCCCTAGGCTTAGGGAGCCCCAGCCCCGTGGAGCCCTATGCTTAGGGAGCCCCAGCCCCGGGGAGACCTAGGCTTAGGGAGCCCCAGCCCCGGGGAGCCCTAGGCTTAGGGAGCCTCAGCCCTGGGAGCCCTAGGCTTAGGGAGCCCCAGCCCTGGGAGCCCTAGGCTTAGGGAGCCCCAGCCCCATGGAGCCCTATGCTTAGTGAGCCCCAGCCCCGGGGAGCCCTAGGCTTAGGGAGCCCCAGCCCCGGGGAGCCCTAGGCTTAGGGAGCCCCAGCACCGGGGAGCCCTAGGCTTCGGGAGCCTCAGCCCTGGGAGCCCTAGGCTTAGGGAGACCCAGCACCGGGGAGCCCTAGTTTTTGGAAGCCTCCGACCCGAGCTCCCTAGTCTTAGGGATTCCCAGCCCAGGGGAGCCCTAGGGTTAGGGAGCCCCAGCACCGGGAAGTCCTAGGCTTAGGGAGCCCCAGCCCCGGGGAGCCCTAGGCTTAGGGAGCCCCAGCCACGGGAGCCCTAGGCTTAGGGAGCCCCAGCCCCGGGGAGCCCTAGGCTTAGGGAGCCTCAGCCCTGGGAGCCCTAGGCGTAAGGAGCCCCAGCCCCGTGGAGTCCTAGGCTTAGGTAGCCCCACACCCGGGGAGCCCTAGGCTTAGGGAGCCCCAGCCCCGGGGAGCCCTAGGCTTAGGGAGCCCCGTGGAGACCTAGGCTTAGGGAGCCCAATCCCCGGGGAGCCCTAGGCTTAGGAAGCCCCAGCCCCGTGGAGCGCAAGGCTTAGTGAACCCCAGGCCCGGGGCGCCCTAGGCTTAGGGAGCCCCAGCCACGGGAGCCCTAGGCTTAGGGAGCCCCTGCCCCGGGGAGCCCTAGGCTTAGGGAGCCTCAGCCCTGGGAGCCCTAGGCGTAAGGAGCCCCAGCCCCGTGGAGTCCTAGGCTTAGGTAGCCCCACACCCGGGGAGCCCTAGGCTTAGGGAGCCCCAGCCCCGGGGAGCCCTAGGCTTAGGGAGCCCCGTGGAGACCTAGGCTTAGGGAGCCCAATCCCCGGGGAGCCCTAGGCTTAGGAAGCCCCAGCCTCGTGGAGCGCAAGGCTTAGTGAACCCCAGGCCCGGGGCGCCCAAGGCTTAGTGAGCCCCAGCCCCGGGAGACCTCGGCTTATGGAGCCCCAGCCCCGGGGAACACTAGGCTTAGGGAGCCCCAGCCCCGGGAAGCCCTAGGCTTAGGGAGCTCCAGCCCCGGGGAGCCCTAGGCTTAGGGAGTCCCAGCCCCGGGGAGCCCTAGGCTTAGGGAGCCACAGCCCGGGGGAGCCCTAGCCTTAGGGAGACCCGTGGGGCCCTAGTATTAGGGAGCCCCATCCCCGGGTAGCCCTAGGCTTAGGGAGCCCCCGGGAGGGCAGCCCTAGGCTTAGGGAGCCCCAGCCCTGTGGAACCCTAGCCTTATGGAGCCCCCTGGTGTGTAAACCTAGTCTTAGAGAGCCCTCGCCCTGGGGAGACCTAGTCCTCGGGAGCCCCCGAGAGGGCAGCCCTAGACTTAGGGAGCCTCAGCCCCGGGGAGCCCTAGGCTTAGGGAGCACTCCCCCGGGGAGCCCAAGGCTTAGGGAGCCCCAGCCAAGGGGAGCCCTAGGCTTAGGGAGCCCCAGCCCAGGGGAGCCCTAGGCTTAGGGAGCCTCAGCCCCAGGGAGCCCTAGGCTTAGGGAACCCCAGCCCGGGGAGCCCTAGTCTTACGGAGCCCCAGCCCCGTGGAGCCCTATGCTTAGGGAGCCCCAGCCCCGGGGAGCCCTAGGCTTAGGGAGCCCTATCCCCTGGAAGACCTAGGCTTAGGTAGACCCAGTCCCGAGGAGCCTAAGGCTTAGGGAGCTCCAGCCCCGGGGAGCTCAAAGCTTAGGTAGCCCCAGCCCCAGGGAGTCCTAGGCTTAGGGAGCCCCAGTCCCGGGGAGCCCTAGGCTTAGGGCGCCCCAGACCAGGGGAGCCTTAGGCTTAGGGAGCCCCAACCCCGGGGAGCCCTAGACTTAGGGAGTCCCAGTCGTGGGGAGCCCAAGGCTTAGGGAGACCCAGCCCCAGGGAGCCCTAGGGTTTGGGAGCCCCAGACCCGGGGATCCCTAGTCTTAGGGAGCCCCAGCCCCGGGGAGCCCTAGGCTTAGAGAGCCCCTGCCCCGGGGAGCCACATGCTTAGTGAGCCCCAGACCAGGGGAGCCCTAGGCTTAGGGAGCGCCAGCCCCGGGGAGCCCTAGGATTGGGAGCCCAAGACCCGGGGAGCCCTAGTCATAGGGAGCCCCAGCCCCGTGGAGCCTTAGGCTTATGGAGACCCAGCCCCGGGGAGCCCTCGGCTTAGGGAGTCCCAGCCCCGGGGAGCCCTAGGCTTAGGGAGCACCAGCCCCGAGGATCCCTAGCCATAGGGAGCCCCAGCCCTGGGGATCCCTAGGCTTAGGGAGCCCCAGGACTGGGGAACCCTAAGTTTAGTGAGCCCCAGCCCCGGGGAGCCCTTGGCTTAGGGAGCCCCAAACCCGGGGAGCCCTAGGCTTAGGGATGCCACACACTGGGGAGCCTTGGCTTAGGGAGCCCCTACCCCGGGGAACCCTAGGCTTAGGGAGACCCATCCCGGGGGAGCCCTAGGCTTAGGGAGCCCCATTTTCAGGGAGCCTTAGGGTTAGTGAGCCCCAGGCCCGGAGAGCCCTCCGCTTAGGGAGCTCCAGCCCCGGGGAGCCCTAGCCTTAGGGAGCCCCAGCCTAGGGGAGCCCTAGGGTTAGTGAGCCCCAGCATCGGGGAATCCTAGGCTTAGGGAGCCCCAGCCCCGGGGAGACCTCGGCTTTGGTAGCCCCAGCCCCGGGTTGCCCTAGGCTTAGGGAACCCCAGACCTGGAGAGCCCTGGTCTTGGGGAGCCCTAGTTTAGGGAGCCCCAGCACCGGGGAGCCCTAGGTTTAGGGAGCCCCAGCCCCGAGGAGCCCTAGTCTTAGGGAGACCCAGCCCCTGGGAGACCTAGGCTTAGGGAGCCCCAGTCACGGGGAGCCCAAGGCTTAGGGAGCCCCAGTCCCGGGGAGCCCTAGGCTTAGGGAGCCCCAGCCCCGGTGGGGCCTAGACTTAGGGAGCCCCAGACCCGGGGAGCCCTAGGCTTAGGGAGCCCCAGGCCCGGAGAGCCCAAGGCTTAAGGAGCCCCTGCCCCGGGGAGCCCTAGGCTTAGGGAGCCCCTGCCCTGGGAAGCCCAAGGCTTAGGGAGCCACACCCTCGGGGAGCCCTAGGCTTAGGGAGCCCCCGCCCCGGGGAGCCCTAGGCTTAGGGAGCCCCAGCTCCGGGGAGCCCTAGGCTTAGGGAGACCCAGCCCCGGGGAGCCCTCGGCTTAGGGAGTCCCAGCCCCAGGGAGCCCTTTTCTTAGAGAGCCCCAAACCCAGGGAGCCCAAGGCTTAGGGAGCCCCAGCTGCGGGGAGCCCTAGGCTTAGGGAGCCCCAGCTTCGGGAGCCCTAGGTTTAGGGAGCCCCAGCCCCGGGGAGCCCTAGGCTTAGGGAGTCCTAACCCCGGGGAGCCCTAGGCTTAGGGAGCCCAAGCCACGGTGAGCTCTAGGCTTAGGGAGCCCCAGCCCTGGGAGCCCTAGCCTTAGGGAGCCCCTGCCCCGGTGAGCCCTAGGCTTAGGGAGCCCCAGCCTCAGGAGCACTAGGCTTTGGGAGTTCTTCCCCGGGGAGCCCTAGGCTTAGGGAGCCCCAGCCCCGGGGAGCCCTAGGCTTAGCGAGACCCAGCCCCGGAGAGCCCTAGGTTTAGGGAGCCCCAGCCCCGGGGAGCCTTAGGTTTAGGGAGCCCCAGCCCCGCGGAGCCTTAGGCTTAAGAAGACCCAGACACGGGGAGTCCTAGGCTTAGGGAGCCCCCGGAGGGGAGCCCTAGGCTTAGGGAGCCCCAGCCCTGTGGAACCCTAAGTTTATGGAGCAACCGGGAGGGTAACCCTAGGCTTAGGGAGCCCTGGCCCTGGGGAGCCCTAGGCTTAGGGAGCACCCGGGAGGTGAGCCCTAGGCTTTGGGAGCCCCAGCCCTGGGCAGCCCTAGACTTAGGGAGCCCACGGTAGGGGAGCCCTAGGCTTAGGGAGCCCTCCCCCGGGGAGCGCTAGGCTTAGGGGGCCCCAGCCCCGGGGAGCCCGATGCTTAGGAAGCCTCAGCCCCGGGGAGCACAAGTCTTAGGGAGGCCCAGCCCCGGGGAGCCCTAGGCTTAGGAAACCCCAGCCCCGGGGAGCCCTAGTCTTAGGGAGCTCCAGCCCCGGGGAGCCCTAGTCTTAGGGAGACCCAGCCCCTGGAAGACCTAGGCTTAGGTAGCCCCAGTCACGGGGAGCTTTAGGCTTTGAGAGCCCCAGCCCTGGGCAGCCCTAGACTTAGGGAGCCCACGGGAGGGGAGCCCTAGGCTTAGGGAGCCCTCCCCCGGGGAGCGCTAGGCTTAGAGGGCCCCAGCACCGGGGAGCCCGATGCTTAGGAAGACTCAGCCCCGGGGAGCCCTAGGCTTAGGAAACCCCAGCCCCGAGGAGCCCTAGTCTTAGGGAGCCCCAGCCCTGGGGAGCCGAAATCTTAGGGAGGCCCAGCCCCGGGGAGCCCTAAGCTTAGGAAACCCCAGCCCCGGGGAGCCCTAGTCTTAGGGAGCCCCAGCCCCGGGGAGCCCTAGTCTTAGGGAGTCCCAGCCCCTGGAAGACTTAGGCTTAGGGAGCACCAGTCACGGGGAGCCCAAGGCTTAGGGAGCCCCAGTCCCGGGGAGCCCTAATCTTAGGGAGTCCCAGTCCCGGGGAGCCCAAGTCTTAGGGAGGCCCAGCCCAGGGGAGCCCTAGGCTTAGGAAACCCCAGCCCCGAGGAGCCCTAGTCTTAGGGAGCCCCAGCCCCGGGGAGCCCAAGTCTTAGGAAGGCCCAGCTCCGGGGAGCCCTAGGCTTAGGAAACCCCAGCCCCGGGGAGCCCTAGTCTTAGGGAGCCCCAGCCCCTTGGAAACCTAGGCTGAGGGAGCCCCAGCCCCGGGGAGCCCTAGGCTTAGGGAGCCCCAGCACCGGTGAACACTAGGCTTAGTGAGCCCCAGCCCCGGGGAGCCCTTGGCTTAGGGAGCCTCAAACCCGGGGAGCCCTAGGCTTAGGGAGCCCCGTGGAGCCCTAGGCTTAAGGAGACCCATCCCCGGGCAGCCCTAGGCTTAGGGAGCCCCATTCCCGTGGAGCCTTAGTCTTAGGGAGCCCCAGGCACGGTGAGCCCTCGGTTTAGGGAGCCCCAGCCCCAGGGAGCCCTAGCCTTAGGGAGCCCCAGCCTAGGGGAGCCCTAGGCTTAGGGAGCCCCAGCCCCGGGGAGACCTCGGCTTAGGGAGCCCCAAACCCGGGGTGCCCTAGGCTTAGGGAGCCCCAGACCCGAGGATCCCTAGCCTTAGGGAGCCCCAGCCCCGGGGAGCACAAGCTTTAGGGAGCACCCGCTAGGGGAGCCCTACGCTTAGGGAGCCCCAGCATCGGGGAACCCTAGGCTTAGGGAGCCCCAGCCCCGGGCAGTCCTTGGCTTAGGGATCCCCAAACCCGGGGAACCCTACGCTTAGGCAACCCCAGCCCCGGGGAGCCCTAGGTTTAGGGAGTTCCAGACCGGGGAGCCCTAGGCTTAGGGAGCCCCTACCCCGGGGAACCCTAGGCTTAGGGAGACCCATCCCCGGGGAGCCCTAGGCTTAGGGAGCCCCATTTTCAGGGAGCCTTAGGGTTAGTGAGCCCCAGGCCCGGAGAGCCCTCGGCTTAGGGAGTACAGCCCCGGGGAGCCCTAGCCTTAGGGAGCCCCAGCCTAGGGGAGCCCTAGGCTTAGGGAACCCCAGCATCGGGGAATCCTAGGCTTAGGGAGCCCCAGCCCCGGGGAGACCTCGGCTTTGTTAGCCCCAGCCCCGGGTTGCCCTAGGCTTAGGGAGCCCCAGCCCCGAGGATCTCTAGCCTTAGGGAGCCCCAGCCCCGGGGAGCACTAGCCTTAGGGAGCCCCAGCCTATGGGAGCCCTAGGCTTAGGGAGCCCCAGCATCGGGGAACCCTAGGCTTAGGGAGCCCCAGCCCCGGGGAGTCCTTGGCTTAGGGATCCCCAAACCCGGGGAACCCTACGCTTAGCCAACCCCAGCCCCAGGGAGCCCTAGGTTTAGGGAGTTCCAGACCGGGGAGCCCTAGGCTTAGGGAGCCCCAGCCCCGGGGATCCCTAGGTTTTGGGAGCCCCAGACCCGGGGGGCCCTAGGTTTAGGGAGCCCTAGGTTAGGGAGCCCCAGCACCGAGGAGCCTTAGGCTTAGGGAGCCCCAGCCCCGGGGAGCCCTAGTTTTAGGGAGCCCCAGTCCTGGGGAGTCCTAGGCTTAGGGAGCCCCACCCTGGAGAGCCCTAGGCTTAGCGAGCCACTGCCCCGGGGAGCCACAGGGTTAGGGAGCCCCAGACCAGGGGAGCCCTAGGCTTAGGGAGCCCCAGCCCCGGGTAGCCCTAGGCTTACTGAGCCCAAGACCCGGGGAGACCTAGGCTTAGGGAGCACCAGCCCTGAGGATACCTAGCCTTAGGGAGCCCAAGCCCGGCGAGCCCTAGGCTTATGGAGCCCCAGCACCGGGGAACCCTAGGCTTAGTGAGCCCCAACCCCGGGGAGCCCTTGGCTTAGGGAGCCACAAATCCGGGGAGCCCTAGGCTCAGGGAACCCTAGCCCCGGGGAGCCCTAGGCTTAGGGAGCCCCAGCCCCAGGGAGCCCTACTCTTTGGGAGCCCCAGACCCGGGGAGCACAAGCCTTAGGGAGCCCCCGCTAGGGGAGCCCTAGGCTATGGGAGCCCCAGACCCGGGGAGCCCTAGTGTTAGGGAGCCCCATCCCCGGGGAGCCCTAGGCTTAGGGAGCACCAGCCCCGAGGATCCATAGATTTAGGGAGCCCCAGCCCCGGGGAGCCCTAGGCTTAGTGAGCCCCAGCCCCAGGGAGCCCTTAGCTTAGGGAGCCTCAAACCCGGGGAGCCCTAGGCTTAGGGAGCCCCGTGGAGCCCTAGGCTTAAGGAGACCCATCCCCGGGGAGCCTTAGGCTTAGGGAGCCCCAGGCCCGGAGAGCCCTCGGCTTAGGGAGCCCCAGCCCCGGGGAGCCCTAGCCTTAGGGAGCCCCAGCCTAGGGGAGCCCTAGGCTTAGGGAGCCCCAGCATCGGGGAACCCTAGGCTAAGGGAGCCCCAGCCCCGGGGAGACCTCGGCTTAGGGAGTCCCAAACACGGGGTGCCCTAGCCTTAGGGAGCCCCAGCCCCGAGGATCCCTAGCCTTAGGGAGCCCCAGCCCCGGGAGCACAAGCCTTAGAGAGCCCCCGCTAGGGGAGCCCTAGGCTTAGGGAGACCCAGCATCGGGGAACCCTAGGCTTAGGTAGGCCCAGCCCCGGGGAGCCCTTGGCTTAGGGAGCCCCAAACCCGGGGAACCCTACGCTTAGGGAACCCCAGCCCCGGGGAGCCCTAGGCTTAAGGAGTCTCAGACCGGGGAGCCCTAGGCTTAGGAAGCCCCAGCCCCGGGGAGCCCTTGGTTTTGGGAGCCCCAGACCCGAGGAGCCCTAGTTTTAGGGAGCCCCAGCCCTGGGGAGCCCTAGGCTTAGGGAGCCCCAACCCCGGTGAGCCCTAGGCTTAGGGAGCCCCAGCCCTGGGAGCCCTAGGCATAGGGAGCCCCTGCCCCGGGGAGCCCTAGGCATAGGGAGCCCCAGCCTCAGGTGCACTAGGCTTCGGGAGCCCCAATCCGGGGAACCCTAGGCTTATGTATCCCCAGCCCCGGGGAGCCCTAGACTTAGTGAGCCCCCGCCCCGGGGAGCCCTAGGCTTAGGGAGCCTGTGGGGCCCTAAGCTTGGGGGCCCGATACCCGGGGAGCCCTAGGCTTAGGGAGCCCCAACCCCGGGGAGCCCTAGGTTTAGGGAGCCCCAGACCCGGGGAGTTCTAGGCTTAGGGAGCCCCAGACCCGGGGAGCACTAAGCTTCGGGAATCCTAGATGCGGGGAGTCCAAGGCTTAGGGAGCCCCAGACCCGGGGAGCCCTAGGCTTAGAGAGCCCCAGCCCTGGGGAGCCCTAGGCTTAGGGAGCCCCAGCCCCGGGGAGCCCTAGAGTTAAGGAGCCCCACCCCCGGGGAGCCCTAGGCTTAGGGAGCCCCAGCATCGGGGAACCCTAGGCTAAGGGAGCCCCAGCCCCGGGGAGACCTCGGCTAAGGGAGCCCCTAACCCGGGGTGCCCTAGGCTTAGGGAGCCCCGGCCCCGAGGATCCCTAGCCTTAGGGAGCCCCAGCCCTGGGGAGCACAAGCCTTAGGGAGCACCCGCTAGGGGAGCCCTAGGCTTAGGGAGCCCCAGCATCGGGGAACCGTAGGCTTAGGGAGCCCCAGCCCCGGGGAGTCCTTGGCTTAGGGATCCCCAAACCCGGGGAACCCTACGCTTAGCCAACCCCAGCCCCGGGGAGCCCTAGGTTTAGGGAGTTCCAGACCGGGGAGCCCTAGGCTTAGGGAGCCCCAGCCCCGGGGATCCCTAGGTTTTGGGAGCCTCAGACCCGGGGAGCCCTAGGTTTAGGGAGCCCTAGGTTAGGGAGCCCCAGCACCGAGGAGCATTAGGCTTAGGGAGCCCCAGCCCCGGGGAGCCCTAGTTTTAGGGAGCCCCAGTCCTGGGGAGCCCTAGGCTTAGGGAGCCCCACCCTGGAGAGCCCTAGGCTTAGCGAGCCACTGCCCCAGGGAGCCACAGGGTTAGGGAGCCCCAGACCAGGGGAGCCCTAGGCTTAGGGAGCCCCAGCCCCGGGTAGCCCTAAGCTTACTGAGCCCAAGACCCGGGGAGCCCTAGTTTTAGGGAGCCCCAGTCCTGGGGAGCCCTAGGCTTAGGGAGCCCCACCCTGGAGAGCCCTAGGCTTAGTGAGCCCCAACCCCGGGGAGCCCTTGGCTTAGGGAGCCACAAATCCGGGGAGCCCTAGGCTCAGGGAACCCTAGCCCCGGGGAGCCCTAGGCTTAGGGAGCCCCAGCCCCAGGGAGCCCTAGTCTTTGGGAGCCCCAGACCCGGGGAGCACAAGCCTTAGGGAGCCCCCGCTAGGGGAGCCCTAGGCTATGGGAGCCCCAGACCCGGGGAGCCCTAGTGTTAGGGAGCCCCATCCCCGGGGAGCCCTAGGCTTAGGGAGCACCAGCCCCGAGGATCCATAGATTTAGGGAGCCCCAGCCCCGGGGAGCCCTAGGCTTAGTGAGCCCCAGCCCCAGGGAGCCCTTGGCTTAGGGAGCCTCAAACCCGGGGAGCCCTAGGCTTAGGGAGCCCCGTGGAGCCCTAGGCTTAAGGAGACCCATCCCCGGGGAGCCCTAGGCTTAGGGAGCCCCATCCCCGGGGAGCCTTAGGCTTAGGGAGCCCCAGGCCCGGAGAGCCCTCGGCTTAGGGAGCCCCAGCCCCGGGGAGCCCTAGCCTTAGTGAGCCCCAGCCTAGGGGAGCCCTAGGCTTAGGGAGCCCCAGCATCGGGGAACCCTAGGCTAAGGGAGCCCCAGCCCCGGGGAGACCTCGGCTTAGGGAGCCCCAAACACGGGGTGCCCTAGCCTTAGGGAGCCCCAGCCCCGAGGATCCCTAGCCTTAGGGAGCCCCAGCCCCGGGAAGCACAAGCCTTAGAGAGCCCCCGCTAGGGGAGCCCTAGGCTTAGGGAGCCCCAGCATCGGGGAACCCTAGGCTTAGGTAGGCCCAGCCCCGGGGAGCCCTTGGCTTAGGGAGCCCCAAACCCGGGGAACCCTACGCTTAGGGAACCCCAGCCCCGGGGAGCCCTAGGCTTAAGGAGTCCCAGACCGGGGAGCCCTAGGCTTAGGAAGCCCCAGCCCCGGGGAGCCCTAGGTTTTGGGAGCCCCAGCCCCGGTGAGCCCTAGGTTTAGGGAGCCCCAGCCCTGGGAGCCCTAGGCATAGGGAGCCCCTGACCCGGGGAGCCCTAGACTTAGTGAGCCCCTGCCCCGGGGAGCCCTAGGCTTAGGGAGCCCCGTGGGGCCCTAAGCTTAGGGAGCCCGATACCCGGGGAGCCCTAGGCTTAGGGAGCCCCAGCCCCGGGGAGCCCTAGGTTTAGGGAGCCCCAGACCCGGGGAGTTCTAGGCTTAGGGAGCCCCAGACCCGGGGAGCACTAAGCTTAGGGAATCCTAGATCCGGGGAGTCCAAGGCTTAGGGAGCCCCAGACCCGGGGAGCCCTAGGCTTAGAGAGCCCCAGCCCTGGGGAGCCCTAGGCTTAGGGAGCCCCAGCCCCGGGGAACCCTATGTTTATGGATCCGCAGCCCCGGAGAGCCCTAGACTTAAGGAGCCCCACCCCCAGGGAGCCGTAGGCTTAGGGAGCCCCGTGGAGCCCTAAACTTAGGGAGCCCGATACCCGGGGAGCCCTAGACTTAGGGAGCCCCAGCCCCGGGGAGCCCTAGGCTTAGGGAGCCCAAGACCCGGGAAGTCCTAGGCTTAGGGAGCCCCTGCCTCGGGGAGCCCTAGGCTTAGAGAGCACCAGCCCTGGGGAGCCGAAGGCTTAGGAAGCCCCAGCCCCGGGGAACCCTAGGCTTATGGATTCCCAGCCCCGGGAAGCCCTAGACTTAGGGAGCCCCAGCCCCGGGAGCCCTAGGCTTAGGGAGCCCAGAACCGGGGAGCCCAATGCTTAGGGAGCCCCAGCCCCGGGAGCCCTAGACTTAGGGAGCCCCAGCACTGGGGAGCCGTAGGTTTAGGGAGCCCCAGCCCCGGGCAGCCCTTGGCTTAGGGAGCCCCAACCCCTGGAAACCCTAGATTAGGGAGCCTGAACGCGGGGAGCTCTAGGCTTAGAGAGCCCCACACCCGGGGAACCTTAGGCTTAGGGAGCCACAAACCCAGGGAGCCCCAGACCAGGGGCCCCTATGCTTAGGGAGCCCCGGCCCCGAGGAGCCCTAGGCTTAGGAAGCCCTAGCCCCGGGGAGCCCTAGGCTTAGGGAGCCCCAGACCCGGGGAGGCCTAGGCTAGGGGAGCCCCAGACCCGGGTAGCACTAGTGTTAGGGAGCCCCAGCCCCGGGGAGCCCTATGCTTAGGGAGCATCAGCCCTGAGGATCCCTAGGCTTAGGGAGCCCCAGCACCGGGGAACACTAGGCTTAGGGAGCCTCAGCCCTGGGAGCCCTAGGCGTAAGGAGCCCCAGCCCCGTGGAGTCCTAGGCTTAGGTAGCCTCACACCCGGGGAGCCCTAGGCTTAGGGAGCCCCAGCCCAGGGGAGCCCTAGGCTTAGGGAGCCCCGTGGAGACCTAGGCTTAGGGAGCCCAATCCCCGGGGAGCCCTATGCTTAGGAAGCCCCAGCCCCGTGGAGCGCAAGGCTTAGTGAGCCCCAGGTCCGGGGCGCCCTAGGCTTAGGGAGCCCCAGCCCCTGGAGACCTAGGATTATGGAGCCCCAGCCCCGGGGAACAGTAGGCTTAGGGAGCCCCAGCCCCGGGAAGCCCTAGGCTTAGGGAGCTCCAGCCCCGGGGAGCCCTAGGCTTAGGGAGTCCCAGCCCCGGGGAGCCCTAGGCTTAGGGAGCCACAACCCCGGGGAGCCCTAGCCTTAGGGAGACCCCTGGGTTCCTAGTCTTAGGGATCCCCATCCCCGGGTAGCCCTAGGCTTAAGGAGCCCCCGGGAGGGCAGCCCTAGCCTTAGGGAGCCCCAGCCCTGTGGAACCCTAGCCTTATGGAGCCCCCTGGTGGGTAAACCTAGTCTTAGGGAGCCCTCACCCTGGGGAGCCCTAGGCTTAGGGAACCCCCGAGAGGGTAGCCCTAGGCTTAGAGAGCCACAGCCCTGGGCAGCCCTAGACTTAGGGAGCCTCAGCCCCGGGGAGCCCTAGGTTTAGGGAGCACTTCCCCGGGGAGCCCAAGGCTTAGGGAGCCCAAGACACGGGGAGCCCTAGGCTTAGGGAGCCCCAGCCCCGGGGAGCCCTAGGCTTAGGGAGCCCCAGCCCAGGGGAGCCCTAGGCTTAGGGAGCCCCAGCCCCGGGGAGACCTCGGATTAGGGAGCCCCAGCCCCGGGGAGCCCTTGCCTTGGGGGCCCCAAACCCGGGGAGCACGAGGCTTAAAAAAACCCAGCCCCGGGGAGCCCTATGCTTAGGGAGCCCCAGACCCGGGTAGCCCTAGGCTTATGGAGCCCCAGGCCCGGGGAGCCCTAGGCTTAGGGAGCCCCAGCACCGGGGAGCCCTAGGCTTAGGAAGTCTCAGCCCTGGGAGCCCTAGGCTTAGGGAGCCCCAGCACCGGGGAGCCCTAGTTTTTGGAAGCCTCCGACCCGGGAGCCCTAGTCTTAGAGATTCCCAGCCCAGGGGAGCCCTAGGGTTAGGGAGCCCCAGCACGGGGGAGCCCTAGGCTTAGGGAGCCCCAGCCCCGGGGAGCCCTAGGCTTAGGGAGCCCCAGCCCTGGGAGCCCTATGCTTAGGGAGCCCCAGCCCCGTGGAGCCCTATGCTTAGGGAGCCCCAGCCCCGGGGAGCCATAGGCTTAGGGAGCCCCAGCCCCGGGGAGCCCTAGGCTTAGGGAGCCCAAGCCCCGGGGAGCCCTAGGCTTAGGGAGCCTCAGCCCTGGGAGCCCTAGGCTTAGGGAGCCCCAGCCCCGTGGAGTCCTAGGCTTAGGTATCCCCACACCCGGGGAGCCCTAGGCTTAGGGAGCCCCAGCCCTGGGAGCCCTAGGCTTAGGGAGCCCCAGCCCCGTGAAGCCCTATGCTTAGTGAGCCCCAGCCCCGGGGAGCCCTAGGCTTAGGGAGCCCCAGCCCCGGGGAGCCCTAGGCTTAGGGAGCCCCAGCCCCGGGGAGCCCTAGGCTTAGGGAGCTCCAGCCCCGGGGAGCCCTAGGCTTAGGGAGTCCCAGCCCCGGGGAGCCCTAGGCTTAGGGAGCCACAGCCCCGGGGAGCCCTAGCCTTAGGGAGACCCGTGGGGCCCTAGTCTTAGGGAGCCCCATCCCCGGGTAGCCCTAGGCTTAGGGAGCCCCCGGGAGGGCAGCCCTAGGCTTAGGGAGCCCCAGCCCTGTGGAACCCTAGCCTTATGGAGCCCCCTGGTGGGTAAACCTAGTCTTAGGGAGCCCTCGCCCTGGTGAGACCTAGGCTTAGGGAGCCCCCGAGAGGGTAGCCCTAGGCTTAGGGAGCCCCAGACCTGGGCAGCCCTAGACTTAGGGAGCCTCAGCCCCGGGGAGCCCTAGGCTTAGGGAGCACTCCCCCGGGGAGCCAAGGCTTAGGGAGCCCCAGACACGGGGAGCCCTAGGCTTAGGGAGCCTCAGCCCTGGGAGCCCTAGGCTTAGGGAGCCCCAGCCCCGTGGAGCCCTATGCTTAGGGAGCCCCAGCCCCGGGGAGACCTAGGCTTAGGGAGCCCCAGCCCCGGGGAGCCCTAGGCTTAGGGAGCCCCAGCCCCGGGGAGCCCTAGGCTTAGGGAGCCTCAGCCCTGGGAGCCCTAGGCTTAGGGAGCCCCAGGCCCGTGGAGTCCTAGGCTTAGGTAGCCCCACACCCGGGGAGCTCTAGGCTTAGGGAGCCCCAGCCCTGGGAGCCCTTGGCTTAGGGAGCCCCAGCCCTGGGAGCCCTAGGCTTAGGGAGCCCCAGCCCCGTGGAGCCCTATGCTTAGGGAGCCCCAGCCCCGGGGAGACCTAGGCTTAGGGAGCCCCAGCCCCGGGGAGCCCTAGGCTTATGGAGCCCCAGCCCCGGGGAGCCCTAGGCTTAGGGAGCCTCAGCCCTGGGAGCCCTAGGCTTAGGGAGCCCCAGGCCCGTGGAGTCCTAGGCTTAGGTAGCCCCACACCCGGGGAGCCCTAGGCTTAGGGAGCCCCAGCCCTGGGAGCCCTAGGCTTAGGGAGCCCCAGCCCCATGGAGCCCTATGCTTAGTGAGCCCCAGCCCCGGGGAGCCCTAGGCTTAGGGAGCCCCAGCCCCGGGGAGCCCTAGGCTTAGGGAGCCCCAGCACCGGGGAGCCCTAGGCTTCGGGACCTCAGCCCTGGGAGCCCTAGGCTTAGGGAGACCCAGCACCGGGGAGCCCTAGTTTTTGGAAGCCTCCGAACCGAGCGCCCTAGTCTTAGGGATTCCCAGCCCAGGGGAGCCCTAGGGTTAGGGAGCCCCAGCACCGGGAAGTCCTAGGCTTAGGGAGCCCCTGCCCCGGGGAGCCCTAGGCTTAGGGAGCCCCAGCCACGGGAGCCCTAGGCTTAGGGAGCCCCAGCCCCGGGGAGCCCTAGGCTTAGGGAGCCTCAGCCCTGGGAGCCCTAGGCGTAAGGAGCCCCAGCCCCGTGGAGTCCTAGGCTTAGGTAGCCCCTCACCCGGGGAGCCCTAGGCTTAGGGAGCCCCGTGGAGACCTAGGCTTAGGGAGCCCAATCCCCGGGGAGCCCTAGGCTTAGGAAGCCCCAGCCCCGTGGAGCGCAAGGCTTAGTGAACCCCAGGCCCGTGGCGCCCTAGGCTTAGGGAGCCCCAGCCCTGTGGAACCCTAGCCTTATGGAGCCCCCTGGTGGGTAAACCTAGTCTTAGGGAGCCCTCGCCCTGGGGAGACCTAGGCTTAGGGAGCCCCCGAGAGGGTAGCCCTAGGCTTAGGGAGCCCCAGCCCTGGGCAGCCCTAGACTTAGGGAGCCTCAGCCCCGGGGAGCCCTAGGCTTAGGGAGCACTCCCCCGGGGAGCCCAAGGCTTAGGGAGCCCCAGACACGGGGAGCCCTAGGCTTAGGGAGCCCCAGCCCCGGGGAGCCCTAGGCTTAGGGAGCCTCAGCCCCGGGGAGCCCTAGGCTTAGGGAACCCCAGCCCGGGGAGCCCTAGTCTTACGGAGCCCCAGCCCCGTGGAGCCCTAGGCTTAGGGAGCCCCAGCCCCGGGGAGCCCTAGGCTTAGGGAGCCCTATCCCCTGGAAGACCTAGGCTTAGGTAGACCCAGTCCCGAGGAGCCTAAGGCTTAGGGAGCTCCAGCCCCGGGGAGCTCAAAGCTTAGGTAGCCCCAGCCCCAGGGAGTCCTAGGCTTAGGGAGCCCCAGTCCCGGGGAGCCCTAGGCTTAGGGCGCCCCAGAGCAGGGGAGCCTTAGGCTTAGGGAGCCCCAGCCCCGGGGAGCCCTAGACTTAGGGAGTCCCAGTCGTGGGGAGCCCAAGGCTTAGGGAGACCCAGCCCCTGGGAGCCCTAGGATTTGGGAGCCCCAGACCCGGGGAGCCCTAGTCTTAGGGTGCCCCAGCCCCGGGGAGCCCTAGGCTTAGAGAGCCCCTGCCCCGGGGAGCCACATGCTTAGTGAGCCCCAGACCAGGGGAGCCCTAGGCTTAGGGAGCGCCAGCCCCGGGGAGCCTTAGGGTTGGGAGCCCAAGACCAGGGGAGTCCTAGGCATAGGGAGCCCCAGCCCCGTGGAGCCTTAGGCTTATGGAGACCCAGCCCCGGGGAGCCCTCGGCTTAGGGAGCCCCAGCCCCGGGGAGCCCTAGGCTTAGGGAGCACCAGCCCCGAGGATCCCTAGCCATAGGGAGCCCCAGCCCTGGGGATCCCTAGGCTTAGGGAGCCCCAGGACTGGGGAACCTAAGTTTAGTGACCCAGCCCCGGGGAGCCCTTGGCTTAGGGAGCCCCAAACCCGGGGAGCCCTAGGCTTAGGGATGCCACACACTGGGGAGCCTTGGCTTAGGGAGCCCCTACCCCGCGGAACCCTAGGCTTAGGGAGACCCATCCCCGGGGAGCCCTAGGCTTAGGGAGCCCCATTTTCAGGGAGCCTTAGGGTTAGTGAGCCCCAGGCCCGGGGAGCCCTCCGCTTATGGAGCTCCAGCCCCGGGGAGCCCTAGCCTTAGGGAGCCCCAGCCTAGGGGAGCCCTAGGCTTAGGGAGCCCCAGCATCGGGGAATCCTAGGCTTAGGGAGCCCCAGCCCCGGGGAGACCTCGGCTTTGGTAGCCCCAGCCCCGGGTTGCCCTAGGCTTAGGGAGCCCCAGCCCCGAGGATCTCTAGCCTTAGGGAGCCCCAGCCCCGGGGAGCACTAGCCTTAGGGAGCCCCCACTTGGGGAGCCCTAGGCTTAGGGAGCCCCAGTATCTGGGAACCCTAGGCATAGGGAGCCCCAAACCCAGGGAAACCTACGCTTAGGGAACCCCAGACCTGGACAGCCCTGGTCTTGATGAGCCCTAGTTTAGGGAGCCCCAGCACCGGGGAGCCCTAGTCTTAGGGAGACCCAGCCCCTGGGATACCTAGGCATAGGGAGCCCCAGTCACGGGGAGCCCAAGGCTTAGGGAACCCAGTCCCCGGGAGCCCTAGGCTTAGGGAACCCCAGCCCCGGTGGGGCCTAGACTTAGGGAGCCCCAGACCCGGGGAGCCCTAGGCTTAGGGAGCCCCAGGCCCGGAGAGCCCAAGGCTTAAGGAGCCCCTGCCCCGGGGAGCCCTAGGCTTAGGGAGCCCCTGCCCTGGGAAGCCCAAGGCTTAGGGAGCCACACCCTCGGGGAGCCCTAGGCTTAGGGAGCCCCAGCCCCGGGGAGCCCTACGCTTAGGGAGCCCCAGCTCCGGGGAGCCCTAGGCTTAGGGAGACCCAGCCCCGGGTAGCCCTCGGCTTAGGGAGTCCCAGCCCCAGGGAGCCCTTTGCTTAGAGAGCCCCAAACCCTGGGAGCCCTAGGCTTAGGGAGCCCCAGCTGCGGGGAGCCCTAGGCTTAGGGAGCCCCAACTTTGGGAGCCCTAGGTTTAGGGACCCCAAGCCACGGTGAGCTCTAGGCTTAGGGAGCCCCAGCCCTGGGAGCCCTAGCCTTAGCGAGCCCCTGCCCCGGTGAGCCCTAGGCTTAGGGAGCCCCAGCCTCAGGAGCACTAGGCTTTGGGAGTTCTTCTCCGGGGAGCCCTAGGCTTAGGGAGCCACAGCCCCGGGGAGCCCTAGGCTTAGGGAGACCCAGCCCCGGAGAGCCCTAGGTTTAGGGAGCCCCAGCCCCGGGGAGCCTTAGGTTTAGGGAGCCCCAGCCCCGCGGAGCCCTAGGCTTAAGAAGACCCAGACACGGGGAGCCCTAGGCTTAGGGAGCCCCTGGAGGGGAGCCCTAGGCTTAGGGAGCCCCAGCCCTGTGGAACCCTAAGTTTATGGAGCACCCGGGAGGGTAACCCTAGGCTTAGGGAGCCCTGGCCCTGGGGAGCCCTAGACTTAGGGAGCACCTGGGAGGTGAGCCCTAGGCTTTGGGAGCCCCAGCCCTGGGCAGCCCTAGACTTAGGGAGCCCACGGTAGGGGAGCCCTAGGCTTAGGGAGCCCTCCCCCGGGGAGCGCTAGGCTTAGGGGGCCCCAGCCCCGGGGAGCCCGATGCTTAGGAAGCCTCAGCCCCGGGGAGCTCAAGTCTTAGGGAGGCCCAGCCCCGGGGAGCCCTAGGCTTAGGAAACCCCAGCCCCGGGGAGCCCTAGTCTTAGGGAGCTCCAGCCCCGGGGAGCCCTAGTCTTAGGGAGACCCAGCCCCTGGAAGACCTAGGCTTAGGTAGCCCCAGTCACGGGGAGCTTTAGGCTTTGGGAGCCCCAGGCCTGGGCAGCCCTAGACTTAGGGAGCCCACGGGAGGGGAGCCCTAGGCTTAGGGAGCCCTCCCCCGGGGAGCGCTAGGCTTAGAGGGCCCCAGCCCCGGGGAGCCCGATGCTTAGGAAGCCTCAGCCCCGGGGAGCCCTAGGCTTAGGAAACCCCAGCCCCGAGGAGCCCTAGTCTTAGGGAGCCCCAGCCCTGGGGAGCCGAAATATTAGGGATGCCCAGCCCCGGGGAGCCCCAAGCTTAGGAAACCCCAGCCCCGGGGAGCCCTAGTCTTAGGGAGCCCCAGCCCCGGGGAGCCCTAGTCTTAGGGAGCCCCAGCCCCTGGAAGACTTAGGCTTAGGGAGCACCAGTCACGGGGAGCCCAAGGCTTAGGGACCCCAGTCCCGGGGAGCCCTAATCTTAGGGAGTCCCAGTCCCGGGGAGCCCAAGTCTTAGGGAGGCCCAGCCCCGCGGAGCCCTAGGCTTAGGAAACCCCAGCCCCGAGGAGCCCTAGTCTTAGGGAGTCCCAGTCCCGGGGAGCCCAAGTCTTAGGAAGGCCCAGCTCCGGGGAGTCCTAGGCTTAGGAAACCCCAGCCCCGGGGAGCCCTAGTCTTAGGGAGCCCCAGCCCCGGGGAGCCCTAGTCTTAGGGAGACCCAGCCCCTGGAAAACCTAGGCTTAGGTAGCCCCAGTCACGGGGAGCTTTAGGCTTTGGGAGCCCCAGCCTCAGGAGCACTAGGCTTTGGGAGTTCTTCTCCGGGGAGCCCTAGGCTTAGGGAGCCACAGCCCCGGGGAGCCCTAGGCTTAGGGAGACCCAGCCCCGGAGAGCCCTAGGTTTAGGGAGCCCCAGCCCCGGGGAGCCTTAGGTTTAGGGAGCCCCAGCCCCGCGGAGCCCTAGGCTTAAGAAGACCCAGACACGGGGAGCCCTAGGCTTAGGGAGCCCCCGGAGGGGAGCCCTAGGCTTAGGGAGCCCCAGCCCTGTGGAACCCTAAGTTTATGGAGCACCCGGGAGGGTAACCCTAGGCTTAGGGAGCCCTGGCCCTGGGGAGCCCTAGACTTAGGGAGCACCTGGGAGGTGAGCCCTAGGCTTTGGGAGCCCCAGCCCTGGGCAGCCCTAGACTTAGGGAGCCCACGGTAGGGGAGCCCTAGGCTTAGGGAGCCCTCCCCCGGGGAGCGCTAGGCTTAGGGGGCCCCAGCCCCGGGGAGCCCGATGCTTAGGAAGCCTCAGCCCCGGGGAGCTCAAGTCTTAGGGAGGCCCAGCCCCGGGGAGCCCTAGGCTTAGGAAACCCCAGCCCCGGGGAGCCCTAGTCTTAGGGAGCTCCAGCCCCGGGGAGCCCTAGTCTTAGGGAGACCCAGCCCCTGGAAGACCTAGGCTTAGGTAGCCCCAGTCACGGGGAGCTTTAGGCTTTGGGAGCCCCAGGCCTGGGCAGCCCTAGACTTAGGGAGCCCACGGGAGGGGAGCCCTAGGCTTAGGGAGCCCTCCCCCGGGGAGCGCTAGGCTTAGAGGGCCCCAGCCCCGGGGAGCCCGATGCTTAGGAAGCCTCAGCCCCGGGGAGCCCTAGGCTTAGGAAACCCCAGCCCCGAGGAGCCCTAGTCTTAGGGAGCCCCAGCCCTGGGGAGCCGAAATATTAGGGAGGCCCAGCCCCGGGGAGCCCTAAGCTTAGGAAACCCCAGCCCCGGGGAGCCCTAGTCTTAGGGAGCCCCAGCCCCGGGGAGCCCTAGTCTTAGGGAGCCCCAGCCCCTGGAAGACTTAGGCTTAGGGAGCACCAGTCACGGGGAGCCCAAGGCTTAGGGACCCCAGTCCCGGGGAGCCCTAATCTTAGGGAGTCCCAGTCCCGGGGAGCCCAAGTCTTAGGGAGGCCCAGCCCCGCGGAGCCCTAGGCTTAGGAAACCCCAGCCCCGAGGAGCCCTAGTCTTAGGGAGTCCCAGTCCCGGGGAGCCCAAGTCTTAGGAAGGCCCAGCTCCGGGGAGTCCTAGGCTTAGGAAACCCCAGCCCCGGGGAGCCCTAGTATAAGGGAGCCCCAGCCCCGGGGAGCCCTAGTCTTAGGGAGACCCAGCCCCTGGAAAACCTAGGCTTAGGTAGCCCCAGTCACGGGGAGCTTTAGGCTTTGGGAGCCCCAGCCCTGGGCAGCCCTAGACTTAGGGAGCCCACGGGAGGGGAGCCCTAGGCTTAGGGAGCCCTCCCCCGGGGAGCGCTAGGCTTAGGGGGCCCCAGCCCCGGGGAGCCCGATGCTTAGGAAGCCTCAGCCCCGGGGAGCCCTAGGCTTAGGAAACCCCAGCTCCGAGGAGCCCTAGTCTTAGGGAGCCCCAGCCCCGGAGAGCCCAAGTCTTAGGGAGGCCCAGCCCCGGGGAGCCCTAAGCTTAGGAAACCCCAGCCCCGGGGAGCCCTAGTCTTAGGGAGCCCCAGCCCCGGGGAGCCCTGCTCTTAGGGAGCCCCAGCCCCTTGGAGACCTAGGCTTAGGGAGCCCCAGTCACGGGGAGCCCAATGCTTAGGGATCCCCAGTCCCGGGGAGCCCTAATCTTGGGGAGTCCCAGTCCCGGGGAGCCCAAGTCTTACGGAGGCCCAGCCCCTGGGAGCCCTAGGCATAGGGAGCCCCTGCCCTGAGAAGCCCAAGGCTTAGGGAGCCCCACCCTCGGGGACACCTAGTCTTAGGGAGCCCCAGTCCCGGGGAGCCCTAGTCTTAGGGAGCCCCATCCCCTTGGAGACCTAGGCTTAGGGAGCCCCAGCCCCGGGGAGCCCTAGGCTTAGGGAGCCCCAGCACCGGGGAACACTAGGCTTAGTGAGCCCCAGCCCCGGGGAGCCCTTGGCTTAGGGAGCCTCAAACCCGGGGAGCCCTAGGCTTAGGGAGCCCCGTGGAGCCCTAGGCTTAAGGAGACCCATCCCCGGGGAGCCCTAGGCTTAGGGAGCCCCATTCCCGGGAGCCTTAGGCTTAGGGAGCCCCAGGCCCGGAGAGCCCTCGGTTTAGGGAGCCCCAGCCCCAGGGAGCCCTAGCCTTAGGGAGCCCCAGCCTAGGGGAGCCCTAGGCTTAGGGAGCCCCAGCCCCGGGGAGACCTCGGCTTAGGGAGACCCAAACCCGGGGTGCCCTAGGCTTAGGGAGCCCCAGCCCCAAGGATCCCTAGCCTTAGGGAGCCCCAGCCCCGGGGAGCACAAGCCTTAGGGAGCACCCACTAGGGGAGCCCTAGGCTTAGGGAGCCCCAGCATCGGGGAACCCTAGGCTTAGGGAGCCCCAGCCCCGGCGAGTCCTTGGCTTAGGGATCCCCAAACCCGGGGAACCCTACGCTTAGGCAACCCCAGCCCCGGGGAGCCCTAGGTTTAGGGAGTTCCAGACCGGGGAGCCCTAGGCTTAGGGAGCCCCAGCCCCGGGGATCCCTAGGTTTTGGGAGCCCCAGACCCGGGGAGCCCTAGGTTTAGGGTGCCCTAGGTTAGGGAGCCCCAGCACCGAGGAGCCTTAGGCTTAGGGAGCCCCAGCCCCGGGGAGCCCTAGTTTTAGGAAGCCCCAGTCCTGGGGAGCCCTAAGCTTAGGGAGCCCCACCCTGGAGAGCCCTAGGCTTAGCGAGCCACTGCCCCGGGGAGCCACAGGGTTAGGTAGCCCCAGACCAGGGGAGCCCTAGGCTTAGGGAGCCCCAGCCCCGGGTAGCCCTAGGCTTACTGAGCCCAAGACCCGGGGAGCACTAGGCTTAGGGAGCACAAGCCCTGAGGATACCTAGCCTTAGGGAGCCCAAGCCCGGGGAGCCCTAGGCTTATGGAGCCCCAGCACCGGGGAACCCTAGGCTTAGTGAGCCCCAACCCCGGGGAGCCCTTGGCTTAGGGAGCCACAAATCCGGGGAGCCCTAGGCTCAGGGAACCCTAGCCCCGGGGAGCCCTAGGCTTAGGGAGCCCCAGCCCCAGGGAGCCCTAGTCTTTGGGAGCCCCAGACCCCGGGAGCACAAGCCTTAGGGAGCCCCCGCTAGGGGAGCCCTAGGCTATGGGAGCCCCAGACCCGGGGAGCCCTAGGCTTAGGGAGCACCAGCCCCGAGGATCCATAGATTTAGGGAGCCCCAGCCCCGGGGAGCCCTAGGCTTAGTGAGCCCCAGCCCCAGGGAGCCCTTGGCTTAGGGAGCCTCAACCCCGGGGAGCCCTAGGCTTAGGGAGCCCCGTGGAGCCCTAGGCTTAAGGAGACCCATCCCCGGGGAGCCCTAGGCTTAGGGAGCCCCATCCCCGGGGAGCCTTAGGCTTAGGGAGCCCCAGGCCCGGAGAGCCCTCGGCTTAGGGACCCCCAGCCCCAGGGAGCCCTAGCCTTAGGGAGCCCCAGCCCCGGGGAGCACAAGCCTTAGAGAGCCCCCGCTAGGGGAGCCCTAGGCTTAGGGAGCCCCAGCATCGGGGAACCCTAGGCTTAGGTAGGCCCGGCCCCGGGGAGCCCTTGGCTTAGGGAGCCCCAAACCCGGGGAACCCTACGCTTAGGGAACCCCAGCCCCGGGGAACCCTAGGCTTAAGGAGTCCCAGACCGGGGAGCCCTAGGCTTAGGAAGCCCCAGCCCCGGGGTGCCCGAGGTTTTGGGAGCCCCAGACCCGAGGAGCCCTAGTTTTAGGGAGCCCCAGCCCTGGGGAGCCCTAGGCTTAGGGAGCCCCAGCCCCGGTGAGCCCTAGGCTTAGGGAGCCCCAGCCCTGGGAGCCCTAGGCATAGGGAGCCCCTGCCCCGGGGAGCCCTAGGCATAGGGAGCCCCAGCCTCAGGTGCACTAGGCTTTGGGAGTTCTTCCCCGGGGAACCCTAAGCTTAGGGAGCCCCAGCCCCGTGGAGCCCTAGGCTTAGGGAGCCCTAGCCTCGGAGAGCCCTAGGTTTAGGGAGCCCCAGCCCCGGGGAGCCTTAGGTTTAGGGAGCCCCAGCCCCGGCGGGCACTAGGCTTAAGAAGACCCAGACACGGGGAGCCCTAGGCTTAGGGAGCCACCGGGAGGGGAGCCCTAGGCTTAGGGAGCCCCAGCCCTGTGGAACCCTAGGTTTAAGGACCACCCGGGAGGGTAACCCTAGGCTTAGGGAGCCCTCGGCCTGGGGACCCCTAGGCTTAGGGAGCACCCGGGAGGTGAGCCCTAGGCTTTGGGAGCCCCAGCTCTGGGCAACCCTAGACTTATGGAGCCCACGGGAGGGGAGCCCTAGGCTTAGGGAGCCCTCCCCCGAGGAGCGCTAGGCTTAGGGGGCCCCAGCCCCGGGGAACCCGATGCTTAGGAAGCCTCAGCCCCGGGGAGCCCTAGGCTTAGGAAACACCAGCCCCGGGGAGCCCTAGTCTTAGGGAGCCCCAGTCACGGGGAGCCCAAGACTTAGGGAGCCACAGCCCCGGTGAGCCCTAGGCTTAGGGAACCCCAGTCCCAGGGAGCCCTAATCTTAGGGAGTCCCACTCCCGGGGAGCCCAAGTCTTAGGGAGGCCCAGCCCCGTGGAGCCCTAGGCTTAGGGAGCCCCTGCCTTGGGAAGCCCAAGGCTCAGGGAGCCCCACCCTCGGGGAGCCCTAGGCTTAGGGAGCCCCAGCCCCGGGGAGCCCTAGGCTTAGGGAGCCCCTGCACCAGGGAACCCTAGGCTTAGGGAGCCCCAAACCCGGGGAGCCCAAGGCTTAGGGAACCCCAGCCCCGGGGAGCCCTAGGTTTAGGGAGCCCCAGACTCGGGGAGCCCTAGGCTTAGGGAGCCCCAGCCCCGGGGAGCCCTAGGTTTTGGGAGCCCCAGACCCGGGGAGCCCTAGTCTTAGGTATCCCCAGCCCCGGGGAGCCCGAGGCTTAGGGATCCCCAGCCCCGGGGAGCCCTAGGCTTAGGGAGCCCCAGCCCCAGTGAGACCCTGGCTTAGGGAGCCTCAAACCCAGGAGCTCCAGGCTTAGGGAACCCCAGCCCCCGGGAGCCTTAGGCTTAGGGATCCCCGCCCCGGGGAACCCTAGGCTTAGGGATCCCCAGCCCTGGGGAGCCCTAGTCTTAGGGAGACCTAGTCCCGGGGAGCCCTAGCCTTAAGGAGCCCCAGGCCCGGGGAGCCCTTGGCTTAGGGAGCCCCTGCCCCAGTGAGCCCTAGGCTTAGGGAGCCCCAGCCCCTGGGAACCCTACGCTTAGACAACCCCAGCCCTGGGGAGCCCTAGGCTTAGGGAGCCCCAGTCCCGGGGAGACCTATGCTTAGGGAGCCCCAGCCCCGGGAGCCCTACACTTAGGGAGCCCCAGCACCGGGGAGCCGTAGGCTTAGGGAGCCCCAGCCCCGGGCAGCCCTTGGCTTAGGGAGCCCCAACCCCGGTAAACCCTAGATTAGGGAGCCCCAGCCCCGAGGAGCCCTACGCTTAGAGAAACCCAGACCCGGGGAACCCTAGCTTAGGGATCCCCAACCTAAGGGAGCCCCAGCCCCGAGGACCCTATGCTTAGGGAGCCCCAGCCCCGGGGAGCCCTAAGCTTGGGGATTCCCAGCCCTGAGGAGCCCTAGGCTTAGGAAGCCCCAGCACAGGGGAGCCCTAGGCTTAGGAAGCCCTAGCCCCGGGGAGCCCTAGGCATAGGGAGCCCCAGCCCCAAGGAGCCCTAGGCTTTGGGAGCTCCCCCCGGGGTGACCTTGGCTTAAGAAGGCCCAGCCCCAGGGAGCCCTAGGCTTGGGAAGCCCCCACGCCGTGAGCACTAGGCTTAGTGAGCCCCAGCCCCGGGGAGCCTTAGGCTTAGGGAGCCGCAGCCCCGGGGAGCCCTAGGCTTCGGGAGCCCCAGCCCCGGGGAGCCCTAGGCTTAGGGAGCCCCAGCTGCGGGGAGCCCTAGTCTTCGGAAGCCCCAGCTTAGGGAGCCCTAGGTTTAGGGAGCCCCAGCCCCGGGGAGCCTTAGGCTTAGGGAGGCCTAACCCCGGGGAGCCCTAGGCTTAGGGAACCCCAGCCCCGGTGAGCCCTAGGCTTAGGGAGCCCCAGTCCTGGGAGCCCTAGGCTTAGGGAGCCCCTGCCCCGGGGAGCCCTAGGCTTAGGGAGCCCCAGCATCGGGGAACCCTAGGCTAAGGGAGCCCCAGCCCCGGGGAGACCTCGGCTTAGGGAGCCCCAAACACGGGGTGCCCTAGCCTTAGGGAGCCCCAGCGCCGAGGATCCCTAGCCTTAGGGAGCCCCAGCCCCGGGGAGCACAAGCCTTAGAGAGCCCCCGCAGGGGAGCCCTAGGGTTAGGGAGCCCCAGCATCGGGGAACCCTAGGCTTAGGTAGGCCCAGCCCCAGGGAGCCCTTGGCTTAGGGAGCCCCAAACCCGGGGAACCCTACGCTTAGGGAACCCCAGCCCCGGGGAACCCTAGGTTTAAGGAGTCCCAGACCGGGAGCCCTAGGCTTAGGAAGCCCCAGCCCCGGGGAGCCCTAGGTTTTGGGAGCCCCAGACCCGAGGAGCCCTAGTTTTAGGGAGCCCCAGCCCCGGTGAGCCCTAGGCTTAGGGAGCCCCAGCCTTGGGAGCCCTAGGCATAGGGAGCCCCTGCCCCGGGGAGCCCTAGGCATAGGGAGCCCCAGCCTCAGGTGCACTAGGCTTTGGGAGTTCTTCCCCGGGGAACCCTATGCTTAGGGAGCCCCAACCCCGGGGAGCCCTAGGTTTAGGGAGCCCTAGCCTCGGAGAGCCCTAGGCTTAGGGAGCCCCAGCCCCAAGGAGCCCTAGGCTTAGGGAGCCCCCTACGGGGTGACCTTGGCTTAAGAAGGCCCAGCCCCAGGGACCCCTAGGCTTAGGGAGCCCCCGGGAGGATAACCCTAGGCATAGGGAGCCCTCGCCCTGGGGAGCCCTAGGCTTAGGGAGCACCCGGGAGGTGAGCCCTAGGCTTTGGGAGCCCCAGCTCTGGGCAGCCCTAGACTTATGGAGCCCACGGGAGGGGAGCCCTAGGCTTAGGGAGCCCTCCCCCGAGGAGCGCTAGGCTTAGGGGGCCCCAGCCCTGGGGAACCCGATGCTTAGGAAGCCTCAGCCCCGGGGAGCCCTAGGCTTAGGAAACACCAGCCCCGGGGAGCCCTAGTCTTAGGGAGCCCCAGTCACGGGGAGCCCAAGACTTAGGGAGCCACAGCCCAGGTGAGCCCTAGGCTTAGGGAAACCCAGTCCCAGGGAGCCCTAATCTTAGGGAGTCCCACTCCCGGGGAGCCCAAGTCTTAGGGAGGCCCAGCCCCGTGGAGCCCTAGGCTTAGGGAGCCCCTGCCCTGGGAAGCCCAAGGCTCAGGGAGCCCCACCCTCGGGGAGCCCTAGGCTTAGGGAGCCCCAGCCCCGGGGAGCCCTAGGCTTAGGGAGCCCCTGCACCAGGGAACCCTAGGCTTAGGGAGCCCCAAACCCGGGGAGCCCTAGGCTTAGGGAACCCCAGCCCCGGGGAGCCCTAGGTTTTGGGAACCCCAGACCCGGGGAGCCCTAGTCTTAGGTATCCCCAGCCCCGGGGAGCCCGAGGCTTAGGGATCCCCAGCCCCGGGGAGCCCTAGGCTTAGGGAGCCCCAGCCCCAGTGAGACCCTGGCATAGGGAGCCTCAAACCCAGGAGCTCCAGGCTTAGGGAACCCCAGCCCCCGGGAGCCTTAGGCTTAGGGATCCCCGCCCCGGGGAGCCCTAGGCTTAGGGATCCCCAGCCCTGGGGAGCCCTAGTCTTAGGGAGAACCAGCCCCGGGGGGGTCCTAGCCTTAAAGAGCCCCAGGCCCGGGGAGCCCTTGGCTTAGGGAGCCCCTGCCCCAGTGAGCCCTAGGCTTAGGGAGCCCCAGCCCCTGGGAACCCTACGCTTAGACAACCCCAGCCCTGGGGAGCGCTAGGCTTAGGAGCACCAGTCCCGGGGAGACCTATGCTTAGGGAGCCCCAGCCCCGGGAGCCCTACACTTAGGGAGCCCCAGCACTGGGGAGCCGTAGGCTTAGGGAGCCCCAGCCCCGGGCAGCCCTTGGCTTAGGGAGCCCCAACCCCGGTAAACCCTAGATTAGGGAGCCCCAGCCCCGGGGAGCCCTACGCTTAGAGAAACACAGACCCGGGGAACCCTAGGCTTAGGGATCCCCAACCTAAGGGAGCCCCAGCCCCGAGGACCCTATGCTTAGGGAGCCCCAGCCCCGGGGAGCCCTAAGCTTAGGGATTCCCAGCCCTGAGGAGCCCTAGGCTTAGGAAGCCCGAGCACAGGGGAGCCCTAGGCTTAGGAAGCCCTAGCCCCGGGGAGCCCTAGGCTTAGGGAGCCCCAGCCCCAAGGAGCCCTAGGCTTAGGGAGCCCCCACCGGGGTGACCTTGGCTTAAGAAGGCCCAGCCCCAGGGACCCCTAGGCTTAGGGAGCCCCTGGGAGGATAACCCTAGGCATAGGGAGCCCTCGCCCTGGGGAGCCCTAGGCTTAGGGAGCACCCGGGAGGTGAGCCCTAGGCTTTGGGAGCCCCAGCTCTGGGCAGCCCTAGACTTATGGAGCCCACGGGAGGGGAGCCCTAGGCTTAGGGAGCCCTCCCCCGAGGAGCGCTAGGCTTAGGGGGCCCCAGCCCCGGGGAACCCGATGCTTAGGAAGCCTCAGCCCCGGGGAGCCCTAGGCTTAGGAAACACCAGCCCCGGGGAGCCCTAGTCTTAGGGAGCCCAAGTCACGGGGAGCCCAAGACTTAGGGAGCCACAGCCCCGGTGAGCCCTAGGCTTAGGGAACCCCAGTCCCAGGGAGCCCTAATCTTAGGGAGTCCCACTCCCGGGGAGCCCAAGTCTTAGGGAGGCCCAGCCCCGTGGAGCCCTAGGCTTAGGGAGCCCCTGCCCTGGGAAGCCCAAGGCTCAGGGAGCCCCACCCTCGGGGAGCCCTAGGCTTAGGGAGCCCCAGCCCCGGGGAGCCCTAGGCTTAGGGAGCCCCTGCACCAGGGAACCCTAGGCTTAGGGAGCCCCAAACCCGGGGAGCCCTAGGCTTAGGGAACCCCAGCCCCGGGGAGCCCTAGGTTTTGGGAGCCCCAGACCCGGGGAGCCCTAGTCTTAGGTATCCCCAGCCCCGGGGAGCCCTAGGCTTAGGGAGCCCCAGCCCCAGTGAGACCCTGGCTTAGGGAGCCTCAAACCCAGGAGCTCCAGGCTTAGGGAACCCCAGCCCCCGGGAGCCTTAGGCTTAGGGATCCCCGCCCCGGGGAGCCCTAGGCTTAGGGATCCCCAGCCCTGGGGAGCCCTAGTCTTAGGGAGAACCAGCCCCGGGGAGCCCTAGCCTTAAGGAGCCCCAGGCCCGGGGAGCCCTTGGCTTAGGGAGCCCCTGCCCCAGTGAGCCCTAGGCTTAGGGAGCCCCAGCCCCTGGGAACCCTACGCTTAGACAACCCCAGCCCTGGGGAGCCCTAGGCTTAGGAAGCCCCAGTCCCGGGGAGACCTATGCTTAGGGAGCCCCAGCCCCGGGAGCCCTACACTTAGGGAGCCCCAGCACCGGGGAGCCGTAGGCTTAGGGAGCCCCAGCCCCGGGCAGCCCTTGGCTTAGGGAGCCCCAACCCCGGTAAACCCTAGATTAGGGAGCCCCAGCCCCGGGGAGCCCTACGCTTAGAGAAACACAGACCCGGGGAACCCTAGGCTTAGGGATCCCCAACCTAAGGGAGCCCGAGCCCCGAGGACCCTATGCTTAGGGAGCCCCAGCCCCGGGGAGCTCTAAGCTTAGGGATTCCCAGCCCTGAGGAGCCCTAGGCTTAGGAAGCCCGAGCACAGGGGAGCCCTAGGCTTAGGAAGCCCTAGCCCCGGGGAGCCCTAGGCTTAGGGAGCCCCAGCCCCAAGGAAGCCCTAGGCTTAGGGAGCCCCCACAGGGGTGACCTTGGCTTAAGAAGGCCCAGCCCCAGGGAGCCCTAGGCTTAGGGAGCCCCCGCGCCGGGAGCACTAGGCTTAGTGAGCCCCAGCCCCGGGGAGCCTTAGGCTTAGGGAGCCGCAGCCCCGGGGAGCCTTAGGCTTCGGGAGCCCCAGCCCCGGGGAGCCCTAGGCTTAGGGAGCCCCAGCCCCGGGGAGCCCTAGTCTTCGGAAGCCCCAGCTTAGGGAGCCCTAGGTTTAGGGAGCCCCAGCCCCGGGGAGCCATAGGCTTAGGGAGGCCTAACCCCGGGGAGCCCTAGGCTTAGGGAGCCCCAGCCCCGGTGAGCCCTAGGCTTAGGGAGCCCCAGTCCTGGGAGCCCTAGGCTTAGGGAGCCCCTGCCCCGGGGAGCCCTAGGCTTAGGGAGCCCCAGCTGCGGGGAGCCCTGCTCTTAGGTATCCCCAGCCCCGGGGAGCCCGAGGCTTAGGAATCCCCAGCCCCGGGGAGCCCTAGGCTTAGGGAGCCCCAGACCCAGGGAGCCCTTGGCTTAGGAAGCCCCAGCCCTGGGGAGCCCTAGTCTTAGGGAACCTCAGACCCGGGGAGCCCTAGGCTTAGAGAGCCCCAGAGCTGGGGAACCCTAGCCTAGGGAGCCCCAACACCAGGGAGCCCCAGACCCGGGGAGCCCTATTCTTAGGGAGCCCCAGCCCCGGGGCGGCCTGAGCTTAGGTATTCCCAGCCCCGAAAGGCCTAGGCTTAGGAAGCCACAGGCCCGGGGGGCCCTAGGCTTTGGTGCCCCAGACCCGTTGAGACCTAGGTTTTGGGAGCCCCAGTCCAGGGAAGACCTAGGCTTAGGGATCCCCAGCCCCGGCGAGCCCTAGGCTTAGGGATCCTCAGCCCTGGGGAGCCCTAGTCTTAGGGAGCCCTAGCCCCGGGGAGCCCTAGCCTTAAGAAGCCCCAGGCCCGGGGAGCCCTTGGCTTAGGGAGCCCCTGCCCCAGTGAGCCCTAAGCTTAGGGAGCCCCTGCCCCAGTGAGCCCTAAGCTTAGGGAGCCCCAGCCCCTGGGAGCCCTAGGATTAGAGAGCCCCAGCCCTGGGGAGCCCTAGGCTTAGGGAGCCCAGACCCGGGGATCCCTATGCTTATGGAGCCCCAGCCCCGGGAGCCCTAGAATTAGGGAGCCCCAGCACCGGGGAGCCGTAAGCTTATGCATCCCCAGCCCCGGGGAGCCCTGCACTTAGGGAGCCCCAACCCCGGGGAGCGCTAGGCTTAGGGAGCCCCAGAGCCGGGAGCCCTAGACTTAGGGAGTCAAAGCACCGGGGAGCCGTAGGCTTAGGGAGCTCCAACCCTGGGCAGCCCTTGGCTTAGGGAGCCCCAACCCCGGGAAACCCTAGATTAGGGAGCCCCAGACCCGGGGAGTCCTAGTCTTAGGAAGCCCCAACACCATGGAGCCCCAGACCCGGGGAGCCCTATGCTGAGGGATCCCCAGCCCCGGGGAACCCTAGGCTCATGGATCCCCAGCCTCGGGGAGCCCTAGGCATAGGGAGCCCCAGCCCCGGGGAGCCCTAGGCTTAGGAGCCCCAGACCCGGGGAGCCCTATGCTTAGGGAGCCCCACCCCGGGAGCCCTAGACTTAGGGAGCCCCAGCACCGGGGAGCCGTAGGCTTAGGGAGACCCAGCCCCGGGCAGCCCTTGGCTTAGGGAGCCCCAACCCCGGGAAACCCTAAATTAGGGAGCCCCAGCCCCGGGGAGCCCTAGGCTCAGGAAGCCCCAGCCCCGGGGAAACCTAGGCTTAGGGAGCCCTAACCCCGGGGAGCCCCAGGCTTAGGGAGCACCAGGCCCGGGGAGCCTAGGCTTAGGGAGCCCCAGCCCCGGGGTGACCTTGGCTTAGGGAGGCCAAGCCCCGGGGAGCCCTAGGCTTAGGGAGCCACCGCGCGGGGAGCACTAGGCTTAGTGAGCCCCAGCCCCGGGCAGCCCTTGGCTTAGGGAGATCCAGCCCCGGGGAGCCCTAACCTTAAGGAGCCCCAGACCCAGGAACACTAGGCTTAGGGATCCGCAACCCCAGGTAGCCCCAGCCCCGGGGAGCCCTATGCTTAGGGAGCCCCAGGCCCGGGGAGACCTAAGCTTAGGGATTCCCGGCCCCGGGGAGCCCTAGGCTTAGGGAGCCCCAGACCCTGGGAGTCCTAGGCTTAGGGAGCCCCAGAACCGGGGAGCCCAAGGCTTAGAGAACCCCAGCCCTGGGGAGCCCTAGGCTTAGGGAGACCCAGCCCCGGGGAGCCCTAGCCTTAAGGAGCCCCAGGCCCGGGTAGCCCTTGGCTTAGGGAGACCCTGCCCCAGTGAGCCCTAGGCTTAGGGAGCCCCAGCCCCTAGGAGCCCTAGGCTTAGGGAGCCCCAGCCGGGGGGAACCCTAGGCTCATGGATACCCAGCCTCGGGGAGCCCTAGGCTTAGGGAGCCCCAGCCCCGGGGAAACCTAAGCTTAGGGAGCCCCAGACCCGGGGAGCCCTATGCTTAGGGAGCCCCAGCCCCGGGAGCCCTAGACGTAGGGAGCCCCAGACCCGGGGAACCCTAGGCTTAGGGATCCCCAACCCCAGGGAGCCCCAGCCCCGAGGAGCCCTATGCTTAGGGAGCCCCAGCCCCGGGGAGCCGTAAGCTTAGGGATTCCCAGCCCCGAGGAGCCCTAGGCTTAGGAAGCCCCAGCCCCGGGGAGCCCTAGTCTTAGGGAACCCCAGTCCCGGGGTGACCTTGGCTTAAGGAGGCCCAGCCCCGGTGAGCCCTAGGCATAGGGAGCCCCTGCCCCGGGGAGCCCTAGGCTTAGGGAGCCCCAGCCTCAGGTGCATTATGCTTTGGGAGTTCTTCCCTGGGGAACCCTAAGCTTAGGGAGCCCCAGCCACGGGGAGCCCTAAGCTTAGGGAGCCCCAGCCCCAGAGAGCCCTAGGTTTAGGGAGCTCCAGAACCGGGGAGCCTTAGGTTAAGGGAGCCCCAGCCCCGGGGAGCCCTAGGCTTAAGAAGACCCAGACACGGGGAGCCCTAGGCTTAGGGAGCCCCATCCCCGGGGAGCCCTAGACTTAGGGAGACCCCGGGAGGGGAGCCCTAGGCTTAGGGAGCCCCAGTCCTGTGGAACCCTAGGTTTATGGAGCACCCGGGAGGGTAACCCTAGGCTTAGGGAGCCCTCGCCCTGGGGACCCCTAGGCTTAGGGAGCCCCCGGGAGGATAACCCTAGGCATAGGGAGCCCTAACCCTGGGGAGCCCTAGGCTTAGGGAGCACCCGGGAGGTGAGCCCTAGGCTTTGGAAGCATCAGCCCTGGGCAGCCCTAGACTTAGGAAGAACACGGGAGGGAGTCCTAGGCTTTGGGAGCCCTCCCCCGGGGAGCGCTAGGCTTAGGGGGCCCCAGCCCCGGGGAACCCGATGCTTAGGAAGCCTCAGCCCCGGGGAGCCCAAGGCATAGGAAACCCCAGCCCCGGGGAGCCCTAGTTTAGGGAGCCCCAGCCCTGGGAAGCCCTAGTCTTAGGGAGACCCAGGCCCTGGGAGACCTAGGCTTAGGTAGCCCCAGTCATGGGGAGCCCAAGACTTAGGGAGCCCCAGTACCGGGGAGCCCTAGGCTTAGGGAGCCCCAGCCCCGGAGATCCCAAGGCTTAGGGAGCCCCAGCCTGGTGAGCCCTAGGCTTAGGGTGCCCCAGTCCCAGGGAGCCCTAATCTTAGGGAGTCCCAGTCCCGGGGATCCCAAGTCTTAGGGAGGCCCAGCCCCGTGGAGCCCTAGGCTTAGGGAGCCCCTACCCTGGGAAGCCCAAGGCTTAGGGAGCCCCACCTTCGGGGAGCCCTAGGCTTAGGGAGCCCCAGCCTCGGGGAGCCATAGGCTTAGGGAGCCTAAGCCTAGGGGAGCCCCAGGCTTAGGGAGCCCCTGCACCGGGGAACCCTAGGTTTAGGGAGCCCCAAATCCGGGTAGCCCTAGGCTTAGGGAACCCCAGCCCCGGGGAGCCCTAGGCTTAGGGAGCCCCAGACTCAGGGAGCCCTATGATTAGGGAGCCCCAGCCCCGGGGAGCCCTAAGTTTTGGGAGCCCCAGACCCGGGGAGCCCTAGTCTTAGGTGTCCCCAGCTCCGGGGAGCCCGAGGCTTAGGGATCCGCAGCCCCGGGGAGCCCTAGGCTTAGGGAGCCCCAGCCCAGGGAGACCTTGGTTTAGGAAGCCCCAAACCGGGGAGTTCTAGGCTTAGGGAACCCCAGCCCCGGGGAGCCCTAGGCTTAGGGATCCCCAGCGCCGGGGAGCCCTAGGCTTAGGGATCCCTAGCCCTGGGGAGCCCTAGTCTTAGGGACCCCCAGCCCCGGGGAGCCCTAGCCTTAAGAAGCCCCAGGCCCCGGGAGCCCTTGGCTTAGGGAGCCCCTGCCCCAGTGAGCCCTAGGCTTAGGGAGCACCAGCCCCTGGGAGCCCTAGGATTAGAGAGTCCCAGCCCTGGGGAGCCCTAGGCTTAGGGAGTCCCAGCCCCGGGAACCCTAGGCTTATGCATCCCCAGCCCCGGGGAGCCCTGCACTTAGGGAGTCACAGGCCCGGGGAGCCCTAGGCTTAGGGAGCCCAACCCGGGGAGCCCTATGCTTAGGGAGACCCAGCCACGGGAGCCCTAGACTTAGGGAGCCCCAGCACCGGGGAGCCGTAGGCTTAGGGAGCCCCAGCCCCGGGCAGCCCTTGGCTTAGGGAGCCCCTACCCCGGGATACCCTAGATTAGGGAGCCCCAGCCCCGGGGAGCCCTAGTCTTTGGAAACCCCAAACCCAGGGTGCCTCAGACCCGTGGAGCCCTATGCTTAGGGAGCCCCATCCCCGGGGATCCCTGAGCTTAGGAATTCCCAGCCCCGAGGATCCCTAGGCTTAGGAAGCCCCAGGTCCGGGGAGCCCTAGGCTGTTGAAGCCCCAGACCCGTTGAGACCTAAGTTTTGGGAGCCCCAGCCCAGGGGAGCCCTAGGATTAGGGATCCCCAGCCCCGGGGAGCCCTAGGCTTAGGGATTCCCAGCCCCGGGGAGCCCTAGTCTTAGGGAGCCCCAGCGCCGGGGAGCCCTAGCCTTAAGGAGCCCCAGGCCCGGGGAGCCCTTGGCTTAGGGAGCCCCTGCCACAGTGAGCCCTAGGCTTAGGGAGCTCCAGCCCCTGGGAGCCCTAGGCTTAGACAGCCCCAGCCCTGGGGAGCCCTAAGCTTAGGGAGCCCCAGCCCCGGGGAACCCTAGGCTTATGGATCCCCATCCTCGGGGACACCGAGGCTTAGGGAGCCCCAGCCCCGGGGAGCCCTAGGCTTAGGGGCCCAAGACCCGGGGAGCCATAGGCTTAGGGAGCCCCAGCCCCGGGGAACACTAGGCTCATGCATCCCCAGCCCCGGGGAGCCCTAGGCTTAGAGAGCCCCAGACCCTAGGAACCCTAGGCTTAGGGATCCCCAACCCCAGGGAGTCCCAGCCACGAGGAGCCCTATGCTTAGTGAGCCCCAGCACCGGAGAGCCCTAAGCTTAGGGATTCCCAGCCCCAAGGAGCCCTAGGCTTAGGAAGCCCCACCCCAGGGGAGCCCTAGGCTTAGGGAGTCCCATCCCCGGGGAGCCCTAGGCTTAGGGAGCCCCAGCCCCGGGGTGACCTTGGCTTAAGAAGGCCCAGCCCCGGGGAGCCCTAGGCTTAGGGAGCCCCCGCGCCGGGAGCACTAGGCTTAGTGAACCCCAGCCCCGGGGAGCCCTAGGCTTCGGGAGCCCCAGCCCCGCGGAGCCCTAGGCTTAGGTAGCCCCAGCTGCGGGCAGCCCTAGGCTTAGGGAGCCCCAGCCCTGGGGAACCCTAGGCTTATGGATCCCCAGCCTCGGGGACACCTAGGCTTAGGGAGCCCCAGCCCCGGGGAGCCCTAGGCTTAGGGAGCCCCAGACCCGGGGAGCCCTAGGCTTAGAGAGCCCCAGCCCTGGGGAGCCCTAGGCTTAGGGAGCCCCAGCCCCGGGTAACCCTAGGCTCATGGATCCCCAGCCCCGGGGAGCCCTAGGCTTAGAGAGCCCCAGACCCTGGTAAACCTAGGCTTAGGGATCCCAACCCCAGGGAGCCCCAGCCCCGAGGAGCCCTATTCTTAGGGATCCCCAGTCCCGGGGAGCCCTAAGCTTAGGGATTCCCAGCCCCAAGGAGCCCTAGGCTTATGGAGCCCTAGCCCCGGGGAGCCCTAGGCTTAGGGAGCCCCCGCCCCGTGGAGCCCTAGGCTTAGGGAGCCCCAGCCCCGGGGTGACCTTGGCTTAAGAAGGCCCAGCCCCGGGGAGCCCTAGGCTTAGGGAGCCCCCACGCCAGGAGCACTAGGCTTAGTGAACCCCAGCCCCGGGGAGCCTTAGGCTTAGGGAGCCGCAGCCCCGGGGAGCCCTAGGCTTTGGGAGCCCCAGCCCCGGGGAGCCCTAGGCTTAGGGAGCCCCAGCTGCGGGGAGCCCTAGGCTTCGGAAGCGCCAGCTCCGGGAGCCCTAGTCTTAGGGAGGCCCAGCCCCGGTGAGCCCTAGGCTTAGGGAGCCCCAATCCTGGGAGCCCTAGGCTTACTGAGCCCCTGACCGGGGGAGCCCTTGGCTTAGGGATCCCCAGCTGTGGGGAGACCTAGTCTTAAGTATCCCAGCCCCGGGGTGACCGAGGCTTAGGGATCCCCAGCCCCGGGGAGCCCTAGGCTTAGGGAGCCCCAGCCCCAGGGAGCCCTTGGCTTAGGGAGCCCCAAACCCGGGGAGCTCTAGGCTTAGGGAACTGCAGCCCCGGGGAGCCCTAGTCTTAGGGAGCCCCAACCAAGTGGAGCCCTAGCCTTAAGAAGACCCAGGCCCGGGGAGCCCTTGGCTTAGGGAGCCACTGCCACAGAGAGCCCTAGGCTTAGGGAGCCCCAGACTCGGGGAGCCCTAGGATTAGGGAGCCCCAGTCCCGGGGAGCCCTAGAAATTGGGAGCCCCAGCACCGGGGAGCCGTAGGCTTAGGGAGCCCCAGCCACGGGCAGCCCTTGGCTTAGAAGCCCCAACCCCGGGAAACCCTAGATTAGGGGCCACCGCCGGGGGAGCCATAGGCTTAGAGAGCCCCGGACCCAGGGAATCCTAGGCTTAGGGAGCCCCAACCCCAGGGAGCCCCAGACCCGGGGAGCCCAATGCTTAGGGAGCCCCAGCCCCGGGAGCCCTTAGCTTAGGGATTCCCAGCCCCGAGGAGCCCTAGGCTTAGGAAGCCCCAGCCCCGGGGAGGCCTAGGCTATTGGAGCCACAGACGCGTTGAGACCTAGGTTTTGGGAGCCCCAGCCCAGGGGAGCCCTAGGCTTAGGGATCCCCAGCCCCGGGGAGCCCTAGGCTTAGAGATCCCCAGCCCCGGGGAGCCCTAGGCTTAGGGATCCCCAGCCCTGGGGAGCCCTAGTCTTAGGGAGCCCCAGCCCCGGGGAGCCCTAGCCTTAAGGAGCCCCAGGCCCGGGTAGCCCTCGGCTTAGGGAGCCCCTGCCCCAATGAGCCCTAGGCTTAGGGAGCCCCAGCCCCAGGGAGCCCTAGGCATAGAGAGCCCCAGCATTGGGGAGCCCTAGGCTTAGGGAGTCCCAGCCCCGGGGAACCCTAGGCTTATGGATCCCCAGCCTCGGGGAGCCCTAGGCTTAGGGAGCCCCAGCCCCGGGGAGCCCTAGGCTTAGGGAGCCCCGACCCGGGGAGCCCTATGCTTAGGGAGCCCCAACCCCTGGAGCCCTACAGCCCCGTACAGCCCTTGGCTTAGGGTGCCCCAACCCCGGGAAACCCTAGATTAGGGAGCCCCAGGCCCGGGGAGCCCTAGGCTTAGTTAGCCCCAGACCCGGGGAACCCTAGGCTTAGGGAGCCCCAGCCCCGGGAAGCCCTAGGCTTAGGTACCCCAGCCCCGGGGAGCCCTAGACTTACGGAGCCCCAACCCCGGGGGTCCCTAGGGTAGGGGGCACCATCTCCGCGGATCCCTAATCTTAGGGAGTCCCATCCCGAGGGAGCCCTAGGCATAGGCACCCCAGCCTGGGGGAGACCTAGGCTTAGGGAGCCCCAGCCACGGGGAGCCCTAGGCTTAGGGGTTCCCAGCCCCGTGGAGCCCTAAGCTTAGGGAGCCCCAGACCCGGGGAGCCCTAGGCTTAGGGATCCTCAGCCCTAGGGAGCCCTAGGTTTAGGGAGCCCCAGGCCCAGGGAGCCCTTGGCTTAAGGAGGCCCAGCCCCGGGGAGCCCTAGGCTTAGGGAGCCACATTCCCGGGGAGCCCCAGGCTTATGGAGCCCCAGCCCCAGGGAGCCCTAGGCTTCGGGAGCCCATCCCCGGGGAGCCCTAGGCTTAGGGAGCCTCAGCCCTGGGCAGCCCTAACTTAGGGAGCCCACGGGAGGGGAGCCCTAGTCTTAGGGAGCCCCAGCCCCAGGGAGCCCTAGGCTTAGGGAGCACCAGCCCCGGGGAGCCCTAGGCTTAAGAAGCCCAGACCAGGGGAGCCCTAGGCTTAGGGATCCCCGGCCCCGGGGAGCCCTAGGCATAGGGAGCCTCAGCCCCGGGAAGCCCTAGGCATAGGTAGTCCCAGCCCCAGGAGCCCTAGGCGTAGGGAGCCCTAGCCCCGGGGAGCCCTAGGCTTAGGGAGCCCCAATCCCTGGGGGCCTTAGGGTAGGGGACACCATCCCCGCGGATCCCTAATCTTAGGGAGTCCCATCCCGAGGGAGCCCTAGGCATAGGGACCCTAGCCTGGGGGAGACCTAGGCTTAGGGAGCCCCAACCACGGGGAGCCCTAGGCTTAGTGGTTCCCAGCCCCGTGGAGCCCTAAGCTTGGGGAGCCCCAGACCCGGGGAGCCCTAGGCTTATGGATTCCCAGCCCTGGAGAGCCCTAGGTTTAGGGAGCCCCAGGCCCAGAGAGCCCTTGGCTTAAGGAGCCCCATCCCCAAGGAGCCCTAGGCTTAGGGAGCCACAGTCCCGGGGAGCCCCAGGCTTACGGAGCCCCAGCCCCGGGGAGCCCTAGGCTTCGGGAGCCCATCCCCGGGGAACCCTAGGCTTAGGGAGCCTCAGCCCTGGGCAGCCCTAACTTAGGGAGCCCATAGGAGGAGAGCCCTAGTCTTAGGGAGCCCCAGCCCCGGGGAGCCCTAGGATTAGGGAGCGCCAGCCCCGGCGTGCCCCAAGTTTAGGGAGCCCCAGACCCGGGGAGCCCAATGTTTAGGGAGCCCCAGCCCGGGGAGCCCTAGGCTTAGGGAGCCCTAACCCGGGTAGCCCTGGGCTTAGGGAGCCCCAGCCCCGGGGAGCCCCAGGCTTAGGGAGCCCCAACCCAGGAAGCCCTAGGCTTAGGGAGCCCCAGCCCCGGGGAGCCCTAGGCTTAAGAAGCCCCAGACCAGGTGAGCCCTACGCTTAGAGATCCCCGGCCCCGGGGAGCCCTAGGCGTAGGGAGCCTCAGCCCTGGGGAGCCCTAGGCATAGGTAGTCCCTGCCCCGGGGAGCCCTAGGAGTAGGGAGCCCTTGCCCCGGGGAGCCCTAGGCTTAGGGAGCCCCAACCCCGGGGGGGCCCTAGGGTAGGGGGCACAATCCCCGCGCAGCCCTAGCCTTAGGGAGTCCCAGCCCAAGGGAGCCCTAGGAATAGGGACCCCAGCCCGGGGGAGACCTAGGCTTAGGGAGCCCCAACCCCAGGGAGCCCCAGACCCGGGGAGCCCTAGGCATAGGGAGCCCCAGCCCCGGGCAGCCATTGGCTTAGGGAGCCCCAACCCCGGGAAACCCTAGATTAGGGAGCCTCAGCCCCGGGGAGCCCTAGGCTTAGAAAGCCCCAGACCCGGGGAACCCTAGGCTTAGGGAGTCCCAAGCCCAGGGAGCCCCAGACCCGGGGCCCCTATGCTTAGGGAGCCCCAGCCCCGGGGAGCCCTAGGCTTAGGGAGCCCCGTGGAGCCCTATGCGTAGGGAGCCCCAGCCCCGGGGAGACCTAGGCATAGTGAGCCCCAGACCCGGGGAGCCCTAGGCTTAGGGAAACCCAGCCTCGGGGAGCCCTAGGCTTAGGGAGCCCCGTGGAGCCCTAAGCTTAGGGAGCCCCATACCCGGGGAGCCCTAGGCTTAGGGAGCCCCAGCCCCGGGGAGACCTAGGCTTAAGGAGACCCAGCCCCGGGGATCCCTAGGCTTAGGGAGCCTCAGCCCCGGGGAGCCCTAGGCTTAGGGAGCCCCAGACCCGGGGAGCCCTAGGCTTAGAGAGCCCCAGACCCGGGAAGACCTATGCTTAGGGAGCCCCAGACCCGGGGAGCCCAAGGCTTAGGGAGCCCCACCCCGGGGAGCCCTAGGCTTAGGTATCCCCAGACCGGGGGAGCCCTAGGCTTAGGGAGCCCTAGCTATGGGTAGCCCTAGTCTTAGGGAGCCCCAGTCCCGGGGAGACCTAGGCTTAGAGAGCCCCAGACCCGTGGAACCCAAGGCGTAGGGAGCCCCAACCCCAGGGATCCCCAGCCCCAAGGAGCCCTGAGCTTAGGGATTCCCAGCCCCCGGGAGCCCTAGGCTTAGGAAGCCCCAGCCCCGGGGAGCCCTAAGCTATTGGAGCCCCAGACCCGTTGAGACCTAGATTTTGGGAGCCCCAGCCCAGGGTAGCCCAAGGCTTAGGGAGACCCAGCCCCGGGGAGCCCTAGCCTTAAGAAGCCCCAGGTCCGGGGAGCCCTTGGCTTAGGGAGCTCCTGCCCCAGTGAGCCCTTGGCTTAGTGAGCCCAGCCCCTGGGAGCCCTAGGCTTAGAGAGCCCCAGCCCTGGGGAGCCCTAGGCTTAGGGAGCCCTATCCAGGGTAAACCTAGGCTCATGGATCCCCAGCCTGGGGTAGCCCTAGGCTTAGGAACCCCCAGCCTAGGGGAGCCCTAGGCTATTGGAGCCCCAGACCCGTTGAGACCTAGATTTTGGGAGCCCCAGCCCAGGGTAGCCCAAGGCTTAGGGAGCCCCAGCCCCGGGGAGCCCTAGCCTTAAGAAGCCCCAGGCCTAGGGAGCTCTTGGCTTAGGGAGCCCCTGCCCCAGTGAGCCCTAGGCTTAGGGAGCCCCAGCCCCTGGGAGCCCTAGGATTAGAGAGTACCAGCCCTGGGGAGCCCTAGGCTTAGGGAGCCCCAGCCCCGGGGAACCCTAGGTTTATGCATGCCAAGCCCCGGGGAGCCCTACACTTCAGGAGCCCTAGCCCCGGGGAGCCCTATGCTTAGGGAGCCCCACACCCGGGGAGCCCTATGCTTAGGGAGCCCCAGCCCCGGGAGCTCTAGACTTAGGGAGCCCCAGCACCGGGGAGCCATAGGCTTAGGGAGCCCCAGCCTCGGGCAGCCCTTGGATTAGGGAGCCCCAACCCCGGGAAACCCTAGATTAGGGAGCCCCAGCCCCGGGGAGCCCTAGGCTTAGGAAGCCCCAAAACCAGGGAGCCCCAGACCCGGGGAGCCCTATGCTAAGGGATCCCCAACCCCGGGGAGCCCTAGGCTATTGGAGCCCCAGACCCGTTGAGACCTAGGTTTTGGGAGCCCCAGCCAAGGGGAGCCCTAGGCTTAGGGATCACCAGCCCCGGGGAGCCCTAGGCTTAGGGATCACTAACCCTGGGGAGCCCTAGTCTTAGGGAGCCCCAGCCCTGGGGAGCCCTAGCCTTAAGGAGCCCCAGGTCCGGGGAGCCCTTGGCTTAGGGAGCTCCTGCCCCAGTGAGCCCTTGGCTTAGTGAGCCCAGCTCCTGGGAGCCCTAGGCTTAGAGAGCCCCAGCCCTGGGGAGCCCTAGGCTTAGGGAGCCCTATCCAGGGTAAACCTAGGCTCATGGATCCCCAGCCTGGGGTAGCCCTAGGCTTAGGAACCCCCAGCCTAGGGGAGCCCTAGGCTTTGGGAGCCCATCCCCGGGGAGCCCTAGGCTTAGGGAACCTCAGCCCTGGGCAGCCCTAACTTAGGGAGCCCACGGGAGGGGAGCCCTAGTCTTACGGAGCCCCAGCCCAAGGGAGCCCTAGGCTTAGGGAGCGCCATCCCCGGCGAGCCCCAAGCTAAGGGAGCCCCAGTCCCGGGGAGCCCAAGGTTTAGGGAGCCCCAGTCCCAGGGAGCCCTAGGCTTAGGGAGCCCCAGCCCCGGGGAGCCCTAGGCTTAGGGAGCCCCAACCCGGGTAGCCCTGGGCTTAGGGAGCCCCAGCCCCGGGGAGCACTAGGCTTAGGGAGCCCCAGCCCCGGGGAGCTGTAGGCTTTGGGAGCCCCAGCCCCGGGCATCCCTAGGCTTAGGGAGCCCCAGCACTGGGGAGCCCTAGGCTTTGGGAGCCTCAGCCCCGGGCAGCCCTTGGCTTAGGGAGCCCCAACCCCGGGAAACCCTAGATTAGGGAGCCTGAGCCCGGGGAGCTCTAGGCTTAGAGAGCCCCACACCCGGGGAACCTTAGGCTTAGGGAGCCACAACCCCAGGGAGCCCCAGACCAGGGGCCCCTATGCTTAGGGAGCCCAGGCCCCGAGGAGCCCTAGGCTTAGGAAGCCCCAGCCCCGGGGAGCCCTAGGCTTAGGGAGCCCCAGACCCGGGGAGACCTAGGCTAGGGGAGCCCCAGACCCGGGTAGCCCTAGTGTTAGGGATCCCAGCCCCGGGGAGCCCTAGGCTTAGGGAGCATCAGCCCCGAGGATCACTAGACTTAGGGAGCCCCAGCCCCGGGGAGCCCTAGGCTTAGGGAGCCCCAGCACCGGGGAACACTAGGCTTAGTGAGCCCCAGCCCCGGGGAGCCCTTGGCTTAGGGAGCCTCAAACCCGGGGAGCCCTAGGCTTAGGGAGCCCCGTGGAGCCCTAGGCTTAAGGAGACCCATCCCCGGGGAGCCCTAGGCTTAGGGAGCCCCATTCCCGGGGAGCCTTAGTCTTAGGGAGCCCCAGGCCCGGAGAACCCTCGGTTTAGGGAGCCCCAGCCCCAGGGAGCCCTAGCCTTAGGGAGCCCCAGCCTAGGGGAGCCCTAGTCTTAGGCAGCCCCAGCATCGGGGAACCCTAGGCTAAGGGAGCCCCAGCCCCGGGGAGACCTCGGCTAAGGGAGCCCCAAACCCGGGGTGCCCTAGGCTTAGGGAGCCCCAGCCCCGAGGATCCCTAGCCTTAGGGAGCCCCAGCCCCGGGGAGCACAAGCCTTAGGGAGCACCCGCTAGGGGAGCCCTAGGCTTAGGGAGCCCCAGCATCGGGGAACCGTAGGCTTAGGGAGCCCCAGCCCCGAGGATCCCTAGCCTTAGGGAGCCCCAGCCCCGGGGAGCACAAGCCTTAGGGAGCACCCGCTAGGGGAGCCCTAGGCTTAGGGAGCCCCAGCATCGGGGAACCCTACGCTTAGCCAGCCCCAGCCCCGGGGAGCCCTAGGTTTAGGGAGTTCCAGACCGGGGAGCCCTAGGCTTAGGGAGCCCCAGCCCCGGGGATCCCTAGGTTTTGGGAGCCCCAGACCCGGGGAGCCCTAGGTTTAGGGAGCCCTAGGTTAGGGAGCCCCAGCACCGAGGAGCCTTAGGCTTAGGGAGCCCCAGCCCCGGGGAGCCCTAGTTTTAGGGAGCCCCAGTCCTGGGGAGCCCTAGGCTTAGGGAGCCCCACCCTGGAGAGCCCTAGGCTTAGCGAGCCACTGCCCCGGGGAGCCACAGGGTTAGGGAGCCCCAGACCAGGGGAGCCCTAGGCTTAGGGAGCCACAGCCCCGGGTAGCCCTAGGCTTACTGAGCCCAAGACCCGGGGAGCCCTAGGCTTAGGGAGCACCAGCCCTGAGGATACCTAGCCTTAGGGAGCCCAAGCCCGGGGAGCCCTAGGCTTATGGAGCCCCAGCACCGGGGAACCCTAGGCTTAGTGAGCCCCAACCCCGGGGAGGCCTTGGCTTAGGGAGCCACAAATCCGGGGAGCCCTAGGCTCAGGGAACCCTAGCCCCAGGGAGCCCTAGGCTTAGGGAGCCCCAGCCCCAGGGAGCCCTAGTCTTTGGGAGCCCCAGACCCGGGGAGCACAAGCCTTAGGGAGCCCCCGCTAGGGGAGCCCTAGGCTATGGGAGCCCCAGACCCGGGGAGCCCTAGTGTTAGGGAGCCCCATCTCCGGGGAGCCCTAGGCTTAGGGAGCACCAGCCCCGAGGATCCATAGATTTAGGGAGCCCCAGCCCCGGGGAGCCCTAGGCTTAGTGAGCCCCAGCCCCAGGGAGCCCTTGGCTTAGGGAGCCTCAAACCCGGGGAGCCCTAGGCTTAGGGAGCCCCGTGGAGCCCTAGGCTTAAGGAGACCCATCCCCGGGGAGCCCTAGGATTAGGGAGCCCCATCCCCGGGGAGCCTTAGGCTTAGGGAGCCCCAGGCCCGGAGAGCCCTCGGCTTAGGGAGCCACAGCCCCGGGGAGCCCTAGCCTTAGGGAGCCACAGCCTAGGGGAGCCCTAAGCTTAGGGAGCCCCAGCATCGGGGAACCCTAGGCTAAGGGAGCCCCAGCCCCGGGGAGACCTCGGCTTAGGGAGCCCCAAACACGGGGTGCCCTAGCCTTAGGGAGCCCCAGCCCCGAGGATCTCTAGCCTTAGGGAGCCCCAGCCCCGGGAAGCACAAGCCTTAGAGAGCCCCCGCTAGGGGAGCCCTAGGCTTAGGGAGCCCCAGCATCGGGGAACCCTAGGCTTAGGTAGGCCCAGCCCCGGGGAGCCCTTGGCTTAGGGAGCCCCAAACCCGGGGAACCCTACGCTTAGGGAACCCCAGCCCCGGGGAGCCCTAGGCTTAAGGAGTCCCAGACCGGGGAGCCCTAGGCTTAGGAAGCCCCAGCCCCGGGGAGCCCTAGGTTTTGGGAGCCCCAGACCCGAGGAGCCCTAGTTTTAGGGAGCCCCTGCCCTGGGGAGCCCTAGGCTTAGGGAGCCCCAGCCCCGGTGAGCCCTAGGCTTAGGGAGCCCCAGCCCTGGGAGCCCTAGGCATAGGGAGCCCCTGCCCCGGGGAGCCCTAGGCATAGGGAGCCCCAGCCTCAGGTGCACTAGGCTTTGGGAGTTCTTCCCCGGGGAACCCTAAGCTTAGGGAGCCCCAGCCCTGGGGAGCCCTAGGCTTAGGGAGCCCTAGCCTCGGAGAGCCCTAGGTTTAGGGAGCCCCAGTGCCGGGGAGCCTTAGGTTTAGGGAGCCCCAGCCCCGGCGGGCACTAGGCTTAAGAAGACCCAGACACGGGAAGCCCTAGGCTTAGGGAGCCGCCGGGAGGGGAGCCCTAGGCTTAGGGAGCCCCAGCCCTGTGGAACCCTAGGTTTAAGGAGCACCCGGGAGGGTAACCCTAGGCTTAGGGAGCCCTCGCCCTGGGGACCCCTAGGCTTAGGGAGCCCCCGGGAGGATAACCCTAGGCATAGGGAGCCCTCGCCCTGGGGAGCCCTAGGTTTAGGGAGCACCCGGGAGGTGAGCCCTAGGCTTTGGGAGCCCCAGCTCTGGGCAGCCCTAGACTTATGGAGCCCACGGGAGGGGAGCCCTAGGCTTAGGGAGCCCTCCCCCGGGGAGCGCTAGGCTTAGGGGGCCCCAGCCCCGGGGAACCCGATGCTTAGGAAGCCTCAGCCCCGGGGAGCCCTAGGCTTAGGAAACACCAGCCCCGGGGAGCCCTAGTCTTAGGGAGCCCCAGTCACGGGGAGCCCAAGACTTAGGGAGCCACAGCCCCGGTGAGCCCTAGGCTTAGGGAACCCCAGTCCCAGGGAGCCCTAATCTTAGGGAGTCCCACTCCCGGGGAGCCCAAGTCTTAGGGAGGCCCAGCCCCGTGGAGCCCTAGGCTTAGGGAGCCCCTGCCCTGGGAAGCCCAAGGCTCAGGGTGCCCCACCCTCGGGGAGCCCTAGGCTTAGGGAGCCCCAGCCCAGGGGAGCCCTAGGCTTAGGGAGCCCCTGCACCAGGGAACCATAGGCTTAGGGAGCCCCAAACCCGGGGAGCCCTAGGTTTAGGGAACCCCAGCCCCGGGGAGCCCTAGGTTTAGGGAGCCCAAGACTCGGGGAGCCCTAGGCTTAGGGAGCCCCAGCCCCGGGGAGCCCTAGGTTTTGGGAGCCCCAGACCTGGGGAGCCCTAGTCTTAGGTATCCCCAGCCCCGGGGAGCCCGAGGCTTAGGGATCCCCAGCCCCGGGGAGCCCTAGGCTTAGGGAGCCCCAGCCCCAGTGAGACCCTGGCTTAGGGAGACTCAAACCCAGGAGCTCCAGGCTTAGGGAACCCCAGCCCCCGGGAGCCTTAGGCTTAGGGATCCCCGCCCCGGGGAGCCCTAGGCTTAGGGATCCCCAGCCCTGGGGAGCCCTAGTCTTAGGGAGACCCAGCCCCGGGGAGCCCTAGCCTTAAGGAGCCCCAAGCCCTGGGAGCCCTTGGCTTAGGGAGCCCCTGCCCCAGTGAGCCCTAGGCTTAGGGAGCCCCAGCCCCTGGGAACCCTACGCTTAGACAACCCCAGCCCTGGGGAGCCCTAGGCTTAGGGAGCCCCAGTCCCGGGGAAACCTAGGCTCATGGATCCCCAGCCCCAGGGAGCCCTAAGCTTAGGGAGCCCCAGACACGGGGAGACCTATGCTTAGGGAGCCCCAGCCCCGGGAGCCCTACACTTAGGGAGCCCCAGCACCGGGGAGCCGTAGGCTTAGGGAGCCCCAGCCCCGGGCAGCCCTTGGCTTAGGGAGCCCCAACCCCGGTAAACCCTAGATTAGGGAGCCCCAGCCCCGGGGAGCCCTACGCTTAGAGAAACCCAGACCCGGGGAACCCTAGGCTTAGGGATCCCCAACCTAAGGGAGCCCCAGCCCCGAGGACCCTATGCTTAGGGAGCCCCAGCCCCGGGGAGACCTAAGCTTAGTGATTCCCAGCCCTGAGGAGCCCTAGGCTTAGGAAGCCCCAGCACAGGGGAGCCCTAGGCTTAGGAAGCCCTAGCCCCGGGGAGCCCTAGGCTTAGGGAGCCCCAGCCCCAAGGAGCCCTAGGCTTAGGGAGACCCCCCCCGGGGTGACCTTGGCTTAAGAATGCCCAGCCCCAGGGAGCCCTAGGCTTAGGGAGCCCCCGCGCCGGGAGCACTAGGCTTAGTGAGCCCCAGCCCCGGGGAGCCTTAGGCTTAGGGAGCCGCAGCCCCGGGGAGCCCTAGGCTTTGGGAGCCCCAGCCTCGGGGAGCCCTAGGCTTAGGGAGCCCCAGCTGCGGGGAGCCCTAGTCTTCGGAAGCCCCAGCTTCGGGAGCCCTATGTTTAGGGAGCCCCAGCCCCGGGGAGCCTTAGGCTTAGGGAGGCCTAACCCCGGGGAGCCCTAGGCTTAGGGAGCCCCAGTCCTGGGAGCCCTAGGCTTAGGGAGCCCCTGCCCCGGGGAGCCCTAGGCTTAGGGAGCCCCAGCTGCGGGGAGCCCTGGTTTTAGGTATCCCCAGCCCCGGGGAGCCCAAGGCTTAGGGATCCCCAGCCCCGGGGAGCCCTAGGCTTAGGGAGCCCCAGACCCAGGGAGCCCTTGGCTTAGGAAGCCCCAACCCTGGGGAGCCCTAGTCTTAGTGAGCCTCAGCCCCAGGGAGCCCTAGGCTTAGAGAGCCCCAGAGCTGGGGAACCCTAGCCTAGGGAGCCCCAACACCAGGGAGCCCCAGACCCGGGGAGCCCTATGCTTAGGAAGCCCCAGCCCCGGGGCGGCCTGAGCTTAGGGATTCCCAGCCCCGAAAGGCCTAGGCTTAGGAAGCCACAGGCCCGGGGGGCCCTAGGCTTTTGGTGCCCCAGACCCGTTGAGACCTAGGTTGTGGGAGCCCCAGTCCAGGGAAGACCTAGGCTTAGGGATCCCCAGCCCCGGGGAGCCCTAGGCTTAGGGATCCTCAGCCCTGGGGAGCCCTAGTCTTAGGGAGCCCTAGCCCCGGGGAGCCCTAGCCTTAAGAAGCCCCAGGCCCGGGGAGCCCTTGGCTTAGGGAGCCCCTGCCCCTGTGAGCCCTAAGCTTAGGGAGCCCCAGCCCCTGGGAGCCCTAGGATTAGAGAGCCCCAGCCCTGGGGAGCCCTAGGCTTAGGGAGCCCAGACCCGGGGAGCCCTATGCTTAGGGAGCCCCAGCCCCGGGAGCCCTAGAATTAGGGAGCCCCAGCTCCGGGGAGCCGTAGGCTTATGCATCCCCAGCCCCGGGGAGCCCTGCACTTAGGGAGCCCCAGCCCCGCGGAGCCCTAGGCTTAGGGAGCCCCAGAGCCGGGAGCCCTAGACTTAGGGAGTCAAAGCACCGGGGAGCCGTAAGCTTAGGGAGCCCCAACCCTGGGCAGCCCTTGGCTTAGGGAGCCCCAACCCCGGGAAACCCTAGATTAGGGAGCCCCAGACCCGGGGAGTCCTAGTCTTAGGAAGCCCCAACACCATGGAGCCCCAGACCCGGGGAGCCCTATGCTGAGGGATCCCCAGCCCCGGGGAACCCTAGGCTCATGGATCCCCAGCCTCAGGGAGCCCTAGGCATAGGGAGCCCCAGCCCCGGTGAGCCCTAGGCTTAGGGAACCCCAGATCCGGGGAGCCCTATGCTTAGGGAGCCCCACCCCAGGAGCCCTAGACTTAGGGAGCCCCAGCACCGGGGAGCCGTAGGCTTAGGGAGACCCAGCCCCGGGCAGCCCTTGGCTTAGGAAGCCCCAACCCCGGGAAACCCTAAATTAGGGAGCCCCAGCCCCGGGGAGCCCTAGGCTTAGGGAGCCCCAGCCCTGGGGAGCCCTAAGCTTAGGGATTCCCAGCCCCGAGGAGCCCTAGGCCCAGGAAGCCCCAGCCCCGGGGAACCCTAGGCTTAGGGAGCCCTATCCCCGGGGAGCCCTAGGCTTAGGGAGCACCAGGCCCGGGGAGCCGAGGCTTAGGGAGCCCCAGCCCCGGGGTGACCTTGGCTTAGGGAGGCCCAGCCCCGGGGAGCCCTAGGCTTAGGGAGCCCCCGCGCCGGGAGCACTAGGCTTAGTGAGCCCCAGCCCCGGCCAGCCCTTGGCTTAGGGAGACCCAACCCGGGGAGCCCTAGCCTTAAGGAACCCCAGACCCGGAAACCCTATGCTTAGGGATCCACAACCCCAGGTAGCCCCAGCCCCGGGGAGCCCTATGCTTAGGGAGCCCCAGCCCCGGGGAGACCTAAGCTTGGCATTCCCAGCCCCGGGGAGTCCTAGGCTTAGGGAGCCCCAGAACCGGGGAGCCCAAGGCTTAGAGAGCCCCAGCCCTGGGGAGCCCTAGGCTTAGGGAGACCCAGCCCTGGGGAGCCCTAGCCTTAAGGAGTCCCAGGCCCGGGTAGCCCTTGGCTTAGGGAGCCCCTGCCCCAGTGAGCCCTAGGCTTAGGGAGCCCCAGCCCCTGGGAGCCCTAGGCTTAGAGAGCCCCAGCCCTGGGGAGCCCTAGGCCTAGGGAGCCGCAGCCCGGGGGAACCATAGGCTCATGGATCCCCAGCCTCGGGGAGCCCTAGGCTGAAGGAGCCCCAGCCGCTGGGAACCCTAAGCTTAGGGAGCCCCAGACCCGGGGAGCCCTATGCTTAGGGAGCCCCAGCCCCGGGAGCCCTAGACGTAGGGAGCCCCAGACCCGGGGAACCCTAGGCTTAGGGATCCCCAACCCCAGGGAGCCCCAGCCCCGAGGAGCCCTATGCTAAGGGAACAACAGCCCCGGGGAGCCGTAAACTTAGGGATTCCCAGCCCCGAGGAGCCCTAGGCTTAGGAAACCCCAGCACAGGGGAGCCCTAGGCTTAGGAAGACCTAGCCCCGGGGAGCCCTAGGCATAGGGAGCCCCAGCCCCAAGGAGCCCTAGGCTTAGGGAGCCCCCCCCCTGGGTGACCTTGGCTTAAGAAGGCCCAGCCCCAGGGAGCCCTAGGCTTAGGGAGCCCCCGCGCCGGGAGCACTAGGCTTAGTGAGCCCCAGCCCCGGGGAGCCTTAGGCTTAGGGAGCCGCAGCCCCGGGGAGCCCTAGGCTTCGGGAGCCCCAGCCCCGGGGAGCCCTAGGCTTAGGGAGCCCCAGCTGTGGGGAGCCCTAGTCTTCGGAAGCCCCAGCTTCGGGAGCCCTAGGTTTAGGGAGCCCCAGCCCCGGGGAGGCTTAGGCTTAGGGAGGCCTAACCCCGGGGAGCCCTAGGCTTAGGGAGCCCCAGCCCCGGTGAGTCCTAGGCTTAGGGAGCCCCAGTCCTGGGAGCCCTAGGCTTAGGGAGCCCCTGCCCCGGGGAGCCCTAGGCTTAGGGAGCCCCGACCCGGGGAGCCCTATGCTTAGGGAGCCCCAACACCTGGAGCCCTACAGCCCCGTACAGCCCTTGGATTAGGGTGCCCCAACCCCGGGAAACCCTAGATTAGGGAGCCCCAGCCCCGGGGAGCCCTAGGCTTAGTTAGCCCCAGACCCGGGGAACCCTAGGCTTAGGGAGCCCCAGCCCCGGGAAGCCCTAGGCTTAGGGAGCCCCAGCCCCGGGGAGCCCTAGGCTTACGGAGCCCCAACCCCGGGAAACCCTAAATTAGGGAGCCCCAGCCCCGGGGAGCCCTAGGCTTAGGGAGCCCCAGCCCTGGGGAGCCCTAAGCTTAGGGATTCCCAGCCCCGAGGAGCCCTAGGCCCAGGAAGCCCCAGCCCCGGGGAACCCTAGGCTTAGGGAGCCCTATCCCCGGGGAGCCCTAGGCTTAGGGAGCACCAGGCCCGGGGAGCCGAGGCTTAGGGAGCCCCAGCCCCGGGGTGACCTTGGCTTAGGGAGGCCCAGCCCCGGGGAGCCCTAGGCTTAGGGAGCCCCCGCGCCGGGAGCACTAGGCTTAGTGAGCCCCAGCCCCGGCCAGCCCTTGGCTTAGGGAGACCCAACCCGGGGAGCCCTAGCCTTAAGGAACCCCAGACCCGGAAACCCTATGCTTAGGGATCCACAACCCCAGGTAGCCCCAGCCCCGGGGAGCCCTATGCTTAGGGAGCCCCAGCCCCGGGGAGACCTAAGCTTGGCATTCCCAGCCCCGGGGAGTCCTAGGCTTAGGGAGCCCCAGAACCGGGGAGCCCAAGGCTTAGAGAGCCCCAGCCCTGGGGAGCCCTAGGCTTAGGGAGACCCAGCCCTGGGGAGCCCTAGCCTTAAGGAGTCCCAGGCCTGGGTAGCCCTTGGCTTAGGGAGCCCCTGCCCCAGTGAGCCCTAGGCTTAGGGAGCCCCAGCCCCTGGGAGCCCTAGGCTTAGAGAGCCCCAGCCCTGGGGAGCCCTAGGCCTAGGGAGCCGCAGCCCGGGGGAACCATAGGCTCATGGATCCCCAGCCTCGGGGAGCCCTAGGCTGAAGGAGCCCCAGCCGCTGGGAACCCTAAGCTTAGGGAGCCCCAGACCCGGGGAGCCCTATGCTTAGGGAGCCCCAGCCCCGGGAGCCCTAGACGTAGGGAGCCCCAGACCCGGGGAACCCTAGGCTTAGGGATCCCCAACCCCAGGGAGCCCCAGCCCCGAGGAGCCCTATGCTAAGGGAACAACAGCCCCGGGGAGCCGTAAACTTAGGGATTCCCAGCCCCGAGGAGCCCTAGGCTTAGGAAACCCCAGCACAGGGGAGCCCTAGGCTTAGGAAGACCTAGCCCCGGGGAGCCCTAGGCATAGGGAGCCCCAGCCCCAAGGAGCCCTAGGCTTAGGGAGCCCCCCCCCTGGGTGACCTTGGCTTAAGAAGGCCCAGCCCCAGGGAGCCCTAGGCTTAGGGAGCCCCCGCGCCGGGAGCACTAGGCTTAGTGAGCCCCAGCCCCGGGGAGCCTTAGGCTTAGGGAGCCGCAGCCCCGGGGAGCCCTAGGCTTCGGGAGCCCCAGCCCCGGGGAGCCCTAGGCTTAGGGAGCCCCAGCTGTGGGGAGCCCTAGTCTTCGGAAGCCCCAGCTTCGGGAGCCCTAGGTTTAGGGAGCCCCAGCCCCGGGGAGGCTTAGGCTTAGGGAGGCCTAACCCCGGGGAGCCCTAGGCTTAGGGAGCCCCAGCCCCGGTGAGTCCTAGGCTTAGGGAGCCCCAGTCCTGGGAGCCCTAGGCTTAGGGAGCCCCTGCCCCGGGGAGCCCTAGGCTTAGGGAGCCCCGACCCGGGGAGCCCTATGCTTAGGGAGCCCCAACACCTGGAGCCCTACAGCCCCGTACAGCCCTTGGATTAGGGTGCCCCAACCCCGGGAAACCCTAGATTAGGGAGCCCCAGCCCCGGGGAGCCCTAGGCTTAGTTAGCCCCAGACCCGGGGAACCCTAGGCTTAGGGAGCCCCAGCCCCGGGAAGCCCTAGGCTTAGGGAGCCCCAGCCCCGGGGAGCCCTAGGCTTACGGAGCCCCAACCCCGGGGGTCCCTAGGGTAGGGGGCACCATCCCCGCGGATCCCTAATCTTAGGGAGTCCCATCCCGAGGGAGCCCTAGGCATAGGGACCCCAGCCTGGGGGAGACCTAGGCTTAGGGAGCCCCAGCCACGGGTAGCCCTAGGCTTAGGGGTTCCCAGCCCCGTGGAGCCCTAAGCTTAGGGAGCCCCAGACCCGGGGAGCCCTAGGCTTAGGGATCCTCAGCCCTAGGGAGCCCTAGGTTTAGGGAGCCCCAGGCCCAGGGAGCCCTTGGCTTAAGGAGGCCCAGCCCCGGGGAGCCCTAGGCTTAGGGAGCCACATTCCCGCTGAGCCCTAGGCTTACGGAGCCCCAGCCCCGGGGAGCCCTAGGGTTCGGGAGCCCATCCCCGGGGAGCCCTAGGCTTAGGGAGCCTCAGCCCTTGGCAGCCCTAACTTAGGGAGCCCACGGGAGGGGAGCCCTAGCCTTAGGGAGCCCCAGCCCCAGGGAGCCCTAGGCTTAGGGAGCCCCAGCCCCGGGGAGCCCTAGGCTTAAGAAGCCCAACCAGGGGAGCCCTAGGCTTAGGGATCCCCGGCCCTGGGGAGCCCTAGGCGTAGGGAGCCTCAGCCCCGGGAAGCCCTAGGCATAGGTAGTCCCAGCCCCAGGAGCCCTAGGCGTAGGGAGCCCTAGCCCCGGGGAGCCCTAGGCTTAGGGAGCCCCAACACCTGGGGGCCTTAGGGTAGGGGACACCATCCCCGCGGATCCCTAATCTTAGGGAGTCCCATCCCGAGGGAGCCCTAGGCATAGGGACCCTAGCCTGGGGGAGACCTAGGCTTAGGGAGCCCCAACCACGGGGAGCCCTAGGCTTAGTGGTTCCCAGCCCCGTGGAGCCCTAAGCTTGGGGAGCCCCAGAACCGGGGAGCCCTAAGCTTCTGGATTTCCAGCCCTGGAGAGCCCTAGGTTTAGGGAGCCCCAGGAACAGTGAGCCCTTGGCTTAAGGAGCCCCAGCCCGGGGAGCCCTAGGCTTAGGGAGCCCCAGCCCCGGGGAGCCCTAGTTTTAGGGAGCCCCAGTCCTGGGGAGCCCTAGGCTTAGCGAGCCACTGCCCCGGGGAGCCACAGGGTTAGGGAGCCCCAGACCAGGGGAGCCCTAGGCTTAGGGAGCCCCAGCCCCGGGTAGCCCTAGGCTTACTGAGCCCAAGACCCGGGGAGCCCTAGGCTTAGGGAGCACCAGCCCTGAGGATACCTAGCCTTAGGGAGCCCAAGCCCGGGGAGCCCTAGGCTTATGGAGCCCCAGCACCGGGGAACCCTAGGCTTAGTGAGCCCCAACCCCGGGGAGCCCTTGGCTTAGGGAGCCAAAAATCCGGGGAGCCCTAGGCTCAGGGAACCCTAGCCCCGGGGAGCCCTAGGCTTAGGGAGCCCCAGCCCCAGGGAGCCCTAGTCTTTGGGAGCCCCAGACCCGGGGAGCACAAGCCTTATGGAGCCCCCGCTAGGGGAGCCCTAGGCTATGGGAGCCCCAGCACCGGGGAGCCCTAGTGTTAGGGAGCCCCATCCCCGGGGAGCCCTAGGCTTAGGGAGCACCAGCCCCGAGGATCCATAGATTTAGGGAGCCCCAGCCCCGGGGAGCCCTAGGCTTAGTGAGCCCCAGCCCCAGGGAGCCCTTGGCTTAGGGAGCCTCAAACCCGGGGAGCCCTAGGCTTAGGGAGCCCCGTGGAGCCCTAGGCTTAAGGAGACCCATCCCCGGGGAGCCCTAGGCTTAGGGAGCCCCATCCCCGGGGAGCCTTAGGCTTAGGGAGCCCCAGGCCCGGAGAGCCCTCGGCTTAGGGAGCCCCAGCCCCGGGGAGCCCTAGCCTTAAGGAGCCCCAGCCTAGGGGAGCCCTAGGCTTAGGGAGCCCCAGCATCGGGGAACCCTAGGCTAAGGGAGCCCCAGCCCCGGGGAGACCTCGGCTTAGGGAGCCCCAAACACGGGGTGCCCTAGCCTTAGGGAGCCCCAGCCCCGAAGATCCCTAGCCTTAGGGAGCCCCAGCCCCGGGAAGCACAAGCCTTAGAGAGCCCCCGCTAGGGGAGCCCTAGGCTTAGGGAGCCCCAGCATCGGGGAACCCTAGGCTTAGGTAGGCCCAGCCCCGGGGAGCCCTTGGCTTAGGGAGCCCCAAACACGGGGAACCCTACGCTTAGGGAACCCCAGCCCCGGGGAGCCCTAGGCTTAAGGAGTCCCAGACCGGGGAGCCCTAGGCTTAGGAAGCCCCAGCCCCGGGGAGCCCTAGGTTTTGGGAGCCCCAGACCCGAGGAGCCCTAGTTTTAGGGAGCCCCAGCCCTGGGGAGCCCTAGGCTTAGGGAGCCCCAGCCCCGGTGAGCCCTAGGCTTAGGGAGCCCCAGCCCTGGGAGCCCTAGGCATAGGGAGCCCCTGCCCCGGGGAGCCCTAGGCATAGGGAGCCCCTGCCCCGGGGAGCCCTAGGCATAGGGAGCCCCAGCTTCAGGTGCACTAGGCTTTGGGAGTTCTTCCCCGGGGAACCCTAAGCTTAGGGAGCCCCAGCCCCGGGGAGCCCTAGGCTTAGGGAGCCCTAGCCTCGGAGAGCCCTAGGTTTAGGGAGCCCCAGCACCGGGGAGCCTTAGGTTTAGGGAGCCCCAGCCCCGGCGGGCACTAGGCTTAAGAAGACCCAGACACGGGGAGCCCTAGGCTTAGGGAGCCGCCGGGAGGGGAGCCCTAGGCTTAGGGAGCCCCAGCCCTGTGGAACCCTAGGTTTAAGGAGCACCCGGGAGGGTAACCCTAGGCTTAGGGAGCCCTCGCCCTGGGGACCCCTAGGCTTAGGGAGCCCCCGGGAGGATAACCCTAGGCATAGGGAGCCCTCGCCCTGGGGAGCCCTAGGCTTAGGGAGCACCCGGGAGGTGAGCCCTAGGCTTTGGGAGCCCCAGCTCTGGGCAGCCCTAGACTTATGGAGCCCACGGGAGGGGAGCCCTAGGCTTAGGGAGCCTTCCCCCGAGGAGCGCTAGGCTTAGGGGGCCCCAGCCCCGGGGAACCCGATGCTTAGGAAGCCTCAGCCCCGGGGAGCCCTAGGCTTAGGAAACACCAGCCCCGGGGAGCCCTAGTCTTAGGGAGCCCCAGTCACGGGGAGCCCAAGACTTAGGGAGCCCCAGCCCCGGTGAGCCCTAGGCTTAGGGAGCCCCAGTCCCAGGGAGCCCTAATCTTAGGGAGTCCCAGTCCCGGGGAGCCCAAGTCTTAGGGAGGCCCAGCCCCGTGGAGCCCTAGGCTTAGGGAGCCCCTGCCCTGGGAAGCCCAAGGCTCAGGGAGCCCCACCCTCGGGGAGCCCTAGGCTTAGGGAGCCCCAGCCCCGGGGAGCCCTAGGCTTAGGGAGCCCCTGCACCAGGGAACCCTAGGCTTAGGGAGCCCCAAACCCGGGGAGCCCTAGGTTTAGGAAACCCCAGCCCCGGGGAGCCCTAGGTTTTGGGAGCCGCAGACCCGGGAAGCACTAGTCTTAGGTATCCCCAGCCCCGGGGAGCCCGAGGCTTAGGGAACCCCAGCCCCGGGGAGCCCTAGGCTTAGGGAGCCCCAGCCCCAGTGAGACCCTGGCTTAGGGAGCCTCAAACCCAGGAGCTCCAGGCTTAGGGAACCCCAGCCCCCGGGAGCCTTAGGCTTAGGGATCCCCGCCCCGGGGAGCCCTAGGCTTAGGGATCCCCATCCCTGGGGAGCCCTAGTCTTAGGGAGACCCAGCCCCGGGGAGCCCTACTCTTAGAGAAACCCAGACCCGGGGAACCCTAGGCTTAGGGATCCCCAACCTAAGGGAGCCCCAGCCCCGAGGACCCTATGCTTAGAGAGCCCCAGCCCCGGGGAGCCCTAAGCTTAGGGATTCCCAGCCCTGAGGAGCCCTAGGCTTAGGAAGCCCCAGCCCAGGGGAGGCCTAGGCTTAGGAAGCCCTAGTCCCGGGGAGCCCTAGGCTTAGGGAGCCCCAGCCCCAAGGAGCCCTAGGCTTAGGGAGCCCCCCCCCCCGGGTTGACCTTGGCTTAAGAAGGCCCAGCCCCAGGGAGCCCTAGGCTTAGGGAGCCCCAGCTGCGGGGAACCCTGGTTTTAGGTATCCCCAGCCCCGGGGAGCCCGAGGCTTAGGGATTCCCAGCCCCAGGGAGCCCTAGGCTTAGGGAGCCCCAGACCCAGGGTGCCCTTGGCTTAGGAAGCCCCAGCCCTGGGGAGCCCTAGTCTTAGTGAGCCTCAGCCCCAGGGAGCCCTAGGCTTAGAGAGCCCCAGAGCTGGGGAACCCTAGCCTAGGGAGCCCCAAAACCAGGGAGCCCCAGACCCGGGGATCCCTATGCTTAGGAAGCCCCAGCCCCGGGGCGGCCTGAGCTTAGGGATTCCCAGCCCTGAAAGGCCTAGGCTTAGGAAGCCACAAGCCCGGGGGGCCCTAGGCTTTTGGTGCCCCAGACCCGTTGAGACCTAGGTTGTGGGAGCCCCAGTCCAGGGAAGACCTAGGCTTAGGGATCCCCAGCCCCGGGGAGCCCTAGGCTTAGGGATCCTCAGCCCTGGGGAGCCCTAGTCTTAGGGAGCCATAGCCCCGGGGAGCCCTAGCCTTAAGAAGCCCCAGGCCCGGGGAGCCCTTGGCTTAGGGAGCCCCTGCCCCAGTGAGCCCTAAGCTTAGGGAACCCCAGCCCCTGGGAGCCCTAGGATTAGAGAGCCCCAGCCCTGGGGAGCCCTAGGCTTAGGGAGCCCCAGACACGGGGAGACCTATGCTTAGGGAGCCCGAGCCCTGGGAGCCCTACACTTAGGGAGCCCCAGCACCGGGGAGCCGTAGGCTTAGGGAGCCCCAGCCACGGGCAGCCCTTGGCTTAGGGAGCCCCAACCCCGGTAAACCCTAGATTAGGGAGCCCCAGCCCCGGGGAGCCCTACGCTTAGAGAAACCCAGACCCGGGGAACTCTAGGCTTAGGGATTCCCAACCTAAGGGAGCCCCAGCCCCGAGGACCCTATGCTTAGAGAGCCCCAGCCCCGGGGAGCCCTAAGCTTAGGGATTCCCAGTCCTGAGGAGCCCTAGGCTTAGGAAGCCCTAGTCCCGGGGAGCCCTAGGCTTAGGGAGCCCCAGCCCCAAGGAGCCCTAGGCTTAGGGAGCCCCCCCCCCCCGGGGTGACCTTGGCTTAAGAAGGCCCAGCCCCAGGGAGCCCTAGGCTTAGGGAGCCCCAGCTGCGGGGAGCCCTGGTTTTAGGTATCCCCAGCCCCGGGGAGCCCGAGGCTTAGGGATCCCCAGCCCCGGGGAGCCCTAGGCTTAGGGAGCCCCAGACCCAGGGTGCCCTTGGCTTTGGAAGCCCCAGCCCTGGGGAGCCCTAGTCTTAGTGAGCCTCAGCCCCAGGGAGCCCTAGGCTTAGAGAGCCCCAGAGCTGGGGAACCCTAGCCTAGGGATCCCCAAAACCAGGGAGCCCCAGACCCGGGGATCCCTATGCTTAGGAAGCCCCAGCCACGGGTAGCCCTAGGCTTAGGGGTTCCCAGCCCCGTGGAGCCCTAAGCTTAGGGAGCCCCAGACCCGGGGAGCCCTAGGCTTAGGGATCCTCAGCCCTAGGGAGCCCTAGGTTTAGGGAGCCCCAGGCCCGGGGAGGCTTAGGCTTAGGGAGGCCTAACCCCGGGGAGCCCTAGGCTTAGGGAGCCCCAGCCCCGGTGAGTCCTAGGCTTAGGGAGCCCCAGTCCTGGGAGCCCTAGGCTTAGGGAGCCCCTGCCCCGGGGAGCCCTAGGCTTAGGGAGCCCCGACCCGGGGAGCCCTATGCTTAGGGAGCCCCAACACCTGGAGCCCTACAGCCCCGTACAGCCCTTGGATTAGGGTGCCCCAACCCCGGGAAACCCTAGATTAGGGAGCCCCAGCCCCGGGGAGCCCTAGGCTTAGTTAGCCCCAGACCCGGGGAACCCTAGGCTTAGGGAGCCCCAGCCCCGGGAAGCCCTAGGCTTAGGGAGCCCCAGCCCCGGGGAGCCCTAGGCTTACGGAGCCCCAACCCCGGGGGTCCCTAGGGTAGGGGGCACCATCCCCGCGGATCCCTAATCTTAGGGAGTCCCATCCCGAGGGAGCCCTAGGCATAGGGACCCCAGCCTGGGGGAGACCTAGGCTTAGGGAGCCCCAGCCACGGGTAGCCCTAGGCTTAGGGGTTCCCAGCCCCGTGGAGCCCTAAGCTTAGGGAGCCCCAGACCCGGGGAGCCCTAGGCTTAGGGATCCTCAGCCCTAGGGAGCCCTAGGTTTAGGGAGCCCCAGGCCCAGGGAGCCCTTGGCTTAAGGAGGCCCAGCCCCGGGGAGCCCTAGGCTTAGGGAGCCACATTCCCGCTGAGCCCTAGGCTTACGGAGCCCCAGCCCCGGGGAGCCCTAGGGTTCGGGAGCCCATCCCCGGGGAGCCCTAGGCTTAGGGAGCCTCAGCCCTTGGCAGCCCTAACTTAGGGAGCCCACGGGAGGGGAGCCCTAGCCTTAGGGAGCCCCAGCCCCAGGGAGCCCTAGGCTTAGGGAGCCCCAGCCCCGGGGAGCCCTAGGCTTAAGAAGCCCAACCAGGGGAGCCCTAGGCTTAGGGATCCCCGGCCCTGGGGAGCCCTAGGCGTAGGGAGCCTCAGCCCCGGGAAGCCCTAGGCATAGGTAGTCCCAGCCCCAGGAGCCCTAGGCGTAGGGAGCCCTAGCCCCGGGGAGCCCTAGGCTTAGGGAGCCCCAACACCTGGGGGCCTTAGGGTAGGGGACACCATCCCCGCGGATCCCTAATCTTAGGGAGTCCCATCCCGAGGGAGCCCTAGGCATAGGGACCCTAGCCTGGGGGAGACCTAGGCTTAGGGAGCCCCAACCACGGGGAGCCCTAGGCTTAGTGGTTCCCAGCCCCGTGGAGCCCTAAGCTTGGGGAGCCCCAGAACCGGGGAGCCCTAAGCTTCTGGATTTCCAGCCCTGGAGAGCCCTAGGTTTAGGGAGCCCCAGGAACAGTGAGCCCTTGGCTTAAGGAGCCCCAGCCCGGGGAGCCCTAGGCTTAGGGAGCCCCAGCCCCGGGGAGCCCTAGTTTTAGGGAGCCCCAGTCCTGGGGAGCCCTAGGCTTAGCGAGCCACTGCCCCGGGGAGCCACAGGGTTAGGGAGCCCCAGACCAGGGGAGCCCTAGGCTTAGGGAGCCCCAGCCCCGGGTAGCCCTAGGCTTACTGAGCCCAAGACCCGGGGAGCCCTAGGCTTAGGGAGCACCAGCCCTGAGGATACCTAGCCTTAGGGAGCCCAAGCCCGGGGAGCCCTAGGCTTATGGAGCCCCAGCACCGGGGAACCCTAGGCTTAGTGAGCCCCAACCCCGGGGAGCCCTTGGCTTAGGGAGCCAAAAATCCGGGGAGCCCTAGGCTCAGGGAACCCTAGCCCCGGGGAGCCCTAGGCTTAGGGAGCCCCAGCCCCAGGGAGCCCTAGTCTTTGGGAGCCCCAGACCCGGGGAGCACAAGCCTTATGGAGCCCCCGCTAGGGGAGCCCTAGGCTATGGGAGCCCCAGCACCGGGGAGCCCTAGTGTTAGGGAGCCCCATCCCCGGGGAGCCCTAGGCTTAGGGAGCACCAGCCCCGAGGATCCATAGATTTAGGGAGCCCCAGCCCCGGGGAGCCCTAGGCTTAGTGAGCCCCAGCCCCAGGGAGCCCTTGGCTTAGGGAGCCTCAAACCCGGGGAGCCCTAGGCTTAGGGAGCCCCGTGGAGCCCTAGGCTTAAGGAGACCCATCCCCGGGGAGCCCTAGGCTTAGGGAGCCCCATCCCCGGGGAGCCTTAGGCTTAGGGAGCCCCAGGCCCGGAGAGCCCTCGGCTTAGGGAGCCCCAGCCCCGGGGAGCCCTAGCCTTAAGGAGCCCCAGCCTAGGGGAGCCCTAGGCTTAGGGAGCCCCAGCATCGGGGAACCCTAGGCTAAGGGAGCCCCAGCCCCGGGGAGACCTCGGCTTAGGGAGCCCCAAACACGGGGTGCCCTAGCCTTAGGGAGCCCCAGCCCCGAAGATCCCTAGCCTTAGGGAGCCCCAGCCCCGGGAAGCACAAGCCTTAGAGAGCCCCCGCTAGGGGAGCCCTAGGCTTAGGGAGCCCCAGCATCGGGGAACCCTAGGCTTAGGTAGGCCCAGCCCCGGGGAGCCCTTGGCTTAGGGAGCCCCAAACACGGGGAACCCTACGCTTAGGGAACCCCAGCCCCGGGGAGCCCTAGGCTTAAGGAGTCCCAGACCGGGGAGCCCTAGGCTTAGGAAGCCCCAGCCCCGGGGAGCCCTAGGTTTTGGGAGCCCCAGACCCGAGGAGCCCTAGTTTTAGGGAGCCCCAGCCCTGGGGAGCCCTAGGCTTAGGGAGCCCCAGCCCCGGTGAGCCCTAGGCTTAGGGAGCCCCAGCCCTGGGAGCCCTAGGCATAGGGAGCCCCTGCCCCGGGGAGCCCTAGGCATAGGGAGCCCCTGCCCCGGGGAGCCCTAGGCATAGGGAGCCCCAGCTTCAGGTGCACTAGGCTTTGGGAGTTCTTCCCCGGGGAACCCTAAGCTTAGGGAGCCCCAGCCCCGGGGAGCCCTAGGCTTAGGGAGCCCTAGCCTCGGAGAGCCCTAGGTTTAGGGAGCCCCAGCACCGGGGAGCCTTAGGTTTAGGGAGCCCCAGCCCCGGCGGGCACTAGGCTTAAGAAGACCCAGACACGGGGAGCCCTAGGCTTAGGGAGCCGCCGGGAGGGGAGCCCTAGGCTTAGGGAGCCCCAGCCCTGTGGAACCCTAGGTTTAAGGAGCACCCGGGAGGGTAACCCTAGGCTTAGGGAGCCCTCGCCCTGGGGACCCCTAGGCTTAGGGAGCCCCCGGGAGGATAACCCTAGGCATAGGGAGCCCTCGCCCTGGGGAGCCCTAGGCTTAGGGAGCACCCGGGAGGTGAGCCCTAGGCTTTGGGAGCCCCAGCTCTGGGCAGCCCTAGACTTATGGAGCCCACGGGAGGGGAGCCCTAGGCTTAGGGAGCCTTCCCCCGAGGAGCGCTAGGCTTAGGGGGCCCCAGCCCCGGGGAACCCGATGCTTAGGAAGCCTCAGCCCCGGGGAGCCCTAGGCTTAGGAAACACCAGCCCCGGGGAGCCCTAGTCTTAGGGAGCCCCAGTCACGGGGAGCCCAAGACTTAGGGAGCCCCAGCCCCGGTGAGCCCTAGGCTTAGGGAGCCCCAGTCCCAGGGAGCCCTAATCTTAGGGAGTCCCAGTCCCGGGGAGCCCAAGTCTTAGGGAGGCCCAGCCCCGTGGAGCCCTAGGCTTAGGGAGCCCCTGCCCTGGGAAGCCCAAGGCTCAGGGAGCCCCACCCTCGGGGAGCCCTAGGCTTAGGGAGCCCCAGCCCCGGGGAGCCCTAGGCTTAGGGAGCCCCTGCACCAGGGAACCCTAGGCTTAGGGAGCCCCAAACCCGGGGAGCCCTAGGTTTAGGAAACCCCAGCCCCGGGGAGCCCTAGGTTTTGGGAGCCGCAGACCCGGGAAGCACTAGTCTTAGGTATCCCCAGCCCCGGGGAGCCCGAGGCTTAGGGAACCCCAGCCCCGGGGAGCCCTAGGCTTAGGGAGCCCCAGCCCCAGTGAGACCCTGGCTTAGGGAGCCTCAAACCCAGGAGCTCCAGGCTTAGGGAACCCCAGCCCCCGGGAGCCTTAGGCTTAGGGATCCCCGCCCCGGGGAGCCCTAGGCTTAGGGATCCCCATCCCTGGGGAGCCCTAGTCTTAGGGAGACCCAGCCCCGGGGAGCCCTACTCTTAGAGAAACCCAGACCCGGGGAACCCTAGGCTTAGGGATCCCCAACCTAAGGGAGCCCCAGCCCCGAGGACCCTATGCTTAGAGAGCCCCAGCCCCGGGGAGCCCTAAGCTTAGGGATTCCCAGCCCTGAGGAGCCCTAGGCTTAGGAAGCCCCAGCCCAGGGGAGGCCTAGGCTTAGGAAGCCCTAGTCCCGGGGAGCCCTAGGCTTAGGGAGCCCCAGCCCCAAGGAGCCCTAGGCTTAGGGAGCCCCCCCCCCGGGTTGACCTTGGCTTAAGATGGCCCAGCCCCAGGGAGCCCTAGGCTTAGGGAGCCCCAGCTGCGGGGAACCCTGGTTTTAGGTATCCCCAGCCCCGGGGAGCCCGAGGCTTAGGGATTCCCAGCCCCAGGGAGCCCTAGGCTTAGGGAGCCCCAGACCCAGGGTGCCCTTGGCTTAGGAAGCCCCAGCCCTGGGGAGCCCTAGTCTTAGTGAGCCTCAGCCCCAGGGAGCCCTAGGCTTAGAGAGCCCCAGAGCTGGGGAACCCTAGCCTAGGGAGCCCCAAAACCAGGGAGCCCCAGACCCGGGGATCCCTATGCTTAGGAAGCCCCAGCCCCGGGGCGGCCTGAACTTAGGGATTCCCAGCCCTGAAAGGCCTAGGCTTAGGAAGCCACAAGCCCGGGGGGCCCTAGGCTTTTGGTGCCCCAGACCCGTTGAGACCTAGGTTGTGGGAGCCCCAGTCCAGGGAAGACCTAGGCTTAGGGATCCCCAGCCCCGGGGAGCCCTAGGCTTAGGGATCCTCAGCCCTGGGGAGCCCTAGTCTTAGGGAGCCATAGCCCCGGGGAGCCCTAGCCTTAAGAAGCCCCAGGCCCGGGGAGCCCTTGGCTTAGGGAGCCCCTGCCCCAGTGAGCCCTAAGCTTAGGGAACCCCAGCCCCTGGGAGCCCTAGGATTAGAGAGCCCCAGCCCTGGGGAGCCCTAGGCTTAGGGAGCCCCAGACACGGGGAGACCTATGCTTAGGGAGCCCGAGCCCCGGGAGCCCTACACTTAGGGAGCCCCAGCACCGGGGAGCCGTAGGCTTAGGGAGCCCCAGCCACGGGCAGCCCTTGGCTTAGGGAGCCCCAACCCCGGTAAACCCTAGATTAGGGAGCCCCAGCCCCGGGGAGCCCTACGCTTAGAGAAACCCAGACCCGGGGAACTCTAGGCTTAGGGATTCCCAACCTAAGGGAGCCCCAGCCCCGAGGACCCTATGCTTAGAGAGCCCCAGCCCCGGGGAGCCCTAAGCTTAGGGATTCCCAGTCCTGAGGAGCCCTAGGCTTAGGAAGCCCTAGTCCCGGGGAGCCCTAGGCTTAGGGAGCCCCAGCCCCAAGGAGCCCTAGGCTTAGGGAGCCCCCCCCCCCGGGGTGACCTTGGCTTAAGAAGGCCCAGCCCCAGGGAGCCCTAGGCTTAGGGAGCCCCAGCTGCGGGGAGCCCTGGTTTTAGGTATCCCCAGCCCCGGGGAGCCCGAGGCTTAGGGATCCCCAGCCCCGGGGAGCCCTAGGCTTAGGGAGCCCCAGAACCAGGGTGCCCTTGGCTTTGGAAGCCCCAGCCCTGGGGAGCCCTAGTCTTAGTGAGCCTCAGCCCCAGGGAGCCCTAGGCTTAGAGAGCCCCAGAGCTGGGGAACCCTAGCCTAGGGATCCCCAAAACCAGGGAGCCCCAGACCCGGGGATCCCTATGCTTAGGAAGCCCCAGCCCCGGGGCGGCCTGAGCTTAGGGATTCCCAGCCCTGAAAGGCCTAGGATTAGGAAGCCACAGGCCCGGGGGGCCCTAGGCTTTTGGTGCCCCAGACCCGTTGAGACCTAGGTTGTGGGAGCCCCAGTCCAGGGAAGACCTAGGCTTAGGGATCCCCAGCCCCGGGGAGCCCTAGGCTTAGGGATCCTCAGCCCTGGGGAGCCCTAGTCTTAGGGAGCCCTAGCCCCGGGGAGCCCTAGCCTTAAGAAGCCCCAGGCCCGGGGAGCCCTTGGCTTAGGGAGCCCCTGCCCCAGTGAGCCCTAAGCTTAGGGAACCCCAGCCCCTGGGAGCCCTAGGATTAGAGAGCCCCAGCCCTGGGGAGCCCTAGGCTTAGGGAGCCCAGACCCGGGGAGCCCTATGCTTAGGGAGCCCCAGCCCCGGGAGCCCTAGAATTAGGGAGCCCCAGCTCCGGGGAGCCGTAGGCTTATGCATCCCCAGCCCCGGGGAGCCCTGCACTTAGGGAGCCCCAGCCCCGCGGAGCCCTAGGCTTAGGGAGCCCCAGAGCCGGGAGCCCTAGACTTAGGGAGTCAAAGCACCGGGGAGCCGTAAGCTTAGGGAGCCCCAACCCTGGGCAGCCCTTGGCTTAGGGAGCCCCAACCCCGGGAAACCCTAGATTAGGGAGCCCCAGACCCGGGGAGTCCTAGTCTTAGGAAGCCCCAACACCATGGAGCCCCAGACCCGGGGAGCCCTATGCTGAGGGATCCCCAGCCCCGGGGAACCCTAGGCTCATGGATCCCCAGCCTCAGGGAGCCCTGGGCATAGGGAGCCCCAGCCCCGGTGAGCCCTAGGCTTAGGGAACCCCAGATCCGGGGAGCCCTATGCTTAGGGAGCACCACCCCAGGAGCCCTAGACTTAGGGAGCCCCAGCACCGGGGAGCTGTAGGCTTAGGGAGACCCAGCCCCGGGCAGCCCTTGGCTTAGGGAGCCCCAACCCCGGGAAACCCTAAATTAGGGAGCCCCAGCCCCGGGGAGCCCTAGGCCTAGGGAGCCCCAGCCCTGGGGAGCCCTAAGCTTAGGGATTCCCAGCCCCGAGGAGCCCTAGGCCCAGGAAGCCCCAGCCCCGGGGAACCCTAGGCTTAGGGAGCCCTATCCCCGGGGAGCCCTAGGCTTAGGGAGCACCAGGCCCGGGGAGCCGAGGCTTAGGGAGCCCCAGCCCCGGGGTGACCTTGGCTTAGGGAGGCCCAGCCCCGGGGAGCCCTAGGCTTAGGGAGCCCCCGCGCCAGGAGCACTAGGCTTAGTGAGCCCCAGCCCCGGCCAGCCCTTGGCTTAGGGAGACCCAACCCAGGGAGCCCTAGCCTTAAGGAACCCCAGACCCGGAAACCCTATGCTTAGGGATCCACAACCCCAGGTAGCCCCAGCCCCGGGGAGCCCTATGCTTAGGGAGCCCCAGCCCCGGGGAGACCTAAGCTTAGGCATTCCCAGCCCCGGGGAGTCCTAGGCTTAGGGAGCCCCAGAACCGGGGAGCCCAAGGCTTAGAGAGCCCCAGCCCTGGGGAGCCCTAGGCTTAGGGAGACCCAGCCCTGGGGAGCCCTAGCCTTAAGGAGTCCCAGGCCCGGGTAGCCCTTGGCTTAGGGAGCCCCTGCCCCAGTGAGCCCTAGGCTTAGGGAGCCCCAGCCCCTGGGAGCCCTAGGCTTAGAGAGCCCCAGCCCTGGGGAGCCCTAGGCTTAGGGAGCCGCAGCCCGGGGGAACCATAGGCTCATGGATCCCCAGCCTCGGGGAGCCCTAGGCTGAAGGAGCCCCAGCCGCTGGGAACCCTAAGCTTAGGGAGCCCCAGACCCGGGGAGCCCTATGCTTAGGGAGCCCCAGCCCCGGGAGCCCTAGACGTAGGGAGCCCCAGACCCGGGGAACCCTAGGCTTAGGGATCCCCAACCCCAGGGAGCCCCAGCCCCGAGGAGCCCTATGCTAAGGGAACAACAGCCCCGGGGAGCCGTAAACTTAGGGATTCCCAGCCCCGAGGAGCCCTAGGCTTAGGAAACCCCAGCACAGGGGAGCCCTAGGCTTAGGAAGACCTAGCCCCGGGGAGCCCTAGGCATAGGGAGCCCCAGCCCCAAGGAGCCCTAGGCTTAGGGAGCCCCCCCCCGGGGTGACCTTGGCTTAAGAAGGCCCAGCCCCAGGGAGCCCTAGGCTTAGGGAGCCCCCGCGCCGGGAGCACTAGGCTTAGTGAGCCCCAGCCCCGGGGAGCCTTAGGCTTAGGGAGCCGCAGCCCCGGGGAGCCCTAGGCTTCGGGAGCCCCAGCCCCGGGGAGCCCTAGGCTTAGGGAGCCCCAGCTGTGGGGAGCCCTAGTCTTCGGAAGCCCCAGCTTCGGGAGCCCTAGGTTTAGGGAGCCCCAGCCCCGGGGAGGCTTAGGCTTAGGGAGGCCTAACCCCGGGGAGCCCTAGGCTTAGGGAGCCCCAGCCCCGGTGAGCCCTAGGCTTAGGGAGCCCCAGTCCTGGGAGCCCTAGGCTTAGGGAGCCCCTGCCCCGGGGAGCCCTAGGCTTAGGGAGCCCCGACCCGGGGAGCCCTATGCTTAGGGAGCCCCAACACCTGGAGCCCTACAGCCCCGTACAGCCCTTGGCTTAGGGTGCCCCAACCCCGGGAAACCCTAGATTAGGGAGCCCCAGCCCCGGGGAGCCCTAGGCTTAGTTAGCCCCAGACCCGGGGAACCCTAGGCTTAGGGAGCCCCAGCCCCGGGAAGCCCTAGGCTTAGGGAGCCCCAGCCCCGGGGAGCCCTAGGCTTACGGAGCCCCAACCCCGGGGGTCCCTAGGGTAGGGGGCACCATCCCCGCGGATCCCTAATCTTAGGGAGTCCCATCCCGAGGGAGCCCTAGGCATAGGGACCCCAGCCTGGGGGAGACCTAGGCTTAGGGAGCCCCAGCCACGGGTAGCCCTAGGCTTAGGGGTTCCCAGCCCCGTGGAGCCCTAAGCTTAGGGAGCCCCAGACCCGGGGAGCCCTAGGCTTAGGGATCCTCAGCCCTAGGGAGCCCTAGGTTCAGGGAGCCCCAGGCCCAGGGAGCCCTTGGCTTAAGGAGGCCCAGCCCCGGGGAGCCCTAGGCTTAGGGAGCCACATTCCCGCTGAGCCCTAGGCTTACGGAGCCCCAGCCCCGGGGAGCCCTAGGGTTCGGGAGCCCATCCCCGGGGAGCCCTAGGCTTAGGGAGCCTCAGCCCTTGGCAGCCCTAACTTAGGGAGCCCACGGGAGGGGAGCCCTAGCCTTAGGGAGCCCCAGCCCCAGGGAGCCCTAGGCTTAGGGAGCCCCAGCCCCGGGGAGCCCTAGGCTTAAGAAGCCCAACCAGGGGAGCCCTAGGCTTAGGGATCCCCGGCCCTGGGGAGCCCTAGGCGTAGGGAGCCTCAGCCCCGGGGAGCCCTAGGCTTAGGGAGCACCAGGCCCGGGGAGCCGAGGCTTAGGGAGCCCCAGCCCCGGGGTGACCTTGGCTTAGGGTGGCCCAGCCCCGGGGAGCCCTAGGCTTAGGGAGTCCCCGCGCCGGGAGCACTAGGCTTAGTGAGCCCCAGCCCCGGCCAGCCCTTGGCTTAGGGAGACCCAACCCGGGGAGCCCTAGCCTTAAGGAACCCCAGACCCGGAAACCCTATGCTTAGGGATCCACAACCCCAGGTAGCCCCAGCCCCGGGGAGCCCTATGCTTAGGGAGCCCCAGCCCCGGGGAGACCTAAGCTTAGGCATTCCCAGCCCCGGGGAGTCCTAGGCTTAGGGAGCCCCAGAACCGGGGAGCCCAAGGCTTAGAGAGCCCCAGCCCTGGGGAGCCCTAGGCTTAGGGAGACCCAGCCCTGGGGAGCCCTAGCCTTAAGGAGTCCCAGGCCCGGGTAGCCCTTGGCTTAGGGAGCCCCTGCCCCAGTGAGCCCTAGGCTTAGGGAGCCCCAGCCCCTGGGAGCCCTAGGCTTAGAGAGCCCCAGCCCTGGGGAGCCCTAGGCTTAGGGAGCCGCAGCCCGGGGGAACCATAGGCTCATGGATCCCCAGCCTCGGGGAGCCCTAGGCTGAAGGAGCCCCAGCCGCTGGGAACCCTAAGCTTAGGGAGCCCCAGACCCGGGGAGCCCTATGCTTAGGGAGCCCCAGCCCCGGGAGCCCTAGACGTAGGGAGCCCCAGACCCGGGGAACCCTAGGCTTAGGGATCCCCAACCCCAGGGAGCCCCAGCCCCGAGGAGCCCTATGCTAAGGGAACAACAGCCCCGGGGAGCCGTAAACTTAGGGATTCCCAGCCCCGAGGAGCCCTAGGCTTAGGAAACCCCAGCACAGGGGAGCCCTAGGCTTAGGAAGACCTAGCCCCGGGGAGCCCTAGGCATAGGGAGCCCCAGCCACAAGGAGGCCTAGGATTAGGGAGCCCCCCCCAGGGGTGACCTTGGCTTAAGAAGGCCCAGCCCCAGGGAGCCCTAGGCTTAGGGAGCCCCCGCGCCGGGAGCACTAGGCTTAGTGAGCACCAGCCCCGGGGAGCCTTAGGCTTAGGGAGCCGCAGCCCCGGGGAGCCCTAGGCTTCGGGAGCCCCAGCCCCGGGGAGCCCTAGGCTTAGGGAGCCCCAGCTGTGGGGAGCCCTAGTCTTCGGAAGCCCCAGCTTCGGGAGCCCTAGGTTTAGGGAGCCCCAGCCCCGGGGAGGCTTAGGCTTAGGGAGGCCTAACCCCGGGGAGCCCTAGGCTTAGGGAGCCCCAGCCCCGGTGAGCCCTAGGCTTAGGGAGCCCCAGTCCTGGGAGCCCTAGGCTTAGGGAGCCCCTGCCCCGGGGAGCCCTAGGCTTAGGGAGCCCCGACCCGGGGAGCCCTATGCTTAGGGAGCCCCAACACCTGGAGCCCTACAGCCCCGTACAGCCCTTGGCTTAGGGTGCCCCAACCCCGGGAAACCCTAGATTAGGGAGCCCCAGCCCCGGGGAGCCCTAGGCTTAGTTAGCCCCAGACCCGGGGAACCCTAGGCTTAGGGAGCCCCAGCCCCGGGAAGCCCTAGGCTTAGGGAGCCCCAGCCCCGGGGAGCCCTAGGCTTACGGAGCCCCAACCCCGGGGGTCCCTAGGGTAGGGGGCACCATCCCCGCGGATCCCTAATCTTAGGGAGTCCCATCCCGAGGGAGCCCTAGGCATAGGGACCCCAGCCTGGGGGAGACCTAGGCTTAGGGAGCCCCAGCCACGGGTAGCCCTAGGCTTAGGGGTTCCCAGCCCCGTGGAGCCCTAAGCTTAGGGAGCCCCAGACCCGGGGAGCCCTAGGCTTAGGGATCCTCAGCCCTAGGGAGCCCTAGGTTTAGGGAGCCCCAGGCCCAGGGAGCCCTTGGCTTAAGGAGGCCCAGCCCCGGGGAGCCCTAGGCTTAGGGAGCCACATTCCCGCTGAGCCCTAGGCTTACGGAGCCCCAGCCCCGGGGAGCCCTAGGCTTAGGGAGCCTCAGCCCTTGGCAGCCCTAACTTAGGGAGCCCACGGGAGGGGAGCCCTAGCCTTAGGGAGCCCCAGCCCCAGGGAGCCCTAGGCTTAGGGAGCCCCAGCCCCGGGGAGCCCTAGGCTTAAGAAGCCCAACCAGGGGAGCCCTAGGCTTAGGGATCCCCGGCCCTGGGGAGCCCTAGGCGTAGGGAGCCTCAGCCCCGGGAAGCCCTAGGCATAGGTAGTCCCAGCCCCAGGAGCCCTAGGCGTAGGGAGCCCTAGCCCCGGGGAGCCCTAGGCTTAGGGAGCCCCAACCCCTGGGGGCCTTAGGGTAGGGGACACCATCCCCGCGGATCCCTAATCTTAGGGAGTCCCATCCCGAGGGAGCCCTAGGCATAGGGACCCTAGCCTGGGGGAGACCTAGGCTTAGGGAGCCCCAACCACGGGGAGCCCTAGGCTTAGTGGTTCCCAGCCCCGTGGAGCCCTAAGCTTGGGGAGCCCCAGAACCGGGGAGCCCTAAGCTTCTGGATTTCCAGCCCTGGAGAGCCCTAGGTTTAGGGAGCCCCAGGCCCAGTGAGCCCTTGGCTTAAGGAGCCCCAGCCCGGGGAACCCTAGGCTTAGGGAGCCCCAGCCCCGGGGAGCCCTAGTTTTAGGGAGCCCCAGACCTGGGGAGCCCTAGGCTTAGCGAGCCACTGCCCCGGGGAGCCACAGGGTTAGGGAGCCCCAGACCAGAGGAGCCCTAGGCTTAGGGAGCCCCAGCCCCGGGTAGCCCTAGGCTTACTGAGCCCAAGACCCGGGGAGCCCTAGGCTTAGGGAGCACCAGCCCTGAGGATACCTAGCCTTAGGGAGCCCAAGCCCGGGGAGCCCTAGGCTTATGGAGCCCCAGCACTGGGGAACCCTAGGCTTAGTGAGCCCCAACCCCGGGGAGCCCTTGGTTTAGGGAGCCAAAAATCCGGGGAGCCCTAGGCTCAGGGAACCCTAGCCCCGGGGAGCCCTAGGCTTAGGGAGCCCCAGCCCCAGGGAGCCCTAGTCTTTGGGAGCCCCAGACCCGGGGAGCACAAGCCTTAGGGAGCCCCCGCTAGGGGAGCCCTAGGCTATGGGAGCCCCAGCACCGGGGAGCCCTAGTGTTAGGGAGCCCCATCCCCGGGGAGCCCTAGGCTTAGGGAGCACCAGCCCCGAGGATCCATAGATTTAGGGAGCCCCAGCCCCGGGGAGCCCTAGGCTTAGTGAGCCCCAGCCCCAGGGAGCCCTTGGCTTAGGGAGCCTCAAACCCGGGGAGCCCTAGGCTTAGGGAGCCCCGTGGAGCCCTAGGCTTAAGGAGACCCATCCCCGGGGAGCCCTAGGCTTAGGGAGCCCCATCCCCGGGGAGCCTTAGGCTTAGGGAGCCCCAGGCCCGGAGAGCCCTCGGCTTAGGGAGCCCCAGCCCCGGGGAGCCCTAGCCTTAAGGAGCCCCAGCCTAGGGGAGCCCTAGGCTAGGGAGCCCCAGCATCGGGGAACCCTAGGCTAAGGGAGCCCCAGCCCCGGGGAGACCTCGGCTTAGGGAGCCCCAAACACGGGGTGCCCTAGCCTTAGGGAGCCCCAGCCCCGAAGATCCCTAGCCTTAGGGAGCCCCAGCCCCGGGAAGCACAAGCCTTAGAGAGCCCCCGCTAGGGGAGCCCTAGGCTTAGTGAGCCCCAGCATCGGGGAACCCTAGGCTTAGGTAGGCCCAGCCCCGGGGAGCCCTTGGCTTAGGGAGCCCCAAACCTGGGGAACCCTACGCTTAGGGAACCCCAGCCCCGGGGAGCCCTAGGCTTAAGGAGTCCCAGACCGGGGAGCCCTAGGCTTAGGAAGCCCCAGCCCCGGGGAGCCCTAGGTTTTGGGAGCCCCAGACCCGAGGAGCCCTAGTTTTAGGGAGCCCCAGCCCTGGGGAGCCCTAGGCTTAGGGAGTCCCAGCCCCGGTGAGCCCTAGGCTTAGGGAGCCCCAGCCCTGGGATCCCTAGGCATAGGGAGCCCCTGCCCCGGGGAGCCCTAGGCATAGGGAGCCCCTGCCCCGGGGAGCCCTAGGCATAGGGAGCCCCAGCTTCAGGTGCACTAGGCTTTGGGAGTTCTTCCCCGGGGGACCCTAAGCTTAGGGAGCCCCAGCCCCGGGGAGCCCTAGGCTTAGGGAGCCCTAGCCTCGGAGAGCCCTAGGTTTAGGGAGCCCCAGCACCGGGGAGCCTTAGATTTAGGGAGCCCCAGCCCCGGCGGGCACTAGGCTTAAGAAGACCCAGACACGGGGAGCCCTAGGCTTAGGGAGCCTCCGGGAGGGGAGCCCTAGGCTTAGGGAGCCCCAGCCCTGTGGAACCCTAGGTTTAAGGAGCACCCGGGAGGGTAACCCTAGGCTTAGGGAGCCCTCGCCCTGGGGACCCCTAGGCTTAGGGAGCCCCCGGGAGGATAACCCTAGGCATAGGGAGCCCTCGCCCTGGGGAGCCCTAGGCTTAGGGAGCACCCGGGAGGTGAGCCCTAGGCTTTGGGAGCCCCAGCTCTGGGCAGCCCTAGACTTATGGAGCCCACGGGAGGGGAGCCCTAGGCTTAGGGAGCCCTCCCCCGAGGAGCGCTAGGCTTAGGGGGCCCCAGCCCCGGGGAACCCGATGCTTAGGAAGCCTCAGCCCCGGGGAGCCCTAGGCTTAGGAAACACCAGCCCCGGGGAGCCCTAGTCTTAGGGAGCCCCAGTCACGGGGAGCCCAAGACTTAGGGAGCCCCAGCCCCGGTGAGCCCTAGGCTTAGGGAGCCCCAGTCCCAGGGAGCCCTAATCTTAGGGAGTCCCAGTCCCGGGGAGCCCAAGTCTTAGGGAGGCCCAGCCCCGTGGAGCCCTAGGCTTAGGGAGCCCCTGCCCTGGGAAGCCCAAGGCTCAGGGAGCCCCACCCTCGGGGAGCCCTAGGCTTAGGGAGCCCCAGCCCCGGGGAGCCCTAGGCTTAGGGAGCCCCTGCACCAGGGAACCCTAGGCTTAGGGAGCCCCAAACCCGGGGAGCCCTAGGTTTAGGAAACCCCAGCCCCGGGGAGCCCTAGGTTTTGGGAGCCGCAGACCCGGGAAGCCCTAGTCTTAGGTATCCCCAGCCCCGGGGAGCCCGAGGCTTAGGGAACCCCAGCCCCGGGGAGCCCTAGGCTTAGGGAGCCCCAGCCCCAGTGAGACCCTGGCTTAGGGAGCCTCAAACCCAGGAGCTCCAGGCTTAGGGAACCCCAGCCGACGGGAGCCTTAGGCTTAGGGATCCCCGCCCCGGGGAGCCCTAGGCTTAGGGATCCCCAGCCCTGGGGAGCCCTAGTCTTAGGGAGACCCAGCCCCGGGAAGCCCTACGCTTAGAGAAACCCAGACCCGGGGAACCCTAGGCTTAGGGATCCCCAACCTAAGGGAGCCCCAGCCCCGAGGACCCTATGCTTAGAGAGCCCCAGCCCCGGGGAGCCCTAAGCTTAGGGATTCCCAGCCCTGAGGAGCCCTAGGCTTAGGAAGCCCCAGCCCAGGGGAGCCCTAGGCTTAGGAAGCCCTAGTCCCGGGGAGCCCTAGGCTTAGGGAGCCCCAGCCCCAAGGAGCCCTAGGCTTAGGGAGCCCCCCCCCCGGGTTGACCTTGGCTTAAGAAGGCCCAACCCCAGGGAGCCCTAGGCTTAGGGAGCCCCAGCTGCGGGGAGCCCTGGTTTTAGGTATCCCCAGCCCCGGGGAGCCCGAGGCTTAGGGATCCCCAGCCCCGGGGAGCCCTAGGCTTAGGGAGCCCCAGACCCAGGGTGCCCTTGGCTTAGGAAGCCCCAGCCCTGGGGAGCCCTAGTCTTAGTGAGCCTCAGCCCCAGGGAGCCCTAGGCTTAGAGAGCCCCAGAGCTGGGGAACACTAGCCTAGGGAGCCCCAAAACCAGGGAGCCCCAGACCCGGGGATCCCTATGCTTAGGAAGCCCCAGCCCCGGGGCGGCCTGAGCTTAGGGATTCCCAGCCCTGAAAGGCCTAGGCTTAGGAAGCCACAAGCCCGGGGGGCCCTAGGCTTTTGGTGCCCCAGACCCGTTGAGACCTAGGTTGTGGGAGCCCCAGTCCAGGGAAGACCTAGGCTTAGGGATCCCCAGCCCCGGGGAGCCCTAGGCTTAGGGATCCTCAGCCCTGGGGAGCCCTAGTCTTAGGGAGCCCTAGCCCCGGGGAGCCCTAGCCTTAAGAAGCCCCAGGCCCGGGGAGCCCTTGGCTTAGGGAGCCTCTGCCCCAGTGAGCCCTAAGCTTAGGGAACCCCAGCCCCTGGGAGCCCTAGGATTAGAGAGCCCCAGCCCTGGGGAGCCCTAGGCTTAGGGAGCCCCAGACACGGGGAGACCTATGCTTAGGGAGCCCGAGCCCCGGGAGCCCTACACTTAGGGAGCCCCAGCACCGGGGAGCCGTAGGCTTAGGGAGCCCCAGCCCCGGGCAGCCCTTGGCTTAGGGAGCCCCAACCCCGGTAAACCCTAGATTAGGGAGCCCCAGCCCCGGGGAGCCCTACGCTTAGAGAAACCCAGACCCGGGGAACTCTAGGCTTAGGGATCCCCAACCTAAGGGAGCCCCAGCCCCGAGGACCCTATGCTTAGAGAGCCCCAGCCCCGGGGAGCCCTAAGCTTAGGGATTCCCAGCCCTGAGGAGCCCTAGGCTTAGGAAGCCCCAGCCCAGGGGAGCCCTAGGCTTAGGAAGCCCTAGTCCCGGGGAGCCCTAGGCTTAGGGAGCCCCAGCCCCAAGGAGCCCTAGGCTTAGGGAGCCCCCCCCCGGGGTGACCTTGGCTTAAGAAGGCCCAGCCCCAGGGAGCCCTAGGCTTAGGGAGCCCCAGCTGCGGGGAGCCCTGGTTTTAGGTATCCCCAGCCCCGGGGAGCCCGAGGCTTAGGGATCCCCAGCCCCGGGGAGCCCTAGGCTTAGGGAGCCCCAGACCCAGGGTGCCCTTGGCTTAGGAAGCCCCAGCCCTGGGGAGCCCTAGTCTTAGTGAGCCTCAGCCCCAGGGAGCCCTAGGCTTAGAGAGCCCCAGAGCTGGGGAACCCTAGCCTAGGGAGCCCCTAAACCAGGGAGCCCCAGACCCGGGGATCCCTATGCTTAGGAAGCCCCAGCCCCGGGGCGGCCTGAGCTTAGGGATTCCCAGCCCTGAAAGGCCTAGGCTTAGGAAGCCACAGGCCCGGGGGGCCCTAGGCTTTTGGTGCCCCAGACCCGTTGAGACCTAGGTTGTGGGAGCCCCAGTCCAGGGAAGACCTAGGCTTAGGGATCCCCAGCCCCGGGGAGCCCTAGGCTTAGGGATTCTCAGCCCTGGGGAGCCCTAGTCTTAGGGAGCCCTAGCCCCGGGGAGCCCTAGCCTTAAGAAGCCCCAGGCCCGGGGAGCCCTTGGCTTAGGGAGCCCCTGCCCCAGTGAGCCCTAAGCTTAGGGAACCCCAGCCCCTGGGAGCCCTAGGATTAGAGAGCCCCAGCCCTGGGGAGCCCTAGGCTTAGGGAGCCCAGACCCGGGGAGCCCTATGCTTAGGGAGCCCCAGCCCCGGGAGCCCTAGAATTAGGGAGCCCCAGCTCCGGGGAGCCGTAGGCTTATGCATCCCCAGCCCCGGGGAGCCCTGCACTTAGGGAGCCCCAGCCCCGCGGAGCCCTAGGCTTAGGGAGCCCCAGAGCGGGGAGCCCTAGACTTAGGGAGTCAAAGCACCGGGGACCCGTAGGCTTAGGGAGCCCCAACCCTGGGCAGCCCTTGGCTTAGGGAGCCCCAACCCCGGGAAACCCTAGATTAGGGAGCCCCAGACCCGGGGAGTCCTAGTCTTAGGAAGCCCCAACACCATGGAGCCCCAGGCCCGGGGAGCCCTATGCTGAGGGATCCCCAGTCCCGGGGAACCCTAGGCTCATGGATCCCCAGCCTCGGGGAGCCCTAGGCATAGGGAGCCCCAGCCCCGGTGAGCCCTAGGCTTAGGGAGCCCCACCCCGGGAGCCCTAGACTTAGGGAAACCCAGCACCGGGTAGCCGTAGGCTTAGGGAGCCCCAGCCCCGGGCAGCCCTTGGCTTAGGGAGCCCCAACCCCGGTAAACCCTAGATTAGGGAGCCCCAGCCCCGGGGAGCCCTACGCTTAGAGAAACCCAGACCCGGGGAACCCTAGGCTTAGGGATCCCCAACCTAAGGGAGCCCCAGCCCCGAGGACCCTATGCTTAGAGAGCCCCAGCCCCGGGGAGCCCTAAGCTTAGGGATTCCCAGCCCTGAGGAGCCCTAGGCTTAGGAAGCCCCAGCCCAGGGGAGCCCTAGGCTTAGGAAGCCCTAGCCCCGGGGAGCCCTAGGCTTAGGGAGCACCAGCCCTGATGATACCTAGCCTTAGGGAGCCCAAGCCCGGGGAGCCCTAGGCTTATGGAGCCCCAGCACCGGGGAACCCTAGGTTTAGTGAGCCCCAACCCCGGGGAGCCCTTGGCTTAGGGAGCCAAAAATCCGGGGAGCCCTAGGCTCAGGGAACCCTAGCCCCGGGGAGCCCTAGGCTTAGGGAGCCCCAGCCCCAGGGAGCCCTAGTCTTTGGGAGCCCCAGACCCGGGGAGCACAAGCCTTAGGGAGCCCCCGCTAGGGGAGCCCTAGGCTATGGGAGCCCCAGACCCGGGGAGCCCTAGTGTTAGGGAGCCCCATCCCCGGGGAGCCCTAGGCTTAGGGAGCACCAGCCCCGAGGATCCATAGATTTAGGGAGCCCCAGCCCCGGGGAGCCCTTGGCTTAGGGAGCCTCAAACCCGGGGAGCCCTAGGCTTAGGGAGCCCCGTGGAGCCCTAGGCTTAAGGCGACCCATCCCCGGGGAGCCCTAGGCTTAGGGAGCCCCATCCCCGGGGAGCCTTAGGCTTAGGGAGCCCCAGGCCTGGAGAGCCCTCGGCTTAGGGAGCCCCAGCCCCGGGGAGCCCTAGCCTTAAGGAGCCCTAGCCTAGGGGAGCCCTAGGCTTAGGGAGCCCCAGCATCGGGGAACCTTAGGCTAAGGGAGCCCCAGCCCCGGGGAGACCTCGGCTTAGGGAGCCCCAAACACGGGGTGCCCTAGCCTTAGGGAGCCCCAGCCCCGAGGATCCCTAGCCTTAGGGAGCCCCAGCCCCGGGAAGCACAAGCCTTAGAGAGCCCCCGCTAGGGGAGCCCTAGGCTTAGGGAGCCCCAGCATCGGGGAACCCTAGGCTTAGGTAGGCCCAGCCCCGGGGAGCCCTTGGCTTAGGGAGCCCCAAACCCGGGGAACCCTACGCTTAGGGAACCCCAGCCCCGGGGAGCCCTAGGCTTAAGGAGTCCCAGACCGGGGAGCCCTAGGCTTAGGAAGCCCCAGCCCCGGGGAGCCCTAGGTTTTGGGAGCCCCAGACCCGAGGAGCCCTAGTTTTAGGGAGCCCCAGCCCTGGGGAGCCCTAGGCTTAGGGAGTCCCTGCCCCGGTGAGCCCTAGGCTTAGGGAGCCCCAGCCCTGGGAGCCCTAGGCATAGGGAGCCCCTGCCCCGGGGAGCCCTAGGCATAGGGAGCCCCTGCCCCGGGGAGCCCTAGGCATAGGGAGCCCCAGCTTCAGGTGCACTAGGCTTTGGGAGTTCTTCCCCGGGGAACCCTAAGCTTAGGGAGCCCCAGCCCCGGGGAGCCCTAGGCTTAGGGAGCCCTAGCCTCGGAGAGCCCTAGGTTTAGGGAGCCCCAGCACCGGGGAGCCTTAGATTTAGGGAGCCCCAGCCCCGGCGGGCACTAGGCTTAAGAAGACCCAGACACGGGGAGCCCTAGGCTTAGGGAGCCGCCGGGAGGGGAGCCCTAGGCTTAGGGAGCCCCAGCCCTGTGGAACCCTAGGTTTAAGGAGCACCCGGGAGGGTAACCCTAGGCTTAGGGAGCCCTCGCCCTGGGGACCCCTAGGCTTAGGGAGCCCCCGGGAGGATAACCCTAGGCATAGGGAGCCCTCGCCCTGGGGAGCCCTAGGCTTAGGGAGCACCCGGGAGGTGAGCCCTAGGCTTTGGGAGCCCCAGCTCTGGGCAGCCCTAGACTTATGGAGCCCACGGGAGGGGAGCCCTAGGCTTAGGGAGCCCTCCCCCGAGGAGCGCTAGGCTTAGGGGGCCCCAGCCCCGGGGAACCCGATGCTTAGGAAGCCTCAGCCCCGGGGAGCCCTAGGCTTAGGAAACACCAGCCCCGGGGAGCCCTAGTCTTAGGGAGCCCCAGTCACGGGGAGCCCAAGACTTAGGGAGCCCCAGCCCCGGTGAGCCCTAGGCTTAGGGAGCCCCAGTCCCAGGGAGCCCTAATCTTAGGGAGTCCCAGTCCCGGGGAGCCCAAGTCTTAGGGAGGCCCAGCCCCGTGGAGCCCTAGGCTTAGGGAGCCCCTGCCCTGGGAAGCCCAAGGCTCAGGGAGCCCCACCCTCGGGGAGCCCTAGGCTTAGGGAGCCCCAGCCCCGGGGAGCCCTAGGATTAGGGAGCCCCTGCACCAGGGAACCCTAGGCTTAGGGAGCCCCAAACCCGGGGAGCCCTAGGTTTAGGAAACCCCAGCCCCGGGGAGCCCTAGGTTTTGGGAGCCGCAGACCCGGGAAGCCCTAGTCTTAGGTATCCCCAGCCCCGGGGAGCCCGAGGCTTAGGGAACCCCAGCCCCGGGGAGCCCTAGGCTTAGGGAGCCCCAGCCCCAGTGAGACCCTGGCTTAGGGAGCCTCAAACCCAGGAGCTCCAGGCTTAGGGAACCCCAGCCCCCGGGAGCCTTAGGCTTAGGGATCCCCGCCCCGGGGAGCCCTAGGCTTAGGGATCCCCAGCCCTGGGGAGCCCTAGTCTTAGGGAGACCCAGCCCCGGGGAGCCCTAGCCTTAAGGAGCCCCAAGCCCGGGGAGCCCTTGGCTTAGGGAGCCCCTGCCCCAGTGAGCCCTAGGCTTAGGGAGCCCCAGCCCCTGGGAACCCTACGCTTAGACAACCCCAGCCCTGGGGAGCCCTAGGCTTAGGGAGCCCCAGTCCTGGGGAAACCTAGGCTCATGGATCCCCAGCCCCAGGGAGCCCTAGGCTTAGGGAGCCCCAGACACGGGGAGACCTATGCTTAGGGAGCCCGAGCCCCGGGAGCCCTACACTTAGGGAGCCCCAGCACCGGGGAGCCGTAGGCTTAGGGAGCCCCAGCCCCGGGCAGCCCTTGGCTTAGGGAGCCCCAACCCCGGTAAACCCTAGATTAGGGAGCCCCAGCCCCGGGGAGCCCTACGCTTAGAGAAACCCAGACCCGGGGAACTCTAGGCTTAGGGATCCCCAACCTAAGGGAGCCCCAGCCCCGAGGACCCTATGCTTAGAGAGCCCCAGCCCCGGGGAGCCCTAAGCTTAGGGATTCCCAGCCCTGAGGAGCCCTAGGCTTAGGAAGCCCCAGCCCAGGGGAGCCCTAGGCTTAGGAAGCCCTAGTCCCGGGGAGCCCTAGGCTTAGGGAGCCCCAGCCCCAAGGAGCCCTAGGCTTAGGGAGCCCCCCCCCGGGGTGACCTTGGCTTAAGAAGGCCCAGCCCCAGGGAGCCCTAGGCTTAGGGAGCCCCAGCTGCGGGGAGCCCTGGTTTTAGGTATCCCCAGCCCCGGGGAGCCCGAGGCTTAGGGATCCCCAGCCCCGGGGAGCCCTAGGCTTAGGGAGCCCCAGACCCAGGGTGCCCTTGGCTTAGGAAGCCCCAGCCCTGGGGAGCCCTAGTCTTAGTGAGCCTCAGCCCCAGGGAGCCCTAGGCTTAGAGAGCCCCAGAGCTGGGGAACCCTAGCCTAGGGATCCCCTAAACCAGGGAGCCCCAGACCCGGGGATCCCTATGCTTAGGAAGCCCCAGCCCCGGGGCGGCCTGAGCTTAGGGATTCCCAGCCCTGAAAGGCCTAGGCTTAGGAAGCCACAGGCCCGGGGGGCCCTAGGCTTTTGGTGCCCCAGACCCGTTGAGACCTAGGTTGTGGGAGCCCCAGTCCAGGGAAGACCTAGGCTTAGGGATCCCCAGCCCCGGGGAGCCCTAGGCTTAGGGATCCTCAGCCCTGGGGAGCCCTAGTCTTAGGGAGCCCTAGCCCCGGGGAGCCCTAGCCTTAAGAAGCCCCAGGCCCGGGGAGCCCTTGGCTTAGGGAGCCCCTGCCCCAGTGAGCCCTAAGCTTAGGGAACCCCAGCCCCTGGGAGCCCTAGGATTAGAGAGCCCCAGCCCTGGGGAGCCCTAGGCTTAGGGAGCCCAGACCCGGGGAGCCCTATGCTTAGGGAGCCCCAGCCCCGGGAGCCCTAGAATTAGGGAGCCCCAGCTCCGGGGAGCCGTAGGCTTATGCATCCCCAGCCCCGGGGAGCCCTGCACTTAGGGAGCCCCAGCCCCGCGGAGCCCTAGGCTTAGGGAGCCCCAGAGCGGGGAGCCCTAGACTTAGGGAGTCAAAGCACCGGGGACCCGTAGGCTTAGGGAGCCCCAACCCTGGGCAGCCCTTGGCTTAGGGAGCCCCAACCCCGGGAAACCCTAGATTAGGGAGCCCCAGACCCGGGGAGTCCTAGTCTTAGGAAGCCCCAACACCATGGAGCCCCAGACCCGGGGAGCCCTATGCTGAGGGATCCCCAGTCCCGGGGAACCCTAGGCTCATGGATCCCCAGCCTCGGGGAGCCCTAGGCATAGGGAGCCCCAGCCCCGGTGAGCCCTAGGCTTAGGGAGCCCCACCCCGGGAGCCCTAGACTTAGGGAGCCCCAGCACCGGGGAGCCGTAGGCTTAGGGAGACCCAGCCCCGGGCAGCCCTTGGCTTAGGGAGCCCCAACCCCGGGAAACCCTAAATTAGGGAGCCCCAGCCCCGGGGAGCCCTAGGCTTAGGGAGCCCCAGCCCTGGGGAGCCCTAAGCTTAGGGATTCCCAGCCCCGAGGAGCCCTAGGCCCAGGAAGCCCCAGCCCCGGGGAACCCTAGGCTTAGGGAGCCCTATCCCCGGGGAGCCCTAGGCTTAGGGAGCCCCAAACCCGGGGAGCCCTAGGTTTAGGAAACCCCAGCCCCGGGGAGCCCTAGGTTTTGGGAGCCGCAGACCCGGGAAGCCCTAGTCTTAGGTATCCCCAGCCCCGGGGAGCCCGAGGCTTAGGGAACCCCAGCCCCGGGGAGCCCTAGGCTTAGGGAGCCCCAGCCCCAGTGAGACCCTGGCTTAGGGAGCCTCAAACCCAGGAGCTCCAGGCTTAGGGAACCCCAGCCCCCGGGAGCCTTAGGCTTAGGGATCCCCGCCCCGGGGAGCCCTAGGCTTAGGGATCCCCAGCCCTGGGGAGCCCTAGTCTTAGGGAGACCCAGCCCCGGGGAGCCCTAGCCTTAAGGAGCCCCAAGCCCGGGGAGCCCTTGGCTTAGGGAGCCCCTGCCCCAGTGAGCCCTAGGCTTAGGGAGCCCCAGCCCCTGGGAACCCTACGCTTAGACAACCCCAGCCCTGGGGAGCCCTAGGCTTAGGGAGCCCCAGTCCTGGAGAAACCTAGGCTCATGGATCCCCAGCCCCAGGGAGCCCTAGGCTTAGGGAGCCCCAGACACGGGGAGACCTATGCTTAGGGAGCCCGAGCCCCGGGAGCCCTACACTTAGGGAGCCCCAGCCCCGGGGAGCCCTTGGCTTAGGGAGCCTCAAACCCGGGGAGCCCTAGGCTTAGGGAGCCCCGTGGAGCCCTAGGCTTAAGGAGACCCATCCCCGGGGAGCCCTAGGCTTAGGGAGCCCCATCCCCGGGGAGCCTTAGGCTTAGGGAGCCCCAGGCCCGGAGAGCCCTCGGCTTAGGGAGCCGCAGCCCCGGGGAGCCCTAGCCTTAAGGAGCCCCAGCCTAGGGGAGCCCTAGGCTTAGGGAGCCCCAGCATCGGGGAACCCTAGGCTAAGGGAGCCCCAGCCCCGGGGAGACCTCGGCTTAGGGAGCCCCAAACACGGGGTGCCCTAGCCTTAGGGAGCCCCAGCCCTGAGGATCCCTAGCCTTAGGGAGCCCCAGCCCCGGGAAGCACAAGCCTTAGAGAGCCCCCGCTAGGGGAGCCCTAGGCTTAGGGAGCCCCAGCATCGGGGAACCCTAGGCTTAGGTAGGCCCAGCCCCGGGGAGCCCTTGGCTTAGGGAGCCCCAAACCCGGGGAACCCTACGCTTAGGGAACCCCAGCCCCGGGGAGCCCTAGGCTTAAGGAGTCCCAGACCGGGGAGCCCTAGGCTTAGGAAGCCCCAGCCCCGGGGAGCCCTAGGTTTTGGAAGCCCCAGACCCGAGGAGCCCTAGTTTTAGGGAGCCCCAGCCCTGGGGAGCCCTAGGCTTAGGGAGCCCCAGCCCCGGTGAGCCCTAGGCTTAGGGAGCCCCAGCCCTGGGAGCCCTAGGCATAGGGAGCCCCTGCCCCGGGGAGCCCTAGGCATAGGGAGCCCCTGCCCCGGGGAGCCCTAGGCATAGGGAGCCCCAGCTTCAGGTTCACTAGGCTTTGGGAGTTCTTCCCCGGGGAACCCTAAGCTTAGGGAGCCCCAGCCCCGGGGAGCCCTAGGCTTAGGGAGCCCTAGCCTCGGAGAGCCCTAGGTTTAGGGAGCCCCAGCACCAGGGAGCCTTAGGTTTAGGGAGCCCCAGCCCCGGCGGGCACTAGGCTTAAGAAGACCCAGACACGGGGAGCCCTAGGCTTAGGGAGCCGCCGGGAGGGGAGCCCTAGGCTTAGGGAGCCCCAGCCCTGTGGAACCCTAGGTTTAAGGAGCACCCGGGAGGGTAACCCTAGGCTTAGGGAGCCCTCGCCCTGGGGACCCCTAGGCTTAGGGAGCCCCCGGGAGGATAACCCTAGGCATAGGGAGCCCTCGCCCTGGGGAGCCCTAGGCTTAGGGAGCACCCGGGAGGTGAGCCCTAGGCTTTGGGAGCCCCAGCTCTGGGCAGCCCTAGACTTATGGAGCCCACGGGAGGGGAGCCCTAGGCTTAGGGAGCCCTCCCCCGAGGAGCGCTAGGCTTAGGGGGCCCCAGCCCCGGGGAACCCGATGCTTAGGAAGCCTCAGCCCCGGGGAGCCCTAGGCTTAGGAAACACCAGCCCCGGGGAGCCCTAGTCTTAGGGAGCCCCAGTCACGGGGAGCCCAAGACTTAGGGAGCCCCAGCCCCGGTGAGCCCTAGGCTTAGGGAGCCCCAGTCCCAGGGAGCCCTAATCTTAGGGAGTCCCAGTCCCGGGGAGCCCAAGTCTTAGGGAGGCCCAGCCCCGTGGAGCCCTAGGCTTAGGGAGCCCCTGCCCTGGGAAGCCCAAGGCTCAGGGAGCCCCACCCTCGGGGAGCCCTAGGCTTAGGGAGCCCCAGCCCCGGGGAAACCTAAGCTTAGGGAGCCCCAGACCCGGGGAGCCCTATGCTTAGGGAGCCCCAGCCCCGGGGAGCCGTAAGCTTAGGGATTCCCAGCCCCGAGGAGCCCTAGGCTTAGGAAGCCCCAGCCCCGGGGAGCCCTAGTCTTAGGGAGCCCCAGCCCCGGGGTGACCTTGGCTTAAGGAGGCCCAGCCCCGGTGAGCCCTAGGCATAGGGAGCCCCTGCCCCGGGGAGCCCTAGGCTTAGGGAGCCCCAGCCTCAGGTGCATTATGCTTTGGGAGTTCTTCCCTTGGGAACCCTAAGCTTAGGGAGCCCCAGCCCCGGGGAGCCCTAAGCTTAGGGAGCCCCAGCCCCAGAGAGCCCTAGGTTTAGTGAGCCCCAGCACCGGGGAGCCTTAGGTTTAGGGAGCCCCAGCCCCGGGGAGCCCTAGGCTTAAGAAGACCCAGACACGGGGAGCCCTAGGCTTGGGGAGCCCCAGCCCCGGGGAGCCCTAGACTTAGGGAGACCCCGGGAGGGGAGCCCTAGGCTTAGGGAGCCCCAGTCCTGTGGAACCCTAGGTTTATGGAGCACCCGGGAGGGTAACCCTAGGCTTAGGGAGCCCTCGCCCTGGGGACCCCTAGGCTTAGGGAGCACCCGGGAGGTGAGCCCTAGGCTTTGGAAGCATCAGCCCTGGGCAGCCCGAGACTTAGGGAGAACACGGGAGGAAGTCCTAGGCTTAGGGAGCCCTCCCCCGCGGAGCGCTAGGCTTAGGGGGCCTCAGCCCCGGGGAGCCCTATGCTTAGGGAGCCCCAGCCCCGGGGAGCCGTAAGCTTAGGGATTCCCAGCCCCGAGGAGCCCTAGGCTTAGGAAGCCCCAGCCCCGGGGAGCCCTAGTCTTAGGGAGCCCCAGCCCCGGGGTGACCTTGGCTTAAGGAGGCCCAGCCCCGGTGAGCCCTAGGCATAGGGAGCCCCTGCGCCGGGGAGCCCTAGGCTTAGGGAGCCCCAGCCTCAGGTGCATTATGCTTTGGGAGTTCTTCCCTTGGGAACCCTAAGCTTAGGGAGCCCCAGCCCCGGGGAGCCCTAAGCTTAGGGAGCCCCAGCCCCAGAGAGCCCTAGGTTTAGTGAGCCCCAGCACCGGGGAGCCTTAGGTTTAGGGAGCCCCAGCCCCGGGGAGCCCTAGGCTTAAGAAGACCCAGACACGGGGAGCCCTAGGCTTGGGGAGCCCCAGCCCCGGGGAGCCCTAGACTTAGGGAGACCCCGGGAGGGGAGCCCTAGGCTTAGGGAGCCCCAGTCCTGTGGAACCCTAGGTTTATGGAGCACCCGGGAGGGTAACCCTAGGCTTAGGGAGCCCTCGCCCTGGGGACCCCTAGGCTTAGGGAGCACCCGGGAGGTGAGCCCTAGGCTTTGGAAGCATCAGCCCTGGGCAGCCCGAGACTTAGGGAGAACACGGGAGGGAGTCCTAGGCTTAGGGAGCCCTCCCCCGGGGAGCGCTAGGCTTAGGGGGCCTCAGCCCCGGGGAGCCCTAGGCATAGGAAACCCCAGCCCCGGGGAGCCCTAGTCTTCGGTAGCCCCAGCCCCGGGAAGCCCTAGTCTTAGGGAGACCCAGGCCCTGGGAGACCTAGGCTTAGGGAGCCCCAGTCACGGGGAGCCCAAGACTTAGGGAGCCCTAGTACCGGGGAGCGCTAGGCTTAGGGAGCCCCAGCCCCGGAGATCCCAAGGCTTAGGGAGCCCCAGCCCCGGTGAGCCCTAGGCTTAGGGTGCCCCAGTCCCAGGGAGCCCTAATCTTAGGGAGTCCCAGTCCCGGGGATCCCAAGTCTTAGGGAGGCCCAGCCCCGTGGAGCCCTAGGCTTAGGGAGTCCCTGCCCTGGGAAGCCCAAGGCTTAGGGAGCCCCACCTTCGGGGAGCCCTAGGCTTAGGGATCCCAAGCCCCGGGGAGCCCTAGGCTTAGGTAGCCTAAGCCTAGGGGAGCCCTAGGCTTAGGGAGCCCCTGCACCGGGGAACCCTAGGTTTAGGGAGCCCCAAACCCGGGTAGCCCTAGGCTTAGGGAACCCCAGCCCCGGGGAGCCCTAGGCTTAGGGAGCCCCAGACTCAGGGAGCCCTAAGATTAGGGAGCCCCAGCCCCGGGGAGCCCTAAGTTTTGGGAGGCCCAGACCCAGGGAGCACTAGTCTTAGGTGTCCCCAGCTCCGGGGAGCCCGAGGCTTAGGCATCCGCAGCCCCGGGGAGCCCTAGGCTTAGGGAGCCCCAGCCCCAGGGAGCCCTTGGTTTAGGAAGCCCCAAACCCGGGGAGTTCTAGGCTTAGGGAACCCCAGCCCCGGGGAGCCCTAGGCTTAGGGATCCCTAGCCCTGGGGAGCCCTAGTCTTAGGGAGCCCCAGCCCCGGGGAGCCCTAGCCTTAAGAAGCCCCAGGCCCGGGGAGCCCTTCGCTTAGGGAGCCCCTGCCCCAGTGAGCCCTAGGCTTAGGGAGCACCATCCCCTGGGAGCCCTAGGATTAGAGAGTCCCAGCCCTGGGGAGCCCTAGGCTTAGGGAGTCCCAGCCCCGGGAACCCTAGGCTTATGCATCCCCAGCCCCGGGGAGCCCTGCACTTAGGGAGCCCCAGGCCCGGGGAGCCCTAGGCTTAGGGAGCCCCAGACCCGGGGAGCCCTATGCTTAGGGAGACCCAGCCACGGGAGCCCTAGACTTAGGGAGCCCCAGCACCGGGGAGCCGTAGGCATAGGGAGCCCCAGCCCCGGGCAGCCCTTGGCTTAGGGAGCCCCAACCCCGGGACACCCTAGATTAGGGAGCCCCAGCCCCGGGGAGCCCTAGTCTTTGGAAACCCCAAACCCAGGGAGCCTCAGACCCGTGGAGTCCTATGCTTAGGGAGCCCCATCCCCGGGGATCCCTGAGCTTAGGAATTCCCAGCCCCGAGGAGCCCTAGGCTTAGGAAGCCCCAGGTCCGGGGAGCCCTAGGCCGTTGAAGCCACAGACCCGTTGAGACCTAAGTTTTGGGAGCCCCAGCCCAGGGGAGCCCTAGGATTAGGGATCCCCAGCCTCGGGGAGCCCTAGGCTTAGGGATCCCCAGCCCTGGGGAGCCCTAGTCTTAGGGAGCCCCAGCCCCGGGGAGCCCTAGCCTTAAGGAGCCCCAGGCCCGGGGAGCCCTTGGCTTAGGGAGCCCCTGCCACAGTGAGCCCTAGGCTTAGGGAGCTCCAGCCCCTGGGAGCCCGAGGCTTAGACAGCTCCAGCCCTGGGGAGCCCTAAGCTTAGGGAGCCCCAGCCCCGGGGAACCCTAGGCTTATGGATCCCCATCCACGGGGACACCGAGGCTTAGGGAGCCCCAGCCCCGGGGAGCCCTAGGCTTAGGGGCCCAAGACCCGGGGAGCCATAGGCTTAGAGAGCCCCAGCCCTGGGGAGCCCTAGGCTTAGGGAGCCCCAGCCCCGGGGAACACTAGGCTCATGCATCCCCAGCCCCGGGGAGCCCTAGGATTAGAGAGCCCCAGACCCTAGGAACCCTAGGTTTAGGGATCCCCAACCCCAGGGAGCCCCAGCCCCGAGGAGCCCTATGCTTAGTGAGCCCCAGCCCCGGGGAGAGCTAAGCTTAGGGATTCCCAGTCCCAAGGAGCCCTAGGCTTAGGAAGCCCCAGCCCAGGGGAGCCCTAGGCTTAGGGAGTCCCAGCCCCGGGGAGCCCTAGGCTTAGGAAGCCCCAGCCCCGGGGTGACCTTGGCTTAAGAAGGCCCAGCCCCGGGGAGCCCTAGGCTTAGGGAGCCCCCGCGCAGAGAGCACTAGGCTTAGTGAACCCCAGCCCCGGGGAGCCCTAGGCTTCGGGAGCCCCAGCTGCGGGGAGCCCTAGGCTTAGGGAGCCCCAGCCTCGGGGACACCTAGGCTTAGGGAGCCCCAGCCCCGGGGAGCCCTAGGCTTTGGGAGCCCCAGACCCGGGGAGCTCTAGGCTTAGAGAGCCCCAGCCCTGGGGAGCCCTAGGCTTAGGGAGCCCCAGCCCCGGGTAACCCTAGGCTCATGGATCCCCAGCCCCGGGGAGCCCTAGGCTTAGAGAGCCCCAGACCCTGGGAACCCTAGGCTTAGGGATCCCAACCCCAGGGAGCCCCAGCCCCGAGGAGCCCTATTCTTAGGGATCCCCAGTCCCGGGGAGCCCTAAGCTTAGGGATTCCCAGCCCCAAGGAGCCCTAGGCTTATGGAGCCCTAGCCCCGGGGAGCCCTAGGCTTAGGGAGCCCCAGCCCCGGGGAGCCCTAGGCTTAGGGAGCCCCAGCCCCGGGGTGACCTTGGCTTAAGAAGGCCCAGCCCCGGGGAGCCCTAGGCTTAGGGAGCCCCCATGTCGGGAGCACTAGGCTTAGTGAACCCCAGCCCCGGGGAGCCTTAGGCTTAGGGAGCCACAGCCCCGGGGATTACTAGGCTTCGGGAGCCCCAGCCCCGGGGAGCCCTAGGCTTAGGGAGCCCCAGCTGCGGGGAGCCCTAGGCTTCGGAAGCCCCAGCTTCGTGAGCCCTAGGTTTAGGGAGCCCCAGCTGCGGGGAGCCCTAGGCTTCGGAAGCCCCAGCTTCGGGAGCCCTAGGCTTAGGGTGCCCCAGCCCCGGTGAGCCCTAGGCTTAGGGAGCCCCAGTCCTGGGAGCCCTAGGCTTACTGAGCCCCTGACCGGGGGAGCCCTCGGCTTAGGGATCCCCAGCTGTGGGGAGCCCTAGTCTTAAGTATCCCAGCCCCGGTGTGACCGAGGCTTAGGGATCCCCAGCCCCGGGGAGCCCTAGGCTTAGGGAGCCCCAGACCCAGGGAGCCCTTGGCTTAGGGAGCCCCAAACCCGGGGAGCTCTAGGCTTAGGGAACTGCAGCCCCGGGGAGCCCTAGGCTTAGGGATCCCCAGCCCTGGGGAGCCCTAGGCTTAGGGATCACTAGCCCTGGGGAGCCCTAGTCTTAGGGAGCCCCAGCCAAGGGGAGCCCTAGCCTTAAGAAGACCCAGGCCCGGGGAGCCCTTGGCTTAGGGAGCCACTGCCCCAGTGAGCCCTAGGCTTAGGGAGCCCCAGACACGGGGAGCCCTAGGATTAGGGAGCCCCAGTCCCGGGGAGCCCTAGGCTTAGGGAGCCCCAGACCCGGGGAGCCCTAGGCATAGGGAGACCCATACCCGGGGAGACCTAGGCTTTGGGAGCCCCAGCCCGGGGAGTCCTAGGCTTGGGGAGCCCCAGCCACAGGGAGCCCTAGGCTTAGGGATCCCCAGCCCTGGGGAGCCCTAGTCTTTGGGAGCCCCAGCCCCGGGGAGCCCTGGCCTTAAGAAGCCCCAGGCCCGGGGAGCCCATGGCTTAAGGAGCCCCTGCCCCAGTGAGCCCTAGTCTTAGGGAGCCCCAGCCCGGGTTACCCTAGGCTTATGGATCCCCAGCCCAGGGGAGCCCTACACTTAGGGAGCCGCAGCCCCGGGGAGTCCTATGCTTAGGGAGCCCCAGTCCCGGGAGCCCTAGACATAGGGAGCCCCAGCACCGGGGAGCCGTAGGCTTAGGGAGCCCCAGCCCCGGGAGCCCTTAGCTTAGGGATTCCCAGCCCCGAGGAGCCCTAGGCTTAGGAAGCCCCAGCCCCGGGGAGCCCTAGGCTTAGGTAGCCTAAGCCTAGGGGAGCCCTAGGCTTAGGGAGCCCCTGCACCGGGGAACCCTAGGTTTAGGGAGCCCCAAACCCGGGTAGCCCTAGGCTTAGGGAACCCCAGCCCCGGGGAGCCCTAGGCTTAGGGAGCCCCAGACTCAGGGAGCCCTAAGATTAGGGAGCCCCAGCCCCGGGGAGCCCTAAGTTTTGGGAGGCCCAGACCCAGGGAGCACTAGTCTTAGGTGTCCCCAGCTCCGGGGAGCCCGAGGCTTAGGCATCCGCAGCCCCGGGGAGCCCTAGGCTTAGGGAGCCCCAGCCCCAGGGAGCCCTTGGTTTAGGAAGCCCCAAACCCGGGGAGTTCTAGGCTTAGGGAACCCCAGCCCCGGGGAGCCCTAGGCTTAGGGATCCCTAGCCCTGGGGAGCCCTAGTCTTAGGGAGCCCCAGCCCCGGGGAGCCCTAGCCTTAAGAAGCCCCAGGCCCGGGGAGCCCTTCGCTTAGGGAGCCCCTGCCCCAGTGAGCCCTAGGCTTAGGGAGCACCATCCCCTGGGAGCCCTAGGATTAGAGAGTCCCAGCCCTGGGGAGCCCTAGGCTTAGGGAGTCCCAGCCCCGGGAACCCTAGGCTTATGCATCCCCAGCCCCGGGGAGCCCTGCACTTAGGGAGCCCCAGGCCCGGGGAGCCCTAGGCTTAGGGAGCCCCAGACCCGGGGAGCCCTATGCTTAGGGAGACCCAGCCACGGGAGCCCTAGACTTAGGGAGCCCCAGCACCGGGGAGCCGTAGGCATAGGGAGCCCCAGCCCCGGGCAGCCCTTGGCTTAGGGAGGCCCAACCCCGGGACACCCTAGATTAGGGAGCCCCAGCCCCGGGGAGCCCTAGTCTTTGGAAACCCCAAACCCAGGGAGCCTCAGACCCGTGGAGCCCTATGCTTAGGGAGCCCCATCCCCGGGGATCCCTGAGCTTAGGAATTCCCAGCCCCGAGGAGCCCTAGGCTTAGGAAGCCCCAGGTCCGGGGAGCCCTAGGCCGTTGAAGCCACAGACCCGTTGAGACCTAAGTTTTGGGAGCCCCAGCCCAGGGGAGCCCTAGGATTAGGGATCCCCAGCCTCGGGGAGCCCTAGGTTTAGGGATCCCCAGCCCTGGGGAGCCCTAGTCTTAGGGAGCCCCAGCCCCGGGGAGCCCTAGCCTTAAGGAGCCCCAGGCCCGGGGAGCCCTTGGCTTAGGGAGCCCCTGCCACAGTGAGCCCTAGGCTTAGGGAGCTCCAGCCCCTGGGAGCCCGAGGCTTAGACAGCTCCAGCCCTGGGGAGCCCTAAGCTTAGGGAGCCCCAGCCCCGGGGAACCCTAGGCTTATGGATCCCCATCCTCGGGGACACCGAGGCTTAGGGAGCCCCAGCCCCGGGGAGCCCTAGGCTTAGGGGCCCAAGACCCGGGGAGCCATAGGCTTAGAGAGCCCCAGCCCTGGGGAGCCCTAGGCTTAGGGAGCCCCAGCCCCGGGGAACACTAGGCTCATGCATCCCCAGCCCCGGGGAGCCCTAGGATTAGAGAGCCCCAGACCCTAGGAACCCTAGGCTTAGGGATCCCCAACCCCAGGGAGCCCCAGCCCCGAGGAGCCCTATGCTTAGTGAGCCCCAGCCCCGGGGAGAGCTAAGCTTAGGGATTCCCAGTCCCAAGGAGCCCTAGGCTTAGGAAGCCCCAGCCCAGGGGAGCCCTAGGCTTAGGGAGTCCCAGCCCCGGGGAGCCCTAGGCTTAGGAAGCCCCAGCCCCGGGGTGACCTTGGCTTAAGAAGGCCCAGCCCCGGGGAGCCCTAGGCTTAGGGAGCCCCCGCGCAGGGAGCACTAGGCTTAGTGAACCCCAGCCCCGGGGAGCCCTAGGCTTCGGGAGCCCCAGCTGCGGGGAGCCCTAGGCTTAGGGAGCCCCAGCCTCGGGGACACCTAGGCTTAGGGAGCCCCAGCCCCGGGGAGCCCTAGGCTTTGGGAGCCCCAGACCCGGGGAGCTCTAGGCTTAGAGAGCCCCAGCCCTGGGGAGCCCTAGGCTTAGGGAGCCCCAGCCCCGGGTAACCCTAGGCTCATGGATCCCCAGCCCCGGGGAGCCCTAGGCTTAGAGAGCCCCAGACCCTGGGAACCCTAGGCTTAGGGATCCCAACCCCAGGGAGCCCCAGCCCCGAGGAGCCGTATTCTTAGGGATCCCCAGTCCCGGGGAGCCCTAAGCTTAGGGATTCCCAGCCCCAAGGAGCCCTAGGCTTATGGAGCCCTAGCCCCGGGGAGCCCTAGGCTTAGGGAGCCCCAGCCCCGGGGAGCCCTAGGCTTAGGGAGCCCCAGCCCCGGGGTGACCTTGGCTTAAGAAGGCCCAGCCCCGGGGAGCCCTAGGCTTAGGGAGCCCCCATGTCGGGAGCACTAGGCTTAGTGAACCCCAGCCCCGGGGAGCCTTAGGCTTAGGGAGCCACAGCCCCGGGGATTACTAGGCTTCGGGAGCCCCAGCCCCGGGGAGCCCTAGGCTTAGGGAGCCCCAGCTGCGGGGAGCCCTAGGCTTCGGAAGCCCCAGCTTCGTGAGCCCTAGGTTTAGGGAGCCCCAGCCCCGGGGAGCCCTAGGCTTAGGGAGCCCCAGCTGCGGGGAGCCCTAGGCTTCGGAAGCCCCAGCTTCGGGAGCCCTAGGCTTAGGGAGCCCCAGCCCCGGTGAGCCCTAGGCTTAGGGAGCCCCAGTCCTGGGAGCCCTAGGCTTACTGAGCCCCTGACCGGGGGAGCCCTCGGCTTAGGGATCCCCAGCTGTGGGGAGCCCTAGTCTTAAGTATCCCAGCCCCGGTGTGACCGAGGCTTAGGGATCCCCAGCCCCGGGGAGCCCTAGGCTTAGGGAGCCCCAGACCCAGGGAGCCCTTGGCTTAGGGAGCCCCAAACCCGGGGAGCTCTAGGCTTAGGGAACTGCAGCCCCGGGGAGCCCTAGGCTTAGGGATCCCCAGCCCTGGGGAGCCCTAGGCTTAGGGATCACTAGCCCTGGGGAGCCCTAGTCTTAGGGAGCCCCAGCCAAGGGGAGCCCTAGCCTTAAGAAGACCCAGGCCCGGGGAGCCCTTGGCTTAGGGAGCCACTGCCCCAGTGAGCCCTAGGCTTAGGGAGCCCCAGACACGGGGAGCCCTAGGATTAGGGAGCCCCAGTCCCGGGGAGCCCTAGGCTTAGGGAGCCCCAGACCCGGGGAGCCCTAGGCATAGGGAGACCCATACCCGGGGAGACCTAGGCTTTGGGAGCCCCAGCCCGGGGAGTCCTAGGCTTGGGGAGCCCCAGCCACAGGGAGCCCTAGGCTTAGGGATCCCCAGCCCTGGGGAGCCCTAGTCTTTGGGAGCCCCAGCCCCGGGGAGCCCTGGCCTTAAGAAGCCCCAGGCCCGGGGAGCCCTTGGCTTAAGGAGCCCCTGCCCCAGTGAGCCCTAGTCTTAGGGAGCCCCAGCCCGGGTTACCCTAGGCTTATGGATCCCCAGCCCAGGGGAGCCCTACACTTAGGGAGCCGCAGCCCCGGGGAGTCCTATGCTTAGGGAGCCCCAGTCCCGGGAGCCCTAGACATAGGGAGCCCCAGCACCGGGGAGCCGTAGGCTTAGGGAGCCCCAGCCCCGGGAGCCCTTAGCTTAGGGATTCCCAGCCCCGAGGAGCCCTAGGCTTAGGAAGCCCCAGCCCCGGGGAGCCCTAGGCTTAGGTAGCCTAAGCCTAGGGGAGCCCTAGGCTTAGGGAGCCCCTGCACCGGGGAACCCTAGGTTTAGGGAGCCCCAAACCCGGGTAGCCCTAGGCTTAGGGAACCCCAGCCCCGGGGAGCCCTAGGCTTAGGGAGCCCCAGACTCAGGGAGCCCTAAGATTAGGGAGCCCCAGCCCCGGGGAGCCCTAAGTTTTGGGAGGCCCAGACCCAGGGAGCACTAGTCTTAGGTGTCCCCAGCTCCGGGGAGCCCGAGGCTTAGGCATCCGCAGCCCCGGGGAGCCCTAGGCTTAGGGAGCCCCAGCCCCAGGGAGCCCTTGGTTTAGGAAGCCCCAAACCCGGGGAGTTCTAGGCTTAGGGAACCCCAGCCCCGGGGAGCCCTAGGCTTAGGGATCCCTAGCCCTGGGGAGCCCTAGTCTTAGGGAGCCCCAGCCCCGGGGAGCCCTAGCCTTAAGAAGCCCCAGGCCCGGGGAGCCCTTCGCTTAGGGAGCCCCTGCCCCAGTGAGCCCTAGGCTTAGGGAGCACCATCCCCTGGGAGCCCTAGGATTAGAGAGTCCCAGCCCTGGGGAGCCCTAGGCTTAGGGAGTCCCAGCCCCGGGAACCCTAGGCTTATGCATCCCCAGCCCCGGGGAGCCCTGCACTTAGGGAGCCCCAGGCCCGGGGAGCCCTAGGCTTAGGGAGCCCCAGACCCGGGGAGCCCTATGCTTAGGGAGACCCAGCCACGGGAGCCCTAGACTTAGGGAGCCCCAGCACCGGGGAGCCGTAGGCATAGGGAGCCCCAGCCCCGGGCAGCCCTTGGCTTAGGGAGCCCCAACCCCGGGACACCCTAGATTAGGGAGCCCCAGCCCCGGGGAGCCCTAGTCTTTGGAAACCCCAAACCCAGGGAGCCTCAGACCCGTGGAGCCCTATGCTTAGGGAGCCCCATCCCCGGGGATCCCTGAGCTTAGGAATTCCCAGCCCCGAGGAGCCCTAGGCTTAGGAAGCCCCAGGTCCGGGGAGCCCTAGGCCGTTGAAGCCACAGACCCGTTGAGACCTAAGTTTTGGGAGCCCCAGCCCAGGGGAGCCCTAGGATTAGGGATCCCCAGCCTCGGGGAGCCCTAGGCTTAGGGATCCCCAGCCCTGGGGAGCCCTAGTCTTAGGGAGCCCCAGCCCCGGGGAGCCCTAGCCTTAAGGAGCCCCAGGCCCGGGGAGCCCTTGGCTTAGGGAGCCCCTGCCACAGTGAGCCCTAGGCTTAGGGAGCTCCAGCCCCTGGGAGCCCGAGGCTTAGACAGCTCCAGCCCTGGGGAGCCCTAAGCTTAGGGAGCCCCAGCCCCGGGGAACCCTAGGCTTATGGATCCCCATCCTCGGGGACACCGAGGCTTAGGGAGCCCCAGCCCCGGGGAGCCCTAGGCTTAGGGGCCCAAGACCCGGGGAGCCATAGGCTTAGAGAGCCCCAGCCCTGGGGAGCCCTAGGCTTAGGGAGCCCCAGCCCCGGGGAACACTAGGCTCATGCATCCCCAGCCCCGGGGAGCCCTAGGATTAGAGAGCCCCAGACCCTAGGAACCCTAGGCTTAGGGATCCCCAACCCCAGGGAGCCCCAGCCCCGAGGAGCCCTATGCTTAGTGAGCCCCAGCCCTGAGGAGAGCTAAGCTTAGGGATTCCCAGTCCCAAGGAGCCCTAGGCTTAGGAAGCCCCAGCCCAGGGGAGCCCTAGGCTTAGGGAGTCCCAGCCCCGGGGAGCCCTAGGCTTAGGAAGCCCCAGCCCCGGGGTGACCTTGGCTTAAGAAGGCCCAGCCCCGGGGAGCCCTAGGCTTAGGGAGCCCCCGCGCAGGGAGCACTAGGCTTAGTGAACCCCAGCCCCGGGGAGCCCTAGGCTTCGGGAGCCCCAGCTGCGGGGAGCCCTAGGCTTAGGGAGCCCCAGCCTCGGGGACACCTAGGCTTAGGGAGCCCCAGCCCCGGGGAGCCCTAGGCTTTGGGAGCCCCAGACCCGGGGAGCTCTAGGCTTAGAGAGCCCCAGCCCTGGGGAGCCCTAGGCTTAGGGAGCCCCAGCCCCGGGTAACCCTAGGCTCATGGATCCCCAGCCCCGGGGAGCCCTAGGCTTAGAGAGCCCCAGACCCTGGGAACCCTAGGCTTAGGGATCCCAACCCCAGGGAGCCCCAGCCCCGAGGAGCCGTATTCTTAGGGATCCCCAGTCCCGGGGAGCCCTAAGCTTAGGGATTCCCAGCCCCAAGGAGCCCTAGGCTTATGGAGCCCTAGCCCCGGGGAGCCCTAGGCTTAGGGAGCCCCAGCCCCGGGGAGCCCTAGGCTTAGGGAGCCCCAGCCCCGGGGTGACCTTGGCTTAAGAAGGCCCAGCCCCGGGGAGCCCTAGGCTTAGGGAGCCCCCATGTCGGGAGCACTAGGCTTAGTGAACCCCAGCCCCGGGGAGCCTTAGGCTTAGGGAGCCACAGCCCCGGGGATTACTAGGCTTCGGGAGCCCCAGCCCCGGGGAGCCCTAGGCTTAGGGAGCCCCAGCTGCGGGGAGCCCTAGGCTTCGGAAGCCCCAGCTTCGTGAGCCCTAGGTTTAGGGAGCCCCAGCCCCGGGGAGCCCTAGGCTTAGGGAGCCCCAGCTGCGGGGAGCCCTAGGCTTCGGAAGCCCCAGCTTCGGGAGCCCTAGGCTTAGGGAGCCCCAGCCCCGGTGAGCCCTAGGCTTAGGGAGCCCCAGTCCTGGGAGCCCTAGGCTTACTGAGCCCCTGACCGGGGGAGCCCTCGGCTTAGGGATCCCCAGCTGTGGGGAGCCCTAGTCTTAAGTATCCCAGCCCCGGTGTGACCGAGGCTTAGGGATCCCCAGCCCCGGGGAGCCCTAGGCTTAGGGAGCCCCAGACCCAGGGAGCCCTTGGCTTAGGGAGCCCCAAACCCGGGGAGCTCTAGGCTTAGGGAACTGCAGCCCCGGGGAGCCCTAGGCTTAGGGATCCCCAGCCCTGGGGAGCCCTAGGCTTAGGGATCACTAGCCCTGGGGAGCCCTAGTCTTAGGGAGCCCCAGCCAAGGGGAGCCCTAGCCTTAAGAAGACCCAGGCCCGGGGAGCCCTTGGCTTAGGGAGCCACTGCCCCAGTGAGCCCTAGGCTTAGGGAGCCCCAGACACGGGGAGCCCTAGGATTAGGGAGCCCCAGTCCCGGGGAGCCCTAGGCTTAGGGAGCCCCAGACCCGGGGAGCCCTAGGCATAGGGAGACCCATACCCGGGGAGACCTAGGCTTTGGGAGCCCCAGCCCGGGGAGTCCTAGGCTTGGGGACCCCCAGCCACAGGGAGCCCTAGGCTTAGGGATCCCCAGCCCTGGGGAGCCCTAGTCTTTGGGAGCCCCAGCCCCGGGGAGCCCTGGCCTTAAGAAGCCCCAGGCCCGGGGAGCCCTTGGCTTAAGGAGCCCCTGCCCCAGTGAGCCCTAGTCTTAGGGAGCCCCAGCCCGGGTTACCCTAGGCTTATGGATCCCCAGCCCAGGGGAGCCCTACACTTAGGGAGCCGCAGCCCCGGGGAGTCCTATGCTTAGGGAGCCCCAGTCCCGGGAGCCCTAGACATAGGGAGCCCCAGCACCGGGGAGCCGTAGGCTTAGGGAGCCCCAGCCACGGGCAGCCCTTGGCTTAGAAGCCCCAACCCCGGGAAACCCTAGATTAGGGGCCACCACCGGGGGAGCCATAGTCTTAGAGAGCCCCGGACGCAGGGAATCCTAGGCTTAGGGAGCCCCAACCCCAGGGAGACCCAGACCCGGGGAGCCCAATGCTTAGGGAGCCCCAGCCCCGGGAGCCCTTAGCTTAGGGATTCCCAGCCCCGAGGAGCCCTAGGCTTAGGAAGCCCCAGCCCCGGGGAGCCCTAGGCTATTGGAGCAACAGACCCGTTGAGACCTAGGTTTTGGGAGCCCCAGCCCAGGGGAGCCCTAGGCTTAGGGATCCCCAGCCCCGGGGAGCCCTAGGCTTAGAGATCCCCAGCCCCGGGGAGCCCTAGGCTTAGGCATCCCCAGCCCTGGGGAGCCCTAGTCTTAGGGAGCCCCAGCCCCGGGGAGCCCTAGCCTTAAGGAGCCCCAGGTCCGGGTAGCCCTTGGCTTAGGGAGCCCCTGCCCCAGTGAGCCCTAGGCTTAGGGAGCCCCAGCCCCAGGGAGCCCTAGGCATAGAGAGCCCAAGCCTTGGGGAGCCCTAGGCTTAGGGAGCCCCAGCCCCGGGGAGCCCTAGGCTTAGGGAGCCCCGACCGGGGGAGCCCTATGCTTAGGGAGCCCCAACCCCTGGAGCCCTACAGCCCCGTGCAGCCCTTTGCTTAGGGTGCCCCAACCCCGGGAAACCCTAGATTAGGGAGCCCCAACCCCGGGGAGCCCTAGGCTTAGTTAGCCCCAGACCCGGGGAACCCTAGGCTTAGGGAGCCCCAGCCCCGGGAAGCCCTAGGCTTAGGGAGCCCCAGCCCCGGGGAGCCCTAGGCTTACGGAGCCCCAACCTCGGGGGTCCCTAGGGTAGGGGGCACCATCCCCACGGTTCCCTAATCTTAGGGAGTCCCATCCGGAGGGAGCCCTAGGCATAGGGACCCCAGCCTGGGGGAGACCTAGGCTTATGGAGCCCCAGCCCCGGGGAGCCCTAGGCTTCGGGAGCCCAGCCCCGGGGAGCCCTAGGCTTAGGTAGCCTCAGCCCTGGGCAGCCCTAACTTAGGGAGCCCACGGGAGGGGAGCCCTAGTCTTAGGGAGCCCCAGCCCCAGGGAGCCCTAGGCTTAGGGAGCCCCAGCCCCGGGGAGCCCTATGCTTAAGAAGGCCAGACCAGGGGAGCCCTAGGCTTAGGGATCCCCGGCCCCGGGGAGCCCTAGGCGTAGGGAGCCTCAGCCCCGGGAAGCCCTAGGCATAGGTAGTCCCAGCCCCAGGAGCCCTAGGCGTAGGGAGCCCTAGCCCCGGGGAGCCCTAGGCTTAGGGAGCCCCAACCCCGGGGGGCCTTAGGGTAGGGGACACCATCCCCGCGGATCCCTAATCTTAGGGAGTCCCATCCCGAGGGAGCCCTAGGCATAGGGACCCTAGCCTGGGGGAGACCTAGGCTTAGGGAGCCCCAACCACGGGGAGCCCTAGGCTTAGTGGTTCCCAGCCCCGTGGAGCCCTAAGCTTGGGGAGCCCCAGACCCGGGGAGCCCTAGGCTTATGGATTCCCAGGCCTGGGGAGCCCTAGGTTTAGGGAGCCCCAGGCCCAGAGAGCCGTTGGCTTAAGGAGCCCCAGCCCGGGGAGCCCTAGGCTTAGGGAGCCACAGTCCCGGGGAGCCCCAGGCTTACGGAGCCCCAGCCCCGGGGAGCCCTAGGCTTCGGGAGCCCATCCCCGGGGAACCCTAGGCTTAGGGAGCCTCAGCCCTGGGCAGCCCTAACTTAGGGAGCCCATGGGAGGAGAGCCCTAGTCTTATGGATCCCCAGCCCCGGGGAGCCCTAGGATTAGGGAGCGCCAGCCCCGGCGAGCCCCAAGCTTAGGGAACCCCAGACCCGGGGAGCCCAATGTTTAGGTTGCCCCAGCCCCGGGGAGTCCTAGGCTTAGGGAGCCCCAACCGGGTAGCCCTGGGCTTAGGGAGCCCCAGCCCCGGGGAGCCCTAGGCTAAGGGAGCCCCAGCCCCGGGGAGCTGTAGGCTTTGGGAGCCCCAGCCCCGGGCATCCCTAGGCTTAGGGAGCCCCAGCCCCAGGGAGCCCTAGGCTTAGGGAGCCCCAGGTCCGGGGAGCCATAGGTTTAGGGAGCCCCAGCCCCAGGGAGCCCTAGGCTTAGGGAGCTTGGGGAGTCCTAGGCTTAGCGAGCCCCAGCCCCGGGCATCCCTAGGCTTTGGGAGCCCCAGCCCCGGGAAGCCATAGGCATAAGTAGTCCCAGCACAAGGGAGCCCTAGGCGTAGGGATCCCTAGCCCCGGGGGGCCCTACGGTAGGGGGCACCATCCCCGCGGATCCCTAATCTTAGGGAGTCCCATCCCGAGGGAGCCCTAGGCATAGGGACCCCAGCCTGGGGGAGACCTAGGCTTAGGGAGCCCCAGCCACGGGGAGCCCTAGGCTTAGGGGTTCCCAGCCCCGTGGAGCCCTAAGCTTAGGGAGCCCCAAACCCGGGGAGCCCTAGGCTTAGGGATTCCCAGCCTTAGGGAGCCCTAGGTTTAGGGAGCCCCAGGCCCAGGGAGCCCTTGGCTTATGGAGGCCCAGCCCCGGGGAGCCCTAGGCTTAGGGAGCCACATTCCCGGGGACCCCCAGGCTTACGGAGCCCCAGCCCCGGGGAGCCCTAGGTTTCGGGAGCCCATCCCCGGGGAGCCCTAGGCTTAGGGAGCCTCAGCCCTGGGCAGCCCTAACTTAGGGAGCCCACGGGAGGGGAGCCCTAGTCTTAGGGAGCCCCAGCCACGGGGAGCCCTAGGCTTAGGGAGCCCCAGCCCCGGGGAGCCCTAGGCTTAAGAAGCCCAGACCAGGGGAGCCCTAGGCTTAGGGATCCCCGGCCCCGGGGAGCCCTAGGCGTAGGGAGCCTCAGCCCCGGGAAGCCCTAGGCATAGGTAGTCCCATCCCCAGGAGCCCTAGGCATAGGGAGCCCTAGCCCAGGGGAGCCCTAAGCTTGGGGAGCCCCAGACCCGGGGAGCCCTAGGCTTATGGATTCCCAGCCCTGGGGAGCCCTAGGTTTAGGGAGCCCCAGGCCCAGAGAGCCCTTGGCTTAAGGAGCCCCAGCCCCAAGGAGCCCTAGGCTTAGGGAGCCACAGTCCCGGGGAGCCCCAGGCTTACGGAGCCCCAGCCCCGGGGAGCCCTAGGCTTCGGGAGCCCATCCCCGGGAAACCCTAGGCTTAGGGAGCCTCAGCCCTGGGCAGCCCTAACTTAGGGAGCCCATGGGAGGAGAGCCCTAGTCTTAGGGAGCCCCAGCCCCGGGGAGCCCTAGGATTAGGGAGCGCCCGCCCCGGCGAGCCCCAAGCTTAGGGAGCCCCAGACCCGGGGAGCCCAATGTTTAGGGAGCCCCAGCCCCGGGGAGCCCTAGGCTTAGGGAGCCCCAACACGGGTAGCCCTGGGCTTAGGGAGCCCCAGCCCCGGGGAGCCCTAGACTTAGGGAGCCCCAACCCAGGAAGCTCTAGGCTTAGGGAGCCCCAGCCCCGGGGAGCCCTAGGCTTATGAAGCCCCAGACCAGGTGAGCCCTACGCTTAGAGATCCCCGGCCCCTGGGAGCCCTAGGCGTAGGGAGCCTCAGCCCTGGGGAGCCCTAGCCATAGGTAGTCCCTGCCCCGGGGAGCCCTAGGAGTAGGGAGCCCTAGCACCGGGGAGCCCTAGGCTTAGGGAACCCCAACCCTGGGGGGCCCTAGGGTAGGGGGCACAATCCCCGCGCAGCCCTAGCCTTAGGGAGTCCCAGCCCGAGGGAGCCCTAGGAATAGGGACCCCAGCCCGGGGGAGACCTAGGCTTAGGGAGCCCCAACCCCAGGGAGCCCCAGACCCGGGGAGCCCTAGGCATAGGGAGCCCCATCCCCGGGGAGTCCTAGGATTAGGGAGCGCCAGCCCCGGCGAGCCCCAAGCTTAGGGAGCCCCAGACCCGGGGAGCCCAATATTTAGGGAGCCCCAACCCCGGGGAGACCTAGGCTTAGGGAGCCCCAACCCGGGTAGCCCTGGGCTTAGGGAGCCCCAGCCCCGGGGAGCCCTAGGCTTAGAGAGCCCCAGACCCGGGAAGACCTAGACTTAGGGAGCCCCAGACCCGGGGAGCCCTAGGCTTAGAGAGCCCCAGCCCTGTGGAAACCTAGGCTTAGGGTGCCCCATCCCCGGGGAACCCTAGGCTTATGGATCCCCAGCCTCGGGGAGCCCTAGACTTAGGGAGTCCCAGCCCCGGGGAGCCCTAGGCTTAGGGAGCCCCAGACCCGGGGATCCCTATGCTTAGGGAGCCCCAGCCCCGGGGAGCCCTAGACTTAGGGAGCCCCAGCACCAGGGAACCCTTGGATTAGGGAGCCCCAACCCCGGGAAAACCTAGATTAGGGAACCTCAGCCCCGAGAAGCCCTAGGCTTAGGGATCCCCAGACCCGGGGAGCCCTATGCTTAGGGAGCCCCAGCCCCGGGGAGCCCTAGGCTTAGGTATCCCCAGACCGGAGGAGCCCTAGGCTTAGGGAGCCCTAGCCCTGGGGAGCCCTAGTCTTAGGGAGCCCCAGTCCCGGGGAGACCTAGGCTTAGAGAGCCCAGACCCGTGGAACCCAAGGCTTAGGGAGCCCCAACCCCAGGGATCCCCAGCCCCAAGGAGCCCTGAGCTTAGGGATTCCCAGCCCCCGGGAGCCCTAGGCTTTGGAAGCCCCAGCCCCGGGGAGCCCTAGGCTATTGGAGCCCCAGACCCGTTGAGACCTAGATTTTCGGAGCCCCAGCCCAGGGTAGGCCAAGGCTTAGGGAGCCCCAGCCCCGGGGAGCCCTAGGATTAGAATGCACCAGCCCTGGGGAGCCCTAGGCTTAGGGAGCCCCAGCCCCGGGGAACCCTAGGTTTATGCATGCCCAGCCCCGGGGAGCCCTACACTTCAGGAGCCCTAGCCCCGGGGAGCCCTATGCTTAGGGAGCCCCACACCCGGGGAGCCCTATGCTTAGGGAGCCCCAGCCCCGGGAGCTCTAGACTTAGGGAGCCCCAGCCAAGGGGAGCCGTAGGCTTAGGGATCACCAGCCCCGGGGAGCCCTAGGCTTAGGGATCACTAGCCCTGGGGAGCCCTAGTCTTAGGGAGCCCCAGCCCTGGGGAGCCCTACCCTTAAGGAGCCCCAGGCCCGGGGAGCCCTTGGCTTAGGGAGCTCCTGCCCCAGTGAGCCCTAGGCTTAGTGAGCCCAGCCCCTAGGAGCCCTAGGCTTAGAGAGCCCCAGCCCTGGGGAGCCCTAGGCTTAGGGAGCCCTATCCCTGGGTAACCCTAGGCTCATGGATCCCCAGCCTCGGGTAGCCCTAGGCTAAGGAAGCCCCAGCCCCGGGGAGCCCTAGGCTTCGGGAGCCCATCCCCGGGGAGCCCTAGGCTTAGGGAGCCTCAGCCCTGGGCAGACCTAACTTAGGGAGCCCACGGGAGGGGAGCCCTAGTCTTAGGGAGCCCCAGCCCCGGGGAGCCCTAGGCTTAGGGAGCGCCAGCCCCGGCGAGCCCCAAGCTTAGGGAGCCCCAGTCCCGGGGAGCCCAAGGTTTAGGGAGCCCCAGTCCCAGGGAGCCCTAGGCTTAGGGAGGCCCAGCCCCGGGGAGCCCTAGGCTTAGGGAGCCCCAATCCGGGTAGCCCTGGGCTTAGGGAGCCCCAGCCCCGGGGAGCCCTAGGCTTAGGGAGCCCCAGCCCCGGGGAGCTGTAGGCTTTGGGAGCCCCAGCCCCGGGCATCCCTAGGCTTACGGAGCCCCAGCCCCGGGGAGCCCTAGGTTTCGGGAGCCCATCCCCGGGGAGCCCTAGGCTTAGGGAGCCTCAGCCCTGGGCAGCCCTAACTTAGGGAGCCCACGGGAGGGGAGCCCTAGTCTTAGGGAGCCCCAGCCACGGGGAGCCCTAGGCTTAGGGAGCCCCAGCCCCGGGGAGCCCTAGGCTTAAGAAGCCCAGACCAGGGGAGCCCTAGGCTTAGGGATCCCCGGCCCCGGGGAGCCCTAGGCGTAGGGAGCCTCAGCCCCGGGAAGCCCTAGGCATAGGTAGTCCCAGCCCCAGGAGCCCTAGGCATAGGGAGCCCTAGCCCAGGGGAGCCCTAAGCTTGGGGAGCCCCAGACCCGGGGAGCCCTAGGCTTATGGATTCCCAGCCCTGGGGAGCCCTAGGTTTAGGGAGCCCCAGGCCCAGAGAGCCCTTGGCTTAAGGAGCCCCAGCCCCAAGGAGCCCTAGGCTTAGGGAGCCACAGTCCCGGGGAGCCCCAGGCTTACGGGGCCCCAGCCCCGGGGAGCCCTAGGCTTCGGGAGCCCATCCCCGGGAAACCCTAGGCTTAGGGAGCCTCAGCCCTGGGCAGCCCTAACTTAGGGAGCCCATGGGAGGAGAGCCCTAGTCTTAGGGAGCCCCAGCCCCGGGGAGCCCTAGGATTAGGGAGCGCCCGCCCCGGCGAGCCCCAAGCTTAGGGAGCCCCAGACCCGGGGAGCCCAATGTTTAGGGAGCCCCAGCCCCGGGGAGCCCTAGGCTTAGGGAGCCCCAACACGGGTAGCCCTGGGCTTAGGGAGCCCCAGCCCCGGGGAGCCCTAGACTTAGGGAGCCCCAACCCAGGAAGCTCTAGGCTTAGGGAGCCCCAGCCCCGGGGAGCCCTAGGCTTATGAAGCCCCAGACCAGGTGAGCCCTACGCTTAGAGATCCCCGGCCCCTGGGAGCCCTAGGCGTAGGGAGCCTCAGCCCTGGGGAGCCCTAGGCATAGGTAGTCCCTGCCCCGGGGAGCCCTAGGAGTAGGGAGCCCTAGCACCGGGGAGCCCTAGGCTTAGGGAACCCCAACCCTGGGGGGCCCTAGGGTAGGGGGCACAATCCCCGCGCAGCCCTAGCCTTAGGGAGTCCCAGCCCGAGGGAGCCCTAGGAATAGGGACCCCAGCCCGGGGGAGACCTAGGCTTAGGGAGCCCCAACCCCAGGGAGCCCCAGACCCGGGGAGCCCTAGGCATAGGGAGCCCCATCCCCGGGGAGTCCTAGGATTAGGGAGCGCCAGCCCCGGCGAGCCCCAAGCTTAGGGAGCCCCAGACCCGGGGAGCCCAATATTTAGGGAGCCCCAACCCCGGGGAGACCTAGGCTTAGGGAGCCCCAACCCGGGTAGCCCTGGGCTTAGGGAGCCCCAGCCCCGGGGAGCCCTAGGCTTAGAGAGCCCCAGACCCGGGAAGACCTAGACTTAGGGAGCCCCAGACCCGGGGAGCCCTAGGCTTAGAGAGCCCCAGCCCTGTGGAAACCTAGGCTTAGGGTGCCCCATCCCCGGGGAACCCTAGGCTTATGGATCCCCAGCCTCGGGGAGCCCTAGACTTAGGGAGTCCCAGCCCCGGGGAGCCCTAGGCTTAGGGAGCCCCAGACCCGGGGATCCCTATGCTTAGGGAGCCCCAGCCCCGGGGAGCCCTAGACTTAGGGAGCCCCAGCACCAGGGAACCCTTGGATTAGGGAGCCCCAACCCCGGGAAAACCTAGATTAGGGAACCTCAGCCCCGAGAAGCCCTAGGCTTAGGGATCCCCAGACCCGGGGAGCCCTATGCTTAGGGAGCCCCAGCCCCGGGGAGCCCTAGGCTTAGGTATCCCCAGACCGGAGGAGCCCTAGGCTTAGGGAGCCCTAGCCCTGGGGAGCCCTAGTCTTAGGGAGCCCCAGTCCCGGGGAGACCTAGGCTTAGAGAGCCCAGACCCGTGGAACCCAAGGCTTAGGGAGCCCCAACCCCAGGGATCCCCAGCCCCAAGGAGCCCTGAGCTTAGGGATTCCCAGCCCCCGGGAGCCCTAGGCTTTGGAAGCCCCAGCCCCGGGGAGCCCTAGGCTATTGGAGCCCCAGACCCGTTGAGACCTAGATTTTCGGAGCCCCAGCCCAGGGTAGGCCAAGGCTTAGGGAGCCCCAGCCCCGGGGAGCCCTAGGATTAGAATGCACCAGCCCTGGGGAGCCCTAGGCTTAGGGAGCCCCAGCCCCGGGGAACCCTAGGTTTATGCATGCCCAGCCCCGGGGAGCCCTACACTTCAGGAGCCCTAGCCCCGGGGAGCCCTATGCTTAGGGAGCCCCACACCCGGGGAGCCCTATGCTTAGGGAGCCCCAGCCCCGGGAGCTCTAGACTTAGGGAGCCCCAGCCAAGGGGAGCCGTAGGCTTAGGGATCACCAGCCCCGGGGAGCCCTAGGCTTAGGGATCACTAGCCCTGGGGAGCCCTAGTCTTAGGGAGCCCCAGCCCTGGGGAGCCCTACCCTTAAGGAGCCCCAGGCCCGGGGAGCCCTTGGCTTAGGGAGCTCCTGCCCCAGTGAGCCCTAGGCTTAGTGAGCCCAGCCCCTAGGAGCCCTAGGCTTAGAGAGCCCCAGCCCTGGGGAGCCCTAGGCTTAGGGAGCCCTATCCCTGGGTAACCCTAGGCTCATGGATCCCCAGCCTCGGGTAGCCCTAGGCTAAGGAAGCCCCAGCCCCGGGGAGCCCTAGGCTTCGGGAGCCCATCCCCGGGGAGCCCTAGGCTTAGGGAGCCTCAGCCCTGGGCAGACCTAACTTAGGGAGCCCACGGGAGGGGAGCCCTAGTCTTAGGGAGCCCCAGCCCCGGGGAGCCCTAGGCTTAGGGAGCGCCAGCCCCGGCGAGCCCCAAGCTTAGGGAGCCCCAGTCCCGGGGAGCCCAAGGTTTAGGGAGCCCCAGTCCCAGGGAGCCCTAGGCTTAGGGAGGCCCAGCCCCGGGGAGCCCTAGGCTTAGGGAGCCCCAATCCGGGTAGCCCTGGGCTTAGGGAGCCCCAGCCCCGGGGAGCCCTAGGCTTAGGGAGCCCCAGCCCCGGGGAGCTGTAGGCTTTGGGAGCCCCAGCCCCGGGCATCCCTAGGCTTAGGGAGCCCCAGCCCCAGGGAGCCCTAGGCTTAGGGAGCCCCAGGTCCGGGGAGCCCTAGGCTTAGGGAGCCCCAGCCCCAGGTAGCCCTAGGCTTAGGGAGCCTGGGGAGCCCTAGGCTTAGCGAGCCCCAGCCCCGGCCATCACAAGGCTTAGGGAGCCCCAGCCCCGGGAAGCCCCAGGCTTAGGGAGCCCCAGACCAGGGGAGCCTTACGCTTAGGGATCCCCGGCCCCGGGGAGCCCTAGTCGTAGGGAGCCTCAGCCCTGGGGAGCCCTAGGCATAGGTAGTCCCTGCCCCGGTGAGCCCTAGGAGTAGGGAGCCCTAGCCCCGGGGAGGCATAGGCTTAGGGAGCCCCAACCCCGGGGGCCCTAGGGTAGGGGGCACAATCCCCGCGCAGCCCTAGCCTTAGGGAGTCCCAGCCCGAGGGAGCCCTAGGAATAGGGACCCCAGCTCGGGGGAGACTTAGGCTTAGGGAGCCCCAACCCCAGGGAGCCCCAGACCCTGGGAGCCCTAGGCGTAGGGAGCCCGAGCCCCGGGCAGCCTTTGGCTTAGGGAGCCCCAACCCCGGGAAACCCTAGATTAGGGAGCCTCAGCCCCGGGGAGCCCTAGGCTTAGAGAGCCCCAGACACGGGGAACCCTAGGCTTAGGGAGCCCCAACCCCAGGGTGCCCCAGACCCGGGGTCCCTATGCTTAGGGAGCCCCAGCGCCGGGGAGCCCTAGGCTTAGGGAGCCCCGTGAAGCCCTAAGCTTAGGGAGCCCCAGCCCCGGGGAGACCTAGGCATAGTGAGCCCCAGACCCGGGGAGCACTAGGCTTAGGGAACCCCAGACTCGGGGAGCCATAGGCTTAGGGAGCCCCGTGGAGCCCTAAGCTTAGGGAGCCCCAGCCCCGGAGAGGCCTAGGCTTAGGGAGCCCCAGCCCCGGGAAGCCCTAGGCTTAGGGAACCCCAGCCCCGGGGAGCCCTAGGCTTAGAGAGCCTCAGCACCAGGGAGCTCTAGGCTTAGGGAGCCCCAGACCCGGGGAGCCCTAGGCTTAGGGAGCCCCAGACCCGGGAAGAACTAGGCTTAGGGAGCCCCAGACCCGGGGAGCCCTAGGCTTAGAGAGCCCCAGCCCTGTGGAACCCTAGGCTTAGGGTGCCCCAGCCCCGGGGAACCCTAGGCTTATGGATCCCCAGCCCCGGGGAGCCCTAGACTTAGGGAGCCCCAGCACCGGGGAGCCCTAGGCTTAGGGAGCCCCAGACCCGGGGATCCCTTAGCTTAGGGAGCCCCAGCCCCGGGAAACCTTAGATTAGGGAGCCTCAGCCCTTAGAAGCCCTAGGCTTAGGGATCCCCCGACCCGGGGAGCCCTAGGCTTAGGGAGCCCTAGCCCTGGGGAGACCTAGGCTTAGGGATCCCCCGACCCGGGGAGCCCTAGGCTTAGGGAGCCCCAGCCCCGGGGAGCCCTAGGCTTAGGGAGCCCCAGACCCGGGGAGCCCTAGGCTTAGGGAGCCCTAGCCCTGGGGAGCGCTAAGCTTAGGGAGCCCTAGCCCTGGGCAGCCCTAGTCTTAGGGAGCCACAGTCCCGGGGAGACCTAGGCTTAGAGAGCCCCAGACCCGTGGAACGCAAGGCTTAGGGAGCCCCAACCCCACGGATCCCCAGCCCCAAGGAGCCCTGAGCTTAGGGATTCCCAGCCCCGTGGAGCCCTAGGCTTAGGAAGCCCCAGCCCCGGGGAGCCCGAAGCTATTGGAGCCCCAGACCCATTGAGACCTAGATTTTGGGAGCCCCAGCCCAGGGGAGCCCAAGGCTTAGGGAGCCACAGCCCCGGGGAGCCCTAGCCTTAAGAAGCCCCAGGCCCAGGGAGCTCTTGGCTTAGGTAGCCCCTGCCCCAGTGAGCCATAGGCTTAGGGAGCCCCAGCACCTGGGAGCCCTAGGATTAGAGAGCACCAGCCCTGGGGAGCCCTAGGCTTAGGGAGACCCAGCCCCGGGGAACCCTAGGCTTATGCATGCCCAGCTCCGGGGAGCCCTACACGTCGGGAGCCCCAGCCCCGGGGAGCCCTATGCTTAGGGAGCCCCACACCCGGGGAGCCCCTTGCTTAGGAAGCCCCAGCCCCGGGAGCTCTAGACTTAGGGAGCCCCAGCACCGGGGAGCCGTAGGATTAGGGAGCCCCAGCCCCGGGCAGCCCTTGGATTAGGGAGCCCCAACCCCGGGAAACCCTAGATTAGGGAGCCCCAGCCCCGGGGAGCCCTGGGCTTAGGAAGCCCCAACCCCAGGGAGCCCCAGACCCGGGGAGACCTATGCTTAGGGAGCCCCAGCCCCGGGGAGCCCTAGGCTATTGGAGCCCCAGACCCGTTGTGACCTAGGTTTTGGGAGCCCCAGCCCAGGGGAGCCAAAAGCTTAGGGATCACCAGCCCCGGGGAGCCCTAGGCTTAGGGATAACTAGCCCTGGGGAGCCCTAGTCTTAGGGAGCCCCAGCCCTGGGGAGCCCTAGCCTTAAGGAGCCCCAGGCCCGGGGAGCCCTTGGCTTAGGGAGCTCCTGCCCCAGTGAGCCCTAGGTTTAGTGAGCCCCAGCCTCTGGGAGCCCTAGGCTTAGAGAGCCCCAGCCCTGGGGAGCCCTAGGCTTAGGGAGCCCTAGCCCCGGGTAACCCTAGGCTCATGGATCCCCAGCCTCGGGGAGCCCTAGGCTTAGGAAGCCCCAGCCCCGGGGAGCCCTAGGCTTAGGGAGCCCCAGACCCGGGGAGCCCTATGCTTAGGGAGCCACAGCCCCGCGAGCCCTAGACTTAGGGAGCCCCAGCACCGGGGAGCCGTATGCTTAGGGATCCCCAGCACCGGGCAGCCCTTGATTTAGGGAGCCACAACCCCGGGAAACCCTAGATTAGGAAGCCCCAGCCGCGGGGAGCCCTAGGCTTAGAGAGCCCCAGACCCGGGGAACCCTAGGCTTAGGGATCCCCAACCCCAGGGAGGCCCAGCCCAGAGGAGCCCTAAGCTTAGGGATTCCCAGCCCCGAGGAGCCTAGGCTTAGGAAGCCCCAACCCCGGGGAGCCCTAGGCGTAGGGAGCCCTAGCCCCTGGGAGCCCCAGGCTTAGGGAGTCCCAGCCCCGGGGAGCCCTAGGCTTAGGGAGCACCAGCGCCGGGGTGACCTTGGCTTAGGGTGTCCCAGCCCCGGGGAGCCCTAGGCTTAGGGAGCCCGAGCTGCGAGGAGCCCTAGGCTTCGGGAGCCCCTGCTCTGGGAGCCATAGGTTTAGGGAGCCCCAGCCCCGGGTTGCCCTATGCTTAGGGAGCCCCAGCCCCGGGGATTGCTGAGCTTAGGGATTCCCAGCCCCGAGGAGCCCTAGGCTTAGGAAGCCCCGGCCCCGGGGAGCCCTAGGCTATTGGAGCCCCAGACCCATTGAGACCTAGGTTCTGGGAGCCCCAGCCCAGGGGAGCCCTAGGTTTAGGTATCCCCAGCCACGGGAGCCCTAGGCTTAGGGATCCCCAGCCCTGGGGAGCCCTAGTCTTAGGGAGCCCCAGCGCCGGGGAGCCCTAGCCATAAGGAACCCCAGTCCCGGGGAGCCCTTGGCTTGGGGAGCCCCTGCCCCAGTGAGCCCTAGGCTTAGAGAGCCCCAGCCCTGGGGAGCCCTAGACTTAGGGAGCCCCAGCCCCGGGGAACCCTGGGCTCATGGATCCCCAGCCTCGGGGAGCCCTAGACTTAGGGAGCCCCAGGCCCCGGGAGCCCTTGGCTTAGGGAGCCCCAGACCCGAGGAGCCCTATGCTTAGGGAGCCCCATCCCCGGGAGCCCTAGACTTAGGGAGCCCCAGCACCGGGGAGCCGTAGCCTTAGTGAGCCCCAGACCCGGGGAGCCCTAGGCTTAGGGATCCCCAGATGCGGGCAGACCTAGGCTTTGGGAGCCCCAGCCCCGGGAGCCCTAGACATAGGGAGCCCCAACACCGGGGAGCCGTACGCTTAGGGAGCCCCAGCCCCGGGCAACCCTTGGCTTAGAAGCCCCAACCCCGGCAAACCCTAGATTAGAGGCCACCGCCCCGGGGAGCCATAGGCTTAGAGAGCCCCAGACCCGGGGAACCCTAGGCTTAGGGAGCCCGAACCACAGGGAGGCACAGACCCGGAGAGCCCTATGCTTAGGGAGCTCCTGCCCCAGTGAGCCCTAAGCTTAGTGAGCCCCAGCCTCTGGGAGCCCTAGGCTTAGAGAGCCCCAGCCCTGGGGAGCCCTAGGCTTAGGGAGCCCTAGCCCCGGGTAACCCTAGGCTCATGGATCCCCAGCCTCGGAAAGCCCTAGGCTTTGTAAGCCCCAGCCCTGGGGAGCCCTAGGCTTAGGGAGCCCCAGACCCGGGGAGCCCTATGCTTAGGGAGCTCCAGCCCCGGGAGCCCTAGACTTAGGGAGCCCCAGCACCGGGGAGCCGTAGGCTTAGGGATCCCCAGCCCCGGGCAGCTCTTGATTTAGGGAGCCACAACCCCGGGAGACCCTAGATTAGGAAACCCCAGCCGCGGGGAGCCCTAGGCTTAGAGAGCCCCAGACCCGGGGAACCCTAGGCTTAGGGATCCCCAACCCCAGGGAGGCCCAGCCCAGAGGAGCCCTAAGCTTAGGGATTCCCAGCCTCGAGGAGCCTAGGCTTAGGAAGCCCCAACCACGGGGAGCCCTAGGCTTAGGGAGCCCTAGCCCCTGGGAGCCCCAGGCTTAGGGAGTCCCAGCCCCGGGGAGCCCTAGGCTTAGGGAGCACCAGCGCCGGGGTGACCTTGGCTTAGGGTGTCCCAGCCCCGGGGAGCCCTAGGCTTAGGGAGCCCCAGCTACGAGGGGCCCTAGGTTTCGGGAGCCCCTGCTCTGGGAGCCCTAGGTTTAGGGAGCCCCCGCCCCGGGGAGCCCTATGCTTAGGGAGCCCCAGCCCCGGGGATTCCTGAGCTTAGGGATTCCCAGCCCCGTAGAGCCCTAGGCTATTGGAGCCACAGACCCATTGAGACCTAGGTTTTGGGAGCCCCAGCCCAGGGGAGCCCTAGGCTTAGGTATCCCCAGCCACGGGAGCCCTAGGCTTAGGGATCCCCAGCCCTGGGGAGCCCTAGTCTTAGGGAGTCCCAGCGCCGGGGAGCCCTAGCCATAAAGAACCCCAGTCCCGGGGAGCCCTTGGCTTGGGGAGCCCCTGCCCCAGTGAGCCCTAGGCTTAGGGAGACCCAGGCCATGGGAGCCCTAGGCATAGAGAGCCCCAGCCCTGGGGAGCCCTAGAATTAGGGAGCCCCAGCCCCGGGGAACCCTGGGCTCATGGATCCCCAGCCTCGGGGAGCCCTACGCTTAGGGAGCCCCAGGCCCCGGGAGCCCTTGGCTTAGGGAGCCCAGACCCGAGGAGCCCTATGCTTAGGGAGCCCCAGCCCCGGGAGCCCTAGACTTAGGGAGCCCCAGCACCGGGGAGCCGTAGCCTTAGTGAGACCCAGACCCGGGGAGCCCTAGGCTTAGGGATCCCCAGACGCGGGGAGACCTAGTCTTTGGGAGCCCCAGCCCCGGGAGCCCTAGACATAGGGAGCCCCAACACCGGGGAGCCGTAGGCTTAGGGAGCCCCAGCCCCGGGCAGCCCTTGGCTTAGAAGCCCCAACCCCGGCAAACCCTAGATTAGAGGCCACCGCCCCGGGGAGCCATAGGCTTAGAGAGCCCCAGACCCGGGGAACCCTAGGCTTAGGGAGCCCCAACCCCAGGGAGCCACCGCCCCGGGGAGCCCTAGGCTTAGAGAGCCCCAGCCCTGGGGAGCCCTAGGCTTAGGGAGCCCTAGCCCCGGGTAACCCTAGGCTCATGGATCTCCAGCCTCGGGGAGCCCTAGGCTTAGGAAGCCCCAGCCCCGGGGAGCCCTAGGTTAGGGAGCCCCAGACCCGGGGAGCCCTATGCTTAGGGAGCCCCAGCCCCGCGAGCCCTAGACTTAGGGAGCCCCAGCACCGGGGAGCCGTAGGCTTAGGGATCCCCTGCCCCGGGCAGCCCTTGATATAGGGAGCCACAACCACGGGAAACCCTAGATTAGGAAGCCCCAGCCGCGGGGAGCCCTAGGCTTAGAGAGCCCCCGACCCGGGGAACCCTAGGCTTAGGGATCCCCAACCCCAGGGAGGCCCAGCCCAGAGGAGCCCTAAGCTTAGGGATTCCCAGCCCCGAGGAGCCTAGGCTTAGGAAGCCCCAACCCCGGGGAGCCCTAGGCTTAGGGAGCACTAGCCCCTGGGAGCCCCAGGCTTAGGGGGTCCCAGCCCCGGGGAGCCCTAGGCTTAGGGAGCACCAGCGCCAGGGTGACCTTGGCTTAGGGTGTCCCAGACCCGGGGAGCCCTAGGCTTAGGGAGCCCCAGCTGCGAGGAGCCCTAGGCTTCGGGAGCCCCTGCTCTGGGAGCCCTAGGTTTAGGGAGCCCCAGCCCCGGGGTGCCCTATGCTTAGGGAGCCCCAGCCCCGGGGATTCCTGAGCTTAGGGATACCCAGCCCCGAGGAGCCATAGGCTTAGGAAGCCCCGGCCCCGGGGAGCCCTAGGCTATTGGAGCCCCAGACCCATTGAGACCTAGGTTTTGGGAGCCCCAGCCCAGGGGAGCCCTAGGCTTAGGTATCCCCAGCCACGGGAGCCCTAGGCTTAGGGATCCCCAGCCCTGGGGAGCCCTAGTCTTAGGGAGCCCCAGCGCCGGGGAGCCCTAGCCATAAGGAACCCCAGTCCCGGGGAGCCCTTGGCTTGGGGAGCAGCTGCCCCAGTGAGCCCTAGGCTTAGGGAGCCCCAGCCCATGGGAGCCCTAGGCTTAGAGAGCCCCAGCCCTGGGGAGCCCTAGACCTGGGGAGCCCCAGCCCGGGGGAACCCTGGGCTCATGGATCCCTAGCCTTGGGGAACACTAGGCTTAGGGAGCCCCAGGCCCCGGGAGCCCTTGGCTTAGGGAGCCCCAGACCCGAGGAGCTCTATGCTTAGGGAGTCCCAGCCCCGGGAGCCCTAGACTTAGGGAGCCCCAGCACCGGGGAGCCGTAGCCTTAGTGAGCCCCTGCCACGGGCAGCCCTTGATTTAGGGAGCCACAACCCCGGGAAACCCTAGATTAGGAAGCCCCAGCCGCGGGGAGCACTAGCCTTAGAGAGCCCCAGACCCGGGGAACCCTAGGCTTAGGGATCCCCAACCCCAGGGAGGCCCAGCCCAGAGGAGCCCTAAGCTTAGGGATTCCCAGCCCCGAGGAGCCTAGGCTTAGGAAGCCCCAACCCCGGGGAGCCCTAGGCTTAGGGAGCACCAGCGCCGGGGTGACATTGGCTTAGGGTGTACCAGCCCTGGGGAGCCCTAGGCTTAGGGAGCCCCAGCTGCGAGGAGCCCTAGGCTTCGGGAGCCCCTGCTCTGGGAGCCCTAGGTTTAGTGAGCCCCAGCCCCGGGGTGCCCTATGCTTAGGGAGCCCCAGCCCCGGGGATTCCTGAGCTTAGGGATTACCAGCCCCGAGGAGCCCTAGGCTTAGGAAGCCCCGGCCCCGAGGAGCCCTAGGCTATTGGAGCCCCAGACCCATTGAGACCTAGGTTTTGGGAGACCCAGCCCAGGGGAGCCCTAGGCTTAGGTATCCCCAGCCACGGGAGCCCTAGGCTTAGGGATCCCAAGCCCTGGGGAGCCCTAGTCTTAGGGAGCCCCAGCGCCGGGGAGCCCTAGCTATAAGGAACCCCAGTCCTGGGGAGCCCTTGGCTTGGGGAGTCCCAGCCCCAGTGAGCCCTAGGCTTAGGGAGCCCCAGCCCATGGGAGCCCTAGGCTTAGGGAGCCCCAGCCCTGGGGAGCCCTAGACTTAGGGAGCCCCAGCCCCGGGGAACCCTGGGCTCATGGATCCCCAGCCTCGGGGAACCCTAGGCTTAGGGAGCCCCAGGCCCCGGGAGCCCTTGGCTTAGGGAGCCCCAGACCCGAGGAGCTCTATGCTTAGGGAGCCCCAGCCCCAGGAGCCCTAGACTTAGGGAGCCCCAGCACCGGGGAGCCGTAGCCTTAGCGAGCCCCAGACCCGGGGAGCCCTAGGCTTAGGGATCCCCAGACGCGGGGAGACCTAGGCTTTGGGAGCCCCAGCCCCGGGAGCCCTAGACATAGGGAGCCCCAACACCGGGGAGCCGTAAGCTTAGGGAGCCCCAGCCCCGGGCAGCCCTTGGCTTAGAAGCCCCAACCCCGGCAAACCCTAGATTAGAGGCCACCGCCCCAGGGAGCCATAGTCTTAGAGAGCCCCAGACACGGGGAACCCTAGGCTTAGGGAGCCCCAACCCCAGGGAGCCACAGACCCGGGGAGCCCTATGCTTAGGGAGCCCCAGCCCCGAGGAACCCTGAGCTTAGGGATTCCCAGCCCCGAGGAGCCCTAGGCTTAGGAAGCCCCAGCCCCGGGGAGCCCTAGGCTATTGGAGCCGCAGAGCCATTGAGACCTAGGTTTTGGGATCCCCAGCCCAGGGGAGCCCTAGGCTTAGGGATCCCCAGCCACGGGGTTCCCTAGGCTAAGGGATCCCCAGACCTGGGGAGCCCTAGACTTAGGGAGCCCCAGGCCCGGGGAGCCCGAGCCGTAAGGAGCCCCAGGCCTGGGGAGCCCTTGGCTTAGGAAGCCCCATCCCCAAGGAGCCCTAGGCTTAGAGAGCCCCAGCTTCGGGAGCCCTAGGCTTAGGGAGTCCTAGCCCCGGGGAACCCTAGGTTTAGGGATCCCCAGAACCGGGGAGCCGTAGGTTTATGGAGCCCTAGACCCGGGGAAACCTAGGCTTAGGTAGCCCCAACCTCAGGAAGCCCCAGACCCGGGGAGCCCTATGCTTAGGGAGCCCCAGCCCCGGGAAGCCCTAAGCTTAGGGATTCCCAGCCCCGAGGGGCCCCAGGCTTAGGAAGCCCCAGCACCGGGGAGCCGTAGGCTTAGGGAGCCCCAGCCCCGGGCAGCCCTTGGATTAGGAAGCCCCAACCCCGGGAAACCCTAGATTAGGGAGCCCCAGCGCCGGGGAGCCCTAGGCTATTGGAGCCTCAGACCCGTTGAGACCTAGGTTTTGGGAGCCCCAGCCCAGGGGAGCCCTAGGCTTAGGGATCACCAGCCCCGGGGAGCCCTAGGCTTAGGGATAACTAGCCCTGGGGAGCCCTAGACTTAGGGAGCCCCAGCCCTGGGGAGCACTAGCGTTAAGGAGCCCCAGGCCCGGGGAGCCCTTGGCTTAGGGAGCTCCTGCCCCAGTGAGCCCTAGGCTTAGTGAGCCCCAGCCTCTGGGAGCCCTAGGCTTAGAGAGCCCCAGCCCTGGGGAGCCCTAGGCTTAGGGAGCCCTAGCCCCGGGTAACCCTAGGCTCATGGATCCCCAGCCTCGGGGAGCCCTAGGCTTAGGAAGCCCCAGCCCCGGGGAGCCCTAGGCTTAGGGAGCCCCAGCCCCGGGCAGCCCTTGATTTAGGGAGCCACAACCCCGGGAAACCCTAGATTAGGAAGCCCCACCCCCGGGGAACCCTAGGCTTAGGGATCCCCAACCCCAGGGAGGCCCAGCCCAGAGGAGCCCTAAGCTTAGGGATTCCCAGCCCCGAGGAGCCTAGGCTTACGAAGCCCCAACCCCGGGGAGCCCTAGGCTTAGGGAGCCCTAGCCCCTGGGAGCCCCAGGCTTAGGGAGTCCCAGCCCCTGGGAGCCCTAGGCTTAGGGAGCACCAGCGCCGGGGTGACCTTGGCTTAGGGTGGCCCATCCCGGGGGAGCCCTAGGCTTAGGGAGCCCCAGCTGCGGGGAGCCCTAGGCTTCGGGAGCCCCTGCTCTGGGAGCCCTAGGTTTAGGGAGCCCCAGCCCCGGGGTCCCCTATGCTTAGGGAGCCCCAGCCCCGGGGATTCCTGAGCTTAGGGATTCCCAGCCCCGAGGAGCCCTAGGCTTAGGAAGCCCCGCCCCCGGGGAGCCCTAGGCTATTGGAGCCCCAGGCCCATTGAGACCTAGGTTTTGGGAGCCCCAGCCCAGGGGAGCCCTAGGCTTAGGTATCCCCAGCCACGAGGAGCCCTAGGCGTAGGGATCCCCAGCCCTGGGGAGCCCTAGTCTTAGGGAGCCCCAGCGTCGGGGAGCCCTAGCCATATGGATCCCCAGTCCCGGGGAGCCCTTGGCTTGGGGAGCCCCTATCCCAGTGAGCCCTAGGCTTAGGGAGCCCCAGCCCATGGGAGCCCTAGGCTTAGAGAGCCCCAGCCCTGGGGAGCCCTAGACTTAGGGAGCCCCAGGCCCGGGGAACCCTGGGCTCATGGAACACCAGCCTCGGGGTGCTCTAGGCTTAGGGAGCCCCAGGCCCCGGGAGCCCTAGCCTTAGGGATCCCCAGACGCGGGGAGACCTAGTCTTTGGGAGCCCCAGCCCGGGAGCCCTAGACATAGGGAGCCCCAACACCGGGGAGCCGTAGGCTTAGGGAGCCCCAGCCCCGGGCAGCCCTTGGCTTAGAAGCCCCAACCCCGGCAAACCCTAGATTAGGGGCCACCGCACCGGGGCGGCAAAGGCTTAGAGAGGCCCAGACCCGGGGAACCCTAGGCTTAGGGAGCCCCAACCCCAGGGAGCCCCAGACTCGGGGATCCCTATGCTTAGGGAGCCCCAGCCCCGGGGAGCCCTGAGCTTAGGGATTCCCAGCCCCGAGGAGCCCTAAGTTTAGGAAGCCCCAGCCCCGGGGAGCCCTAGGCTATTGGAGCCCCAGACCCGTTGAGACCTAGATTTTGGGAGCCCCATCTCCGGGGTGCCCTAGCCTTAAGGAGCCCCAGGCCCGGGGAGCCCTTGGCTTAGGGAGCCCAAGCCCCAAGGAGCCCTAGGCTTAGAGAACCCCAGCCTTGAGGAGCCCTAGGATTAGGGAGACCCAGCCCCGGGGAACCCTAGGCTTAGGGAGCCCCAGACCCGGGGAGCCGTAGGCTTAGGGAGCCACAGCCCCGGGCAGCCCTTGGCTTAGGGAGGCCAAACCCCGGGAAACCCTAGATTAGGGAGCCCTAGCACCAGGGAGCCCTAGGCTTAGTTAGCCCCAGACCCGGGGAACACTAGGCTTAGGGAGCCCCAACCTCAGGAAGTCCCAGATCCGGGGAGCCCTATGCTTATGGAGCCCCAGCCCCGGGGAGCCCTAAGCTTAGGGATTCCCAGCCCCGAGGGCCCCTAGGCTTAGGAAGCCCCAGCCCCGGGGAGCCCTAGGCTTAGGGAGCCCTAGCCCCGGGGAGCCCTAGGCTTAGGGAGCCCCAGCCCCGGGGAGCCCTAGGCTTAGGGAGCCCCAGCCCTGGGGAGCCCTAGGCTTAGGGAGCCCCAGCCCCGGGGTAACCTAGGCTTAGGGAGGCCCTGCCCCGGGGAGCCCTAGGCTTAGGGAACCCCTGCCCTGTGGAACCCTAGGCTTAGGGTACCCCAGCCCTGGGGAACACTAGGCTTATGGATCCCCAGCCAAGGGGAGCCCTAGACTTAGGGAGCCCCAGCCCCGGGGAGCCCTAGGCTTAGGATGCCCCAGACCCGGGGAGCCCTAGGCTTAGGGAGCCTAGCCCTGGGGAGCCCTAGTCTTAGGGAGCCCCAGTACCGGGGAGACCTAGGCTTAGAGAGCCCCAGACCCGTGGAACCCAAGGCTTAGGTAGCCCCAACCCCAGGGATCCCCAGCCCCAAGGAGCCCTGAGCTTAGGGATTCCCAGCCCCGGGGAGCCCTAGGCTTTGGAAGCCCCAGCCCCGGGGAGCCCTAGGCTATTGGATCCCCAGACCCGTTGAGACCTAGATTTTGGGAGCCCCAGCCCAGGGGAGCCCAAGCCTTAGGGAGCCCCAGCCACGGGGAGCCCTAGCCTTAAGAAGCCCCAGGCCCAGGGAGCTCTTGGCTTAGGGAGCCCCTGCCCCAGTGAGCCCTAGGCTTAGGGAGCCCAGCCCCTGGGAGCCCTAGGATTAGAGAGCACCAGCCCTGGGGAGCCCTAGGCTTAGGGAGTCCCAGCCCCGGGGAACCCTAGGCTTATGCATGCCCAACCCCGGGGAGCCCTACACTTAGGGAGCCCCAGCCCCAGGGAGCCCTAGGCAGGGAGCCCCAGCACCGGGGAGCCGTAGGCTTAGGGATCCCCAGCCCCGGGCAGCCCTTGACTTAGGGAGCCACAACCCCGGGAAACCCTAGATTAGGAAGCCCCAGCCCCGGGGAGCCCTAGGCTTAGAGAGCCCCGGTCCCGGAGATCCCTAGGCTTAGGGATCCCCAACCCCAGGGAGGCACAGCCCAGAGGAGCCCTAAGCTTAGGGATTCCCAGCCCCGAGGAGCCTAGGCTTACGAAGCCCCAACCCCGGGGAGCCCTAGGCTTAGGGAGCCCTAGCCCCTGGGAGCCCTATGCTTAGGGAGTCCCAGCCCCGGGGAGCCCTAGGCTTAGGGAGCACCAGCGCCGGGGTGACCTTGGCTTAGGGTGTCCTAGCCCCGGGGAGCCCTAGGCTTAGGGAGCCCCAGCTGCGGGGAGACCTAAGCTTCGGGAGCCCCAGCTCTGGGAGTCCTAGGTTTAGGGAGCCCCAGCCCCGGGGAGCCCTATGCTTAGGGAGCCCCAACCCCGGGGATTCCTGAGCTTAGGGATTCCCAGGCCCGAGGAGCCCTAGGCTTAGGAAGCCCCGGCCCCGGAGAGCCCTAGGCTATTGGAGCCACAGACCCATTGAGACCTAGGTTTTGGGAGCCCCAGCCCAGGGGAACCCTAGGCTTAGGGATCCCCAGCTACGGGGAGCCATAGGCTTAGGGAGCCCCAACCCCAGGGAGCCCCAGTCCCGGGGCCCCTATGCTTAGGGAGTCCCAGACCCGGGGAGCCCTAAGCTTAGGGATTCCCAGCCCCGAGGGGCCCTAGGCTTAGGAAGCCCCAGCACCGGGGAGCCGTAGGCTTAGGGAGCCCCAGCCCCGGGCAGCCCTTGGATTAGGGAGCCCCAACCCCGGGAAACCCTAGGTTAGGGAGCCCCAGCCCCGGGGAGCCCTAGGCTTAGGAAGCCCCAACCCCAGGGAGCCCCTGACCCGGGGAGCCCTATGCTTAGGGAGCCCCAGCCCCGCGGAGCCCTAGGCTATTGGAGCCCCAGACCCGTTGAGACCTAAGTTTTGGGAGCCCCAGCCCAGGGGAGCCCTAGGCTTAGGGATCACCAGCCCCGGGGAGCCCTAGGCTTAGGGATAACTAGCCCTGGGGAGCCCTAGTCTTAGGGAGCCCTAGCCCTGGGGAGCCCCAGCGTTAAGGAGCCCCAGACCCGGGGAGCCCTTGGCTTAGGGAGCTCCTGCCCCAGTGAGCCCTAGGCTTAGTGAGCCCCAGCCTCTGGGAGCCCTAGGCTTAGAGAGCCCCAGCCCTGGGGAGCCCTAGGCTTAGGGAGCCCTACCCGCGGGTAACCCTAGGCTCATGGATCCCCAGCCTCGGGGAGCCCTAGGCTTAGGAAGCCCCAGCCCCGGGGAGCCCTATGCTTAGGGAGCCCCAGCCCCGGGAGCCCTAGACTTAGGGAGCCCCAGCCCCGGGCAGCCCTTGATTTAGGGAGCCACAACCCCGGGAAACCCTAGATTAGGAAGCCCCAGCCTCGGGGAGCCCTAGGCTTAGAGAGCCCCAGACCCGGGGAACCCTAGGCTTAGGGATCCCCAACCCCAGGGAGGCCCAGCCCAGAGGAGCCCTAAGCTTAGGGATTCCCAGCCCCGAGGAGCCTAGGCTTACGAAGCCCCAACCCCGGGGAGCCCTAGGCGTAGGGAGCCCTAGCACCTGGGAGCCCCAGGCTTAGGGAGTCCCAGCCCCGGGGAGCCCTAGGCTTAGGGAGCACCAGCGCCGGGGTGACCTTGGCTTAGGGTGGCCCATCCCGGGGGAGCCCTAGGCTTAGGGAGCCCCAGCTGCGGGGAGCCCTAGGCTTCGGGAGCCCCTGCTCTGGGAGCCCTAAGTTTAGGGAGCCCCAGCCCCGGGGTGCCCTATGCTTAGGGAGCCCCAGCCCCGGGGATTCCTGAGCTTAGGGATTCCCAGCCCCGAGGAGCCCTAGGCTTAGGAAGCCCCGCCCCCGGGGAGCCCTAGGCTATTGGAGCCCCAGACCCATTGAGACCTAGGTTTTGGGAGCCCCAGCCCAGGGGAGCCCTAGGCTTAGGTATCCCCAGCCACGGGGAGCCCTAGGCTTAGGGATCCCCAGCCCTGGGGAGCCCTAGTCTTAGGGAGCCCCAGCGTCGGGGAGCCCTAGCCATAAGGATCCCCAGTCCAGAGGAGCCCTTCGCTTGGGGAGCCCCTGCCCCAGTGAGCCCGAGGCTGAGGGAGCCCCAGCCCATGGGAGCCCTAGGCTTAGAGAGCCCCAGCCCTGGGGAGCCCTAGACTTAGGGAGCCCCAGCCCCGGGGAACCCTGGGCTCATGGAACCCCAGCCTCGGGGAGCCCTAGGCTTAGGGAGCCCCAGGCCCCGGGAGCCCTAGGCTTAGGGATCCCCAGACGCGGGGAGACCTAGTCTTTGGGAGCCCCAGCCCCGGGAGCCCTAGACATAGGGAGCCCCAACACCGGGGAGCCGTAGGCTTTGGGAGCCCCAGTCCCGGGCAGCCCTTGGCTTAGAAGCCCCAACCCCGGCAAACCCTAGATTAGGGGCCACCGCCCCGGGGAGCCATAGGCTTAGAGAGGCCCAGACCCGGGGAACCCTAGGCTTAGGGAGCCCCAACCCCAGGGAGCCCCAGACCCGGGGAGCCCTATGCTTAGGGAGCCCCAGCCCCAGGGAGCCCTGAGCTTAGGGATTCCCAGCCCCGAGGAGCCCTAAGCTTAGGAAGCCCCAGCCCCGGGGAGCCCTAGGCTATTGGAGCCCCAGACCCGTTGAGACCTAGATTTTGGGAGCCCCATCCCCGGGGAGCCCTAGCCTTAAGGAGCCCCAGGCCCGGGGAGCCCTTGGCTTAGGGAGCCCCAGCCCCAAGGAGCCCTAGGCTTAGAGAGCCCCAGCCTTGGGGAGCCCTAGGCTTAGGGAGACCCAGTCCCGGGGAACCCTAGGCTTAGGGAGCCCCAGACCCGGGGAGCCTTAGGCTTAGGGAGCCACAGCCCCGGGCAGCCCTTGGCTTAGGGAGGCCCAACCCCGGGAAACCCTAGATTAGGGAGCCCCAGCCCCAGGGAGCCCTAGGCTTAGTTAGCCCCAGACCCGGGGAAACCTAGGCTTAGGGAGCCCCAACCTCAGGAAGCCCCACACCCGGGGAGCCCTATGCTTAGGGAGCCCCAGCCCCGGGGAGCCCTAAGTTAGGGATTCCCAGCCCCGAGGGGCCCTAGGCTTAGGATGCCCCAGCCCCGGGGAGCCCTAGGCTTAGGGAGCCCTAGCCCCGGGGAGCCCTAGGCTTAGGGAGCCCCAGCCCCGGGGAGCCCTAGGCTTAGGGAGCCCCAGCCCCGGGGTGACCTAGGCTTAGGGAGGCCCTGCCCCGGGGAGCCCTAGGCTTAGGGAACCCCCGCCCTGTGGAACCCTAGGCTTAGGGTGCCCCAGCCCCGGGGAACCCTAGGCTTATGGATCCCCAGCCAAGGGGAGCCCTAGACTTAGGGAACCCAGCCCCGGGGAACCCTAGGCTTAGGGAGCTCCAGACCCGGGGAGCCCTAGGCTTAGGGAGCCCTAGCCCTGGGGAGCCCTAGTCTTAGGGAGCCCCTGTCCCGGGGAGACCTAGGATTAGAGAGCCCCAGACCCGTGGAACCCAAGGCTTAGGTAGCCCCAACCCCAGGGATCCCCAGCCCCAAGGAGCCCTGAACTTAGGGATTCCCAGCCCCGGGGAGCCCTAGGCTTTGGAAGCCCCAGCCCCGGGGAGCCCTAGGCTATTGGAGCCCCAGACCCGTTGAGACCTAGATTTTGGGAGCCCCAGCCCAGGGGAGCCCAAGCCTTAGGGAGCCCCAGCCCCGGGGAGCCCTAGCCTTAAGAAGCCCCAGGCCCAGGGAGCTCTCGGCTTAGGGAGCCCCTGCCCCAGTGAGCCCTAGGCTTAGGGAGCCCCAGCCCCTGGGAGCCCTAGGATTAGAGAGCACCAGCCCTGGGGAGCCCTAGGCTTAGGGAGTCCCAGCCCCGGGGAACCCTAGGCTTATGCATGCCCAACACCGGGGAGCCCTACACTTAGGGAGCTCCAGCCCCGGGGAGCCCTAGGCTTAGGGAGCCCCAGCACCGGGGAGCCGTCGGCTTAGGGAGCCCCAGCCCCCGGGCAGCCCTTGAATTAGGGAGCCCCAACCCCGGGAAACCCTAGATTAGGGAGCCCCAGACCCGGGGAGCCCTAGGCTTAGGAAGCCCCAACCCCAGGGAGCCCCAGACACGGGGAGCCCTATGCTTAGGGAGCCCCAGCCTCGGGGAGCCCTAGGCTATTGTAGCCCCAGACACGGTGAGACCTAGGTTTTGGGAGACCCAACCCAGTGGAGCCCTAGGCTTAGGGATCCCCAGCCCCGGGGAGCCCTGGGCTTAGGGATCACTAGCCCTGGGGAGCCCTAGTCTTAGGGAGCCCCTGCCCTGGGGAGCCCTAGCCTTAAGGAGCCCCAGGCCCGGGGAGCCCTTGGCTTAGGGAGCTCCTGCCCCAGTGAGCACTAGGCTTAGTGAGGCCCAGCCCCTGGGAGCCCTAGGCTTAGAGAGCCCCAGCCCTGGGGAGCCCTAGGCTTAGGGAGCCCTAGCCCCGGGTAACCCTAGGCTCATGGATCCCCAGCCTCGGGGAGCCCTAGGCTTAGGAAGCCCCAGCCCCGGGGAGCCCTAGGCTTAGGGAGCCCCAGACCCGGGGAGCCCTATGCTTAGGGAGCCCCAGCCCCGCGAGCCCTAGACTTAGGGAGCCCCAGCACCGGGGAGCCGTAGGCTTAGGGATTCCCAGCCCCGGGCAGCCCTTGACTTAGGGAGCCACAACCCCGGGAAACCCTAGATTAGGAAGCCCCAGCCCCGGGGAGCCCTAGGCTTAGAGAGCCCCGGTCCCGGAGAACCCTAGGCTTAGGGATCCCCAACCCCAGGGAGGCACAGCCCAGAGGAGCCCTAAGCTTAGGGATTCCCAGCCCCGAGGAGCCTAGGCTTAGGAAGCCCCAACCCCGGGGAGCCCTAGGCTTAGGGAGCCCTAGCCCCTGGGAGCCCTATGCTTAGGGAGTCCCAGCTGCGGGGAGACCTCAGCTTCGGGAGCCCCAGCTCTGGGAGCCCTAGGTTTAGGGAGCCCCAGCCCCGGGGAGCCCTATGCTTAGGGAGCCCCAGCCCCAGGGATTCCTGAGCTTAGGGATCCCCAGCCACGGGGAGCCATAGGCTTAGGGAGCCCCAACCCCAGGGAGCCCCAGTCCCGGAGCCACTATGCTTAGGGAGCCCCAGCGCCGGGGAGCCCTAGGCTTAGGGAGCCTCGTGGAGCCCTAAGCTTAGGGAGCCCCAGCCCCGGGGAGACCTAGGCATAGTGAGCCCCAGACCCGGGGAGCCCTAGGCTTAGGGAACCCCAGACTCGGGGAGCCATAGGCTTAGGGAGCCCCGTGGAGCCCTAAGCTTAGGGAGCCCCAGCCCCGGGGAGCCCTAGGCTTAGGGAGCCCCAGCCCCGGGAAGCCCTAAGCTTAGGGAGCCCCAGACCCGGGGATCCCTATGCTTAGGGAGCCCCAGCCCCGTGGAGCCCTAGGCTTAGGGAGCCCCAGACCCGGGGATCCCTATGCTTACGGAGCCCCAGCCCCGGGGAGCCCTAGACTTAGGGAGCCCCAGCGCCAGGGAGCCCTTGGCTTAGGGAGCCCCAACCCCGGGAAAACCTAGATTAGGGAACCTCAGCCCTGAGAAGACCTAGGCTTAGGGATCCCCAGACCCGGGGAGCCCTATGCTTAGGGAGCCCCAGCCCCGGGGAGCCCTAGGCTTAGGTATCCCCAGACCGGAGGAGCCCTAGGCTTAGGGAGCCCTAGCCCTGGGGAGCCCTAGTCTTAGGGAGCCCCAGTCCCGGGGAGACCTAGGCTTAGAGAGCCCCAGACCCGTGGAACCCAAGGCTTAGGGAGCCCCAACCCCAGGGATCCCCAGCCCCAAGGAGCCCTGAGCTTAGGGATTCCCAGCCCCCGGGAGCCCTAGGCTTTGGAAGCCCCAGCCCCGCGGAGCCCTAGGTTATTGCAGCCCCAGACCCGTTGAGACCTAGATTTTCGGAGCCCCAGCCCAGGGTAGCCCAAGGCTTAGGGAGCCCCAGCCCCGGGGAGCCCTAGCCTTAAGAAGCCCCAGGCCCAGGGAGCTCATGGCTTAGGGAGCCCCTGCCCCAGTGAGCCCTAGGCTTAGGGAGCCCCAGCCCCTGGGAGCCCTAGGATTAGAATGCACCAGCCCTGGGGAGCCCTAGGCTTAGGGAGCCCCAGCCCCGGGGAACCCTAGGTTTATGCATGCCCAGCCCCGGGGAGCCCTACACATCAGGAGCCCTAGCCCAGGGGAGCCCTATGCTTAGGGAGCGCCACACCTGGGGAGCCCTATGCTTAGGGAGCCCCAGCCCCGGGAGCTCTAGACTTAGGGAGCCCCAGCCAAGGGGAGCCGTAGGCTTAGGGATCACCAGCCCCAGGGAGCCTTAGGCTTAGGGATCACTAGCCCTGGGGAGCCCTACCCTTAAGGAGCCCCAGGCCCGGGGAGCCCTTGGCTTAGGGAGCTCCTGCCCCAGTGAGCCCTAGGCTTAGTGAGCCCAGCCCCTGGGAGCCCTAGGCTTAGAGAGCCCCAGCCCTGGGGAGCCCTAGGCTTAGGGAGCCCTATCCCCGGGTAACCCTAGGCTCATGGATCCCCAGCCTCGGGTAGCCCTAGGATTAGGAAGCCCCAGCCCCGGGGAGCCCTAGGCTTCGGGAGCCCATCCCCGGGGAGCCCTAGGCTTAGGGAGCCTCAGCCCTGGGCAGCCCTAACTTAGGGAGCCCACGGGAGGGGAGCCCTAGTCTTAGGGAGCCCCAGCCCCGGGGAGCCCTAGGCTTAGGGAGCGCCAGCCCCGGCGAGCCCCAAGCTTAGGGAGCCCCAGTCCCGGGGAGCCCAAGGTTTAGGGAGCCCCAGTCCCAGGGAGCCCTAGGCTTAGGGAGGCCCAGGCCCGGGGATCCCTAGGCTTAGGGAGCCCCAACCCGGGTAGCCCTGGGCTTAGGGAGCCCCAGCCCCGGGGAGCCCTAGGCTTAGGGAGCCCCAGCCCCGGGGAGCTGTAGGCTTTGGGAGCCCCAGCCCCGGGCATCCCTAGGCTTAGGGAGCCCCAGCCCCAGGGAGCCCTAGGCTTAGGGATCCCCAGGTCCGGGGAGCCCTAGGCTTAGGGAGCCCCAGCCCCCGGGAGCCCTAGGCTTAGGGAGCTTGGGGATCCCTAGGCTTAGCGAGCCCCAGCCCCGGGCATCACAAGGCTTAGGGAGCCCCAGCCCCGGGAAGCCCCAGGCTTAGGGAGCCCCAGACTAGGAGAGCCTTACGCTTAGGGATCCCCGGCCCCGGGGAGCCCTAGTCGTAGGGAGCCTCAGCCCTGGGGAGCCCTAGGCATAGATAGTCCCTGCCCCGGGGAGCCCTAGGAGTAGGGAGCCCTAGCCCAGGGGAGGCATAGGCTTAGGGAGCCCCAACCCCGGGGGCCCTAGGGTAGGGGGCACAATCCCCGCGCAGCCCTAGCCTTAGGGAGTCCCAGCCCGAGGGAGCCCTAGGAATAGGGACCCCAGCCCGGGGGAGACTTAGGCTTAGGGAGCCCCAACCCCAGGGAGCCCCAGACCCGGGGAGCCCTAGGCGTAGGGAGCCCGAGCACCGGGCAGCCTTTGGCTAGGGAGCCCCAACCCCGGGAAACCCTAGATTAGGGAGCCTCAGCCCCGGGGAGCCCTAGGCTTAGAGAGCCCCAGACCTGGGGAACCCTAAGCATAGGGAGCCCCAACCCCAGGGAGCCCCAGACCCGGGGCCCCTATGCTTAGGGAGCCCCAGCGCCGGGGAGCCCTAGGCTTAGGGAGCCCCGTGAAGCCCTAAGCTTAGATAGCCCCAGCCCCGGGGAGACCTAGGCATAGTGAGCCCCAGACCCGGGGAGCCCTAGGCTTAGGGAACCCCAGACTCGGGGAGCCATAGGCTTAGGGAGCCCCGTGGAGCCCTAAGCTTAGGGAGCCCCAGCCCCGGGGAGGCCTAGGCTTAGGGAGCCCCAGCCCCGGGAAGCCCTAGGCTTAGGGAGCCCCAGCCCCGGGGAGCCCTAGGCTTAGAGAGCCTCAGCACCGGGGAGCTCTAGGCTTAGGGAGCCCCAGACCCGGGGAGCCCTAGGCTTAGGGAGCCCCAGACCCGGGAAGAACTAGGCTTAGGGAGCCCCAGACCCGGGGAGCCCTAGGCTTAGAGAGCCCCAGCCCTGTGGAACCCTAGGCTTAGGGTGCCCCAGCCCCGGGGAACCCTAGGCTTATGGATCCCCAGCCCCGGGGATCCCTAGATTAGGGAGCCCCAGCCCCGGGGAGCCTAAGCTTAGGGAACCCCAGACCCGGGGATCCCTTAGCTTAGGGAGCCCCAGCCCCGGGAAACCTTAGATTAGGGAGCCTCAGCCCCTAGAAGCCCTAAGCTTAGGGATCCCCAGACCCGGGGAGCCCTAGGCTTAGGGAGCCCTAGCCCTGGGGAAACCTAGGCTTAGGGATCCCCCGACCCGGGGAGCCCTAGGCTTAGGGAGCCCCAGCCCCGGGGAGCCCTAGGCTTAGGTATCCCCAGACCCGGGGAGCCCTAGGCTTAGGGAGCCCCAGCCTCAGGGAGCGCTAAGCTTAGGGATCCCCAGACCCGGGGAGCCCTAGGCTTAGGGAGCCCTAGCCCTGGGCAGCCCTAGTCTTAGGGAGCCCCAGTCCCGGGGAGACCTAGGCTTAGAGAGCCCCAGACCCGTGGAACCCAAGGCTTAGGGAGTCCCAACCCCAGGGATCCCCAGCCCCAAGGAGCCCTGAGCGTAGGGATTCCCAGCCCCGGGGATCCCTAGGCTTAGGAAGCCCCAGCCCCGGGGAGCCCGAGGCTATTGGAGCCCCAGACCCATTGAGACCTAGATTTTGGGAGCCCCAGCCCAGGGGAGCCCAAGGCTTAGGGAGCCACAGCCCCGGGGAGCCCTAGCCTTAAGAAGCCCCAGGCCCAGGGAGCTCTTGGCTTAGGTAGCCCCTGCCCCAGTGAGCCATAGGCTTAGGGAGCCCCAGCACCTGGGAGCCCTAGGATTAGAGAGCACCAGCCCTGGGGAGCCCTAGGCTTAGGGAGCCCCAGCCCCGGGGAACCCTAGGCTTATACATGCCCAGCTCCGGGGAGCCCTACACGTCGGGAGCCCCAGCCCCGGGGAGCCCTATGCTTAGGGAGCCCCACACCTGGGGAGGCCTTTGCTTAGGAAGCCCCAGCCCCGGGAGCTCTAGACTTAGGGAGCCCCAGCACGGGGGGGGGGGACGTAGGATTAGGGAGCCCCAGCCCCGGGCAGCCCTTGGATTAGGGAGCCCCAACCCCGGGAAACCCTAGATTAGGGAGCCCCAGCCCCGGGGAGCCCTGGGCTTAGGAAGCCCCAACCCCAGGGAGCCCCAGACCCGGGGAGACCTATGCTTAGGGAGCCCCAGCCCCGGGGAGCCCTAGGCTATTGGAGCCCCAGACCCGTTGTGACCTAGGTTTTGGGAGCCCCAGCCCAGGGGAGCCCTAGGCTTAGGGATCACCAGCCCCGGGGAGCCCTAGGCTTAGGGATAACTAGCCCTGGGGAGCCCTAGTCTTAGGGAGCCCCAGCCCTGGGGAGCCCTAGCCTTAAGGAGCCCCAGGCCCGGGGAGCCCTTGGCTTAGGGAGCTCCTGCCCCAGTGAGCCCTAGGCTTAGTGAGCCCCAGCCTCTGGGAGCCCTAGGCTTAGTGAGCCCCAGCCTCTGGGAGCCCTAGGCTTAGAGAGCCTCAGCCCTGGGGAGCCCTAGGCTTAGGGAGCCCTAGCCCCGGGTAACACTAGGCTCATGGATCCCCAGCCTCGGGGAGCCCTAGGCTTAGGAAGCCCCAGCCCCAGGGAGCCCTAGGCTTCGGGAGCCCCAGACCCGGGTAGCCCTATGCTTAGGGAGCCCCAGCCCCGGGAGCCCTAGACTTAGGGAGCCCCAGCACGGGGGAGCCGTAGGCTTAGGGATCCCCAGCCCCGGGCAGCCCTTGATTTAGGGAGCCACAACCCCGGGAAACCCTAGATTAGGAAGCCCCAGCCTCCGGGAGCCCTAGGCTTAGAGAGCCCCAGACCCGGGGAACCCTAGGCTTAGGGATCCCCAACCCCAGGGAGGCCCAGCCCAGAGGAGCCCTAAGCTTAGGGATTCCCAGCCCCGAGGAGCCTAGGCTTAGGAAGCCCCAACCCCGGGGAGCCCTAGGCGTAGGGAGCCCTAGCCCCTGGGAGCCCCAGGCTTAGGGAGTCCCAGCCCCGGGGAGCCCTAGGCTTAGGGAGCACCAGCGCCGGGGTGACCTTGGCTTAGGGTGTCCCAGCCCCGTGGAGCCCTAGGCTTAGGGAGCCCCAGCTGCGAGGAGCCCTAGGCTTCGGGAGCCCCTGCTCTGGGAGCCCTAGGTTTAGGGAGACCCAGCCCCGGGGTGCCCTATGCTTAGGGCGCCCCAGCCCCGGGGATTCCTGAGCTTAGGGATTCCCAGCCCCGAGGAGCCCTAGGCTTAGGAAGCCCCGGCCCCGGGGAGCCCTAGGCTATTGGAGCCCCAGACCCATTGAGACCTAGGTTTTGGGAGCCCCAGCCCAGGGGAGCCCTAGGTTTAGGTATCCCCAGCCACGGGAGCCCTAGGCTTAGGGATCCCCTGACCTGGGGAGCCCTAGTCTTAGGGAGCCCCAGCGCCGGGGAGCCCTAGCCATAAGGAACCCCAGTCCCGGGGAGCCCTTGGCTTGGGGAGCCCCCGCGCCAGTGAGCCCTAGGCTTAGAGAGCCCCAGCCCTGGGGAGCCCTAGACTTAGGGAGCCCCAGCCCCGGGGAACCCTGGGCTCATGGATCCCCAGCCTCGGGGAGCCCTACGCTTAAGGAGCCCCAGGCCCCGGGAGCCCTTGGCTTAGGGAGCCCCAGACCCGAGGAGCCCTATGCTTAGGGATCCCCAGCCCCGGGAGCCCTAGACTTAGGGAGCCCCAGCACCGGGGAGCCGTAGCCTTAGTGAGCCCCAGACCCGGGGAGCCCTAGGCTTAGGTATCCCCAGACGCGGGGAGACCTAGGCTTTGGGAGCCCCAGCCCCGGGAGCCCTAGACATAGGGAGCCCCAACACCGGGGAGCCGTAGGCTTAGGGAGGCCCAGCCCCGGGCAGCCCTTGGCTTAGAAGTCCCAACCCCGGCAAACGCTAGATTAGAGGCCACCGCCCCGGGGAGCCATAGGCTTAGAGAGCCCCAGACCCGGGGAACCCTAGGCTTAGGGAGCCCGAACCACAGGGAGGCACAGACCCCGGGAGCCCTATGCTTAGGGAGCTCCTGCCCCAGTGAGCCCTAGGCTTAGTGAGCCCCAGCTTCTGGGAGCCCTAGGCTTAGAGAGCCCCAGCCCTGGGGAACCCTAGGCTTAGGGAGCCCTAGCCCCGGGTAACCCTAGGCTCATGGATCCCCAGCCTCGGAAAGCCCTAGGCTTTGGAAGCCCCAGCCCCGGGGAGCCCTATGCTTAGGGAGCCCCAGCCCCGGGCAGCCCTTGATTTAGGGAGCCACAACCCCGGGAAACCCTAGATTAGGAAGCCCCAGCCGCGGGGAGCCCTAGGCTTAGAGAGCCCCAGACCTGTGGAACCCTAGGCTTAGGGATCCCCAACCCCAGGGAGGCCCAGCCCAGAGGAGCCCTAAGCTTAGGGATTCCCAGCCTCGAGGAGCCTAGGCTTAGGAAGCCCCAACCCCGGGGAGCCCTAGGCTTAGGGAGCCCTAGCCCCTGGGAGCCCCAGGCTTAGGGAGTCCCAGCCCCGGGGAGCCCTAGGCTTAGGGAGCACCAGCGCCGGGGTGACCTTGGCTTAGGGTGTCCCAGCCCCGGGGAGCCCTAGGCTTAGGGAGCCCCAGCTACGAGGAGCCCTAGGCTTCGGGAGCCCCTGCTCTGGGAGCCCTAGGTTTAGGGAGCCCCTGCCCCGGGGTGCCCTATGCTTTAGGAGCCCCAGCCCCGGGGATTCCTGAGCTTAGGGATTCCCAGCCCCGAGGAGCCCTAGGCGTAGGAAGCCCCTGCCCCGGGGAGCCCTAGGCTATTGGAGCCCCAGACCCATTGAGACCTAGGTTTTGGGAGCCCCAGCCCAGGGGAGCCCTAGGCTTAGGGATCCCCAGCCACGGGAGCCCTAGGCTTAGGGATCCCCAGCCCTGGGGAGCCCTAGTCTTAGGGAGCCCCAGCCCTGGGGAGCCCTAGGCTTAGAGAGCCCCAGCCCTGGGGAGCCCTAGACTTAGGGAGCCCCAGCCCCGGGGAACCCTGGGCTCATGGATCCCCAGCCTCGAGGGGCCCTACGCTTAGGGAGCCCCAGGCCCCGGGAGCCCTTGGCTTAGGGAGCCCAGACCCGAGAAGCCCTATGCTTAGGGAGCCCCAGCCCCGGGAGCGCTAGACTTAGGGAGCCCCAGCACCGGGGAGCCGTAGCCTTAGTGAGCCCCAGACCTGGGGAGCCCTAGACATAGGGAGCCCCAACACCGGGGAGCCGTAGGCTTAGGGAGCCCCAGCCCCAGGCAGCCCTTGGCTAGAAGCCCCAACCCCGGCAAACCCTAGATTAGAGGCCACCGCCCCGGGGAGCCATAGGCTTAGAGAGCCCCAGACCCGGGGAACCCTAGGCTTAGGGAGCCCCAACCCCAGGGAGCCACCGCCCCGGGGAGCCCTAGGCTTAGAGAGCCCCAGCCCTGGGGAGCCCTAGGCTTAGGGAGCCCTAGCCCCGGGTAACCCTAGGCTCATGGATCTCCAGCCTCGGGGAGCCCTAGGCTTAGGAAGCCCCAGCCCCGGGGAGCCCTAGGCTTATGGAGCCCCAGACCCGGGGAGCCCTATGCTTAGGGAGCCCCAGCCCCGCGAGCCCTAGACTTAGGGAGCCCCAGCACCGGGGAGCCGTAGGCTTAGGGATCCCCTGTCCCGGGCAGCCCTTGATATAAGGAGCCACAACCACGGGAAACCCTAGTTTAGGAAGCCCCAGCCGCGGGGAGCCCTAGGCTTAGAGAGCCCCAGACCCGGGGAACCCTAGTCTTAGGGATCCCCAACCCCAGGGAGGCCCAGCCCAGAGGAGCCCTAAGCTTAGGGATTCCCAGCCCCGAGGAGCCTAGGCTTAGGAAGCCCCAACCCCGGGGAGCCCTAGACTTAGGGAGCACCCGGAAGGTGAGCCCTAGGCTTAGGGAGCCTCAGCCCTGGGCAGCCCTAAATTAGGGAGCCCACGGAAGGGGAGCCCTAGGCTTAGAGAGCCCCACAACTGGGAAGCCCTAGGGTTAGGGAGCCCCCGGGAGGGGAGCATTTGGCTTAGGGAGCCTCAGCCCCCGGGAGCCCTAGGCTTAGGGAGTCCCAGCCCCGTGGAGCCCTAGGCTTTTTGCGCCACAGCCCCGGGGAACCCTAGGCATAGGGAGCCCCAGCCCCGTGGAGCCCTAGTTTTAGGGAGCCCCAGGCCCGGGGAGCCCTAGGCTTAGGGAGCCCCTTTCCCGGGGAGCTGTAGGCTTTGGGAGCCCCAGCCCCGCGGAGCCCTAGGCTTATGGAGCCACAGCCCTGGGGAAACCTAGGCTCAGGGAGCCCCAGCCCAAGGGAGCCCTAGTCTTAGGGAGCCCCAGACATGGGGAGCCCTAGTCTTAGGGAGTTCCAGCCCCGGGGAGCCCTAGGCTTAGGGAGCCCCAGCCCTGGAGAGCCCTAGGTTTTGGGAACTCAAGCCCCGGGGAGCCCTAGGCTTAGGGAGCCCCAGACCCGGGGAGCCCTAGCCTTAGGGAGCCACAGCCCCGGAGAGCCCTAGGCTTAGGGAGCCCCGGGGAGCCCTAGGCTTAGGGAGCCCCTGGGAGCCCTAGGCTTAGGGAGCCCCGGGGAGCCCTAGGCTTAGGGAGCCCCAGCCTCGGGGAGCCCTAGTCTTAGGGAGCCCCAGCCCCGGGGAGCCGAAAGCTTTGAGAGCCTCAGCCCCGGTGAGCCCTATGCTTAGGGAGCCTATCCCAGGGGAGCATTAGGCTTAGGGAGCCCCAGCCCCTGGGAGCCGTAGGCTTTGGGAGCCCCAGCCCCGGGGAGCACTAGGCTTAGGGAGACCCCCAGGGGAGCATTAGGCTTAGGGATCCCCAGCCCCGGGGAGCCGTAGGCTTAGGGAGGCGCAGACCCGGAAAGCTCTAGCCTTAGGTAGCCCCAGCCTCGGGGAGCACTAGTCTTAGGGAACCCCAGCCCCGGGGAGCACTAGACTTAGGGAGCCCCAGCCCAGGGGAGCCGTAGGCTTTGAGAGCCTCAGCCCCGGGGAGCCCTAGGCTTAGGGAGCCCATCCCAGGGGAGCATTAGGCTGAGGGAGCCCCAGCCCCTGGGAGCCGTAGGCTTTGGGGGCCCCAGCCCCGGGGAGCCCTAGGCTTAGGGAGCCCACCCCAGGGGAGCTTTAGGGTTTGGGGGACCCAGCCCCAGGGAGCTCTAGGCTTAGGGGACCCCAGCCCCTGGGAGCCCTAGGTTTAGGGAGCCACAGCCTCGGGGAGACAGGCTTAGGGAGCCCCAGACCCGGGGAGCACTAGGCTTAGAGAGCCACAGACCCGGGGAGCCCTAGGCTTAGGGGGCCACAGCCCCGGGGAGCCCTAGGCTTAGGGAGCCCCCGGGAGGGGAGCCCCAGGCTTAGGGAGCCCCAGCCTGTGGACCCCTAGGCTTAGGGAGCCACCGGGAAGGTAGCCCTAGGCTTAGGGAGCCCTCGCCCTGGGGAGCACTAGGCTTAGGGAACCCCCGGGACGTTAGCCCTAGGCTTAGGGATCACCAGCCCGGGGAGCCCTAGGCTTGGGGAGCCCCAGACCCGGGGAGCCCTAGGCTTAGGGAGCCACAGCCCTGGGGAGCCCTAGGCTTAGGGCCCCCAGACCCGGGGAGCCCTAGGCTTAGGGAGCCACAGCCCCGGGGAGCCCTAGGCTTAGGGAGCCCCAGCGCCGAGGAGCCCTAGGCTTAGGGATCCCCAGCCCCGTGGAGCCCTAGGCTTAGGGAGCCCCAGACCCGGGGAGCCCTAGGCTTAGGGAGCCCCAGACCCTGGGAGCCCTAGGCTTAATGCGCCACATCCCCGGGGAGTCCTACGCTTAGGGAGCCGCAGAACCGGTAAGCTCTAGGCTTGGGGAGCCCCAGCCTCGGGGAACCCTAGTCTTAGGGAGCCCCAGCCCCGGGGAGCCCTAGGCTTAGGGAGCCCCAGCCCCAGGGAGCCGTAGGCTTTGAGAGCCTCAGCCCCGGGGAGCCCTAGGCTTAGGGAGCCCATCCCAGGGGAGCATTAGGCTTAGGGAGCCCCAACCCTGGGAGCCGTAGGCTTTGGGAGCCCCAGCTTGGGGAGCCCTAGGCTTAGGGAGCCCCACCAGGGGAGCATTAGGCTTAGGGAGCCCCAGCCCCGGGGAGCCGTAGGCTTTGGGAGCCCCAGCCCCGGGGAGCCCTAGGCTTAGGGAGCCCCGCCAGGGTAGCATTAGGCTTTGGGAGCCCCAGCCCCAGGGAGCCCTAGGCTTAGGGGACCCCAGCCCCGGGGAGCCCTAGGTTTAGGGAGCCACAGCCTCGGGGAGCCAGGCTTAGGGGGCCCCAGCCCCGGGGAGCACTAGGCTTAGGGAGCCACAGACCCGGGGAGCCCTAGGCTTACGGGGCCACAGCCCCGGGGAGCCCTAGGCTTAGGGAGCCCCGGGGAGGGGAGCCCTAGGCTTAGGGAGCCCCAGCCCTGTGGACCCCTAGGCTTATGGAGCCCCCGGGAAGGTAGCCCTAGGTTTAGGGAGCCCTCGCCCTGGGCAACCCTAACTTGGGGAGCCCACGGAAGGGGAGCCTTAGGCTTAGGAAGCACAGCCCGGGGAGCCCTAGGCTTAGGGAGCCCCACACCCGGGGATCCCTAGGCTTAGTGCGCCACAGCCCCGGGGAGTCCTACGCTTAGGGAGCCGCAGACCCGGGGAGCTCTAGGCTTAGGGAGCCCATCCCAAGGGAGCATTAGGCTTAGGGAGCCCCAGCCCCAGGGAGCCCTAGGCTTATGGGAACCCAGCCTCAGGGAGCCCTAGTCTTAGGGAGACCTATCCCCGGGTAGTCCTACGCTTAGGGAGGAGCAGACCCGGGGTGCCCTAGGCTTAGGGAGCCACAGCCTCGGGGAGCCTGACTTAGGGAGCCCCAGCCCCGGGGAGCCCTAGGCTTAGGGAGCCCCGGGGAGCCCTAGGCTTATGGAGCCCCAGCCTCGGGGAGCCCTAGGCTTAGGGAGCCCCAGCCCCGGAGAGACCTATGTTTAGGGAGCCCCAGACCTGGGGAGCCCTAGGCTTAGGGAGCCCCAGCCCCGGGGAGCCCTAGGCTTAGGGAGCCCCAGCCCAGGGGAGCCCATGGTTTAGGGAGCCCATCCCAGGGGAGCATTAGGCTTAGGGAGTCCCAGCCCCAGGGAGCCCTAGGCTTAGGGGACCCCATCCCTAGGGAGCCCCAGGTTTAGGGAGCCCCCGGGAACGTAGCCCTAGACTCAGTGAGCCCTCGCCCTGGGGAGCCCTAGGCTTAGGGAGCCCACAGGAGGGGAGCCCTAGGCTTAGCGAGCCCCAGTCCTGGGGAGCCCTAGAATTTTGGAGCCCCCGGAAAGTGAGCCTTACGCTTAGGGAACCCCAGCCCTGGGCAGCCCTAACTTAGGGAGCCCTCGGAAGGGGAGCCCTAGGCTTAGGGAGCCCCACCCCTGGCGAGCCCTAGGGTTAGGGAGCCCCCGGGAAAGGAGCCTTAGGCTTAGGGAGCCCAAGCCCCGGGGAGCCCTAGGCTTAGGGAGTCCCAGCCCCGGGGAGCCCTAGGCTTAGTGCGCCACAGCCCCGGGGAGCCCTAGACTTAGGGAGCCGCAGACCCGGGGAGCCCTAAGCTTAGGGAGCCCCAGCCCCGGGGAGCCGTCGCCTTTGGGAGACCCAGCCCCGGGGAGCCCTAGGCTTAGGGAGCCCCAGATCCGGGGAGCCCTAGGCTTAGGGAACCCCAGCCCCAGGGAGCCCTAGGCTTAGGGAGCTTGGGGAGCTCTATGCTTAGGGAGCCCCAACCCCGGGCATCCCTAGGCTTAGGGAGCCCCAGCCCCGGGAAGCCCTAGGCTTAAGAAGCCCCAGACCCCGGGAGCCCTAGGCTTAGGGATCCCCGACCCCGGGGAGCCCTAGGCATAGGGAGCCTCAGTCCCGGGGAGCCCTAGGCATAGGTAAGCCCAGCCCCGGGCAGCCCTAAGCGTAGGGAGCCCTAGCACCGGGGAGCCCTAGGCTTAGGTAGCTCCAACCCTGGGGGGCCCTAAGGTAGGGGGCACCATCCCCGCGGAGCCCTTGCCTTAGGGAGTCCCAGCCCGAGGGAGCCCTAAGCTTAGGTACCCCAGCCCGGGGGAGACCTAGACTTAGGGAGCCCTCGCCCGGGGGAGCCCTAGTCATAGGGAGCCCCCGGGAGGGGAGCCCAAGGCATAGGGAGCCCCAGCCCTGGGCAGCCCTAACTTAGGGAGCCCACGGGAGGTGAGCCCTAGTCTTAAGGAGCCCCAGCCCCGAGAAGCCCTATGCTTAGGGAGCGCCAGCACGGGGAGCCCTAGTCTTAAGGAGCCCCAGCCCCGAGAAGCCCTAGGCTTAGGGAGCGCCAGCCCCGGGGAGCCCTAAGCTTAGGGAGACCCAACCCGGGGAGCCCTGGGCTTAGGGAGCCCCAGCCCCGGGGTGCCCTAGGCTTAGGGAGCCCCAGCCCCGGGGAGACGTAGGCTTTGGGATCTCCAGCCCCGGGCATCCCTAGGCTTAGGGAGCCCCAGCCCCGGGAAGCCCTAGGCTTAGGAAGCCCCAGCCCCGGGGAGCCCTAGGCTTAAGAAGCCCAGACCAGGGGAGCCCTAGGCTTAGGGATTCCCGGCCCCGGGGAGCCCTAGGCGTAGGGAGCCTCAGCCCCAGGAAGCCCTAGGCATAGGTAATCCCAGCCCCAGGGATCCCTAGGCGTAGGGAGCCCTAGCCCCGGGGAGCCCTAGGCTTAGGGAGCCGCAACCACGGGGGGCCCTAGGGTAGGGGGTACCATCCCCGCGGATCCCTAATCTTAGGGAGCCCCAGCCTCGGGGAGCCCTAGGCTTAGGGATTCCCAGCCCTGGGGAGCCCTAGGTTTAGGGAGCCCCAGCCCCAGGGAGCCCTTGGCTTAAGGAGCCCCAGCCCCGGGGAGCCCTAGGCTTAGGGAGCCACAGTCCCGGGGAGCCCCAGGCTTAGGGGGCCCCAGCCCCGGGGAGCCCTAGGCTTTGGGAGCCCATCCCCGGGGAGCCCTCGGCTTAGGGAGCCCCAGGCCTGGGAAGCCCTAAATTAGGGAGCCCACGGGAGGGGAGCCTTAGGCTTAGGGAGCCCCAGCCCCGGGGAGCTCTAGGCTTAGGGAGCGCCAGCCCCGGCGAGCCCCAAGCTTAGGGAGCCCCAGTCCCGGGGAGCCCAAGGTTTAGGGAGCCCCAGTCCCAGGGAGCCCTAGAATTAGGGAGCTCCAGCCTCGGGGAGCTGTAGGCTTTGGGAGGCCCAGCCCCGGGGATCCCTAGGCTTAGGGAGCCCCAGCCCCAGGGAGCCCTAGGCTTAGGGAGTCCCAGATCCGGGGAGCCCTAGGATTAGGGAGCCCCAGCCCCAGGGAGCCCTAGGCTTAGGGAGCTTGTGGAGCCCTAGGCTTAGCGAGCCCCAGACCCGGGCCTCCCTAGGCTTAGGGAGCCCCAGCCCCGGGAAGCCCTAGGCTTAGGGAGCCCCAGCCCCGGGAAGCCCTAGGCTTAGGGAGCCCCAGCCCGGGGAGCCTGAGGCTTAAGAAGCCCAAGACCAGGGGAGCCCTACGCTTAGGGATCCCCGGCCCCAGGGAGCCATAAGCGTAGGGAGCCTCAGCCCCGAGGAGCCCTAGGCATAGGTAGTTCCTGCTCCGGGGAGCCCTAGGCTTAGGGAGCCCCAGCCCCGGGGAGCCCTAGGCGTAGGGAACCCCAAACCCGGGGAGCACTAGGCTTTGGGAGCCCCAGTCCCGAGGAGACCTAGGCTTAGGGAGCCCCAGCCCTGTGGACCCCTAGGCTTAGGGAGCCCCAGCCCCGTGGAGCCCTAAGCTTTGGGATCCCCAGTCCCGGGGAGACCTAGGCTTAGGGAGCCCCAGCCCTGTGGACCCCTAGGCTTATGTAGCCCCCGGGAAGGTAGCCCTAGGCGTGGGAGCCCTCGCCCTGGGGAGCCCTAGGCTTAGGCAGCCCCCGGGAGAGGAGCCCTAGGCTTAGCGAGCCCCAGCCCTGGGGAGCCCTTGACTTAGGGAGCACCCGGAAGGTGAGCCCTAGGCTTAGGGAGCCTCAGCCCTGGGCAGCCCTAAATTAGGGAGCCCACGGAAGGGGAGCCCTAGGCTTAGGGAGCCCCACACCTGGGGAGCCCTAGGGTTAGGGAGCCCCCGGGAGGGGAGCCTTTGGCTTAGGGAGCCTCAGCCCCGGGGAGCCCTAGGTTTAGGGAGTCCCAGCCCCGTGGAGCCCTAGGCTTTGTGCGCCACAACCCCGGGGAACCCTAGGCATAGGGAGCCCCAGCCCCGTGGAGCCCTAGTTTTAGGGAACCCCAGGCCCGGGGAGCCCTAGGCTTAGGGAGCCCCATTCCCGGGGATCTGTAGGCTTTGGGAGCCCCAGCCCCGGGGAGCCCTAGGCTTATGGAGCCAGAGCCCTGGGGAAACCTAGGCATAGGGAGCCCCAGCCCAAGGGAGCCCTAGTCTTAGGGAGCCCCAGACATGGGGAGCCCTAGTCTTAGGGAGTTCCAGCCCCGGGGAGCCCTAGGCTTAGGGAGCCCCAGCCCTGGAGAGCCCTAGGTTTCGGGAACCCAAGCCCCGGGGAGCCCTAGGCTTAGGGAGCCCCGGACCCGGGGAGCCCTACCCTTAGGGAGCCACAGTCCCGGAGAGCCCTAGGCTTAGGGAGCCCCGGGGAGCCCTAGGCTTAGGGAGCCCCGGGGAGACCTAGGCTTAGGGAGCCCCGGGGAGCCCTAGGCTTAGGGAGCCCCAGCCTCGGGGAGCCCTAGTCTTAGGGAGCCCCAGCTCCGGGGAGCCGAAAGCTTTGAGAGCCTCAGCCCCGGGGAGCCCTAGGCTTAGGGAGCCCATCCCAGGGGAGCATTAGGCTTAGGGAACCCCAGCCCCTGGGAGCCGTAGGCTTTGGGAGCCCCAGCCCCGGGGAGCACTAGGCTTAGGGAGACCCCCAGGGGAGCATTAGGCTTTGGGGGACCCAGCCCCAGGGAGTTCTAGGCTTAGGGGACCCCAGCCCCTGGGAGCCCTAGGTTTAGGGAGCCACAGCCTCGGGGAGACAGGCTTAGGGAGCCCCAGACCCGGGGAGCACGAGGCTTAGGGAGCCACAGACCCGGGGAGCCCTAGGCTTAGGGGGCCACAGCCCCGGGGAGCCCTAGGCTTAGGGAGCCCCCGGGAAGGGAGCCCTAGGCTTAGGGAGCCCCAGCCTGTGGACCCCTAGGCTTATGGAGCCACCGGGAAGGTAGCCCTAGGCTTAGGGAGCCCTTGCCCTGGGGAGCACTAGGCTTAGGGAACCCCCGGGACGTTAGCCCTAGGCTTAGGGATCACTAGCCCGGGGAGCCCTAGGCTTAGGGAGCCACAGCCCCGGGGAGCCCTAGGCTTAGGGCCCCCAGACCCGGGGAGCCCTAGGCTTAGGGAGCCACAGCCCCGGGGAGCCCTAGGCTTAGGGAGCCCCAGCGCCGAGGAGCCCTAGGCTTAGGGATCCCCAGCCCCGGGGAGCCCTAGGCTTAGGGAGCCCCAGACCCGGGGAGCCCTAGGCTTAGGGAGCCCCAGACCCTGGGAGCCCTAGGCTTAATGCGCCACATCCCCGGGGAGTCCTACGCTTAGGGAGCCGCAGAACCGGTAAGCTCTAGGCTTAGGGAGCCCCAGCCTCGGGGAACCCTAGTCTTAGGGAGCCCCAGCCCCGGGGAGCCCTAGGCTTAGGGAGCCCCAGCCCCAGGGAGCCGTAGGCTTTGAGAGCCTCAGCCCCGGGGAGCCCTAGGCTTAGGGAGCCCATCCCAGGGGAGCATTAGGCTTAGGGAGCCCCATCCCTGGGAGCCGTAGGCTTTGGGAGCCCCAGCTTGGGGATCCCTAGGCTTAGGGAGCCCCACCAGGGGAGCATTAGGCTTAGGGAGCCCCAACCCCGAGGAGCCGTAAGCTTTGGGAGCCCCAACCCCGGGGAGCCCTAGGCTTAGGGAGTCCCGCCAGGGTAGCATTAGGCTTTGGGAGTCCCAGCCCCAGGGAGCCCTAGGCTTAGGGGACCCCAGCTCCGGGGAGCCCTAGGTTTAGGGAGCCACAGCCTCGGGGAGCCAGGCTTAGGGGGCCCCAGGCCCGGGGAGCACTAGGCTTAGGGAGCCACAGACCCGGGGAGCCCTAGGCTTACGGGGCCACAGCCCAAGGGAGCCCTAGGCTTAGGGAGCCCCCGGGAGGGGAGCCCTAGGCTTAGGGAGCCCCAGCCTTGTGGACCCCTAGGCTTATGGAGCCCCCGGGAAGGTAGCCCTAGGCTTAGGGAGCCCTCTCCCTGGGCAGGCCTAACATGGTGAGCCCACGGAAGGGGAGCCTTAGGCTTAGGGAGCCCAGCCCGGGGAGCCCTAGGCTTAGGGAGCCCCAGACCCGGGGATCCCTAGGCTTAGTGCGCCACAGCCCCGGGGAGTCCTACGCTTAGGGAGCCGCAGACCCGGGGAGCTCTAGGCTTAGGGAGCCCATCCCAAGGGAGCATTAGGCTTAGGGAGCCCCAGCCCCAGGGAGCCCTAGGCTTATGGGAACCCAGCCTCAGGGAGCCCTAGTCTTAGGGAGCCCTATCCCCGGGGAGTCCTACGCTTAGGGAGCAGCAGACCCGGGGTGCCCTAGGCTTAGGGAGCCACAGCCTCGGGGAGCCTGACTTAGGGAGCCCCTGCCCCGGGGAGCCCTAGGCTTAGGGAGCCACAGCCCCGGGGAGCCCTAGGCTTAGGGAGCACCGGGGAGCCCTAGGCTTATGGAGCCCCAGCCCCGAGGAGCCCTAGGCTTAGGGAGCCCCAGCCCCAGGGAGCCCTAGGCTTAGGGAGCCCCAGCCCAGGGGAGCCCATGGTTTAGGGAGCCCATCCCAGGGGAGCATTAGGCTTAGGGAGCCCCAGCCCCAGGGAGCCCTAGGCTTAGGGGACCCCAGCCCCAGGGAGCCCCAGGTTTAGGAAGCCCCCGGGAACGTAGCCCTAGGCTCAGTGAGCCCTCGCCCTGGGGAGCCCTAGGCTTAGGGAGCCCACAGGAGGGTGCCCTAGGCTTAGCGAGCCCCAGTCCTGGGGAGCCCTAGAATTTTGGAGCCCCCGGAAAGTGAGCCTTAGGCTTAGGGAACCCCAGCCCTGGGCAGCCCTAACTTAGGGAGCCCTCGGAAGGAGAGCCCTAGGCTTAGGGAGCCCCACCCCTGGGGAGCCCTAGGGTTAGGGAGCCCCCGGGAGGGGAGCCTTAGGCTTAGGGAGCCCAAGCCCCGGGGAGCCCTAGGTTTAGGGAGCCCCAGTCCCGGGGAGCCCTAGGCTTAATGCCCCACAGCCCCGGGGAGCCCTAGACTTAGGGAGCCGCAGACCCGGGAAGCCCTAAGCTTATGGAGCCCCAGCCCCAGGGAGCCCTAGGCTTAGGGGACCCCAGCCCCAGGGAGCCCCAGGTTTAGGGAGCCCCCGGGAACGTAGCCCTAGGCTCAGTGAGCCCTCGCCCTGGGGAGCCCTAGGCTTAGGGAGCCCACAGGAGGGGAGCCCTAGGCTTAGCGAGCCCCAGTCCTGGGGAGCCCTAGAATTTTGGTGCCCCCGGAATGTGAGCCTTAGGCTTAGGGAACCCCAGCCCTGGGCAGCCCTAACTTAGGGAGCCCTCGGAAGGGGAGCCCTAGGCTTAGGGAGCCCCACCCCTGTGGAGCCCTAGGGTTAGGGAGCCGCCGGGAGGGGAGCCTTAGGCTTAGGGAGCCCAAGCCCCGGGGAGCCCTAGGCTTAGGGAGCCCCAGCCCCGGGGAGCCCTAGGCTTAGTGCGCCACAGCCCCGGGGAGCCCTAGACTTAGGGAGCCGCAGACCCGGGGAGCCCTAGGCTTATGGAGCCCCAGACCTGGGGATCCCTATGCTTAGGGAGCCCCAGCCCCGGGGAGCCCTCGGCTTAGGGAGCCCCAGCCCAGGGGAGCCCATGGTTTAGGGAGCCCATCCCAGGGGAGCATTAGGCTTAGGGAGCCCCAGCCCCAGGGAGCCCTAGGCTTAGGGGACCCCAGCCCCAGGGAGCCCCAGGTTTAGGGAGCCCCCGGGAACGTAGCCCTAGGCTCAGTGAGCCCTCGCCCTGGGGAGCCCTAGGCTTAGGGAGCCCACAGGAGGGGAGCCCTAGGCTTAGCGAGCCCCAGTCCTGGCGAGCCCTAGAATTTTGGAGCCCCCGGAAAGTGAGCCTTAGGCTTAGGGAACCCCAGCCCTGGGCAGCCCTAACTTAGGGAGCCCTCGGAAGGGGAGCCTTAGGCTTAGGGAGCCCAAGCCCCGGGGAGCCCTAGGCTTAGGGAGCCCCAGCCCCGGGGAGCCCTAGGCTTAGTGCGCCACAGCCCCGGGAGCCCTAGACTTACGGAGCCGCAGACCCGGGGAGCCCTAAGCTTAGGGAGCCCCAGCCCCGGGGAGCCGTCGCCTTTGGGAGCCCCAGCCCCGGGGAGCCCTAGGCTTAGGGAGCCCCAGATCCGGGGAGCCCTAGGCTTAAGGAACCCCAGCCCCGGGGAGCCCTAGGCTTAGGGAGCTTGGGGAGCTCTAGGCTTAGGGAGCCCCAACCCCGGGCATCCCTAGGCTTAGGGAGCCCCAGCCCCGGGAAGCCCTAGGCTTAAGAAGCCCCAGACCCCGGGAGCCCTAGGCTTAGGTATCCCCGGCCCCGGGGAGCCCTAGGCATAGGGAGCCTCAGTCCCGGGGAGTCCTAGGCATAGGTAGGCCCAGCCCCGGGCAGCCCTAGGTGTAGGGAGCCCTAGCACCGGGGAGCCCTAGGCTTAGGTAGCTCCAACCCTGGGGGGCCCTAAGGTAGGGGGCACCATCCCCGCGGAGCCCTTGCCTTAGGGAGTCCCAGCCCGAGGGAGCCCTAAGCTTAGGTACCCCAGCCCGGGGGAGACCTAGACTTAGGGAGCCCTCGCCCGGGGGAGCCCTAGTCATAGGGAGCCCCCGGGAGGGGAGCCCAAGGCATAGGGAGCCCCAGCCCTGGGCAGCCCTAACTTAGGGAGCCCACGGGAGGGGAGCCCTAGTCTTAAGGAGCCCCAGCCCCGAGAAGCCCTATGCTTAGGGAGCGCCAGCACGGGGAGCCCTAGCCTTAAGGAGCCCCAGCCCCGAGAAGCCCTAGGCTTAGGGAGCGCCAGCCCCGGGGAGCCCTAAGCTTAGGGAGACCCAACCCGGGGAGCCCTGGGCTTAGGGAGCCCCAGCCCCGGGGTGCCTTAGGCTTAGGAAGCCCCAGCCCCGGGGAGACGTAGGCTTTGGGATCTCCAGCCCCGGGCATCCCTAGGCTTAGGGAGCCCCAGCCCCGGGAAGCCCTAGGCTTAGGGAGCCCCAGCCCCGGGGAGCCCTAGGCTTAAGAAGCCCAGACCAGGGGAGCCCTAGGCTTAGGGATTCCCGGCCCCGGGGAGCCCTAGGCGTAGGGAGCCTCAGCCCCAGGAAGCCCTAGGCATAGGTAATCCCAGCCCCAGGGATCCCTAGGCGTAGGGAGCCCTAGCCCCGGGGAGCCCTAGGCTTAGGGAGCCGCAACCACGGGGGGCCCTAGGGTAGGGGTTACCATCCCCGCGGATCCCTAATCTTAGGGAGCCCCAGCCTCGGGGAGCACTAGGCTTAGGGATTCCCAGCCCTGGGGAACCCTAGGTTTAGGGAGCCCCAGCCCCAGGGAGCCCTTGGCTTAAGGAGCCCCAGCCCCGGGGAGCCCTAGGCTTAGGGAGCCACAGTCCCGGGGAGCCCCAGGCTGAGGGGGCCCAAGCCCCGGGGAGCCCTAGGCTTCGGGAGCCCATCCCCGGGGAGCCCTCGGCTTAGGGAGCCCCAGTCCTGGGAAGCCCTAACTTAGGGAGCCCCCGGAGGGGAGCCTTAGGCTTAGGGAGCCCAAGCCCCGGGGAGCCCTAGGTTTAGGGAGCCCCAGCTCCGGGGAGCCCTAGGCTTAATGCGCCACAGCCCCGGGGAGCCCTAGACTTAGGGAGCCGCAGACCCGGGGAGCCCTAAGCTTAGGGAGCCCCAGCCCCGGGGAGCCCTATGCTTAGGGAGCCCCAGCCCAGGGGAGCCCATGGTTTAGGGAGCCCATCCCAGGGGAGCATTAGGCTTAGGGAGCCCCAGCCCCAGGGAGCCCTAGGCTTAGGGGACCCCAGCCCCAGGGAGCCCCAGGTTTAGGGAGCCCCCGGGAAGGTAGCCCTAGGCTCAGTGAGCCCTCGCCCTGGGGAGCCCTAGGCTTAGGGAGCCCACAGGAGGGGAGCCCTAGGCTTAGCGAGCCCCAGTCCAGGGGAGCCCTAGGATTTTGGTGCCCCCGGAATGTGAGCCTTAGTCTTAGGGAACCCCAACCCTGGGCAGCCCTAACTTAGGGAGCCCTCGGAAGGGGAGCCCTAGGCTTAGGGAGCCCCACCCCTGTGGAGCCCTAGGGTTAGGGAGCCGCCGGGAGGGGAGCCTTAGGCTTAGGGAGCCCAAGCCCCGGGGAGCCCTAGGCTTAGGGAGCCCCAGCCCCGGGGAGCCCTAGGCTTAGTGCGCCACAGCCCCGGGGAGCCCTAGACTTAGGGAGCCGCAGACCCGGGGAGCCCTAGGCTTATGGAGCCCCAGACCTGGGGATCCCTATGCTTAGGGAGCCCCAGCCCCGGGGAGCCCTCGGCTTAGGGAGCCCCAGCCCAGGGGAGCCCATGGTTTAGGGAGCCCATCCCAGGGGAGCATTAGGCTTAGGGAGCCCCAGCCCCAGGGAGCCCTAGGCTTAGGGGACCCCAGCCCCAGGGAGCCCCAGGTTTAGGGAGCCCCCGGGAACGTAGCCCTAGGCTCAGTGAGCCCTCGCCCTGGGGAGCCCTAGGCTTAGGGAGCCCACAGGAGGGGAGCCCTAGGCTTAGCGAGCCCCAGTCCTGGGGAGCCCTAGAATTTTGGAGCCCCCGGAAAGTGAGCCTTAGGCTTAGGGAACCCCAGCCCTGGGCAGCCCTAACTTAGGGAGCCCTCGGAAGGGGAGCCCTAGGCTTAGGGAGCCCCACCCCTGGCGAGCCCTAGGGTTAGGGAGCCCCCGGGAGGGGAGACTTAGGCTTAGGGAGCCCAAGCCCCGGGGAGCCCTAGGCTTAGGGAGCCCCAGCCCCGGGGAGCCCTAGGCTTAGTGCGCCACAGCCCCGGGAGCCCTAGACTTACGGAGCCGCAGACCCGGGGAGCCCTAAGCTTAGGGAGCCCCAGCCCCGGGGAGCCCTAGGCTTAGGTAGCCCCAGATCCGGGGAGCCCTAGGCTTAGGGAGCCCCAGCCCCGGGGAGCCCTAGGCTTAGGGAGCTTGGGGAGCTCTAGGCTTAGGGAGCCCCAACCCCGGGCATCCCTAGGCTTAGGGAGCCCCAGCCCCGGGAAGCCCTAGGCTTAAGAAGCCCCAGACCCCGGGAGCCCTAGGCTTAGGGATCCCCGGCCCCTGGGAGCCCTAGGCATAGGGAGCCTCAGTCCCGGGGAGTCCTAGGCATAGGTAGGCCCAGCCCCGGGCAGCCCTAGGTGTAGGGAGCCCTAGCACCGGGGAGCCCTAGGCTTAGGTAGCTCCAACCCTGGGGGGCCCTAAGGTAGGGGGCACCATCCCCGCGGAGCCCTTGCATTAGGGAGTCCCAACCCGAGGGAGCCCTAAGCTTAGTTACCCCAGCCCGGGGGAGACCTAGACTTAGGGAGCCCTCGCCCGGGGGAGCCCTAGTCATAGGGAGCCCCCGGGAGGGGAGCCCAAGGCATAGGGAGCCCCAGCCCTGGGCAGCCCTAACTTAGGGAGCCCACGGGAGGGGAGCCCTAGTCTTATGGAACCCCAGCCCCGAGAAGCCCTATGCTTAGGGAGCGCCAGCACGGGGAGCCCTAGTCTTAAGGAGCCCCAGCCCCGAGAAGCCCTAGGCTTAGGGAGCGCCAGCCCCGGGAAGCCCTAAGCTTAGGGAGACCCAACCCGGGGAGCCCTGGGCTTAGGGAGCCCCAGCCCCGGGGTGCCCTAGGCTTAGGGAGCCCCAGCCCCGGGGAGACGTAGGCTTTGGGATCTCCAGCCCAGGGCATCCCTAGGCTTAGGGAGCCCCAGCCCCGGGAAGCCCTAGGCTTAGGGAGCCCCAGCCCCGGGGAGCCCTAGGCTTAAGAAGCCCAGACCAGGGGAGCCCTAGGCTTAGGGATTCCCGGCCCCGGGGAGCCCTAGGCGTAGGGAGCCTCAGCCCCAGGAAGCCCTAGGCATAGGTAATCCCAGCCCCAGGGATCCCTAGGCGTAGGGAGCCCTAGCCCCGGGGAGCCCTAGGCTTAGGGAGCCGCAACCACGGGGGGCCCTAGGTTAGGGGGTACCATCCCCGCGGATCCCTAATCTTAGGGAGCCCCAGCCTCGGGGAGCCCTAGGCTTAGGGATTCCCAGCCCTGGGGAGCCCTAGGTTTAGGGAGCCCCAGCCCCAGGGAGCCCTTGGCTTAAGGAGCCCCAGCCCCGGGGAGCCCTAGGCTTAGGGAGCCACAGTCCCGGGGAGCCCCAGGCTTAGGGGGCCCCAGCCCCGGGGAGCCCTAGGCTTCGGGAGCCCATCCCCGGGGAGCCCTCGGCTTAGGGAGCCCCAGGCCTGGGAAGCCCTAACTTAGGGAGCCCACGGGAGGGGAGCCTTAGGCTTAGGGAGCCCCAGTCCCGGGGAGCCCAAGGTTTAGGGAGCCCCAGTCCCAGGGAGCCCTAGGATTAGGGAGCTCCAGCCCCGGGGAGCTGTAGGCTTTGGGAGGACCAGCCCCGGGGATCCCTAGGCTTAGGGAGCCCCAGCCCCAGGGAGTCCTAGGCTTAGGGAGTCCCAGATCCGGGGAGCCCTAGGCTTAGGGAGCCCCAGCCCCAGGGAGCCCTAGGCTTAGGGAGCTTGTGGAGCCCTAGGCTTAGCGAGCCCCAGCCCCGGGCATCCCTAGGCTTAGGGAGCCCCAGCCCCGGGAAGCCCTAGGCTTAGGGAGCCCCAGCCCCGGGAAGCCCTAGGCTTAGGGAGTCCCAGATCCGGGGAGCCCTAGGCTTAGGGAGCCCCAGCCCCAGGGAGCCCTAGGCTTAGGGAGATTGTGGAGCCCTAGGCTTAGCGAGCCCCAGCCCCGGGCCTCCCTAGGCTTAGGGAGCCCCAGCCCCGGGAAGCCCTAGGCTTAGGGAGCCCCAGGCCCGGGAAGCCCTAGGCTTAGGGAGCCCCAGCCCGGGGAGCCTGAGGCTTAAGAAGCCCCAGACCAGGGGAGCCCTACGCTTAGGGATCCCCGGCCCCAGGGAGCCGTAAGCGTAGGGAGCCTCAGCCCCGAGGAGCCCTAGGCATAGGTAGTTCCTGCTCCGGGGAGCCCTAGGCGAAGGGAGCCCTAGCCCCGAAGAGCCCTAGGCTTAGGGAGCCCCAACCCCGGGGGGCCCTAGGGTAGGGGGCACCATCCCCGCGCAGCCCTAGCCTTAGGGAGTCCCAGCCCGAGGGAGCCCTAGGAATAGGGACCCCAGCCCGGGGGAGACCTAGGCTTAGGGAGCCCCAACCCCAGGGAGCCCCAGACCCGGGGAGCCCTAGGCATAGGGAGCCCCAGCCCCGGGCAACCATTGGCTTAGGGAGCCCCGACCCCGGGAAACCCTAGATTAGGGAGCCTCAGCCCCGGGGAGCCCTAGGCTTAGAGAACCCCAGATCCGGGGAACCCTAGGCTTAGGGAGCCCCAGCCCTGTGGACCCCTAGGCTTAGGGAGCCCCAGCCCCGTGGAGCCCTAAGCTTTGGGATCCCCAGTCCCAGGGAGACCTAGGCTTAGGGAGCCCCTGGGAGAGGAGCCCTAGGCTTAGGGAGCCCCAGCCCTAGGGAGCCCTAGGCTTTGGGAGCCCCAGTCCCGGGGAGACCTAGGCTTAGGGAGCCCCAGCCCTGTGGACCCCTAGGCTTAGGGAGCCCCAGCCACGTGGAGCCCTAAGCTTTGGGAGCCCCAGTCCCGCGGAGACCTAGGCTTAGGGAGCCCCAGCCCTGTGGACCCCTAGGCTTATGGAGCCCCCGGGAATGTAGCCCTAGGCGTGGGAGCCCTCGCCCTGGGGAGCCCTAGGCTTAGGCAGCCCCCGGGGGAGGAGCCCTAGGCTTAGCGAGCCCCAGCCCTGGGGAGCCCTAGACTTTGGAGCACCCGGAAGGTGAGCCCTAGGCTTAGGGAGCCTCAGCCCTGGGCAGCCTAAATTAGGGAGCCCACGGAAGGGGAGCCCTAGGCTTAGGGAGCCCCACCCCTGGGGAGCCCTAGGATTAGGGAGCCCCCGGGAGGGGAGCCTTTGGCTTAGGGAGCCCCAGCCCCGTGGAGCCCTAGTTTTAGGGAGCCCCAGGCCCAAGGAGCCCTAGGCTTAGGGAGCCCCTGTCCCGGGGAGCAGTAGGATTTGGGAGCCCCAGCCCCGGGGAGCCCTAGGCTTATGGAGCCACTGCCCTGTGGAAACCTAGGCTTAGGGAGCCCCAGCCCCAGGGAGCCCTAGTCTTAGGGAGCCCCAGACCCGGGGAGTCCTAGTCTTAGGGAGCTCCAGCCCCGGGGAGCCCTAGACTTCGGGAGCCCCAGCCCTGGAGAGCCCTAGGTTTCGGGAACCCAAGCCCCGGGGAGCCCTAGGCTTAGGGAGCCCCAGACCCAGTGAGACCTAGCCTTAGGGAGCCACAGCCCCGGAGAGCCCTAGGCTTAGGGAGCCCCGGGGAGCCCTAGGCTTAGGTAGCCCCAGCCCCGGGGAGCCCTAGGCTTACGGAGCCCCGGGGAGCCCTAGGCTTAGGGAGCCCCAGCCCCGGGGAGCCCTAGGCTTAGGGAGCTCCAGACCCGGGGAGCCCTAGGCTTAGGGAGCCACAGACCCGGGGAGCACTAGGCTTAGGGAGCCACAGCCCCGGGAAGCCCTAGGCTTAGGGAGCCCCGCGGAGCCTTAGGCTTAGGGAGCGCCAGCCCCGGGGAGACCTAGGCTTAGGGATCCCCAGACCCACGGAGCCCTAGGCTTAGGGAGCCCCTGGGAGGGGAGCCCTAGGTTTAGGGAGCCCCAGACCCGCGGAGTCCTAGGCTTAGGGAGTCCCTGCCCCAGTGAGCCCTAGGCTTAGTGAGCTCCAGACCCGGGGAGCCCTAGGCTTAGGGAGCCACAGACCCGGGGAGCACTAGGCTTAGGGAGCCCCAGACCCGGGGAGCGCTACGCTTAGTGAGCCCAGTCCCGGGGTGCTCTAGGCTTTGGGAGCCCCAGACCTGGGGAGCCCTAGTCTTAGGGAGCCCTAGCCCTGGGGAGCCATAGGCTTACGGAGTCCCAGCCCCGGGGGGCCCTAGGCTTAGGGAGCTCCAGACCCGGGGAGCCCTAGGCTTAGGCAGCCCCCGGGAGAGGAGCCCTAGGCTTAGCGAGCCCCAGCCCTGGGTAGCCCTAGACTTTGGAGCACCCGGAAGGTGAGCCCTAGGCTTAGGGAGCCCCAGCCCTGGGAAGCCCTAACTTAGGGAGCCCACGGAAGGGCAACCCTAGGCTTAGGGAGCCCTCGCCCTGGGGAGCCCTAGGCTTAGGCAGCCCCCGGGAGAGGAGCCCTAGGCTTAGCGAGCCCCAGCCCTGGGTAGCCCTAGACTTTGGATCACCCGGAAGGTGAGCCCTAGGCTTAGGGAGCCTCAGCCCTGGGCAGCCTAAATTAGGGAGCCCACGGAAGGGGAGCCCTAACTTAGAGAGCCCCACCCCGGGGGAGACCTAGGGTTAGGGAGCCCCCGGGAGGGGAGCCTTTGGCTTAGGGAGCCCCAGCCCCGGGGAGCCCTAGGCTTAGTGCGCCACAGCCCCGGGGAACCCTAGGCATTGGGAGCCCCAGCCCCGTGGAGCCCTAGTTTTAGGGAGCCCCAGGCCCAAGGAGCCCTAGGCTTAGGGAGCCCCTGTCCCGGGGAGCCGTAGGCTTTTGGAGCCCCAGACCCGGGGAGCCCTAGTCTTAGGGAGATCCAGCCCTGGAGAGCCTTAGGTTTCGGGAACCCAAGTCCCGGTGAGCCCTAGGCATAGGGATCCCCAGCCACGGGGAGCCCTAGGCTTAGGGATCCCCAGCCCTGGGGAACCCTAATCTTAGGGAGCCCCAGCGCCGGGGGGACCTAGCCTTAAGGAGCCCCATTCCCGGGGAGCCCTTGGCTTAGGGAGCCCCTGCCCCAGTGAGCCCTAGGCTTAGGGAGCCCCACCCCTTGGGAGACCTAGGGTTAGGGAGAGCCCGGGAGTGGAGCCTTAGGCTTAGGGTGGCCCAGCCCTGTGGAGCCATAGGATTATGGAGCCCCGGGAGGCAAGCCCTAGGCTTAGGGAGCTCCAACACTGGGAAGCCCTAGTCTTAGGGAGCCCCTGCCCTAGGGAGCCCTAGGCTTGAGAGCCCCCGGGAGGGGAGGCCTAGGCTTAGGGAGCCCCAGCACCGGGGAGACCTAGGCTTAGGGAACCCCACCACCGGGGAGCCTTGGGCTTAGTGAGACCCAGCCCCGGGGAGCCCTAGGCTTACGGAGCCCCAGCCCCGAGGATCCCTAGCCTTAGGGAGCCCAAGCGCCGGTGAGCCCTTTGCTTAGGGAGCACCAGCCCCGGTGAGCCCTAGGCTTAGGGAGCACAAGTCCCGGGAGCCCTAGGCTTAGGGATCCCCAGCACCGGGGAGCCCTAGGCTTAGGGAGCCGGAGCCCCAGGGAGCCCTTGGCTTTGGGAGCCCCAGACCCGGGGAGCTCTAGGCTTAGGGAACCCCAGCCCCGGGGAGCCCTAGGCTTAGGGAGCTCCAGACCCGGGGAGCCCTAGGCTTAGGGAGCCACAGCCCCGGGAAGCCCTAGGCTTAGGGAGCCCCGCGGAGTCTTAGGCTTAGGGAGCCCCAGCCCCGGGGAGCCCTAGGCTTAGGGAGCCCCAGACCCGGGGAGCCCTAGGCTTAGGGAGCCCCTGGGAGGGGAGCCCTAGGCTGAGGGAGCCCCAGCCCTGGGGAGCCCTAGGCTTTGGTAGCCCAGTCCCGGGGAGACCTAGGCTTAGGGAGCCCCAGCCCTGTGGACCCCTAGGCTTAGGGAGCCCTAGCCCCTGTGAGCCCTAGGCTTAGGGAATCCCAGCCCCGGGGAGCCCTAGGCTTAGGGAGCACCAATGCCGGGGTGACCTTGGCTTAGGGTGGCCCAGGCCCGGGGAGCCCTAGGCTTAGGGAGCCCCTGCGCCGGGAGCACTAGGCGTAGTGAGCCCCAGCCCCGGAGAGCCCGAGGCTTAGGGAGCCGCAGCCCCAGGGAGCCGGAGGCTTCGGGAGCCCCAGCCCCGGGGAGCCCTATGCTTAGGGAGACCCAGACCCGGGGAGCGCTACGCTTAGTGAGCCCAGTCCCGGGGAGCTCTAGGCTTTGGGAGCCCCAGCCCCGGGGAGCCCTATGCTTAGGGAGCCCCAGCCCCGGGAATTCCTGAGCTTAGGGATTCCCAGCCCCGAGGAGCCCTAGGCTTAGGAAGCCCCAGCCCCGGGGAGCCCTAGGCTATTGGAGCCCCAGACCCATTGAGACCTAGGTTTTGGGAGCCCCAGCCCAGGGGAGCCCTAGGATTAGGGAGCCCCAGCGCCGGGGAGCCCTAGTCTTAAGGAGCCCCATTCCCGGGGAGCCCTTGGCTTAGGAAGCCCCTGCCCCAGTGAGCCCTAGGCTTAGGGAGCCCCACCCCTTGGGAGCCCTAGGGTTAGGGAGAGCCCGGGAGTGGAGTCTTAGGCTTAGTGAGGCCCAGCCCTGTGGAGCCCTAGGATTATGGAGCCCCCGGGAGGCGAGCCCTAGGCTTAGGGAGCTCCAACACTGGGGAGCCCTAGTCTTAGGGAGCCACTGACCTAGGGAGCCCTAGGCTTAGGGAGCCCCAGCCCCGGGGAGACCTAGGCTTAGGGAGCCCCAGCCCCGGGGAGCCTTGGGCTTAGGGAGACCCAGCCCCGGGGAACCCTAGGCTTAGGGAGCCCCAGCCCCGAGGATCCCTAGCCTTAGGGAGCCCAAGCCCCGGTGAGCCCTTGGCTTAGGGAGCACCAGCCCCGGTGAGCCCTAGGCTTAGGGAGCACAAGTCCCGGGAGCCCTAGGCTTAGGGAACCCCAGCACCGGGGAGCCCTAGGCTTAGGGAGCCCCAGGCCCGGGGAACTCTAGGCTTACGGAGCCCCAGCCCCAGGGAACCCTTGGCTTTGGGAGCCCCAGACCCGGGGAGCTCTAGGCTTAGGGAACCCCAGACCCGGGGAGCACTAGCCTTAGGGAGCCCAGACCCGGGGAGCGCTATGCTTAGTGAGCCCAGTCCCGGGGAGCTCTAGGCTTTGGGAGCCCCAGACCCGTGGAGCCCTAGTCTTAGGGAGCCCTAGCCCCGGGGAGCCATAGGCTTAGGGAGTCCCAGACCCGGGGAGCCCTAGGCTTAGGGAGCCCCAGCCCTGGAAAGACCTAGGCTTAGGGAGCCCCAGCCCCGGGGAGCCCTAGGCTTAGGGAGCTCCAGACCCGGGGAGCACTAGGCTTAGGGAGCCACAGCCCCGGGAAGCCCTAGGCTTAGGGAGCCCCGTGGAGCCCTAGGCTTAGGGTGCCCCAGCCCCGGGGAGCCCTAGGCGTAGGGAGCCCCAGACCCAGGGAGCCCTAGGCTTAGGGAGCCCCTGGGAGGGGAGCCCTAGGCTTAGGGAGCCCCAGACCCGCAGAGCCCTAGGCTTAGGGAGCCCCTGCCACAATGAGCCCTAGGCTTAGGGAGCTCCAGACCCGGGGAGCCCTAGGCTTAGGGAGCCACAGACCCGGGGAGCACTAGGCTTAGGGAGCCCCAGACCCGGGGAGCGCTACGCTTAGTGAGCCCAGTCCCAGGGTGCTCTAGGCTTTGGGAGCCCCAGACCCGGGGAGCCCTAGTCTTAGGGAGCCCCAGCCCTGGAAAGCCCTAGGCTTAGGGAGCCCCAGCCCCGGGGAGCCCTAGGCTTAGGGAGCTCCAGACCCGGGGAGCCCTAGGCTTAGGGAGCCACAGCCCCGGGAAGCCCTAGGCTTAGGGAGCCCCGCGGAGCCCTAGGCTTAGGGAGCCCCAGCCCCGGGGAGCCCTAGGCGTAGGGAACCCCAGACCCGGGGAGCACTAGGCTTTGGGAGCCCCAGTCCCGAGGAGACCTAGGCTTAGGGAGCCCCAGCCCTGTGGACCCCTAGGCTTAGGGAGCCCCAGCCACGTGGAGCCCTAAGCTTTGGGATCCCCAGTCCCGGGGAGACCTAGGCTTACGGAGCCCCAGCCCTGTGGACCGCTAGGCTTATGTAGCCCCCGGGAAGGTAGCCCTAGGCGTGGGAGCCCTCGCCCTGGGGAGCCCTAGGCTTAGGCAGCCCCCGGGAGAGGAGCCCTAGGCTTAGCGAGCCCCAGCCCTGGGGAGCCCTAGACTTAGGGAGCACCCGGAAGGTGAGCCCTAGGCTTAGGGAGCCTCAGCCCTGGGCAACCCTAAATTAGGGAGCCCACGGAAGGGGAGCCCTAGGCTTAGGGAGCCCCACACCTGGGGAGCCCTAGGGTTAGGGAGCCCCCGGGAGGGGAGCCTTTGGCTTAGGGAGCCTCAGCCCCGGGGAGCCCTAGGCTTTGTGCGCCACAGCCCCGGGGAACCCTAGGCATAGGGAGCCCCAGCCCCGTGGAGCCCTAGTTTTAGGGAGCCCCAGGCCCGGGGAGCCCTAGGCTTAGGGAGCCCCTTTCCCGGTTAGCTGTAGGCTTTGGGAGCCCCAGCCCCGCGGAGCCCTAGGCTTATGGAGCCACAGCCCTGGGGAAACCTAGGCTTAGGAAGCCCCAGCCCAAGGGAGCCCTAGTCTTAGGGAGCCCCAGACATGGGGAGCCCTAGTCTTAGGGAGTTCCAGCCCCGGGGAGCCATAGGCTTAGGGAGCCCCAGCCCTGGAGAGCCCTAGGTTTCGGGAACCCAAGCCACGGGGAGCCCTAGGCTTAGGGAGCCCCAGACCCGGGGAGCCCTAGCCTTAGGGAGCCACAGCCCCGGAGAGCCCTAGGCTTAGGGAGCCCCGGGGAGCCCTAGGCTTAGGGAGCCCCGGGAACCCTAGGCTGAGGGAGCCCCAGGGAGCCCTAGGCTTAGGGAGCCCCAGCCTCGGGGAGCCCTAGTCTTAGGGAGCCCCAGCCCCGGGGAGCCGAAAGCTTTGAGAGCCTCAGCCCCGGGGAGCCCTAGGCTTAGGGAGCCCATCCCATGGGAGCATTAGGCTTAGGGAGCCCCAGCCCATGGGAGCCGTAGGCTTTGGGAGCCCCAGCCCCGGGGAGCACTAGGCTTAGGGAGACCCCCAGGGGAGCATTAGGCTTAGGGATCCCCAGCCCCGGGGAGCCGTAGGCTTAGGGAGCCGCAGACCCGGAAAGCTCTAGCCTTAGGTAGCCCCAGCCTCGGGGAGCTCTAGTCTTAGGGAGCCCCAGCCCCGGGGAGCACTAGACTTAGGGAGCCCCAGCCCAGGGGAGCCGTAGGCTTTGAGAGCCTCAGCCCCGGGGAGCCCTAGGCTTAGGGAGCCCATCCCAGGGGAGCATTAGGCTGAGGGAGCCCCAGCCCCTGGGAGCCTTAGGCTTTGGGGGCCCCAGCCCCGGGGAGCCCTAGGCTTAGCGAGCCCACCCCAGGGGAGCATTAGGCTTTGGGGGACCCAGCCCCAGGGAGCTCTAGGCTTAGGGGACCCCAGCCCCTGGGAGCCCTAGGTTTAGGGAGCCACAGCCTCGGGGAGACAGGCTTAGGGAGCCCCAGACCCGGGGAGCACTAGGCTTAGGGAGCCACAGACCCGGGGAGCCCTAGGCTTAGGGGGCCACAGCCCCAGGGAGCCCTAGGCTTAGGGAGCCCCCGGGAGGGGAGCCCTAGGCTTAGGGAGCCCCAACCTGTGGACCCCTAGGCTTATGGAGCCAATGGGAAGGTAGCCCTAGGCTTAGGGAGCCCTCGCCCTGGGGAGCACTAGGCTTAGGGAACCCCCGGGACGTTAGCCCTAGGCTTAGGGATCACCTGCCCGGGGAGCCCTAGGCTTGGGGAGCCCCAGACCCGGGGAGCCCTAGGTTTAGGGAGCCACAGCCCCGGGGAGCCCTAGGCTTAGGGCCCCCAGACCCGGGGAGCCCTAGGCTTAGGGAGCCACAGCCCCGGGGAGCCCTAGGCTTAGGGAGCCCCAGACACGGGGAGCCCTATGCTTAGGGAGCCCCAGACCCTGGGAGCCCTAGGCTTAATGCGCCATATCCCCGGGGAGTCCTACGCTTAGGGAGCCGCAGAACCGGTAAGCTCTAGGCTTAGGGAGCCCCAGCCTCGGGGAACCCTACTCTTAGGGAGCCCCAGCCCCGGGGAGCCCTAGGCTTAGGGAGCCCCAGCCCCAGGGAGCCGTAGGCTTTGAGAGCCTCAGCCCCGGGGAGCCCTAGGCGTAGGGAACCCCAGACCCGGGGAGCACTAGGCTTTGGGAGCCCCAGTCCCGAGGAGACCTAGGCTTATGGAGCCCAGACCCGGGGAGCGCTACGCTTAGTGAGCCCAGTCCCGGGGACCTCTAGGCTTTGGGAGCCCCAGACCCGTGGAGCCCTATTCTTAGGGAGCCCTAGCCCCGGGGAGCCATAGGCTTAGGGAGTCCCAGACCCGGGGAGCCCTAGGCTTAGGGAGCCCCAGCCCTGGAAAGACCTAGGCTTAGGGAGCCCCAGCCCCGGGTAGCCCTAGGCTTAGGGAGCCCCAGCCCCGGGGAGCCCTAGGCGTAGGGAACCCCAGACCCGGGGAGCACTAGGCTTTGGGAGCCCCAGTCCCGGGGAGACCTAGGCTTAGGGAGCCCCAGCCCTGTGGACCCCTAGGCTTAGGGAGCCCCAGCCCCGTGGAGCCCTAAGCTTTGGGATCCCCAGTCCCGGGGAGACCTAGGCTTACGGAGCCCCAGCCCTGTGGACCGCTAGGCTTATGTAGCCCCCGGGAAGGTAGCCCTAGGCGTGGGAGCCCTCGCCCTGGGGAGCCCTAGGCTTAGGCAGCCCCCGGGAGAGGAGCCCTAGGCTTAGCGAGCCCCAGCCCTGGGGAGCCCTAGACTTAGGGAGCACCCGGAAGGTGAGCCCTAGGCTTAGGGAGCCTCAGCCCTGGGCAGCCCTAAATTAGGCAGCCCACGGAAGGGGAGCCCTAGGCTTAGGGAGCCCCACACCTGGGGAGCCCTAGGGTTAGGGAGCCCCCGGGAGGGGAGCCTTTGGCTTAGGGAGCCTCAGCCCCGGGGAGCCCTAGGCTTTGTGCGCCACAGCCCCGGGGAACCCTAGGCATAGGGAGCCCCAGCCCCGTGGAGCCCTAGTTTTAGGGAGCCGCAGGCCCGGGGAGCCCTAGGCTTAGGAAGCCCCTTTCCTGGGGAGCTGTAGGCTTTGGGAGCCCCAACCCCGCGGAGCCCTAGGCTTATGGAGCCACAGCCCTGGGGAAACCTAGGCTTAGGGAGCCCCAGCCCAAGGGAGCCCTAGTCTTAGGGAGCCCCAGACATGGGGAGCCCTAGTCTTAGGGAGTTTCAGCTCCGGGGAGCCATAGGCTTAGGGAGCCCCAGCCCTGGAGAGCCCTAGGTTTCGGGAACCCAAGCCACGGGGAGCCCTAGGCTTAGGGAGCCCCAGACCCGGGGAGCCCTAGCCTTAGGGAGCCACAGCCCCGGAGAGGCCTAGGCTTAGGGAGCCCCAGGGAGCCCTAGGCTTAGGGAGCCCCAGCCTCGGGGAGCCCTAGTCTTAGGGAGCCCCAGCCCCGGGGAGCCGAAAGCTTTGAGAGCCTCAGCCCCGGGGAGCCCTAGGCTTAGGGAGCCCATCCCAGGGGAGCATTAGGCTTAGGGAGCCCCAGCCCCTGGGAGCCGTAGGCTTTGGGAGCCCCAGCCCCGGGGAGCACTAGGCTTAGGGAGACCCCCAGGGGTGCATTAGGCTTAGGGATCCCCAGCCCCGGGGAGCCGTAGGCTTAGGGAGCCGCAGACCCGGAAAGCTCTAGCCTTAGGTAGCCCCAGCCTCGGGGAGCTCTAGTCTTAGGGAGCCCCAGCCCCGGGGAGCACTAGACTTAGGGAGCCCAAGCCCAGGGGAGCCGTAGGCTTTGAGAGCCTCAGCCCCGGGGAGCCCTAGGCTTAGGGAGCCCATCCCAGGGGAGCATTAGGCTGAGGGAGCCCCAGCCCCTGGGAGCCGTAGGCTTTGGGGGCCCCAGCCCCGGGGAGCCCTAGGCTTAGGGAGCCCACCCCAGGGGAGCATTAGGCTTTGGGTGACCCAGCCCCAGGGAGCTCTAGGCTTAGGGGACCCCAGCCCCTGGGAGCCCTAAGTTTAGGGAGCCACAGCCTCGGGGAGACAGGCTTAGGGAGCCCCAGACCCGGGGAGCACTAGGCTTAGGGAGCCACAGACCCGGGGAGCCCTAGGCTTAGGGGGCCACAGCCCCAGGGAGCCCTAGGCTTAGGGTGCCCCGGGAAGGGGAGCCCTAGGCTTAGTGAGCCCCACCCTGTGGACCCCTAGGCTTATGGAGCCACCGGGAAGGTAGCCCTAGGCTTAGGGAGCCCTCGCCCTGGGCAGCACTAGGCTTAGGGAACCCCCGGGACGTTAGCCCTAGGCTTAGGGATCACCAGCCCGGGGAGCCCGAGGCTTGGGGAGCCCCAGACCCGGGGAGCCCTAGGCTTAGGGAGCCACAGACCCGGGGAGCCCTAGGCTTAGGGCTCCCAGACCCGGGGAGCCCTAGGCTTAGGGAGCCACAGCCCCGGGGAGCCCTAGGCTTAGGGAGCCCCACCAGGGGAGCATTAGGCTTAGGGAGCCCCAGCCCCGGGGAGCCGTAGGCTTTGGGAGCCCCAGCCCCGGGGAGCCCTAGGCTTAGGGAACCCCGCCAGGGTAGCATTAGGCTTTGGGAGCCCCAGCGCCAGGAAGCCCTAGGCTTAGGGGACCCCAGCCCCGGGGAGCCCTAGGTTTAGGGAGCCACAGCCTCGGGGAGCCAGGCTTAGGGGGCCCCAGCCCCGGGGACCACTAGGCTTAGGGAGCCACAGATCCGGGGAGCCCTAGGCTTTGGGAGCCCCAGCCCCGGGGAGCCCTAGGCTTAGGGAACCCCGCCAGGGTAGCATTAGGCTTTGGGAGCCCCAGCGCCAGGAAGCCCTAGGCTTAGGGGACCCCAGCCCCGGGGAGCCCTAGGTTTAGGGAGCCACAGCCTCGGGGAGCCAGGCTTAGGGGGCCCCAGCCCCGGGGACCACTAGGCTTAGGGAGCCACAGATCCGGGGAGCCCTAGGCTTACGGGGCCACAGCCCCGGGGAGCCCTAGGCTTAGGGAGACCCCGGGAGGGGAGCCCTAGGCTTAGGGAGCCCCAGCCCTGTGGAACCCTAGGCTTATGGAGCCCCCGGGAAGTTAGCCCTAGGCTTAGGGATTCCTCGCCCTGGGCAGCCCTAACTTGGGGAGCCCACGGAAGGGGAGCCTTAGGCTTAGGGAGCCCAGCCCGGGGAGCCCTAGGCTTAGGGAGCCCCAGACCCGGGGATCCCTAGGCTTAGTGCGCCACAGCCCCGGGGAGTCCTACGCTTAGGGAGCCGCAGACCCGGGGAGCTCTAGGCTTAGGGAGCCCCAGCCCCAGGGGGCCCTAGGCTTATGGGAACCCAGCCTCAGGGAGCCCTAGTCTTAGGGAGCCCTATCCCCGGGGAGTCCTACGCATAGGGAGCAGCAGACCCAGGGTGCCCTAGGCTTAGGGAGCCACAGCCTCCGGGAGCCTAACTTAGGGAGCCCCAGCCCCGGGGAGCCCTAGGCTTAGGGAGCCACAGCAGCGGGGAGCCCTAGGCTTAGGGAGCCCCGGGGAGCCCTAGGCTTATGGAGCCCCAGCCACGGGGAGCCCTAGGCTTAGGGAGCCCCAGCCCAGGGGAGCCCATGGTTTAGGGAGCCCATCCCAGGGGAGCATTAGGCTTAGGGAGCCCCAGCCCCAGGAAGCCCTAGGCTTAGGGGACCCCAGCCCCAGGGAGCCCCAGGTTTAGGGAGCCCCCGGGAACGTAGCCCTAGGCTCAGTGAGCCCTCGCCCTGGGGAGCCCTAGGCTTAGGGAGCCCACGGAAGGGGAACCCTAGGCTTAGGGAGTCCCACCCCTGGGGAGCCCTAGAATTTTGGAGCCCCCGGAAAGTGAGCCTTAGGCTTACGGAGCCCCAGCCCCGGGGAGCCCTAGGCTTAGGGAGCCCCAGCCCCGTGGAGCCCTAGGCTTAGTGCGCCACAGCCCCGGGGAACCCTAGGCTTAAGGAGCCCCAGCCTCGGGGAGCCCTAGTCTTAGTGAGCCCCAGGCCCGGGGAGCCCTAGGCTTAGGGAGCCGCAGTCCCGGGGAGCCGTAGGCTTTGGGAGCCCCAGCCCCGGAGAGCCCTAGGCTTATGGAGCCCCAGCCCTGGGGAAACCTAGGCTTAGGGAGCCCCAGCCCCAGGTAGCCCTAGTCTTAGGGAGCCCCAGACCCAGGGAGTCCTAGTCTTAGGGAGCCCCAGCCCCGGGGAGCCCTAGGCTTAGGGAGCCCCAGCCCTGGAGAGCCCTGGGCTTAGGGGGCCCCAGCCCCGGGGAGCCCTAGGCTTAGGGAGCCCCAGACGCGGGGAGCCCTAGGCTTAGGGAGCCACAGCCCTGGGAGACCTAGGCTTAGGGAGCCCCTGGGAGCCCTAGGCTTAGGGAACCCCAGCCCCGGGGAGCCCTAGGCTTAGGGAGCCACAGCCCTGGGAGACCTAGGCTTAGGGAGCCCCTGGGAGCCCTAGGCTTAGGGAACCCCAGCCCCGGGGAGCCCTAGGCTTAGGGAGCCCCGGGGAGCCCTAGGCTTAGGGAGCCCCAGACCCGGGGAGCCCTAGGCTTAGGGAGCCTCGGCCCCAGGGAGCCCTAGGTTTAGGAGCCCATCCCAGGGGAGCATTAGGTTAGGGGGCACAATCCCCAGGGAGACCTAGGATTAGGGGACCCCAGCCCCGGGGAGCCCTATGTTTAGGGAGCCACAGCCCGGGGAGCCCTAGACTTTGGGAGCCCCAGTCCCGGGGAGCCCTAGGCTTAGGGAGCCCCTGGGAGTGGAGCCCTAGGCTTAGGGAACCACCGGGAGGGGAGACCTAGGCTTAGGGAGCCCTCGCCCTGGGGAGCCCTAGGCTTAGGGAGCCCCCAGGACGTGAGCCCTAGGCTTAGGGAACCCCAGCCCTGGGCAGCCCTATCTTAGGGAGCCCACGGAAGGGGAGCCTTAGGATTAGGGAGCCCAACTCCGGGGAGCCCTAGGCTTAGGGAGCCACAGACCCGGGGAGCCCTAGGCTTAGTGCGCCACAGCCCCGGGGAGTCCAACGCTTAGGGAGCCGCAAACCCGGGGAGCTCTACGCTTAGGGAGCCCCAGCCTCGGGGAGCCCTAGTCTTAGGGAGCCCCAGCCCCGGGGAGCCCTAGGCTTAGGGAGCCCCAGCCCCGGGGAGCCATAGGCTTTGAGAGCATCAGGCCCGGGGAGCCCTAGGCTTATGGAGCCCATCGCAGGGGAGCCCTAGGCTTAGGGAGCCACAGCCCTGGGAGACCTAGGCTTAGGGAGCCCCTGGGAGCCCTAGGCTTAGGGAACCCCAGCCCCGGGGAGCCCTAGGCTTAGGGAGCCCCGGGGAGCCCTAGGCTTAGGGAGCCCCAGACCCGGGGAGCCCTAGGCTTAGGGAGCCTCAGCCCCAGGGAGCCCTAGCTTTAGGAGCCCATCCCAGGGGAGCATTAGGTTAGGGGGCACAATCCCCAGGGAGACCTAGGATTAGGGGACCCCAGCCCCGGGGAGCCCTATGTTTAGGGAGCCACAGCCCGGGGAGCCCTAGACTTTGGGAGCCCCAGTCCCGGGGAGCCCTAGGCTTAGGGAGCCCCCGGGAGTGGAGCCCTAGGCTTAGGGAACCACCGGGAGGGGAGACCTAGGCTTAGGGAGCCCTCGCCCTGGGGAGCCCTAGGCTTAGGGAGCCCCCAGGACGTGAGCCCTAGGCTTAGGGAACCCCAGCCCTGGGCAGCCCTATCTTAGGGAGCCCACGGAAGGGGAGCCTTAGGATTAGGGAGCCCAACTCCGGGGAGCCCTAGGCTTAGGGAGCCACAGACCCGGGGAGCCCTAGGCTTAGTGCGCCACAGCCCCGGGGAGTCCAACGCTTAGGGAGCCGCAAACCCGGGGAGCTCTACGCTTAGGGAGCCCCAGCCTCGGGGAGCCCTAGTCTTAGGGAGCCCCAGCCCCGGGGAGCCCTAGGCTTAGGGAGCCCCAGCCCCGGGGAGCCATAGGCTTTGAGAGCATCAGGCCCGGGGAGCCCTAGGCTTATGGAGCCCATCGCAGGGGAGCATTAGGCTTAGGGAGCCCCAGCCCCAGGGAGCCCTAGGCTTAGGGGAAACCAGCCTCGGGGAGCCCTAGTCTTAGGGAGCCCCAGCCCCGGGGAAGCCTACGCTTAGGGAGCCGCAGACCCGGCGAGCTCTAGGCGTAAGAAGCCTCAGCCTCGGGGAGCCGTAGTCTTAGGGAGCCACAGCCCCGGGGAGCCCTAGGCTTAAGGAGTCCCAGCCCCGGGGAGCCGTAGGCTTTGAGAGCCTCAGCCCCTGGGAGCCCTAGACTTAGGGATCCCATCGCAGGGGAGCATTAGACTTAGGGAGCTTCAGCCCCAGGGAGCCCTATGCTTAGGGGACACCAACCCCGGGGAGCCCTAGGTTTAGTAAGCCACAGCCCCGGGGAGCCCTAAGCTTAGGGATCCCCAGCCCCGGGGAGCCCTAGGCTTAAGGAGCCCCAGACCCGGGGAGCCCTACGCTTAGGGAGCCCCAGACCCGGGGAGCCCTAGGCTTAGTGCGCCACAGCCCCGGGGACTCCTACGCTTAGGGAGCCGCAGACCCCGGAAGCTCTAGGCTTAGGGAGCCCCCGCCTCGGGGAGCCCTAGTCTTAGGGAGCCCCAGCCCCGAGGAGCCCTAGGCTTAGCGAGCCCCAGCCCCGGGGAGCCGTAGGCTTTGAGAGCCTCAGCCCCGGAGAGCCCTAGGCTTAGGGAGCCCATCCCAGGGGAGCATTAGGCTTATGGGGCCCCAGCCCCGGGGAGCCGTAGGCTTTGGTAGCCCCAGCCCGGGGAGCCCTAGGCTTAGGGAGCCCCCCCAGAGGAGCATTAGGCTTAGGGAGCCCCAGCCCCGGGGAGCCGTAGGCTTTGGGAGCTCCAGCACCGGGGAGCCCTAGGCTTAGGGAGCCCCAGCCCCGGGGAGCCGTAGGCTTTGAGAGCCTCAGCCCCGGAGAGCCCTAGGCTTAGGGAGCCCATCCCAGGAGAGCATTAGGCTTATGGGGCCCCAGCCTCGGGGAGCCGTAGGCTTTGGTAGCCCCAGCCCGGGGAGCCCTAGGCTTAGGGAGCCCCCCCAGGGGAGCATTAGGCTTAGGGAGCCCCAGCCCCGGGGAGCCGTAGGCTTTGGGAGCTCCAGCATCGGGGAGCCCTAGGCTTAGGGAGCCCCCCCAGGGGAGCATTAGGCTTAGGGAGCCCCAGCCCCGTGGAGGCCTAGGCTTTTGCGCCACAACCCCGGGGAAACCTAGGCTTAGGGAGCCCCAGCCCCGTGGAGCCCTAGTCTCAGGGAGCCGCAGGCCCGGGGAGCCCTAGGCTTCGGGAGCCCCAGTCCCAGGGAGCCGTAGGCTTTGGGAGCCCCAGCCCCGGGGAACCCAAGGCTTATGGAGCCCCAGCCCTAGGGAAACCTAGGCTTAGGGAGCATCAGCCCCAGGGAGCCCTAGTCTTAGGGAGTCCCAGACCCGGGGAGCCCTAGTCTTAGTGAGCTCCAGCCCCGGGGAGCCGTAGGCTTAGGGAGCCCCAGCCCTGGAGAGCCCTAGGCTTAGGGAACCCCAGCCCCGGGGAGCCCTAGGCTTAGGGAGCCCCAGACCCGGGGAGCCCTAGGCTTAGGGAGCCCCGGGGAGCCCTAGTCTTAGGGAGCCCCAGACCCGGAGAGCCCTAGGCTTAGGGAGCCCAGCACCGGGGAGCCCTACGTTTAGGGAGCCCATCCCAGGAGAGCATTAGGCTTAGGGAGCACAATCCCCATAGAGCCCTAGGCTTAGGTGACCCCAGCCCCGGGGAGCCCTATGTTTAGGGAGCCACAGCCCGGGGAGCCCTAGGCTTTGGGAGCCCCAGTCCCGTGGAGCCCTAGGCTTACGGAGCCCCCGGGAGGGGAGCCCTAGGCTTAGGGAGCCCCAGCCCTGTGGACCCCTAGGCTTATGGAGCCCCCGGGAAGGTAGCCCTAACCTTAGGGAGCCCTCGCCCTGGGGAGCCCTAGGCTTAGGGAGCCTCGGGTTGTGAGCCCTAGGCTTAGGGAACCCCAGCCCTGGTCAGCCCTAACTTAGGAAGCCCACGGAAGGGGAGCCTTAGGGTTAGGGAGCCCAGCCCCGGGGGGCCCTAGGCTTAGCGAACCCCAGACCAGGGGAGACCTAGGCTTAGTGCGCCACAGCCCTGTGGAGTCCTACGCTTAGGGAGCCGCAGACCCGGGGAGCTCTAGGCTTAGGGAGCCCCAGCCTCGGGGAGCCCTAGTCTTAGGGAGCCCGGGGGAGCCCTAGGATTAGGGAGCCCCAAACCCGGGGAGCCCTAGGCTTAGGGAGCCCAGCCCCGGGGAGCCCTAGGTTTAGGGAGCCCATCCCAGGAGAGCATTAGGCTTAGGGGGCACAATCCCCAGGGAGCCCTAGGCTTAGGTGACCCCAGCCCCGGGGAGCCCTATGTTTAGGGAGCCACAGCCCGGGGAGCCCTAGGCTTTGGGAGGCCCAGTCCCGGGGAGCCCTAGGTTTAGGGAGCCCCCGGGAGAGGAGCCCTAGGCTTAGGGAGCCCAGCCCCGGGGAGCCGTAGGCTTTGAAAGCCTCAGCCCCGGGGAGCCCTAGGCTTAGGGAGCCCATCGCAGGGGAGCATTAGGCTTAGGGAGCCCCAGCCCCAGGGAGCCCTAGGCTTAGGGGAACCCAGCCTCGGGGAGCCCTAGTCTTATGGAGCCCCAGCCCCGGGGAGTCCTACGCTTAGGGAGCCGCAGACCCGCGGAGCTCTAGGCTCAGGGAGCCCCAGCCTCGGGGAGCACTAGTCTTGGGTGCCCCAGCCCCGGGGAGCCCTAGGCTTAAGGAACCCCAGCCCCAGGGAGCCGTAGGCTTTGACAGCCTCAGCCACTGGGAGCACTAGGCTTAGGGATCCCATCCCAGGGGAGCATTAGACTTAGGGAGCACCAGCCCCAGGGAGCCCTATGCTTAGGGGACCCCAGCCCCGGGGTGCCCGAGGTTTAGGGAGCCACAGCCCCGGGGAGCCCTAGGCTTAGGGATCCCCAGCCCCGGGGTGTCCTAGGCTTAGGTGGCCCCAGACCCGGGGAGCCCTAGGCTTAGGTAGCCCCAGACCCGGGGAGCCCTAGGCTTGGTGCGCCACAGCCCCGGGTAGTCCTACGCTTAGGGAGCCGCAGACCCGGAAAGCTCTAGGCTTAGGGAGCCCCAGCCTCGGGGAGCCCTAGTCTTATGGAGCCGCAGCCCCGGGGAGCCCTAGGCTTATGGAGCCCCAGCCCTGGGGAAACCTAGGCTTAGGTAGCCACAGCCCCGGAGAACCCAAGGCTTAGGGAGCCCCAGCCCCAGGGAGCCCTAGGCTGAGGGAGCCCCATACCCGCGGAGCCCTAGGCTTAGGGAGCCACAGCCCCGGAGAGCCCTAGGCTTAGGGAGCCCCGGGGAGCCCTAGGCTTAGGGAGCCCCAGACCCGGGGAGCCCTAGGCTTAGGTTTAGGGAGCCCATCCCAGAGGAGCATTAGGCTTATGGGACACAATCCCCCAGGAGCCCTAGGCTTAGGGTACCCCAGCCCCGGGGAGCCCTATGTTTAGGGAGCCACAGCCCGGGGAGCCCTAGGCTTAGTGAGCCCCCGGGAAGGTAGCCCTAGGCTTAGGGAGCCCTCGCCCTGGGGAGCCCTAGGCTTAGGGAGCCCCGGGACGTGAGCCCTAAGCTTAGGGAACCCCAGCCCTGGGGAGCCCATGGAAGGGGAGCCTTAGGCTTAGGGAGCCCCAGCCCCGGGAAGCCCTAGGCTTAGGGAGCCCCAGACCCGGGGAGCCCTAGGCTTAGTGCGCCACAGCCCCGGGGAGTCCTACGCTTAGGGAGCCACAGACCCGGGGAGCTCTAGGCTTAGGGAGCCCCAGCCTCGGGGAGCCCTAGTCTTAGGGAGCCCCAGCCCCGGGGAGCCCTAGGCTTAGGGAGCCCCAGCCCCGGGGCCCCGTAGGCTTTGAGAGCCTCAGCCCCGGGGAGCCCTAGGCTTAGGGATCCCATCCCAGGGGAGCATTAGACTTAGGGAGCACCAGCCCCAGGGAGCCCTATGCTTAGGGGACCCCAGCCCGGGGGAGCCCGAGGTTTAGGGAGACACAGCCCCGGGGAGCCCCAGGCTTAGGGATCCCCAGCCCCGGGGTGTCCTAGGCTTAGGTGGCCCCAGACCCGGGGAGCCCTAGGCTTAGGTAGCCCCAGACCCGGGAAGCCCTAGGCTTAGTGCGCCACAGCCCCGGGTAGTCCTACGCTTAGGGAGCCGCAGACCTGGAAATCTCTAGGCTTAGGGAGCCCCAGCCTCGGGGAGCCCTAGTCTTATGGAGCCCCAGGCCCGGGGAGCCCTAGGCTTAGTGAGCCCCAGTCCATGGAAGCCGTAGGCTTTGGGAGCCCCAGCCCCGGGGAGCCCTAGGCTTATGGAGCCCCAGCCCTGGGGAAACCTAGGCTTAGGTAGCCACAGCCCCGGAGAGCCCAAGGCTTAGGGAGCCCCAGCCCCGGGGAGCCCTAGCCTTAGGGAGCCCCATACCAGGGGAGCCCTAGGCTTAGGGAGCCACAGCCCCGGAGAGCCCTAGGCTTAGGGAGCCCCGGGGAGCCCAAGGCTTAGGGAGCCCCAGACCCGGGGAGCCCTAGGCTTAGGGAGCCCACCCCGGGGAGCCCTAGGTTTAGGGAGCCCATCCCAGAGGAGCATTAGGCTTATGGGGCACAATCCCCAGGGAGCCCTAGGCTTAGGGTACCCCAGCCCCGGGGAGCCCTATGTTTAGGGAGCCACAGCCCGGGGAGCCCTAGGCTTAGTGAGCCCCCGGGAAGGTAGCCCTAGGCTTAGAAAGCCCTCGCCCTGGGGAGCCCTAGGATTAGGGAGCCCCGGGACGTGAGCCCTAGGCTTAGGGAACCCCAGCCCTGGGGAGCCCATGGAAGGGGAGCCTTAGGCTTAGGGAGCCCCAGACCCGGGGAGCCCAAGGCTTAGTGCGCCACAGCCCCGGGAATCCTACGCTTAGGGAACCACAGACCCGGGGAGCTCTAGGCTTAGGGAGCCCCAGCCTCGGGGCGCCCTAGTCTTAGGGAGTCCCAGCCCCGGGGAGCCCTAGGCCTAGGGAGCCCCAGCCCAGGGGAGCCGTAGGCTTTGAGAGCCTCAGCCCCGGGAGCCCTAGTTTTAGGGAGCCCATCCCAGGGGAGCATTAGCCTTAGGGAGCCCCAGCCCCAGGGAGCCCTAGGCTTAGGGGAACCCAGCCTCGGGGAGCCCTAGTCTTAGGGAGCCCCAGCCCCGGGGAGTCCTACGCTTAGGGAGCCGCAGACCCGGGGAGCTCTAGGCTTAGGGAGCCCCAGCCCCGGGGAGCCCTAGGCGTAAGGAGCCCCAGCCCCGGGGAGCCGTAGGCTTTGGGAGCCTCAGCCACTGGGAGCCCTAGGCTTAGGGATCCCATCCCAGGGGAGCATTAGACTTTGGGAGCCCCAGCCCCAGGTAGCCCTATGCTTAGGGGACCCCAGCCCCGGGGAGCCCGAGGTTTAGGGAGCCACAGCCCCGGGGAGCCCTAGGTCTAGGTATCCCCAGGCCCGGGGAGTCCTAGGCTTAGGTGTCCCCAGACCCAGGGAGCCCTAGGCTTAGGTAGCCCCAGGCCCGGGGAGCCCTAGGCTTAGGGAGCTCCAGCCCCGGGGAGCCCATGGTGTAGGGAGCCCATCCCAGGGGAGCATGAGGCTTAGGGAGCCCCAGTCCCAGGGAGCCCTAGGCTTAGGGATCCCATCCCAGGGGAGCATTAGCCTTAGGGAGCCCCAGCCCCAGGGAGCCCTAGGCTTAGGGGAACCCAGCCTCGGGGAGCCCTAGTCTTAGGGAGACCCAGCCCCGGGGAGCCCTAGGCTTAGGGAGCCCCAACCCCGGGGAGCCGTAGGCTTTGAGAGCCTCAGTCCCTGGGAGCCCTATGCTTAGGGATCCCATCCCAGGGGAGCATTAGACTTAGGGAGCCCGAGCCCCAGGGAGCCCTATGCTTAGGGGACCCCAGCCCCGGGGAGCCCTAGGTTTAGGGAGCCACAGCCCCGGGGACCCATAGGCTTAGGGATCACCAGCCCCGGGGAGACCTAGGCTTAGGGAGCCCCAGCCCTGTGGACACCTAGGCTTAGGGAGCCCCAGACCCGGGGAGCCCTAGGCTTAGAGGACCCCAACCTCAGGGAGCCCTAGGTTTAGGGAGACACAGCCTCGTGGAGCCAGGCTTAGGGAGCCCCAGCCCTGGGGAGCCCTAGGCTTAGTGTGCCACAGCCCCGGGGAGTCCTACGCTTAGGGAGCCGCAGACCCGGAGAGCTCTAGGCTTAGGGAGCCCCAGCCTCGGGGAGCCCAAGGCTTAGGGAGCCCCAGCCTCGTGGAGCCCTAGTCTTAGGGAGCCCCAGCCCCGGGGAGCCCTAGGCTTAGGGAGCCACAGCCCTGGAGAGCCTTAGGCTTTGAGAGCCTCAGCCCCGGGGAGCCCTAGGCTTAGGGAGCCCCAGCCCCGGGGGAGCCCATGGTGTAGGGAGCCCATCCCAGGGGAGCATGAGGCTTAGGGAGCCCCAGTCCCAGGGAGCCCTAGGCTTAGGGGAACCCAGCCTCGGGGAGCCCTAGTCTTAGGGAGCCCAAGCCCCGGGGAGTCCTACGCTTAGGGAGCCGCAGACCCGGGGAGCTCTAGGCTTAGGGAGCACCAGCCTCGGGGAGCCCTAGTCTTATGGAGACCCAGCCCCGGGGAGCCCTAGGCTTAGGGAGCCCCAGCCCCGGGGAGCCGTAGGCTTTGAGAGCCTCGGCCCGGGAGAGCCCTATGCTTAGGGATCCCATCCCAGGGGAGCATTAGACTTAGGGAGCCCCAGCCCCAGGGAGCCCTATGCTTAGGGGACCCCAGCCCCGGGGAGCCCTAGGTTTAGGGAGCCACAGGCCCGGGGACCCATAGGCTTAGGGATCACCAGCCCCGGGGAGCCCTAGGCTTAGGGAGCCCCAGCCCTGTGGACCCCTAGGCTTAGGGAGCCCCAGACCCGGGGAGCCCTAGGCTTTGTGCGCCACAGCCCCGGGGAGTCCTACGCTTAGGGAGACGCAGACGCGGGGAGCTCTAGGCTTAGGGAGCCTCAGCCTCGGGGAGCCCTATTCTTAGGGTTCCCTAGCCCCGGGGAGCCCTAGGCTTAGGGAGCCCCAGCCCCGGGGAGCACTAGGCTTAGGGAGCCCCAGCCCCGGGGAGCCGTAGGCTTTGAGAACCTCAGCCCCGGGAGCCCGAGGCTTAGGGAGCCGATTCCAGGGGGCATTAGGCTTAGGGAGCACCAGCCCCAGGGAGCCCTAGGCTTAGAGGACCCCAGCCTCGGGGAGCCCTAGGTTTAGGGAGACACAGCCTCGGGGAGCCAGGCTTAGGGAGCCCCAGCCCCGGGGAGCCCTAGGCTTAGGGAGCCCCAGACCCGGGGAGCCTTAGGCTTAGGGAGCCACAGCCCCGGGGAGCCCTAGGCTTAGGGAGCCCCAGCCCCGGGGAGCCCTAGGCTTAGGGGACCCCAGCCCCAGGGAACCCTAGGTTTAGGGTGCCCCGGGAACGTAGCACTATGCTTAGTGAGCCCTCGTCCTGGGGAGCCCTAGGCTTAGGGAGCCCACAGGAGGGGAGCCCTAGGCTTAGCGAGCCCCAGCCCTGGGGAGCCCTAGACTTTTGGAGCCCCCGGAATGTGAGCCCTAGGCTTAGGGAAACCCAGCCCTGGGCAGCCCTAACTTAGGGAGCCCACGGAAGGGGAGCCCTAGGCTTCCAGAGCCCAACCCCTGGGGAGCCCTCGGGTTAGGGAGCCCCCTGGAGGGGAGCGTTAGGCTTAGGGAGCCCCAGCTCCGGGGAGCCCTAGGCTTAGGGAGCCCCAGACCCGGGGAGCCCTAGGCTTAGGGAGCCCCTGTGAGGGGAGCCCTAGGCTTAGGGAGCCCCAGCCCTGTGGACCCCTAGGCTTAGGGAGCCCCAACCCCAGGGAGCCCTAGGCTTTGGGAGCCCCAGTCCCGGGGATACCTAGGCTTAGGGAGCCCCAACCCTGTGGACCCCTAAGCTTATGGAGCCCCCGGGAAGGTAGGCCTAGGCGTGGGAGCCCTCGCCTTGGGGAGTCCTAGGCTTAGTCAGCCCCCGGGAGAGGAGCCCTGGGCTTAGCGAGCCCCAGCCCTGGGGAGCCCTAGACTTAGGGAGCACCCGGAAGGTGAGCCCTAGGCTTAGGGAGCCCCAGCCCTGGGAAGCCCTAACTTAGGGAGCCCACGGAAGGGCAACCCTAGGCTTAGGGAGCCCCACCCCTGGGGAGCCCTAGGGTTAGGGAGCCCCCGGGAGGGGAGCCTTAGGCTTAGGGAGCCCCAGCCCCGGGGAGCCCTAGGCTTAGGGAGCCCCAGCCCCGTGGAGCCCTAGGCTTACTGCGACACAGCACCGGGTAACCTTACGCTTAAGGAGTCCCAGCCTCGGGGAGCCCTAGTCTTAGTGAGCCCCAGGCCTGGGGAGCCCTAGGCTTAGGGAGCCCCAGTCCCAGGAGCCGTAGGCTTTGGGAGCCCCAGCCCCGGAGAGCCCTAGGCTTATGGAGCCCCAGCCCTGGGGAAACCTAGGCTTAGGGAGCCCCAGCCCCAGGGAGCCCTAGCCTTAGGGAGCCCCAGACCCGGGGAGTCCTAGTCTTAGGGAGCCCCAGCCCTGGGGAGCCCTAGGCTTAGGGAGCCCCAGCCCTGGAGATCCCTAGGCTTAAGGGGCCCCAGCCCCGGGGAGCCCTAGGCTTAGGGAGCCCCAGAACCGGGAGCCCTAGGCTTAGGGAGCCACAGCCCTGGGAGCCGAAGGCTTAGGGAGCCCCGGGGGGCCCTAGGCTTACTGAACCCCAGCCCCGGGGAGCCCTAGGCTTAGGGAGCCACGGGTAGCCCTAGGCTTAGGGAGCCCCAGACCCGGGGAGCCCTAGGCGTAGGGAGCCTCAGCCCCAGTGAGCCCTAGATTTAGGAGCTCATCCCAGGGGAGAATGAGGCTTAGGGAGCCCCAGTCCCAGGGAGCCCTAGGCTTAGGGGAACCCAGCCTCGGGGAGACCTAGTCTTAGGGAGCCCAAGCCCCGGGGAGTCCTACGCTTAGGGAGCCGCAGACCCGGGGAGCTCCAGGCTTAGGGAGCCCCAGCCTCAGGGAGCCCTATTCTTAGGGAGACCCAGCCCCGGGGAGCCCTAGGCTTTGAGAGCCTCAGCCCCTAGAAGCCCTATGCTTAGGGATCCCATCCCAGGGGAGCATTAGACTTAGGGAGCCCCAGCCACAGGGAGCCCTATGCTTAGGGGACCCCAGCCCGGAGGAGCCCTAGGTTTAGGGAGCCACAGCCCCGGGGACCCATAGGCTTAGGGATCACCAGCCCCGGGGAGACCTAAGCTTAGGGAGCCCCAGCCCTGTGGACCCCTAGGCTTAGGGAGCCCCAGACCCAGGGAGCCCTAGGCTTTGTGCGCCACAGCCCCGGGGAGTCCTACGCTTAGGGAGCCGCAGACGCGGGGAGCTCTAGGCTTAGGGAGCCCCAGCCTCGTGGAGCCGTAGTCTTAGGGTGCCCTAGCCACGGGGAGCCCTAGGCTTAGAGAGCCCCAGCCCTGGGGAGCCGTAGGCTTAGGGAGCCCCAGCCCCGGGGAGCCGTAGGCTTTGAGAACCTCAGCCCCGGGAGCCCGAGGCTTAGGGAGCCGATCCCTGGGGAGCATTAGGCTTAGGGAGCTCCAGCCCCAGGGAGCCCTAGGATTAGAGGACCCCAGCCTCGGGGAGCCCTAGGTTTAGGGAGCCCCAGCCCCGGGGAGCCCTAGGCTTAGGGAGCCCCAGACCCGGGGATCCCTAGGGTTAGGGAGCCACAGCCCCAGGGAGCCCTAGGCTTAGGGAGCCCCAGCCCCGGGGAGCCCTAGGCTTAGGGAGCCCCAGCCCCGGGGAGACCTAGGCTTAGGGAGCCCCAGACCTGGGGAGCCCTATGCTTAGGAAGCCCGAGCCCCGGGGAGCCCTAGGCTTAGGGAGCCCCAGCCCCGGGGAGCCCATGGTATAGGGAGCCCATCCCAGGGGAGCATTAGGCTTAGGGAGCCCCAGCCCCTGGGATCCCTAGGCTTAGGGGACCCCAGCCCCAGGGAACCCTAGGTTTAGGGTGCCCCCGGGAACGTAGCCCTATGCTTAGTGAATCCTCGCCCTGGGGAGCCCTAGACTTAGGGAGCCCACAGGAGGGGAGCCCTAGGCTTAGCAAGCCCCAGCCCTGGGGAGACCTAGACTTTTGGAGCCCCCGGAAGGTGAGCCCTAGGCTTAGGGAAACCCAGCCCTGGGCAGCCCTAACTTAGGGAGCCCACGGAAGGGAGCCCTAGGCTTAGGGAGCCCCACACCTGGGGAGCCCTAGGGTTAGGGAGCCCCCGGGAGGGGAGCCTTAGGCTTAGGGAGCCCAAGCCCAGGGAAGCCCTAGGCTTAGGGAGCCCCAGACCCGTGGAGACCTAGTCTTAGTGAGCCCCAGGCCCGGGGAGCCCTAGGCTTAGAGAGCCCCAGTCCCAGGAGCCGTAGGCTTTGGGAGCCCCAGCCCCGGAGAGCCCTAGGCTTATGGAACCCCAGCCCTGGGGAAACCTAGGCTTAGGGAGCCCCAGCCCCAGGGAGCCCTAGTCTTAGGGAGCCCCAGACCCGGGGAGCCCTAGTCTTAGGGAGCCCCAGCCCCGGGGAGCCCTAGGCTTAGGGAGCCCCAGCCCTGGAGAGCCCTAGGCTTAGGGGGCCCCAGCCCCGGGGAGCCCTAGGCTTAGGGAGCCCCAGAACCGGGAGCCCTAGGCTTAGGGAGCCACAGCCCTGGGAGCCGAAGGCTTAGGGAGCCCCGGGGAGCCCTAGGCTTAGGGAACCCCAGCCCCGGGGAGCCCTAGGCATAGAGAGCCCCGGGTAGCCCTAGGCTTAGGGAGCCCCAGACCCGGGGAGCCCTAGGCGTAGGGAGCCTCAGCCTCAGGGAGCCCTAGGTTTAGGAGCCCATCCCAGGGGAGAATGAGGCTTAGGGAGTCCCAGTCCCAGGGATCCCTAGGCTTAGGGGAACCCAGCCTCGGGGAGACCTAGTCTTAGGGAGCCCAAGCCCCGGGGAGTCCTACGCTTAGGGAGCCGCAGACCCGGGGAGCTCTAGGCTTAGGGAGCCCCAGCCTCGGGGAGCCCTAGTCTTAGGGAGACCCAGCCCCGGGGAGCCCTAGGCTTAGGGAGCCCCAGCCCAGGGAGACCTAGGCTTAGGGAGCCCCAGACCTGGGGAGCCCTATGCTTAGGAAGCCTGAGCCCCGGGGAGCCCTAGGCTTAGGGAGCCCCAGCCCCGGGGAGCCCATGGTATAGGGAGCCCATCCCAGGGGAGCATTAGGCTTAGGGAGCCCCAGCCCCTGGGATCCCTAGGCTTAGGGGACCCCAGCCCCAGGGAACCCTAGGTTAAGGGTGCCCCCGGGAATGTAGCCCTATGCTTAGTGGATCCTCGCCCTGGGGAGCCCTAGACTTAGGGAGCCCACAGGAGGGGAGCCCTAGGCTTAGCGAGCCCCAGCCCTGCGGAGACCTAGACTTTTGGAGCCCCCGGAAGGTGAGCCCTAGGCTTAGGGAAACCCAGCCCTGGGCAGCCCTAACTTAGGGAGCCCACGGAAGGGAGCCCTAGGCTTAGGGAGCCCCACACCTGGGGAGCCCTAGGGTTAGGGAGCCCCCGGGAGGGGAGCCTTAGGCTTAGGGAGCCCAAGCCCCGGGAAGCCCTAGGCTTAGGGAGCCCCAGCCCCGTGGAGACCTAGTCTTAGTGAGCCCCAGGCCCGGGGAGCCCTAGGCTTAGGGAGCCCCAGTCCCGGGAGCCGTAGGCTTTGGGAGCCCCAGCCCCGGAGAGCCCTAGGCTTATGGAGCCCCAGCCCTGGGGAAACCTAGGTTTAGGGAGCCCCAGCCCCAGGGAGCCCTAGTCTTAGGGAGCCCCAGACCCGGGGAGCCCTAGTCTTAGGGAGCCCCAGCCCCGGGGAGCCCTAGGCTTAGGGGGCCCCAGCCCCGGGGAGCCCTAGGCTTAGGGAGCCCCAGAACCGGGAGCCCTAGGCTTAGGGAGCCCCAGTCCCGGGAGCCTTAGGCTTTGGGAGCCCCAGCCCCGGAGAGCCCTAGGCTTATGGAGCCCCAGCCCTGGGGAAACCTAGGCTTAGGGAGCCCCAGCCCCAGGGAGCCCTAGTCTTAGGGAGCCCCAGACCCGGGGAGCCCTAGTCTTAGGGAGCCCCAGCCCCGGGGAGCCCTAGGCTTAGGGGGCCCCAGCCCCGGGGAGCCCTAGGCTTAGGGAGCCCCAGAACCGGGAGCCCTAGGCTTAGGGAGCCACAGCCCTGGGAGCCGAAGGCTTAGGGAGCCCCGGGGAGCCCTAGGCTTAGGGAACCCCAGCCCCGGGGAGCCCTAGGCATAGGGAGCCCCGGGTAGCCCTAGGCTTAGGGAGCCCCAGACCCGGGGAGCCCTAGGCGTAGGGAGCCTCAGCCCCAGGGAGCCCTAGGTTTAGGAGCCCATCCCAGGGGAGAATGAGGCTTAGGGAGTCCCAGTCCCAGGGATCCCTAGGCTTAGGGGAACCCAGCCTCGGGGAGACCTAGTCTTAGGGAGCCCAAGCCCCGGGGACTCCTACGCTTAGGGAGCCGCAGACCCGGGGAGCTCTAGGCTTAGGGAGCCCCAGCCTCGGGGAGCCCTAGTCTTAGGGAGACCCAGCCCCGGGGAGCCCTAGGCTTTGAGAGCCTCAGCCCCTAGGAGCCCTATGCTTAGGGTTCCCATCCCAGGGGAGCATTAGACTTAGGGAGCCCCAGCCACAGGGAGCCCTATGTTTAGGGGACCCCAGCCCCGAGGAGCCCTAGGTTTAGGGAGCCACAGACCCGGGGACCCATAGTCTTAGGTATCACCAGCCGCGGGGAGACCTAAGCTTAGGGAGCCCCAGCCCTGTGGACCCCTAGGCTTAGGGAGCCCCAGACCCGGGGAGCCCTAGGCTTTGTGCGCCACAGCCCCGGGGAATCCTACCCTTAGGGAGCCGCAGACGCGGGGAGCTCTAGGCTTAGGAAGCCCCAGCCTCGGGGAGCCGTAGTCTTAGGGTGCCCTAGCCCCGGGGAGCCCTTGGATTAGGGAGCCCCAGCCCCGGGGAGCCGTAGGCTTAGGGAGCCCCAGCCCCGGGGAGCCGTAGGCTTTGAGAACCTCAGCCCCGGGAGCCCGAGGCTTAGGGAGCCGATCCCAGGGGAGCATTAGGCTTAGGGAGCACCAGCCCCAGGGAGCCCTAGGCTTAGAGGACCCCAGCCTCGGGGAGCCCTAAGTTTAGGGAGCCCCAGCCCCGGGGAGCCCTAGGCTTAGGGAGCCCCAGACCCGGGGAGCCCTAGGCTTAGGGAGCCACAGCCCCAGGGAGCCCTTGGCTTAGGGAGCCCCAGCCCCGGGGAGCCCTAGGCTTAGGGAGCCCCAGCCCCGGGGAGACCTAGGCTTAGGGAGCCCCAGACCTGGGGAGCCCTATGCTTAGGAAGCCCGAGCCCCGGGGAGCCCTAGGCTTAGGGAGCCCCAGCCCCGGGGAGCCCATGGTATAGGGAGCCCATCCCAGGGGAGCATTAGGCTTAGGGAGCCCCAGCCCCTGGGAGCCCTAGGCTTAGGGGACCCCAGCCCCAGGGAACCCTAGGTTTAGGGTGCCCCTGGGAACGTAGCCCTAGGCTTAGTGAGCCCTCTCCTTGGGGAGCCCTAGGCTTAGGGATCCCACAGGAGGGGAGCCCTCGGCTTAGCGAGCCCCAGCCCTGGGGAGCCCTAGACTTTTGGAGCCCCCGGAAGGTGAGCCCTAGGCTTACGGAAACCCAGCCCTGGGCTGCCCTAACTTATGGAGCCCACGGAAGGGGAGCCCTAGGCTTCCGGAGCCCAACCCCTGGGGAGCCCTCGGGTTAGGGAGCCCCCTGGAGGGGAGCCTTAGGATTAGGGAGCCCCAGCTCCGGGGAGCCCTAGGCTTAGGGAGCCCCAGCCCCGGGGAGCCCTAGGCTTAGGGAGCCCCAGACCCGGGGAGCCCTAGGCTTAGGGAGCCCCAGACCCGGGGAACCCTAGGCTTAGGGAGCCCCTGTGAGGGGAGCCCTAGGCTTAGGGAGCCCCAACCCCAGGGAGCCCTAGGCTTTGGGAGCCCCAGTCCCGGGGATACCTAGGCTTAGGGAGCCCCAGGCCTGTGGACCCCTAGGCTTATGGAGCCCCGGGAAGGTAGCCCTAGGCGTGGGAGCCCTCGCCTTGGGGAGTCCTAGGCTTAGTCAGCCCCCGGGAGAGGAGCCCTGGGCTTAGCGAGCCCCAGCACTGGGGAGCCCTAGACTTAGGGAGCACCCGGAAGGTGAGCCCTAGGCTTAGGGAGCCCCAGCCCTGGGCAGCCCTAACTTAGGGAGCCCACGGATGGGCAACCCTAGGCTTAGGGAGCCCCACCCCTGGGGAGCCCTAGGGTTAGGGAGCCCCCGGGAGGGGAGCCTTAGGCTTAGGGAGGCCCAGCCCCGGGGAACCCTAGGCTTAGGGAGCCCCAGCCCCGTGAAGCCCTAGGCTTAGTGCGACACAGCCCCGGGGAACCCTAGGCTTAAGGAGCCCCAGCCTCGGGGAGCCCTAGTCTTAGTGAGCCCCAGGCCCGGGGAGCCCTAGGCTTAGGGAGCCCCAGTCCCGGGAGCCGTAGGCTTTGGGAACCCCAGCCCCGGAGAGCCCTAGGCTTATGGAGCCCCAGTCCTGGGGAAACCTAGGCTTAGGGAGCCCCAGCCCCAGGGAGCCCTAGTCTTAGGGAGCCCCAGACCCGGGGAGCCCTAGTCTTAGGGAGCCCCAGCCCCGGGGAGCCCTAGGCTTAGGGAGCCCCAGCCCTGGAAAGCCCTAGGCTTAGGGGGCCCCAGCCCCGGGGAGTCCTAGGTTTATGGAGCCCCAGACCCGGGGAGCCCTAGGCTTAGGGAGCCACAGCCCTGGGAGCCGAAGGCTTAAGGAGCCCCGGGGAGCCCTAGGCTTAGGGAACCCCAGCCCCGGGGAGCCGTAGGCTTAGGGAGCCCCGGGGAGCCCTAGGCTTAGGGAGCCCCAGACCCGGGGAGCCCTAGGCGTAGGGAGCCTCAGCCCCAGGGAGCCCTAGGTTTAGGAGCCCATCCCAGGGTAGCATGAGGCTTAGGGAGCCCCAGTCCCAGGGAGCCCTAGGCTTAGGGGAACCCAGCCTCGGGGAGACCTAGTCTTACGGAGCCCAAACCCCCGGGAGTCCTACGCTTAGGGAGCCGCAGACCCGGGGAGCTAAAGGCTTAGGGAGCCCCAGCCTCGGGGAGCCCTAGTCTTAGGGAGACCCAGCCCCGGGGAGCCCTAGGCTTAGGGAGCCCCAGCCCGGGGGAGCATTAGACTTAGGGAGCTCCAGCCCCAGGGAGCCCTATGCTTAGGGGACCCCAGCCCCGAGGAGCCCTAGGTTTAGGGAGCCCCAGCCCCAGGGAGCCCTAGTCTTAGGGAGCCCCAGACCCGGGGAGCCCTAGTCTTAGGGAGCCCCAGCCCCGGGGAGCCCTAGGCTTAGGGAGCCCCAGCCCTGGAGAGCCCTAGGCTTAGGGGGCCCCAGCCCAGGGGAATCCTAGGTTTATGGAGCCCCAGACCCGGGGAGCCCTAGGCTTAGGGAGCCACAGCCCTGGGAGCCGAAGGCTTAAGGAGCCCCGGGGAGCCCTAGGCTTAGGGAACCCCAGCCCCGGGGAGCCCTAGGCTTAGGGAGCCCCAGACCCGGGGAGCCCTAGGCGTAGGGAGCCTCAGCCCCAGGGAGCCCTAGGTTTAGGAGCCCATCCCAGGGGAGCATGAGGCTTAGGGAGCCCCAGTCCCAGGGAGCCCTAGGCTTAGGGGAACCCAGCCTCGGGGAGACCTAGTCTTACGGAGCCCAAACCCCCGGGAGTCCTACGCTTAGGGAGCCGCAGACCCGGGGAGCTAAAGGCTTAGGGAGCCCCAGCCTCGGGGAGCCCTAGTCTTAGGGAGACCCAGCCCCGGGGAGCCCTAGGCTTAGGGAGCCCCAGCCCGGGGGAGCATTAGACTTAGGGAGCTCCAGCCCCAGGGAGCCCTATGCTTAGGGGACCCCAGCCCCGAGGAGCCCTAGGTTTAGGGAGGCCCAGCCCCGGGGAACCCTAGGCTTAGGGAGCCCCAGCCCCGTGAAGCCCTAGGCTTAGTGCGACACAGCCCCGGGGAACCCTAGGCTTAAGGAGCCCCAGCCTCGGGGAGCCCTAGTCTTAGTGAGCCCCAGGCCCGGGGAGCCCTAGGCTTAGGGAGCCCCAGTCCCGGGAGCCGTAGGCTTTGGGAACCCCAGCCCCGGAGAGCCCTAGGCTTATGGAGCCCCAGTCCTGGGGAAACCTAGGCTTAGGGAGCCCCAGCCCCAGGGAGCCCTAGTCTTAGGGAGCCCCAGACCCGGGGAGCCCTAGGCTTAGGGAGCCCCAGTCCCGGGAGCCGTAGGCTTTGGGAACCCCAGCCCCGGAGAGCCCTAGGCTTATGGAGCCCCAGTCCTGGGGAAACCTAGGCTTAGGGAGCCCCAGCCCTGTGGACCCCTAGGCTTAGGGAGCCCCAGACCCGGGGAGCCCTAGGCTTTGTGCGCCACAGCCCCGGGGAGTCCTACGCTTAGGGAGATCAGACGCGGGGAGCTCTAGGCTTAGGGAGCCCCAGCCTCGGGGAGCCCTAGTCTTAGGGTGCCCTAGCCCCGGGGAGCCCTAGGCTTAGGGAGCCCCAGCCCCGAGGAGCCGTAGGCTTAGGGAGCCCCAGCCCCGGGGAGCCGTAGGCTTTGAGAACCTCAGCCCCGGGAGCCCGAGGCTTAGGGAACCGATCCCAGGGGAGCCCTAGGTTTAGGGAGCCCCAGCCCCGGGGAGCCCTAGGCTTAGGGAGCCCCAGACCCGGGGAGCCCTAGGCTTAGGGAGCCACAGCCCCAGGGAGCCCTAGGCTTAGGGAGCCCCAGCCCCGGGGAGCCCTAGGCTTAGGGAGCCCCAGCCCCGGGGAGCCCTAGGCTTAGGGAGCCCCAGACCTGGGGAGCCCTATGCTTAGGAAGCACCAGCTCCGGGGAGCCCTAGGCTTAGGGAGCCCCAGCCCCGGGGAGACCATGGTATAGGGAGCCCATCCCAGGGGAGCATTAGGCTTAGGGAGCCCCAGCCCCTGGGAGCCCTAGGCTTAGGGGACCCCAGCCCCAGGGAACCCTAGGTTTAGGGTGCCCCCGGGAACGTAGCCCTATGCTTAGTGAGCCCTCGCCCTGGGGAGCCCTAGGCTTAGGGAGCCCACAGGAGGGGAGCCCTAGGCTTAGCAAGCCCCAGCCCTGGGGAGCCCTAGACTTTTGGAGCCCCCGGAAGGTGAGCCCTAGGCTTAGGGAAACCCAGCCCTGGGCAGCCCTAACTTCGGGAGCCCACGGAAGGGGAGCCCTAGGCTTCCGGAGCCCAACCCCTGGGGAGCCCTCGGGTTAGGGAGCCCCCTGGAGGGGAGCCTTAGGCTTAGGGAGCCCCAGCTCCGGGGAGCCCTATGCTTAGGGAGCCCCAGCCCCGGGGAGCCCTAGGCTTAGGGAGCCCCAGACCCGGGGAGCCCTAGGTTTAGGGAGCCCCTGTGAGGGGAGCCCTAGGCTTAGGGAGCCCCAGCCCTGTAGACCCCTAGGCTTAGGGAGCCCCAACCCCAGGGAGCCCTAGGCTTTGGGAGCCCCAGTCCCTGGGATACCTAGGCTTAGGGAGCCCCAGCCCTGTGGACCCCTAGGCTTATGGAGCCCCCAGGAAGGTAGCCCTAGGCGTGGGAGCCCTCGCCTTGGGGAGTCCTAGGCTTAGTAAGCCCCCGGGAGAGGAGCCCAGGGCTTAGCCAGCCCCAGCCCTGGGGAGCCCTAGACTTAGGGAGCACCCGGAAGATGAGCCTTAGGCTTAGGGAGCCCCAGCCCTGGGCAGCCCTAACTTAGGGAGCCCACGGAAGGGGAACCCTAGGCTTAGGGAGCCCCACCCCTGGGGAGCCCTAGGGTTAGGGAGCCCCCGGGAGGGGAGCCTTAGGCTTAGGGAGCCCCAGCCCCGGGGAGCCCTAGGCTTAGGGAGCCCCACCCCGTGGAGCCCTAGGCTTAGTGCGCCACAGCCCCGGGGAGCCCTAGGCTTAGGGAGCCCCAGCCCTGGAGAGCCCTAGGCTTAGGGGGCCCCAGCCCCGGGGAGCCCTAGGCTTAGGGAGCCCCAGACCCGGGGAGCCCTAGGCTTAGGGAGCCACAGCCTTGGGAGCCCTAGGCTTAGGGAGCCCCGGGGAGCCCTAGGCTTAGGGAACCCCAGCCCCGGGGAGCCCTAGGCTTAGGGAGCCCCGGGGAGCCCTAGGCTTAGGGAGCCCCGGGGAGCCCTAGGCTTAGGGAGCCCCAGACCCGGGGAGCCCTAGGCGTAGGGAGCCTCAGCCCCAGGGAGCCCTAGCTTTAGGAGCCCATCCCAGGGGAGGATTAGGCTTAGGGGGCACAATCCCCAGGGAGACCTAGGATTAGGGGACCCCAGCCCCGGGGAGTCCTATGTTTAGGGAGCCACAGCCCGGGGAGCCCTAGACTTTGGGAGCCCCAGTCCTGGGGAGCCCTACGCTTAGGGAGCCCCCGGGAGGGGAGCCCTAGGCTTAGGGAGCCCCCGGGAGGGGAGCCCTAGGCTTAGGGAGCCCTCGCCCTGGGGAGCCCTAGGCTTAGGGAGCCCCCAGGACGTGAACCCTAGGCTTAGGGAACCCCAGCCCTGGGCAGCCCTATCTTAGGGAGCCCACGGAAGGGGAGCCTTAGGCTTAGGGAGCCCAGCTCAGGGGAGCCCTAGGCTTAGGGAGCCCCAGACCCGGGGAGCCCTAGGCTTAGTGCGCCACAGCCCCGGGGAGTCCTACGCTTAGGGAGCCGCAAACCCGGGGAGCTCTACGCTTAGGGAGCCCCAGCCTCGGGGAGCCCTAGTCTTAGAGAGCCCCAGCCCCGGGGAGCCCTAGGCTTAGGGAGCCCCAGCCCCGGGAGCCATAGGCTTTGAGAGCCTCAGCCCCGGGGAGCCCTAGGCTTAGGGAGCCCATCACAGGGGAGCATTAGGCTTAGGGAGCCCCAGCCCCAGGGAGCCCTAGGCTTAGGGGAAACCAGCCTCGGGGAGCCCTAGTCTTAGGGAGCCCCAGCCCCAGGGAATCCTACGCTTAGGGAGCCGCAGACCCGGGGAGCTCTAGGCGTAGGGAGCCTCAGCCTCGGGGAGCCCTAGTCTTAGGGAGCCCCAGCCCCGGGGAGCCCTAGGCTTAAGGAGCCCCAGCCCCGGGGAGCCGTAGGCTTTGAGAGCCTCAGCCCCTGGGAGCCCTAGACTTAGGGATCCCATCGCAGGGGAGCATTAGACTTAGGGAGCTTCAGCCCCAGGGAGCCCTATGCTTAGGGGACACCAACCCCGGGGAGCCCTAGGTTTAGTAAGCCACAGCCCCGGGGAGCCCTAAGCTTAGGGATCCCCAGCCCCGGGGAGCCCTAGGCTTAGGGAGCCCCAGACCCGGGGAGCCCTAGGCTTAGGGAGCACCAGACCCGGGGAGCCCTAGGCTTAGTGCGCCACAGCCCGGGGGAGTCCTTCGCTTAGGGAGCCGCAGACCCCGGAAGCTCTAGGCTTAGGGAGCCCCAGCTTCGGGGAGCCCTAGTCTTAGGGAACCCCAGCCCCGGGGAGCCCTAGGCTTAGGGAGCCCCAGCCCCGGGGAGCCGTAGGCTTTGAGAGCCTCAGCCCCGGAGAGCCCTAGGCTTAGGGAGCCCATCCCAGGGGAGCATTAGGCTTATGGGGCCCCAGCCCCGGGGAGCCGTAGGCTTTTGGAGCCCCAGCCCGGGGAGCCCTAGGCTTAGGGAGCCCCCCCAGGGGTGCATTAGGCTTAGGGAGCCCCAGCCCCGGGGAGCCGTAGGCTTTGGGAGCCCCAGCACCGGGGAGCCCTAGGCTTAGGGAGCCCCCCCAGGGAAGCATTAGGCTTTGGGAGCCCCCGGGACCTGAGCCGTAGGCTTAGGGAGCGCTCGCCCTGGGGAGCCCTAGGCTTAGGGAGCCCCCGGGACGTGAGCCCTAGGCTTTGGGAACCCCAGCCCTGGGCAGCCCTAACTTAGGGAGCCCACGGAAGGGGAGCCTTAGGCTTAGGGAACCCCAGCCCCGGGGAGCCATAGGCTTAGGGAGCCCCAGACCCGGGGATCCCTAGGCTTAGTGCGCCACAGCCCCTGGGTGTCCTACGCTTAGGGAGCCGCAGACCCGGGGAGCTCTAGGCTTAGGGAGCCCCAACCTCGGGGAGCCCTAGTCTTAGGGAGCCCCAGCCCCGGGGAGCCCTAGGCTTAGGGAGCCCCATCCCCGGGGAGCCGTAGGCTTTGAGAGCCTCAGCCCCGGGGAGCCCTAGTCTTAGGGAGCCCATCCCAGGGGAGCATTAGGCTTAGGGAGCCCCAGCCCCAGGGAGCCCTAGGCTTAGGGGAACCCAGCCTCAGGGAGCCCTAGTCTTAGGGAGCCCCAGCCCCGGGGAGTCCTACGCTTAGTGAGCCGCAGACCGGGGGAGCTCTAGGCTTAGTGAGCCCTAGCCTCGGGGAGCCCTAGTCTTAGGGAGCCCCAGCCCAGGGGAGCCCTAGGCTTAGGGAGCCACAGCCTCGGGGAGCCAGGCATAGGGAGCCCCAACCCCGGGGAGCCCTAGACTTAGGGATCCCCAGACCCTGGGAGCCCTAGGCTTAGGGAGCCACAGCCCCGTGGAGCCCTAGGCTTAGCAAGCCCCGGGGAGCCCTAGGCTTAGGGAGCCCCAGCCCCGGGGAACCCTAGGCTTAGGGAGCCCCAGCCCCGTGGAGCCCTAGGCTTAGGGAGCCCCAGACCCGGGGAGCACTATGCTTAGGGAGCCCCAGCCCCGGGGAGCCCATGGTTTAGGGAGCCCATCCCAGGGGAGCATTAGGCTTAGCGTGCCCCAGCCCCAGGGAGCCCTAGGCTTAGGGGACCCCAGCCCCAGGGAGCCCTAGGTTTAGGGAGCCCCCGGGAATGTAGCCCTAGGCTTAGTGAGCCCTCGCCCTCGGGAGCCCTAGGCTTAGCGTGCCCCAGCCCTGGGGAGCCCTAGACTTTTGGAGCCCCCGGAAAGGGAGCCCTAGGCTTAGGGAACCCCAGCCCTGGGCAGCCCTAACTTAGGGAGCCCACGGAAGGGGAGCCCTAGGCTTAGGGAGTCCCACCCCTGGGGAGGCCTAGGGTTAGGGAGCCCCCGGGAGGATAGCCTTAGGCTTAGGGAGCCCCAGGCCCGGGGAGCCCTAGGCTTAGGGAATCCCAGCCCCGGGGAGCCCTAGGCTTAGTGCGCCACAGCCCCGGGGAGCCCTAGGCTTAGGGAGCCGCAGACCCGGGGAGCCCTAGGCTTAGAGAACCCCAGCCCCGGGGAGCCCTAGGCTTAGTGCGCCACAGCCCCGGGGAGCCCTCGGCTTAGGGAGCCGCAGACCCGGGGAACCCTAGGCTTAGGGAGCCCCAGCCTCGGGGAGTCCTAATCTTAGGGAGCCCCAGCCCCGGGGAGCCCTATGCTTAGGGAGCCCCAGCCCCGGGGAGCCCATGGTTTAGGGAGCCCATCCCAGGGGAGCATTAGGCTTAGCGAGCCCCAGCCCCAGGGAGCCCTAGGCTTCGGGGACCCCAGCCCCAGGGAGCCCTAGGTTTAGGGTGCCCCCGGGAATGTATCCCTAGGCTTAGTGAGCCCTCGCCCTGGGGAGCCCTAGTCTTAGGGAGCCCACAGGAGGGGAGCTCTAGGCTTAGCGAGCCCCAGCCCTGGGGAGACCTAGACATTTGGAGCCCCCGGAAAGGGAGCCCTAGGCTTAGGGAACCCCAGCCCTGGGCAGCTCTAACTTAGGCAGCCCACGGAAGGGGAGCCCTAGGCTTAGGGATCCCCACCCCTGGGGAGCCCTAGGGTTAGGGAGCCCCCGGGAGGGGAGCCTTAGGCTTAGGGAGCCCCAGCCCCAGGGAGCCCTAGGCTTAGGGAACCCCAGCCCTGGGGAGCCCTAATCTTAGGGAGCCCCAGCCCCGGGGAGCCCTAGGCTTAGGGAGCCCCAGCCCTGGGGAGCCCTAGGCTTAGGGAGCCCCAATCCAAGGTATCCCTAGGCTTAGGGAGCCCCAGCCCTGGGGAGCACTAGGGTTAGGGAGCCCCCGGGAAGGGAGCCGTAGGATTAGGGAGCCCCAGCCCTGGGCGCCCCTAGGCTTAGGGAGCCCCCGGGAGGGGAGCCCTAGGCTTAGGGAGCCCCAGCCCTGGGGAGCCCTAGGCTTAGGGAGCTCCCAGGAAGGTAGCCCTAGGCTTAGGTAGCCCCAGCCCTTGGGAGCCCTAGGCTTAGGGAGCTCCCGGGAGGGGAGCCCTAGGCTTAGGGAGCCCCAGCCCTGGGGAGCCCTAGACTTAGGGAGCGCGAGCCCTGGGGAGCCCTAGGCTTAGGGAGCCCCAGCCCTGGGCAGCCCTAGGCTTTGGAAGCACCAGCCCTGGGGAGCCCAAGGCTTAGGGAGCCCCAGCTCTGGGGAGTCCTAGGCTTAGGGAGCCCCTGCCCTGGGGAGCACTAGCTTAGGGAGCCCCAGCCCTGGTGAGCCCTAGGGTTAGGGAGCCCCCGGGAGGGGAGCCGTAGGATTAGGGAGACCCAGCCCTGGGCATCCCTAGGCTTAGGGAGCCCACGGGAGGGGAGCCCTAGACTTAGGGAGCCCCAGCCCTGGGGAGCCCTAGGCTTAGGGAGCTCCCAGGAAGGTAGCCCTAGGCTTAGGTAGCCCCAACCCTTGGGAGCCCCCGGGAGGGGAGCCCTAGGCTTTGGGAGCCCCAGCCCTGGGGAGCCCTAGACTTAGGGAGCCCGAGCCCTGGGGAGCCCTAGGCTTAGGGAGCCCCAGCCCTGGGCAGCCCTAGGCTTAGGGAGCCCCAGCCCTGGGGAGCACTAGCTTAGGGAGCCCCAGCCCTGGTGAGCCCTAGGGTTAGGGAGCCCCCGGGAGGGGAGCCGTAGGATTAGGGAGACCCAGCCCTGGGCATCCCTAGGCTTAGGGAGCCCACGGGAGGGGAGCCCTACACATAGGGAGCCCCAGCCCTGGGGAGCCCTAGGCTTAGGGGGCCCCAACCCTGGGGAGCCCTAGGCTTACGCAGCCCCCGGGAGGCGAGCCCTAGGCTTAGGGAGCCCCAGCCCGGGGGAGCCCTTGGCTTAGGGAGCCCCAGCCAGATGAGCCCTGGGCTTTTGGAGCCCCAGCCCTGGGGAGCCCTAGGCTTAGGGAGCCCCAGCCAAGGGAGCCCTAGGCTTAGGGAGCCCCAGCCAAGGGAGCCCTAGGCTTAGGGAGCCCCAGCCATGGGGAGCCCTAGGCTGAGGGAGCCCCAGCCCTGGGGAGCCCTTGGCTTAGGGAGCCCCAACCCTGGGGAACCCTAGGCTTAGGTACCACCAGCCCTGGGGAGCCCTAGGCTTAGGGACCCCCATCCCTGGGGCGCCCTAGGCTTAGGGAACTCAGCCCTGGGGAGCCCTAGGCTTAGGGAGCCCCAGCCCTGGGGAGCCCTAGGCTTATGGAGCCCCAGCCCGATGAGCCCTAGGCTTATGGAGCCCCAGCCCTGGGTAGCCCTAGGCTTAGTGAGCCCCTGCTTTCTCCAGGACAAGTCACAGCTTAGAGGAACACCTCTAGAATGGTTCCACTCTGTCCTGCAGACTCACTATGAATTGGAATTGACTGACCCATTAGTAGTGAGTGCATCAGCTCCCGTCTATTGGTGAGAACATGAATGCACAGAAAAGTGAAACAATCTAGCCCAGAGGTGACCATGTTATCCAAGGGGGAGCTAGAATTCATATCCCAGCAGACCAACCTCAGAGACTACAGGCTTAGCTCCACCCTCTGCTGATGTCTTGACTACAAGTGGTTGGATTTTGCATCCGTTCCCCTACACATCATCTCCACTGTCCAATATCGATCAATGTTAGCATGAGAACTGAAGAGTCACACTCTAGCCCTGCCCAATCCCACACGTACAGGTGAGAAAAAAATGGTGAGACCACTGGGCAGTTTTAGCTGCCACCTCTACTTCCACCGCCTCAATGCACACAAAAAGAAGTCAGAGAAAGCATTTTTGGCCTTGCCACCACTCCTTAGCCCTGACACTTTGGGGCCTGTCCACTCTCTTGGACACCCACAAGACGGCTGGCTACCTGGGAACTTCCCCTGGGGCACTTGGGGACAAAGGAAAGGGCACACGCCTGCAATGTAATTCACACTGTAACAACTTGTTTCCCCCTTGGAGAATGACACCATTAGCTGCTTCAATTGTGCATGAAATATAAATTACATGACTCAGAGGTATCATGTCGGAGCAGCCATGATGCTAAGTGATGAGGCTCTCCATCGAGCAGCCCCTCTCCAACCAGCAGATCCAAAGAAACCCAAGACCCGAGGCTGACAGCTGAGAACAAGGTTCTGTGGTCTTTGAGTGTGCCTGCTTCATAGAGCCCACAAGGGAGAATCTTTCCGGGTGACCCAGGATGCCAGGCTGGAATGTTCCAGCCATCTGCTGTAATCACCCTGGACCTCCCATTTTCTTTAAAGGGAGTCGAATGCTGAACAGTACTCTTTCCTTCCTTAACCCCCAGAAAAGTAGGAAAAAGGTGGTGGTGATTGTGGTAATATCCTTCTTGCTAAGGAGATTTGGTGATGCTGTGGGTTAAGCATCTCACTACTAATCACAAGGCCAGCAGTTCAAACCCACTAGCAGTTCTGAGAGGGAGAAAGATGAGGCCGTCTGACAATGGACAAATTTATGGTGTCAGAAACCCACACAGGAAGTTCTACTATTTCCTCTAGGATTGCTATGCATCTGAATTGGCTGGATTCACCAGAAGTATGTTTTGCTTCTTCGGAGTGTATTTGTACATGTGTGTGTACATGTGCGTGTGCGTGCCTGTGAGTGCGTGTGTCTGCATTGTCGCTTGTGTGGTTTGGAAGCCCAGAGCAGGCAGATCGAGGCTGCATTGGAAGCAGTTGAGAAGAGAGAAGGGCGAGATCCTTCAAGAGGTAGATAGATCCAAACTCATTTCCCAGATCCCTTCTATATTCATTCTGCCTCCCATTCATAACTCTTTCTGGCTCAAATTACTCCGTATTCTCTCCCTGGCTAGCGCCCCACAGCTTTCTACCCCATTTCACCACTAGATCTCTGGACACTACTCTAAATCAGCTTGAGATACTCAATGATTGATGAGCTGCTGAAGGGTTGGATCAGCCACCCTTCTTTGTGTCCATGAAAGAACTTTCCAAAACCTCATGTCACAAGCAGGTACCTTTGCTTTTAGAGAAGAGGCATAGGCTAATTTGTATGTTTCCACCTTGAGAGGGCCAAGCACCACCATGTACAATTAGTAGATAACCATAAGTGTGTCACTTTTGTGGTCACTACACATCTCCTTTGGAGGACCCATTTGCCCCTCTCCTAGCACCGTGATCCCTGGTGCCATGACTAGACTGGGATGGGACATCCATGTGCTCAACCAGGAACTGCCAGGTGGAATCAGAGCCACTGCCCCCTCTGCAGAGCCTCTGTGAGGACCGGGAGTTTGGAAACACAGCCTAAAGCTGCGGGAGGAGAAATTTAGGAAATTATCACGCATTTATCCTTATGACAACTGTAAAAAGCCCACAACCACCCTTCAAATGCCCTGCCACTGAGCAGAGCCAAAAGAAGGAAAAGCCAAAATCCACATATGGGTACAGGAAGACCTCTGGAAGGTGTCCCTGTGGGGGGCCGGGGAAGCGGGAGCGTGGACTTGAGGAGGCTCAAGGGCTCAGGCTGGGAAAGAGCCAGGATGCCTGTCGACAAACCCCTTCAGACCAGACACAACCAGAGGAAGTTCAACTCTCTCTCTTTGTCTCTCTGCCTAACCACCAACCTCTTACCCAGTGCAGGAGATTCTTTGAACAGGGTCCACAGGGCCAGATGTGAGAACTAGCAGCTCCTGTTACTACCCTGGCTTGGAAAACCTCCCACTTTCTGGAAATTCAAATATTTTCTTGGACTTTGATCAAGAGCAAGATCAACCCTACCCTCCCCCTTTTCTCACAGAGGCTCTCGGCCAGAATGGCAAATAGCGCTCAACTGTCATGTGCTCCGCCTCTTTATTCTTTGTTCCATTCGAACCAACTGCTGCAAAAAATCACAAAACTGCCAGATGGAGGGCAGGGCAGTGCTTTCTTTTCAGACTTCCCTCTCATTCTTTCTCTGGTCGCATCATCATTCCAGGGACAGCAAACTCATTGCAGTCCAGTCAATTCCTTATGTAAGTTTTCCAAGGTTGTACAACATTACTGGAACAGACAGCCCCATCATTTTACCTTGAAGCAGCTGGTGGGTTTCAACTGTCAACCTTTCAGCTAGCCATTCAACATTTACATGACAGTGCCTTCAGAGTGGTGAGTCATAGTCTGCAGACACCATAGGAAAGAATCATTCTTCTGCCTTATTTTCATAAGGTGGGTTACTAGGTAGGCAGGTGTGAGGCAGGTATAAGTAGAAATCAACTTGATGGCAACAAACAACAACACCTATGTTATTGTTTTGGGGCTGGGGAACTGAGACCTATGAGGCATGGAGCTAAGTAACAGCTACTTCAGGTTTGTTAGGCACTTCGTCGTTGAGCTCTGTTCTAGATACTGGTTAGACAGCTAGAAGGAAGGTGGCATCTCTGTTCCTGGGGTTGAGAGATGCGAGGGGTTGGAAAACTTCCTGTCCTGTTAGTAGTGGGTATAGATTTTGTTTCTGTTGTTAGATGCCATTGAGTCAATTCCAACTCCTAGCCACCCTATGGACAATAGAACGAAACACCACCCAGTCCTGCACCATCCTCTCAATAGTTGTTATGGTTCAGCCCCTTGTTGCAGCCACTGTGTCAATCCATTTACTGAAGGTCTTCCTCATTTTCGCTTATCTCTCTTCACCTAGCAGGATGTCCTTACTCCTCCAGGGACTGATCTCTCACTAACAGTATGTCCAAGGTACGTGAGGGGAAGTCTCACCATTCTTGCTTCTAAGGAGTATTCTGGCTGTACTTCTAACCCACATTTGTTTGTTCTTTGGCAGTTCATAGTACTTCCAATATTATTCACCAGCATCCCAATATAAATGCATTGATTCTTCTTTGATCTTCCTTTTCAATGTCCAACTTTCATGTGCATACAAGGCCATTGAATATATGACTCAGATGGCTTTAGTCAGGTACACCTTACGCTTCAAGGTAACATCCTTGCTCTTAAACACTTTGGAGAACACTTTTGAAAGAGGTCTCTGGCTGCAACGCGTGGCCCCTTTAAGGATGAAGAGGCGGGGCGCACAGGTGGAAGCCCATGGCCCCTTTAAGCCTTGGCCTATTTGGCAGCAGCTGGAGCCACTATTGAGGACAAGGCAAGAGGCCAGCCAGAACTTCCTGTGGAGGCCAAGGGCTCAGGACCTGAGCAGGCCAAGCTCTGAGCGCTGAGTGAGCCAGCCTCAGAGCCGCACCACCTCCATGGGCCAAAATGACCTGATGGGCAAGGCCTAGGGCTTCACAGACCAGGTGTGGTTCCTGCGGCCTCCCCGCCCTCTCCCAGACTCCTGCCCACCCGGGCCTTGCCACCATGACCCCTGATGTGGGTCTGCAGCCCACCTGGTGCCTGCCCAGGCACCAGAACTCCTGCCCTGCCTGGCCCACCCACCTGAGACCTCACTCCAGGCCCCCTGTCCCAACCCAGGTCCTGCTCCAGGCCCCCTCCCTGCCCAAGACTTTGTTAGTCTGGTTGGTCATGAGGGATGGAAAGGAGGAGGGACCCTGCCCAGGCCCCTGCACCCCATCCAACTTGGGAAGCTCTGGGTTGGTCCAGCCCCCAAGGTGGCTTCCCTCCCACAGTCCCATATACCCAGAACTCCATTGGACCCACTGGGTACGTGAGGCCTCCCCATCAAGGGCTCGGGATATGTGCCAACAGCCTGGAATGGGATCCTAGCTTGCTAGAGCCCCACTCCCCTCCCCTTAAGCCCCAACAACTTAAGATCCCTAGAAAGTGTCTGTTTGTGGGGGCCCTTGTGGGGTCACACTCTGGCTGTGAAGGGCTAGGCTATGGCTTTTGGCACTTGTCTTCTCCATTCTGAACCTTTAGACCATTGGTCCTTCCACGGGGCAGTTCTACAGGAGTAGCAGGGAACTCTATTCGGGAGTGAAGTTGGCCAGATTTGAGTAGGGGGTGCCCTGGCAGGGATGCCAACTTGGGAAAAGAGCCCATCTCCCCTTTCTCTTTCCCAGCTGCAAAAAAATTTAAAAAGGAAGAGGTCTCATAGAGCAGATTTACCCAATGCAATACATCCTTTGGGTTCTTGACTGGGGCTCGCGTGATCATTTATTGTGGATCGCAGCAAGAAGATAGCACTGATCACTTCAGTATTTTCTCCATTTATCATGATCATGTTGTAGATGACAGGGTCATAATTACATATAAATATGTCCCTGGGACCCAACTCCTGGGGAGTCCCAAACAACTTGATGAAAAGGAAAACAAGAGAGTGAAGACAAGCACTCTGAGCCTAGGTTGGAAGGACAGTCCTTTGTGAATAGAGAGCTTCAAGGGTATTGGAGTTCCTGGAGGAGGGCAAAGAGTTCCACACTCAACTATTCAACAAATCATTGGCAGTTGGAACCCACACAGGGGCACCATGGAGGAAAGGCCTGGAAACCTGCTTAAAGCCTATAGTCTTGAAAGTCCTATGGAATCCACACATAAGGCACCATGAGTCAGAATCAACTCTCTCGTGCCTGTTTTGGTTTGGGTAGAGGAGCTATTAGAAGCAGTGGGGTATAATGTTGAATCCAAGAAGAGGAAGGATTTGGTCACCATTAAAGTGACTTCTGACCCAATTAATAACAATCATACGGACTTTTGTGGGAGAAAGATGAGGATTTCTACGGCTGTAAATATTTAGTGTCAGAAACCCACATAGACAGTTCTACCCTGCCCTATACAGTCGCTGATTTGGTGTCAACTGGATGGCACTAAGATAGCAACTATCTGCTGAAAGGTTGCCATGTGGAAGAGCTTGTGCCAAGTCCGTTATGGTTATGCCTATGATCTTTGTGGGAGACAAAGGTCCTGCTTAAGATTAATGTCTCTGTTGTCAAATCGCTCCATTGTCCAGTCTTGGCTCTATGTCCTTCTAGCTCTATAACCTCGGAAAAATCATTGAACCCCCTTTGTTCTGCTGTGTGTACAAGGGAAGTAAAAAATAGTTCTTAGGTTGTGTGTTCAAGGTTGAGATTGAATGATAGAAAGACCTTGTTGTTGTTAGTCGCCAGCAAAGCAAATTTGATTCCTTGTGACCTTATGCCGGATAGGACAAATTACAGCTAGATCCTATGCAATCTTCCTGCCCATTGGCAGGTTTGAGGTCATTGTTGCGGTTATTGTGCCAGTCCATGTCATGAAGAGTTTCCCCAGATCCACTATTTTACCAAACATGATGTTCTCTTCTCGCAATTGGTCTTTCCTAACGACATGTCCAAAATCAGCATGACAAAATTCTGCCATTCTATCTTCTAGGAACATTCTTCGAAGAATGTCCTGGTTCGATTTCCTCCAGGACTTATTTGCTCATCCTTTTGGCCACCCACAGTATACTCAATACATGGTCTTTGCCATCACGGTCATTTGAATGCCTCAATCCTTCTTAGAATCCTGGTCCTCACTGTTGTCACAGTTAGAAACTCCATTTCTCACAGCTTGCTTCAGATCTGCTGAAGTGGAATCTGAGTTCTTGTAGGCCCCAAGGACATGACATTTGTGTGCCTGCTAGAAGCACTGGGGAACAATGTCTGGCCCATAGTAAGTGCTTATAATTGTTCATTGCGATCAGTGTTATTATTTATCATCCCATGTAAACTTTCCAGCACATGCACAGGTCAGGAAACCAAGATTCTGAGCCTGTCAGTGCCTTCACTGAGGCTACCCCTCAGGAGAGGGGAGGGGCTGCATGCAAATCGAATACATGATCAAACCAGTTGACCTGGGTGGAGGGACTTTCAATGCACACATGAATTTAAGGGATCAGATCGGGATGTCCTGGTTCCCCATAAACATAACTATGAACTCTGAGTACTAGGGGAGGGGAAAACGAGCCTTGCGTGGTTCAATCAGGGACTCCTTCTGCCCAATCACCTTTAAACTAATTGCGGAGCCTCAAAACTTTTGGGTTGAAACCACATCCTCTTCGTAAGCGCCTAGAGCAGGGGTCCTCAAACTACAGCCTGTGGGCCACATGCAGACAGCCAAGGACATTGATCCGATCTGCCGGGTGTTTGTGCCCCGTTTATTTTTGTTTAACTTCAAAATAAAATGTGCAGAGTTCATAGGAATTTGTTCATAGGTTTTTTAAAAAAACTATAGTCGGGCCCTCCAATGGTCGGAGGGACAGTGATCTGTCCCCCTGTGTACACAGTTTGAGGAGCCATGCCCTAAGGGATCCTGGACTTAGGGGTTACTAGTCACCAAGTCCTGAAACACCCTTGGATATTCAACCCAAGGTAGGAGGCATCAGTGGAATATGATCCCGGGTAATTTACAGTCCTTTTACTCCAATTGAACACAGGAAAATTAAAAATGACTTAGGCTGTTACTCTACTTTTGATCACTGTTGACTCCTCCTGTAGTACCCCATTATTGCCTTTAACCCTATAACGCTGAGCATGATGTTTTCTTAACATTTTAAGAAATGTATATAAATATATATTGATAACTATGAAAGTAAGGAACAACACCAAAGTTTTTTGCCAAAATTAAAAATGAAGCATGATAGGGTTGAAAAGGAGGATGGGTCTTATCAGCGAGTCCAAGACCTTAGGATAATAAATGAAGCACTGATCCTACGGCACCTAAAAGTGCCAAAACACTGTGCCCTGCCGGGGAAAATTGTGAATGCTTTTATCCCTGTTCCTGTACTTACAGTGAACAAACACACATGTCTGATAATCCTCAGATACATATTTTTTTAATTTCCTGTGACACCCACCAATTTTCCAGGGCACTGCCACCTCACAAACTTAGCCTCGTCTCAGTCAAACTGTTCACCTTTTGACCGTTTAATTTTCCAGAAGTTATCAGTTACCAAGGCCTCTGAACCAAGTGTGCCACCTCCACGACTACCGTCTCCTGGACCACGTCAAACTTATCCATCCTGGATAAGGTTGCCCTGAATGGACAACCCCTCCCAACAGTGTAGGAAGGGTATGGACCCAAAGCCCCACTTCACCAAATTTGTCAGCAGGAAGTAGCTAGAGATGTCGCCCAGTACCCCAAAGATTTGGGTCTATATCTCTTCAGGGGGTTAAGGTTAGGTAGCTATCCTGGGTACTGAGGCATCCATTATGCATGCCCAAGGGCCAAGCTAAGCGCCCAGGTAGGAGTGGCGTCCTGTTTATGCACAGAGGTTCAGGTTTCTGGTCAGGAAGGGGAGGTACACCTGGGTGGGCGCTGTACGTGGATTGACCCACGTAGGCCAAGTAAATTCAATTCCGCCATTGGGGTAGACAAGGGTTGCACACCATGACTCCCTAACTCTCAGAAAACTAACTTAGATCACAGACCAGGCTTCCACTTGAGTTCTTTATCAAGCTGGGACAAAGACCGAGGTCTATCTATCCCCAGAGAGATCTGACAATCACAGGAAGGCTCTTTGGAGGCAGCACGACTGGATGTGAGTGGCTGGGGTATACTGTTCACATGCATGGCTGTCTTCTTGGAAGGGTTTTTGTCTCAGCTGCTGGAGCGGAGGAGGTAGTAAGTCAGGATCACATAGTATACATGCCCACAAGTGAGCTGCTCATTCCACAGTCTTGGCAGTGCCTTTTGAAAACCCTCTGCTTTGCCACGTCACTCCTTGAAGTTGGCAGTGGGAGGGGCTGCAACCAAGGCATGCTGCCTCTTACTCCCAGTTAAGGGTTTCTGGATTCTGATGGTATCTCTGGCAGGATCACTAAATGGGCTTGTTGTCTGCCTCCGGCTTTGTTCACCGAGGTCCTCCAGCTAGGTGGTGGTATGTGTGCATGAGCAGAGGTGTCCTGCCAGCCCCCCATGGATATTAGAGCTCCCATGGTGTGGACTCCATGAAAGAGGTGCCCCAGACAGCAGGACTACAGAGGAGGGTGGGCCCTGCAGGACAGGAGGGCCATTGCCCCTGTGGAACGACCTCTGAACCCCGCCTCCCTCACTGGCCAGCTGCTGGGGCTGTGGGCTCTAAGCTTCGTGCCTGACACTGGAATAGACACAGGGTGAGGCGACTCCAGTAGCTGTTCCTACTGGTCTAATCCAGCCTGAGATGATCCTTGCATGAGCCCTCTGCCCAGATATGTTTTGTTTTGTTATGTTTTATGATCTTTTTATTCGGGGCTCGTACAACACTAACCACAATCCATACATACTTCAGTTTTGTAAAGCACATTTGTTCATTAATTGCCCTCATCATCCTCCAAATATCCACTCTTCCCCAAGCCGCTGGCCTCAGCACCTCATTTTCCCCCTCAATGCCCACTACCCCTCCCTCTTCAGTCCTTGGTAAGTTACTAATTCTTTTGGCTTATCTGTCAGTGTCTGATATCCCGTTTCACTCACTTTTCTGTTGAGGTCAATGTAGATCCTTGTAATCGGTTCCTCCTTTACACCCTACCCTCCCTCCACCCTCCCAGTACTCTACTCATAACACTGGTCCTAAAGGGCCTATCCACCCGAGATCCCCCGTGTTTGCAGTTCCTATCGTTACCAGTGTACATTCTCTGGTCTTGCCAAATATGTAAGGTAGAATTGGGATCCAGATAGCGGGGTAGAGGAAGCGTTAAGAACTAGAGGAAAGTTGTGTTTAATCATTGTTATCTCATACCCTGTCTTGGCTCATCTCCTCTCTGAGACTTTTTTGTAAGGGGATGTCCAGTGGACTGCAAATGGGTTTTGGGTCTCTAACCGGCAGTACCCGCTCATTCGCCATGAAAAGATTTTTTTTTCTCATGATGCCTGACACCTTATCCCTTTGAAACCTTGTGATCGCACTGGCCGGTGTGCTTCTTCCATGTGGGCTTTTTTGCTTCTGAGGTAGATGGCTGCTTGTTTACCTTCAAGCCATTAAAACCCCAGACGCTAAATCTTTTGATAGCTGGGCACCATCAGCTTTGTTCACCACATTTGCTCATGCAGCCACTTTGTCTTCAGTGACTGTGAGGAGAAGGTGAGCATCATAGAATGCCAATTTAATAGAAAAGTATTCTTGCAATGGGGGAGTACTTGAGTGGGGGCCCAATGTCCATCTGCTACCTTAAAACTAAATCTCTAAATATATGTACATACATCTATTTTCCCCATGCTCGTTTATAAATATATTTACCTTTGTACATGCCTTTATTTAGACTTCTATAACTGGCCCTTGCTTCCCAGCTCACTCTTCTATACCCCTTGATTGTCCTTTGTGCCCACTGCCATGCTCAGTCTTCATTTGGGTTTCAGTAATTCCTCTTGGTTACATTGCCCTTCATCATGCCCTAGCAGGCCTCCTACATAACTCTCACCACCAATTTGCATCACCTGTTGTTCCCTTGTGTCTGTTTCTTTCCACCACTTCCTTTCCCTCCACCTTCCTCTCTCCCATGCCCCCCGGAAGGGTTGGTCCCCTGTTTACTCCTCCAGATTGTTCATCCAGCCTATCTTATTTAGACAGACCTGTAGAGCTAATAACACGCACAAAACAAGACTGAGAAAAACCAAGCAGCAAAAGAAACAAACCAACAAAAATCCAATGACAATAAAAGAAAACAAAACTCAAGAAGAACGAAAAGCTCATAGTTAGTTCAAGGACTGTGTTGGCCTTTAGGAGTGTTTTCCAGTCCAGTCTGTTGAATCATCAAACATCGGCGCCAAAGTCCACCTTTGGCATTCCCTGGGGATCTTGCTGCTCCATTTCCTTGCTCTTCTGCTGAACCCCCTATGTGTTATGCCTTGGTGTGACGGGATCAGTTCGGGCGCAATTCCATCACTGTATCTCCAGTGTTGTCCCCTCTAGATCTATGGGTCTTTGACAGACATCGTGTATCATCATGGGCCTGGCCATGTGGTGTTCTATGTGGACTAGCTTCTCTGAGTGGGAACATCATCCTGAAGGCCTAGAAGGCCAGGATGTGCTCCACACTCCCCTCCTACCCCTTCATCTGTTCCATGTGTTCTGATCAGATATGTCCCTCTCTCAGAGCTGCAGATTCAATGTCATCCTCTGGAATAAAATTTTCAGGGAGTGGGGAGGATCTCCTGAGATCGTTTGAGGGTCCAGGAGAGAGTGACTGCTTAGCTGGGCACAGGTATTTGGGATCATAGCTCTGGCTCCAGACACTGGTTGTGAATATGGCATTGTTGTTATCCAGGTGTGTGCCTGTGGATCAACACCTCTGTCTTTTTGGGTGAGTTTTTTCATCTAGAAAGTAATGGTACTTCATTGTCCAGACTCCAGTGTCACCAAGTGATGGAGAGGGGCTAACCAGAGCCTGAATCAAATAGTGTGTACCTGTCAGGTGCGTTCTAGACCTGGTATGTCGATTCTGAGTGCAGGAAAACAATAATGTCCAAGAGGTGGTATAGGTGGCTCCATACTGAAACAGGAAGCTCACTGTGGAGATTTCGTCCTTCCGCTGATGGCCACAGGCCACCTCCTCATCTCCTGCTAAAACAGTTTCTCTGGATCAACAGCTGGTCCAGGATCCAGTGCCATGAAAATTATATGGCTAACTGGGACAAAAGGCAGATAGATATTTTTTATCTTGATGCCTTTGGAAGCCCACCTAATCTCTATGCAAACCTTCTGGTGTGAGTTATCTTTGGAAGCAGTCATATGCTGACAGTAATTCAAATCTTTCCTTTGACAATGTACCCATTCTCTTTTTTGAACCTGAGAATGTGGTCCCTGTGTCCACTAAGAAATTTACTGGCTGGCCACCTCCTTGGAAAGTTAGCCTGGGATCATGAGGGCCGAGTGAAACAGAGCCGTGACCCCTTCATTCCTCAAGCATTATTGTCTCTCGCTTGGGTTTTTCTAGGTGAGGATGAGGCCCATCCTCTCTAGGGGAGGGTTGTCCGCCTCTCTTGGTGTTTTCAGTACACTAATTTTTCCAATGACCTTCTGTTCTGTAGTAGGCACATTGATCCTTCCTCAGGGCTTGGCGGTGCCCACAGGTCAGTCTCTCCGTGAGTCGACCATGATCTCCTTTTCCTGATCCTCTGGGTTGTCTCCTGGCAATTACTAGTATTTTAGCTAGTTTCTTTGTCTCTGTCGTGGTAGAGTTATATCTGTTGTTATACACCTGCAGAGCCACTTCTGCCTAATCACTGAGATTTCTCCCTTCAAACTCTTCCCACTTCTTTTTCATGTCTGAGGTGGACTGAGTAATAAAGGCAATAATTATTGCCCTCCAGTTTTCAGGGGCATCCGGTTCAATAGGGGTATAAAGCCCGTAGGCTTCCATCAGCCAGTCTAAAAAGGCAGGTGGACATTCTCTTGTAGGAGCCTGAAAATTCTCACATACCTTAGATAAATGCATAGGTTTCCTAGCTGTTCCACAGAGGGCCTGCAAAAGAAACTGGTGATACTTGGTTAAGCCCTACGGGATTTGCTAGGAGTTTGGATCTCACATTTTTCGTGCAGTGGCCAAAAGAGTTTCCCTCCAGGGGGGAATGCCCACTGGCTGACCATCAGATCCAATAACTGCTTTCACGGCCTCTCTATGGAAGGGATCCCCTTCCTCTGTTGTGAACAGCACCTGGAGAACTTGCTGGCAATAGTGTGAGGTGGGCTGATACTAAAGGAACCCCGTTTCTAGCAAAGAAATCAGACCTTGTGGTTTGTCAGAAAAAGGTATTTTGTTGATTCCAATTATACAAATCCCTGGAATGAAAGGGGACGTTTTCCCAAAAAGGGACTCTGGGATCTTCCCCAGGTGTTGGGGAAGCTTGCTCTGGTCGTTCATGCAAGCTTTCTGAACATCCATGTCCTTTGGGACAGTCCCTTGGGCTACGTCTGCAAGGCCTACCTCTCCAATATCTGCTAATTCATTTACAGTTCATAGCTACTTTATGTACCTTTCATGATGGCTTTGTCAGCTCAAAATGGCTTCACTCTTGTCAAGACTGTTTAAGCTTTTCCTAGAGATCCTACATAGCCGCCATTGTGGCCGTGGGGAAACAGGGCCTGTGGCCTTGGCCAAAATGGTACCCACCAGTCCAAACATGTTGAAGAGTGCTGCCTTGGGAACTGGTTGAATAGGCCTGGGAGTTAGCCCTGCCTTGTCACACAGCCAGATGTTCCCCTTTTCCCCTCCATTCCCTTTGCCTTTCTCCTGGTTTTTTCAAACAAGCTGATTTAGCCCTAAAATGCTGAGCATGACATTTTTGTAACATTTAATGAAAACATATTTGGTACCCAAATTATAAATTATAAATGTGACAATTTGGCCACAATATCTTTTTTGAGAAAGGAGAATGGTGGCCAAAGAATGGTACACTTTCCCTTCCAACCCTGATTCAGCTGGAACAGTTCTGCAGAGTGATGGGAAAGTGGGCGGAGATGCCATAAGTTAGAGCATTTCTCCTTTTGAGGAGCAGTAGAGACGTTCATCCCCAGTACACCCAGGAACCCCTAAGGAATATGTCCTCAAACTGTGGTCCATGGGGCACATGTGGCCTGATGACATTTATCCCACCCTCAGGGTGTTTTTGCTGCCACTGAAGTCCTGCTTAGCAGCCGACTCATGCAGTGTGCATAGGAATCTGTTCGTAGGTTTTTTAAAAACTATAGTCTGGCACTCCAACGGTCTGAGGAACAGTGAATTGACCCCTGTGTAAACAGTTTGAGGGTCCCTGCCCTAAGGGATCCTGCATTTAGGGGTTACTATTCTCCTACCTTGAAACCTCCCTCAACATTCTACCACAGTAGAGGCACCAGGGGAATTTGGTCCCCGGGTAATTTCAAGATTTTACTCAAATAGAACATAAGAAAATTAAAAATGACTTAGGCAGTTACTCTACTTTTAATCCCTGTTGACTCCCTCTGTAGTATCACAATATTATAATTTAACCCTATAACGCCGAGCATGATGTTTTCATAACATTTAATGAAATGTATATATATAGTAACTATGAACGTAAGGAATAAAACAAAATTATTTTGCCCAAAATTAAAAATTGAGGCGTTATAGGGTTAAAAAGAAGGATGGTTCTTATCAGCAGGTCCAAGACCTTAGGGTCATAAATGAAGCAGTGATCCCACTACACATGGTAGTTAGTGCCGATAACCTCTACCCTCCTAGGGGAAATTGTGAATATTTTACCGCCGTGCCTGTACTTAGAATGAACCAACACACATGCTTGATAAGCCTAAGATTTATACTTATTTCCTGTTATATTCACCTAATTTCAAGGGCACTGCTACCTCATAATACTAGTCTTGTCTCAGTTAAAATGTTTACCCTTTTGACCATTTGTTTGCTTTTCCAGAAGTTCTCAAGTTACCAAGGCCTCTGAACAAAGTGAACCAGCTCCAAGACCATCTCCTGGACCACTTCAACCTTTTCAGTCCTAGCCCTGAATGGACAACCCCTCCCAGTAGACTAGGAAGGGTATGGACGCAAAGCCCCACTTCACCCCGTTTTCCAACAGGAAGTAGCTAGAGATGTCATCACCCAGTACCCCAAAGTTTGGGTCCATATCTCTTCAGGGTGCAATTATTAGCTAGCTAGCATAGATACTGTGGTGTCCATTACGCATGCTCAGAGGGCCGAGCTATCGGCCCAGGAAGGAGTGGCACACTGTGCGTGCTCAGAGTTCCAGGTTTCCGACCAAGAAGGGCAAATACATCTGGTTGGGCGCTGCACCTGCATTGACCCACCTAGGCCAAGTAAATTCAATTCAGCCACAGGGATCGACCAGGGTTTCTCACCACGCCTCCCTAACTCCCCCTAAAACACACTTGGATCACAAACCAGGCTTTGGTGAGAATTCTTTCTTTTTTTAAAAAAAACATTTTATTAGGACCTCATACAACTCTTATCACAATCCATACATATACATACATCAATTGTATAAAGCGCATAAGTACATTCTTTGCCCTAATCACTTTATTTTTCTTTTCTTTTTTTACATTTTATTAGGGGCTCATACAATTCTTATCACAATCCAAACATATACATGCATCAATTGTATAAAGCACATCCGTACATTCTTTGCCCTAATCACTCTCAAAGCATTTGCTCTCCACTTAAGCCCTCCGCATCAGGTCCTCTTTTTCCCCCTCCCTCCCCGCTCCCCCCTCCCTCATGAGCCCTTGAAAATCCACAGATTGTTATTTTGTCATATCTTTCCCTGTCCGGAGTCTCCCTTCCCCCCCTTCTCTGCCGTCCATCTCCCTGGGAGGAGGTCACATGTGGATCCTTGTAATCAGTTCCCCATTTCCAACCCACTCACCCTCCACTCTCCCAGCATCACCCCTCACACATTTGGTCCAAAAAGGTATCGTCCACCCTGGGTTCCCTGTGCCTCCAGCGCCCATATGCACCAGTGTACAACTTCTGCCCTATCCAGTCCTGCAAGGTAGAATTCAGATCATGGTAGTTGCGGGGAGGAAGCATCCAGGATCTTGGGGAAAGCTGTGTTCTTCATCGGTACTACATCGCACCCTGACTGACCCACCTCCTCTCCTAAACCCCTCTGTGAGGGGATCTCCAGTGGTCGATATTTGGGCCTCTGGTCTCCACACTGCACTTCCCCCTTCATTCACTATGGTATGTATTTATATATATATATATTTTTTATATTTATATTCTTTTTTTTTGCATGATGCCTTATACCTGGTCCCTTTGGCACCTCTTGATCGCACTGGCTGGTGTGCTTCTTCCATGTGGGCTTTATTGCTTCTGAGCTAGATGGCCGCTTGTTCACCTTCAAGCCTTTAAGACCCCAGACACTATCTCTTTCGATACCCAGGCACCATCAGCTTTCTTTGCCACATTTGCTTATGCAACCGTTTGTCTTCGGCGATCGTATCATGGAGCTTTGCAGCCAATGATATGATTTTTTGTTCTTTACTGCCTGATAACTGATCCCTTCGGGACCACACGATCACACAGGCTGGTGTGTTCTTCCATGTGGGCTTTCTTGCTTCTGAGCTAGATGGCCTCTTGTTTATCTTCAAGCCTTTAAGACCCTAGACACTATAGCTTTTGATAGCCGGGCACCATCAGCTTTCTTCACCACATTTACTTGTTCACCCACTTTGGCTTCAGCAGTTGTGTCAGGAGAGTGAGCATCATACAGTGCCAATTTAATAAAAGAAAGTATTCATGAATTAAAGGAGTGCTTGAGTAGAGGCCCAAGGTCCTTCTGCCACCTTAATATTACACCTATAAATATAGACATATAGAGCTATTTCCCCATCCTCATATATATGTTTGCATGTACATGTCTTTGTCTAGACCTCCATAAATGCCCCTTGACTCCCAGCTCCTTCCTCCATCTCCCTTGACTTTCCTCCTGCCCCACTATCATGCTCCGTCCCCACCTGGGCTACAGCTATATCTCTTCTCTACACAACCTTACCCTTGATCATTCCCCACCAGGCCTGCCACTCCCCCCTCACTACCATTTGGGGTCCCATGTTGTTCCCTTGTCCCTATGTTTGTTAACACCACTTCCTTGCCCCCCTATCCCCCATCCCAAGTCCCCCTGGAATTGTCGGTCCCATTGTTTTTCCTCCAGATAGTTCATCCAGCCTGTCCTATTCAGACAGACCTGTGGAGACAATAACATGCACGAAAACAAGACAGAGGAAAACAAAGCAATAGTATACAACCAGACAACAAAACAACAAAAGCAAGCCACTGACAAAGAACAAAAAAAAACACTTCACAAAAGAAAAGCTTGTAGTTAGTTCAAAGATCATTTCCTGCCCCTTAGGAGCGTTTTCAGTCTAGTCTGTTGGGGCACCACGCCCTGGCCCCAAAGTCCACTTTCAGCATTCCCTGGGGACCTTGCCACTCCATTCCCTTGCTGTTCCACTGCACTCCCCCAGTGCTTTGCCTCGATGTGGTGGGATCAGGTCAGGTGCAATTCCCATACTGTGTCTCCGGTGCTGTCCCCTGTATCGCCCTTAGTCACTGAGGGGCATCATTTCTCATAGTGGGGCCAGCCATGTTGTTCTCTCTGTGAACTGGCTGCTCTACTCAGGAACATCTTCCTCACGGCCTGGTGGGCCAGGCTGTGTTCCACTCTCTCCTCCTGCCCCTTCATCTGCCCCTGTGTGCTCTGATCAGCTATGTCCTCTCCCGGGGCTGCAGAATCAATGTCGTCCTTTGAAACGAATTTTTTTGGGGGGAGGGGCAGGAATCCACTTAAATTTTGGTGCTGGGGCCTGCCTCCCAGACCTCTCCACTGGTTCCCTACCCTACGCCGGGATATTGCATTCACACCTTGCGGCACTGGGTTGAAGTCTGGTCCCATTTTCCCTGTGGAGATATAAACAATACCCTCCCCTTGGGTGGATTAGTGCCCCATGCTCCCACTCCCCTTTTCTTCCTTATATTCATCCTTTTATTTTCCTTTCTCCATCTCCTCCACCATTGTCTACCATGTGCATCCCTGGTTTTGGTCTGGTCTCTGCCATACTACACAGTCTTCACCCCAAAAATGTCTGTGTACAGTAGCTTTTTCCCCTGTGCCACTTTTGCTTTTTTTTAATACTTACCTCAGCGGGCGCATGTTGTACTTGTCCTTTTGTGCCTGACTTACTTCACTTAGCATGATATCCTCCAGTTCTTCCCATGCCGCTATGTGCCTCATACGTTCATCACTGCTTTTTAGTGATGCGTAGTACTACATTGTATGTATATACCACAGTTTTTTTAATCCAATCGTCAGTTGATGGAAATTTGGGTTGCTTCCAGGTCCTTGCAATTGTGAACTGTGCTGCAATGAACATTGGAGCACAGATGTCCGGTCTTGGTTTGTTTCTAGCCTCTTCTGGGTATATGCCCAGTAGGGGGATTGCTGGGTCATATGGTAACTCTATTTCCATCTGTTTTAGGTATCGCCAGATTCATTTCCATAGTGGCTGTATGTACTTACAGGCCCACCAGCAGTGAATGAGAGTTCCACAGCCCCTCCAACACTTGTTGCTTTCTGATTTTTGAATTGGGCTACCTTCGATGGTGTCAGGTGGTACCTCATTGTTGTTTTAATTTGCATTTCTCTTATGGCTAAAGATAGGGAACATTTTCTCATATGTTTGTTGGCCATTCGGATTTCTGTCCCTGTGAAATTTCTGTTCAAGTCCTTTGCCCACCTTTCAAGTGGGCTATTGGTTTTATTCTTTTTTGGAAGCTAGCAGAGTATTGTAGATTTTAGTAATAAGGCCTTTGTCTGATGTGTCATTGCTAAAGATGTTTTACCAGTCTATGGACTCTCTTATTACTCTCTTGGTGAATTATTTAGATATACACAGGTGTTTTATCTTCAGTATATCCCATTTGTCAATTTGTGCCTCCTCTGTGTTTGTGTCCTTCCCTATTTCTGATAGCCTGTGTATTCCCTGCGCCAAAGTTCCCAAGTTGGTCCCAATTCCCTCATTGATGGCCCTAATAGTTTGGGGTTTAACTTCAAGGTCTGTGATCCACCTTGAGTTTATTCTTGTGCATGGAGTGAGATGAGGGTTCTTGCTTCATTTTTCTGCATGATGATATCCATTTTTTCCAGCACCACTTGTTAAAGAGGGCATTGGCTTCCCATTTGATGTATTTGGGGCCCTTATCAAAGATCAGCTGTGTGTATGCTGATGCTTTTATTTCTGGGTTTTCAGTTCTTTTCCATTGATCTGAGTATCTGTCATTGTACCCATAGCATGCAGTTTTGAGAACTGTGGCTGCATAGTATGTGCCAAAATCAGGTAAAGCAAGCCCTCCCATGGTGTCCTTCTTCTTGAGGAGTTCTCTGCTAATTCTGGGCTTTTTTCCCTCTCCATATGAAGTTGGTAATCAGTTTTTCCATTTCTTTGAAGAAAGATGATGGTAATTGTATTGGGATGGCATTAAACTTATATAGTGTTTTGGCAGAACTGACATCTTAACTATATTAAGTCTCCCAATCCAAGAATATGGGATATTCTTCCATTTGTTGAGGTTGCTCTTCGTTTCTTGTAATAGTGTTCTATAGTTTTCCCTATATAGATCTTTGGTTTTTTCAGTCAGGTGTATCCCTAGATATTTCAATTTGTGTTTGGCTATTGTGAAGGGTACCACCTTTTTGATCTCTTCTTCTGTGGTCTTATCTGATGTGTATAACATTCCGATGGACTTCTGTTTGTTGATCTTGTATCCTGCCACTCTGCCAAACTCCTCTATTGCTTCGAGTACTCCCCTTGTGGAACTTTTGGGATTTTCCATATATAAAATCATATCATCTGCAAATAACGATAGTTTCACCTCTTCCTTCCCAAGACAAATACCTTTGATGTCACTTCTTTGCCTTATGCTGTTATCTAGCACGATATTAAATAGGAATGGGGACAAGGGGCATCCTTGTCTGGTCCCCTTTTTCAGTGGGATTGTGCTAGTCTTCTCCATTGACTACCACTTTGGCTGTTGGTTTTTCATATATAGCTTGTATTTTCTTGAGGAATTTCCTTCCATTCCTATCTTCACTAGTGTCTTAAACAGGAATTGGTGTTGGATGTTGTCGAATCCTTTTTATGCGTCTATTGATATTATCATGTGATTCTTATACTTTTTCATGTCAATGTGACAAATAATACTAATGGTCTATCGTATGTTGAACCATCCCTGCATCCCTGGTATGAATCCCACTTGGTCATGGTGAATTATTTGTTTTATATACTTTTGTATTCTGTTGGCTAGTATTTTGTTAAGGATTTTTGCATCAATGTTCATTAGGGATATTGGTCTGTAGTTCTCGATTCTTGTGGGATCCTTGCCTGGTTTGGGTATCAGAGTTATACTAGCTTCATAGAAGGAGTTCGGGAGTTTGCCATCTTTTTCTATGTTCTGGAAAAGTTTGTGTAGGATTGGTATGAGTTCTTCCCTGAATGCTTGGTAGAATTCTCCAGTGTAGCCATCTGGTCCAGGCGATTTTTTTGTTCGTAATCCTTTGATAACCTTTTCTATTTCTTCTATTGCTGTGGGTCTGTTGAGATTCTTGATGTCCACCGAGGTTAGTCTAGGGAGGGATTGTTTTTCCAGGAATTTGTCCATGTCTTCCAAATTGTTGAATTCATTGGAGTACAATCCTTCATAGTACTGTGTAACTATCCTTTTGATTTCATTAGGGTCTGTTGTAATGACCCCTCTTTCATCCCTTATTCTTTCTATTGAGATTTGTTCCCTCCTTTCTTTGGTTAGGTTTTCCAATGGTCTATCGATCCTGTTTATCCTTTCAAAGAACCAACTTTTAGCGATATTAATTTTTTTCATAGTTTTCTTATTTTCCTTCTCCTGAATCTCAGCCCTGATTTTTATAATTTATCTTCTTTTGCTATTAGTAGGGTTGTCCTGCTGACTCTGCTCTAGCTTTTGTAAATTTTGTGTCAGCATATCCATCATGAGTCTCTCTTCCCTTCTTAGATGTGCTTGTATTGCTAAGAACCTTCCTCTGATGACTGCCTTTGCTGTGTCCCATAAGTTTTGGCATGTCATGTGCTCATTTTCGTTGGTTTCTAGAAATTTCCTGATTTCATCTCTGATCTGCACCAGTATGCACTCCTTTTGCAGTAGAGAGTTATTCATCCTCCAATTATTTGCTCTTATTTTCTTTGTCTTCCTTTTGTTGATTTCCAGTCTTACGGCACAGTGGTCAGAGAGAGAGGTCTGTATTATTTCAATGTGCTTAAATGTATGTAGATTTGCCTTATGCCCCAGCATGTGGACTATCTTCGAATATGTTCCATGGGGACTTGAAAAGGATGTGAATTTTTTTTATATTTGGATGAAAAGCTCTTTAAATATCTATTAGGTCAAATTGTCGAATTTGTTTAGCTATCTAGTCTCCTTGTTGAGTTTCTTTCCCTGTGATCTATCTTTCTCAGTGAGTGGTGTGTTGAAGTCACCCACTATAATTGTAGAGTCTGTGATTTCTTTCTAAATCTTTTGGAGTGTATGGTTGACATATTGAGCTGGTCTCTCATTCGGGGAATATATGTTTACAATGCTTAGTGGTTCATTGTCTATTACTCCCTTGAGCATTATATAGTGTCCTTCCTTATCTCTTTTTATGGTTTGCACTTTGAGGTCAATTTTATCCGAGATTAGGATAGCAACCCCTGCTTTTTTTTGTATTGCTGTTTGCTTGGTAGGTTCTTCTCCAACCTTTGATTCTCAGCCTATTTTTGTCTGCAGCCTTGAGATGTGTCTCCTGTAGGCAACAAATTGATGGGTTGTGTTTTCTAAGCTATTCTGCTAGTCTCAGTCTTTTAATGCCTGAGTTCAGGTAATTGATATTCAGGGTTATTATCTCCATGTGTGGACTCTGTGATGCCATTTTATACCTTTTGTGTTGGGAGTTTTCCTATTTTCCTTTCTCATTAGTGTGTGTTTTGTGTGTGTATCATTCTTGACTTCTTTCCATCCTTAAGCCATTGCTATCTTGGGGTCTGTTTTCTCTTTGTTGTGCTCTGGGTGAGGTTGTTCTATGTGTTGGTCTCTTATTGGTGCATGGTGAGTGTTGTTCTTCTGCCCATCCTGAGTTGGTGATGATCTTTTGTAAGGCTGGGTTTGTTGTAGCGTATTTTTTGAGTTTTTCCTTGTCTGGGAAGACTTTTACTTCTCCATTGATCTTGATCGATAATTTGGCTGGGTAGAGTATTCTTGGATTTGTGTTGTTTTCCTTCAATTTTTGGAATATGTTACTCCACTCTCTCCTTTTTTTCATAGTTTCTGCTGATAGGTCTGAGCATATCCTTATATGAAAACCTTTATATGTGATTGCTTGTTTTCCCTAGCTGCTCTCAGGATTTTTTCCTTTTCCTCAAAGTTGGATAGTTTAACTATTATGTGCCTTGGTGATTTCTTCTTGGGGTCCCTTCATGCTGGTGTTCTTTCAGCCTCCTGGGTGGTTGCTTGGTTTTCATTCATTAGGCTGGGGAAGTTTTCCTCCAAGAATTCTCACGCTATTGTTGCAGATGACTTCTTTGTTGTGTCTTCCTCCGGTAGGCCAATAATTCTAATGTTGTTCCGCTTCATAGCATCAGACATAGCTCTTAGGTTTTCTTCGGCTTCTCTGATGCTCTTATTAGATTTTTGTTCACGTTTATTGAAGTCTGCTTGGCTGTCCTCCAAGACACTGATGCGGTTCTCTGATTCCTCCAATCGATTCTCAAGGAACATGATTCTGCTATTGTTATTCCTTATCTCCTAGTTAAGCTCCTGTATTTCCCTTTGGTGTATGGCTTTTATCTCCTCTATCGTTTCATCCTTTTTCTGTATTGTTTCCCTCATATCCTCCATGACTCCAAGCAGCATTCTGAGAGTTTCTTTGTATGGCATTTCTATGTATGTTGCTATGTTCAGCACATCTTCTGCCTTTGTCTTTTGTTTCTCCTGTTTTTTCGTTGAGGTCTTTGGGGCTGATGGCTGTTTGCGTTGAGTTGTTTTTGAGGGACCAGGTGCCATTTTCTAGTCTCTCTCTGGAAGACTTATAGGAATGCTTCTTTGAACTGCCTATAGCTGATTTTGCTGCGGGATTAACCTACCACTTTATCTTCCTATGGCTTCCCTATCAGGGGAGTGCCCCAGATGGCAGGTCGGCTGCCTGCCCCAGTGTTGCAGAGGCTGGGCTGAAATTCCTGCTATTGTTTTGAATATTGATAAGTGTTGGCTAGCTGCCTTATGACTCCAAGTACACAGGCAGGAACTCCCTGGTGAGAAGTCCAAGGAGTATCCCCTGGAGAGCAAGGAGGCCTTTCCCTAGCTTTGGGCTATCTATGCAGGGTGGAGCTCACCTAGCTGGGTGTGGCCCAGGCGCAAATGCCCTGGGGCAATGGGAGTGCTCCGTAAGTCTGCAATGGAGTGTGACAGAGCAATGTAGGAATAAGAGGGGGAGAAAAATTAAAAATTGGGACTAGACTGTGCAGGGATATATGGAAGTGAGGCAAGCAAAAGCATCTATTCAGCTGAGTCCCACTCCCTGCCTGTGGACCTGCAAGGGCTTACTCCCTGCCCCAAGCCCCAGCAGTAGTCCGCAGCTGAGCCCCAAGAAGAGTTGCATGAAAGCTGCTGAGCAGCCCCCAGGGAAGTGGGGGACAGAGAGCAGAGATGTTAACAGACGCCGCAGTGTAGCTGAACCTTGATCCCTGCCTGTGGAGCTGTGGAGGTTTGGGTTTAGTCCCTGCTCAGACCACGCTGCGCAGCAAGCTGTGGCTGTGCCTTGAAAAAGCCCCTGCGCAGCCCTCCAAGGCTATGTGGGAATAGAGAGCAGAGACGCAAACAGAAGCAACAATGTACCTGTACCCCGATCCCTGCCAGTGCAGCCGCAAGGGTCCTATCCCTGCCCTGAGGCAGGTAGGGGAAAACTGTGGCTGTGCTGAGACCAAGCCCTGCTACAGGCTCCAAATGGTCCCAGCTCCGGCAGATACCACAGCTGGGCTAGTAGGGTCAAGCCCCAGCCGGCTTCCACTGAGGTAAGCCAAAAGCCCCCAACCCCTCAAGACCCCGTGGATCTGTGTCTACTTATCTTTATGATGTGCCTCCTGCGATCCTGAATTTCCTTCTAAGCAACTCTCCTGGGCGGGATTCTGCGGAGTCCTTCTGGTATGTGTCACTCTGTCGCCATCTTCCTGGAAGTCCGAGAATTCTTTCTTATGCAGAGCCAAGTACCGAGTTATATCTATCCCCAGAGAGATCTGACAAACTCACGAAAGCTCTTTGGAGGCAGCAGGACTGCTCATGAGTGGCTGGTGGATACTGTTCAGATGTTTGGCTTTGTGCTTGGAAGGGCTTTTGTCTCAGCTGACAGGAATGGAGGGGGTAGTACGTCTGGGTCACATAGTATCCATGTCCACAAATGAGCTGCTCATTCCGCAGTCCTGACATTGCCTATTGAAAACACTCTGCTTTGGAATATCACTCCTTAAAGAAGGAAGTGGTATGCTGCCTCTTACTCCAAGTTTCCGGTTTCTGGATGCTGATGGTGTCTCCTACAAGATCAGTAAGTGGGCTTGTTGTCTGCTTCAGGCTTTGTTCACCGAGGTCCTCCAGCTAGGTGGTAGTTTGTGTGTGCATGAGCAGAGGTTTACGGACAATCCCCCAAGAATTGTAGACCTCCCATGGTGTGGGCTCAATGAAAGAGGTGCCCCCAAACAGCAGAACTACAGAGGAGGCTAGAGTCTGCAAGACAGGAAGGCCATTCCCCATGTGCAATGACCTCAGAGCCCCGCCTTCCTCACTGTCCATCTGCTGGGGCTGTGGGCCCTAAGCTTCTTGCCTGACATGGGAATAGACATATGGGGAGGACAATCCAGTAGCTGTTTTTACTGTTCTAATCCAGCCTGAGATCATCCTTGCATGAGTCTTCTCCCCAGATGTTTTTTGGGGTGTGTGCTCATTTTATTAGGGGCTCATATAACAATAACCAAAATCTATGCATACATCACTTCTTTAAAGCACATTTGAATATTCATTGTCCTCATTATTCTTAAAATATCAGCTCTCCACCCAAGTCCCTGACCTAAGCTCCTCATTCCCCCACCACTTCCCACTACCCCTCCCTCATAAATCCTTGAAAATTTACTAATTATTATTTTGTCATATCTTGCATTGCGCTATGTCCCCCTTCACCCACTTGAGGGTCAATGTAGATCCTTGTCATCGGTTCCCCTGTTCCAACCTATGCTCCCTCCACCCTCCCTTTATCTCCATTCATAACACGGGTCCTAAAGGGTTCATCCACCTTGCAGTCGCTGTGTTTCCAGTTCCTTTCTGTCCCAGTGTACATTCTCTGCTCTAGCCAGATTTGTAGTTATAATTGGGATCATGATGGTGGGTGGAGAGGAAGCAGTTAGGAGCTAGAGGGAAGTTGTGCTGCATCGTTGCTGTCCCATACCCTGTCCTGTCTCATCTCCCTCAGACCTTTCTTAAGGGGATCCAGTGGACTGCAAATAGGCTTTGGGTCTCTAGCCAGCATGCCACGCTCATTCGCAATGATAAGATTTTTTGTACTGATGATGCCTGATACCAGATCCTTTGAAACCTCTTGATTGCACAGGCTGGTATGCTTACTCCATGTGGGATTTGCTGCTTCTGAGCTAGATGGCCACTTGTTTACATTCAAGCCTTTAGGACCTCAGTTGCTATATCTTTTGATAGCTGGGCACCATCAGCTTTCTTGACAACATTTGCATATGCAACAGCTTTTTCTTCAGTGATCCTGTAGGGAAGATGAGCATCATTGAATGCCAATCTAATAAAACAAAGTATTTTTGCAATGAGAGAGTACTTGAGTGGAGGCCCAAAGCCAACTGCTCCTTAATATGAAACCTATAAATATATGGACAAAATTATATTTCCCCATGCTCATATATAAGTATATTTACATATGTACATGCCTTTCTTTAGACCTCTATAACTGGGCCGTGCTTCCTAGGTTGCTCTTCTCTTCCTTTCATTTTCCTCTTGTGCCCGCTGCCATGCTCAGTCTTCATCTGGGTTTCAGTAATTCCTCTTGGTTACATTACCCTTGATCACACCCTAGCAGGCCTCCTACATCACCCTCACCACGGATTTGCATCACTTGTTGTTCCCTTGTCTCTGGATTTCCTAACACCACTTCCTTTCCCCACAACTCCCTCTCTCCCATGGCCCCCGGAAGTGTTGGTCCCGTTTCTCTCCTGCAGATTTTTCATCCAGGATCTCTTTTCAGACATACAGTAGAGGTAATAACGTGCACAAAAACAAGACAGAGGAAAACCAAGCACCAAAAGAAACAAATCAACAAAAATCCAATGACAATAAAAGAAAACAAAACTCGACAAGAAAGAAATATTCAGTTAGTTCTAGGGCTGTTTATTGGATTTTAGTGGTGTTTTCTAATCCAGTCTGTGGGGACACCAACTCCTGTACCCCAAGTCCACCTTTGGCATCCCCTGGGGACTTTGCTGCTCCGCGTCCTTGCTCCTCTGCTTCACACCCTTAGTTTTATGCCTCGGTGTGTTGGATCAGTTCAGGCGCCATTCCCACCATGTGTCTCAAGTATTGTCCCCTCTAAGGCTAAGGGTCTTTGAGGGACCTCGTGTCTTATCGTTTGGCTGACCATGTGGTCTTCTATGTGGACTGGCTTCTCTGAGTGGGAATATCATCCTCAAGGCCTCGTGGGCCCAGATGTGCTTCACAGTCCCCTCCACCTCCTTCATCTGCTCCGTGTGCTCTGATCAGATATGTCCCATTCCCAGAGATGGAGATTCAGTGCTATCCTCTGAAATAAAATCTCTGAAGGCAGGGGTTACGGGGGTAATATCTGATCAGATCTTTAGAGGGTCCATGAGAGAGTGACTGTTCGGTGTGTCACAGGCATGTGGGGCTCAGAGCTCTGGCTACAGACACTGGTTGTGAATATGGTTTTTTTTATCCAGATGTGTGCCTGTGGGTCAACACTTGTGTCTTTTTGAGTGAGCTTTCTCATCTGGAAAGTAATGGTACTCCATTGTCCAGATTCTCTTGTCACTAAGTGATCGAGAGGGGCTAACCAGAGCCTGATTCAAGTAGTGTGTACCTGTCTGTCGCACTCTAGATCTGGGGTAGCGATTCTGAGCCCAAGACAATGATAATATCCAAGAGGTGTTATAGGTGTCTCTGTATTGAAACAGGAAGCCCGCTGTGGGGATTTTGTCTTTCCGCTGATGGCCACCGGCCAACGACCACGTCATCTTCTGCTAAAACAGTTTCACTGGCTCAACAGCCAAGCCAGGAGCCCATGCCATGAAAAGCATGTGACTAACTTGGACAAAGGGCAGATAGATATTTTTTATCTTGATCTCTTGGGAAGTGCACCAACCTCCATGCAAACCTTCTGGTGTGACTTCTCTTTGGAAGCAATCATAAGCTGACAGGAATTCAAATCTTTCCTTTGGCAATGTGCCCGTTCTCCTTTTGAACTTGAGAAGATGGCCCCTGTGTCCACCAAGAAATATATTAGCTGGCCCCCAGCTTGGAGAGTTAGCGTGGGATCCTGGGGGCCAAGTGAAACAGAGACCTGGCACCTTCATTCAGCTTCTTCAAGCATTATTGTCTCTTGCTTGGGATTTTCTAGGTGAGGATGAGGCCTGTCTTCTCTAGTGGAGGAATCGTCAACTCTCCTGGGGTTCTCAATGCACTGATTTTTCCTATGTCTTTCTTTTCTGTAGTAGGCACACTGATGCTTCCTCAGGGCTTGGCGGTGCCCACAGGTCAGTCTCTCTGGGAGTGGGCCATGATCTCCTTTCCCTTAGTCTCTGGGGTCTCTCGTGGCAATTACTAGTATTTTAGCTTGTGTCTTTGCTTCTGTTGTGGTAGGGTTATTGCTTTTGTTATACACCAGATGAGCCCATCTACCAAATCACTAAGCTATTTCCTTTCAATTCCTTCCTACTTCTTTTTCACGTCTGAAGCGGGCTGAATTTTAAAGGCAATATTTGTTGCCTCCTATTCCCGGGGGCTTCCGGGTCGATCGGGCTATTAAGCCCATATGGTTCCATCTGCCACTCTGAAAATGCAGGCGGACATTCACTTGTGGGAGCCTGAAATTTCTCACTGACCTTAGATAACTGTTCTGCGGGGGGCCTGTAAGAGAAACTGTTTCACGGCCTCTCTCTGCCACATAATCCAGACACTCCTCCCAATACAAGGTCGGATCTGGGCCCTTTCTATTTGTAGATGAGTTCTGGTGTCAGCTTCAAACAATAGATGACAATGTAAGTAAGTGATGTTGATGGCCAGACTTTGCAGTTGCTGCTTTATTTACTTGGACATGAGCCTCAGCTGCCTTGTAAGGCATCCAATGATCCTACGTTCACTATGCTGCTGCTGCAAAGAAGCCTGCGCTACATAGAGAGACCACCTGTAGATATGCAGCTGACAGTCCTTCTAGCCTAGGTGGGCAGAGGAGAGGCAGATATGTGAATGAAGGAACCGCCATGATGCAACCATCAAGTCACTATCATGTACGACAATCTGTTCTTGCCACAGTTCTTCAACAAATCCGTTGAATGATCAACCACCTTAGTTAATTTCTGACCCACAGAATCTGTCAGCATGAGAAAATGACTGGTGTTTTAAGTCACTGTGTTAGAGGACTTTGTTACTCGGCAGTAGTACCTGGCGCCTCGGGTAAAAAGGCAGAGCTGCAGGAAGAAGAAGTGCAAGACAAGTCATTGTTGAGTGCAAAACCTGGGGGACACAAGATAGAGGGCTCTGGAGTCTGTGTCTCACTCTTACCCATCTTAGAGTTGACAACACGATGGTAGAAAACCAAATCAAACCAAATCATAGCAAACAAACTAATTGCCATCTAATTGATTCCAACTCATAGTGAGCCTGTAAAGCAGAGTAAAAGTGCCTCCGTGGGTTTCTGGAGCTGTAAACCTTTAGTGGAGCAAAAAGCCTCCTCTTTCTCCTGTGGAGAGGCTGGTAGGTTTGAACTGCTTCCCTGGGGGTAGCAGTAACCCATTATATCACTAAAGCTAATTAATAATGATGAAAAGTTTTAGCTATGCATAGACCGGCCAATGGAAATGAAGTGATAATGGAGGGATATGGCAGAAGTTGTTCTACAAAAGATAAGTAGAGACATGTTTTTCCTTTGTACCTCCTCAGCACAAAGGAAGGGGAAGGGCAGACTAAGACACATTTCCTTACCAATGGATGAGAGCCAAGATAATGGAGTGAATGAAATGGCCAGGGGAAGAAAGTTTACATTATGCTCACAATGACCAAATAGACTCGAGTTTAGGTTCTGGGACAAGAGCACAGCATGAAATCTGAGGCACCAGGACATGGTTGATAAAAGTGCCAGAATGTGCATCCCTGAAAGGAGGATGGCCACAACAGAGGACCAGCCAATAACAGAAGACCCTATCAGAAAGCCAGCCTTTTGTGGTGGTGGTGGTGGTGGTGGTCAGTCATTTGCAGTTATTTTTGTCTGGCTCGACATTTTGCCAGACGTTTTAGATTGACTAAGGGCCTTTGTGGCATAGTGGTTACAATTTGAACTGACATCCAAAAGGCCAGTAATTTGATACCACCATCAGCCCTGTGGCAGAAAGATGGTGCTTTCTGCTTCCATAGAGTTAATCTTGGAAACTCACAGGGACAGAGGTACCCTGTACCCTAGGATCCTGTTCACCAGGGTACCTCACTATGAGCTAGTATTGACTTGATGATCATGAGTTTAAGGGCCATTTTGGCTTCCTTTTGAAAAGAACTTCATTCAGTGAACTGACACTTTCTGGACAATCCTTTCCCTGACTCTCGCCTGAATGTAGAACCTCACCTGGGGAGTGAAGAGATCTGAACCTTGGAGCTGCCTCCCAATAAAAGAAAATAAACCATGAGAGTTCATAAAGGCACCTGTGCAAATTGTAAAACACCAACCTTGGTTTAATTCATTTTTTAATTGCATAGAAATTACTCTAATTATATTGATGACAAATAAACCAAACATACACATGTAGATACACACACCCATACAAACACAGCAGACAGATGTTTAGGGGCATCTACCCAGCTCTGTCAGAGGGTTAGTTTTGTCCCAGGTCTGGGCATAGGAGTCAGTTTTCTTGCATTTCAATGTCTGGCTCTGTTACTGACCTTGAGCCATGTGACCTTGAGCAGATTGCTTAACATCTCTGAACCATTTTGGCAACACCGTGTATCAGGGCTGAGAAGGGAGCACTGACACATGATGGGGAAGAGGCTCAGCCAAAATAATTAATACAAGGGTAATGATCATGACATTCTCTCCAGTCTGGGATTCAGAGCATCTCTGGTTCTAGAAAATCCCACAGAAGTAATTTTACCCACCTGAAGGCCTCATCTTTGCTCAGGGACAGGAGCCAGTCCAAACCAATGTCCCACTGGGGCCTTCCCTGAAACGCCACTGTCTATCTGGAACGGTATTAGCACAGCTTGCTATTTGTGTACTACACTGAGTTCATTGTAACTTGTAGTGCCCCTATAGGGCAGAATAAGAATGGCCCAATGAGTCTCTGAGACTGTAATTTTTTACTCAAATAGAAAGCCTCATCTTACTTCCATAGAGGAACTGGAGGGTTTAGAACTGCTGGCCTGATGGTTTGCAGGCCAACAGTGAACTTATTATACCACCAGGACATTTCTGTTTAGCCTAGAGTCTTTCAAATGGATAGAACAAGACCCATCCCAACCCTGTTCACTGCTATCAACCCTCCCTTTCAGTGAAGTCCCCACTAATCTCTGTGAAGTTCACCACTTTCTTTCTGTGTGTGTGTGTGTGTCTGTGTGTGTATGTGTGAGAGTTATAAAAATGGGAACTTTGATGCTTTTTTAGAACTCTTCCAATTCCAAGCCTTGCTGAAAAAAGTTCGAATCCCCAGTGTCTTCAACCTGACTTGTCCCATGTGGAAGTACGCATTGGGGTTCCAGACACACTGAGCTAATGAGTGAGTGGACACTATTGTGTTATCTAAGCTAACCCTGTGTGACATGGCTGCGCCTGCCTTACTTTATTGAATAACCAGAACCGTGTTCTAAAATAGATAATGTCAACTTAATCTCCCTGCCATTGAGTCACTGCTGATGCATAGTGCCCTTGTAGGACGGGGGAGAATTGCTCCCATGAGTTTCTGAGCCTGTAACTCTTGACAGGTGTAGAAAGCCTCATCTTTCCCTCACTGGGTGGCTGGTGTTTTAGAACTGCTGAGCTTAAGGTTAGGGACCCAATGTGGAACCCACTACACCACCAGGAGATGCTTGTGGCAACTTTCTATATACGAAATTAAAACGTCGCCTGGTCCGGTGCCATCTTCATGATCCCTGCTGTATGTGAGTCCAAAGTTGTGGGCCAATACATCTCAAGGAGAATCGCCTGCATATCCAATGACACATCCCCGCACCAAACCCGATTTCCTTTTCTACTGATCAGCCTTGCTTAATGACTTGGCCAAAGTGATCAAGCATAAATCCTCCCAGCCTCCCTTGCCAGGCACAGTGTGGTTCCCGAGAGCAGTGCTTCTTCTACAGTGGGAGTGCTCATGCTTTTGGCACACTCGGCAGGTTCTATGAATATTTTTACTTCTTAAAAAAAGCATTGTCCCCCCAATTTATTTGATCATAGAACATGTTTCCCTTTTCCCTTTGTATTAGATGACAAAAATTCACTCACTTCCTAGTCATCCAAGGAAAGAGTAAACTTCCCTGTTCTGCCAGTGAAGGGCTTGGCGAATAGAATAAAAGTGGAAGGAATTGTATGGCGCTCTTGATCAGAGGTTTTAAGAGAAATGGTTCTTTTGTTGCTTACCTATCCTTCAAGAGGAAGGAACCCTGATAATATAGTGGATATGCTTTGGGCTGTTAACCTCATGGTCAACAGTTTAAAAACACAAGGTACTCTGTGGGAGAAAGACAAGGTTTTTTACTTGCATAAAGAGGAACTTCTACACTGTCCCATAGAGTAGCTATGAGTAGGAATTAACTCTCCTTTTGAGTTTTCCAATGAATCTGATACACAGCATTATAATCAGAGGCAATCACTAAATGACACTATTCCTCTGCACTATGTGATGGTTGCATTCCACGCAAACATAGAGAAATTTAGAGTCACAGGTTGTACAAAGGCCAAGCCAGAGTCACATGCAAGTGTTTCAGTTTCAAAGCCTGATTGTTCCCCTGCACAAAGCTGACAGAAAAAGCAACAACTACTTGTAGTCTGGAAAGATTTCCCAGAAATAATGTACTTTGGGGGTTTCTTACTGCCAGGAAAAATACAGGTGAGGTGGCAGATGACAGTCCTTGTATCTCTCAACTGGCACTAAGAGGAAGGTTCTGAGACTTCAGTCAGGGCCACCAGAGGAAGTGGCTCACGGTGGTGCTGCCATAGTCCATCCCAGGTCAAGCTCTCTGAGGTGTTGGGTTCCAGAGGTTTGGATTGGCACTCAGTGAGGGCTGCTTAAAGGAAGAGGCAATTCTTCTGGTACTCTGCCTGCCTCTAGTAAATGTGGCGTCGAACAGATTTAGTTTTCTCAGCTCAAATATTAGTTTATCAACTTGTTTGCGTGTGAAGGAAAACAGAAAATCCTGCATTTCACGGGCTGCCCTTCTGTGTTGCCTCACCCAGAGTTATGCTTGTCATTTTGAGAGTGCCCCAGCAATTGTTTTTTCTTTGGAAAACAGGCATGTAATTTCCCATCATCAGTAATTTATGGGAAACTTTGATTCCTGCAGGTTCCCATATGTGATAATTACATTAAACGATGGAGCTTTATGTATCTACCAGTTTTTCACAACAGGTTATGCTGATTGACATTTTTAACTTATCATCCCAGTTGGCCAATAAGCACAGCTGGTGTTCATTGAATGGCGCAAGGATACATTCCTTTGTCAGAGTAGCTTTGCAGGCACTCAGGTATCTTGAATTTTGAAAGACACTCCAGGGTAGAGATGCCTTAGCCAGTTAACGGCTACTGCTTCCAAGGCTCAAGTACACCATGACATGTCTGAACAGAAGTCACAATATTTGACCACAATAAAACTTTGGGTGCTCCACAGCTGTGTGGAAATGCCGACCATATCTGAGATTATTTCCCTTTCACTGACATGGCTTTTCCCAGCACTCAGCCTCATTCCATCAATTTTGTGAGATGGTGAAAGACTTTGTGGATTCGGGAGGGGCATATGAGGTAACGTTGGGCTTATGAGATTGAGCCGCTCTGCTAGGGAATTTTTCTTGATGTGTACTTATACATTTAATTACAACTCTCTTTTTTACATGTGTGTCTATGGATTTATTCTGCTAAAGTTCACAGAATAACCCATTCCCTTAGATGGGTGAAACTCCCTTCAGTCATGTCTATAGGCATTTTTACTTCCTTGACATTCACATTTTTCCCTACGCACATATTGCTTGGTGAGTATACTTGACTTTGTTTAAAACAATTTAAGTCTGAAGTCAGGGGATTCATCACAAATTTCCCAACAGGAATTGCTCTTACATCAGCTCAGTGTGCTTCAAGCACTTTCACTTATGTGAGATTCAAACTTTACGCCAGGACGTTGATGAATATAATGAAGAGAGAGACATACTGGTGTATTGCCTTCCTCTAAGTAATGGGATTTAAAATTTTTCTCCTTATCTAAACTCACCACTTTCTCCCTGGACTTGATTGGTTGAACCCTAAACCTAAACCTAATCCTAAACCAAACCCTAACTCTAACCTTAACCTTAAACCTAACCCTGGGTCTAACCCTAACCCATACACTAACCCTAACCCTAGGTCTAACCCTAACCCTAACCCTAACCCTGACCTTAATCTTAGGTCTAACACTAAACCTAACCCTAACAATAACACTAACCGTAAACCTAATCCTAACCATAACATCAACCCTAGTTCTAACCCTAACCCTAACCATAAAACTAACCTTAAGCCTATCCCTATCCCTAACCCTAGGTCTAACCCTAACCCTAACCCTAACCTTAACTCTAAGTCTAACCGTAAACCTAATCCTAACCCTAGGTCTAACGCTAACCCTAACCCTAACCCTAGATCTAACCCTAACCCTAGGTCTAAGCCTAACGCTAACCCTAACCCAAGATCTAACCCTAACCCTAAACTTAACCCTAACCCTAGGTCTAACCCTAACCCTAAACATAACTCTAACCCTAACCCTTACCCTAAACCTAACCCTGGGTCTAAACCTAAACCTAGGTCTTACCCTAACCCTAACCCTAAGACTAACCCTAACTCTAACTCAAATGCTAACCCTATCCCTAACTCTAACCCTAACCCTAACTCTAACGCTAAACAAAACCCTAAACCTAAAACTAACCCAAAACATAGCCCTTATCATGACCCTAACCCTAGGTCTAAATTTAACCCTAACCCTAATTCATATACTAACCATACCCCTAACCCTAGCCTGAAAGCTAACCCTAACACTAAGCCTAACCCTAGGTCTAAACCTATCCCTAACCCTAACCCAAACCCTAACCCTAGGTCTAACCCTAACCCTAAACCTAACCCTAGGTCTAGGGTTAGGGTTAGACCTAGGGTTAGGGTTATGGTTAGGGTTAGGGGTAGTGTTTGGGTTAGATTTAGATCTTGGGGTTAGTGTTAGGTTTAATGTTAGGGTTAGAGATAGAGTTAGGGTTAGGTTTAGGCTTAGTGTAAGTGTTAGACCTAGGGTTAGGGTAAGTCTTAGGGTTAGTGTTAGGTTTAGGGTTAGGGTTACATTAGGGTTAGAGATAGGGTTAGGTTTAGGGTTAGACCTAGGGTTCGATTTAGGTTTAGAATTAGGATTAGGGTTATGGTTAGGGTTAGGGTTAGGGTTGGTGTTAGGATTATGGTTAGACCTAGGGTTAGGTTTAGGGTTAGGTTAGACTTTGAATTAGGATTAGGGTTAGGATTAGGTTTAGGTTTAGGCTTAGGGTTAGACCTAAGATTAGGGTTATGGATAGGGTTGGGGTTAGGGGTTAGTTTTAGGGTTAATGTAAAGGTTAGGTTTAGGGTTAGGGTTAAGTTTAGACCTAGGGTTAGGCTTAGTGTTAGGGTTAGCTTTCGGGCTAGGGTTAGGGGTATGGTTAGTATATGAATTAGGGTTACTGTTTTAAGGTTAGGGTTAGGATTAGGATTAGGGTGAGGGTTAGGGTTATACCTAGGATTAGGTTTGCGTTAGGATTAGGGTTAGGGTTAAACCTAGGATTAGTGTTTGGGTTAGGGTTATGGTTATGGTTAGGGTTAGGGTTAGGGTTAGACCTAGGGTTAGGGTTAGGATTAGGGTTAGTGTTAGGTTTAGGGTTATGTTTAAACCTAGGTTTAGGGTAAGGGTTAGGGTTGGGGTTGGGGTTAGGGTTAAGTTTAGACCTAGGTTACGGTTGGGGTTTGGGTAAGGTTTAGGTTTAGGGTTAGGGTTAGGCCTTGGTTAGGGTTAGGTTTTGGGTTAGGTTTAGTGATAGGGCTAGGGCTAGGTTTGGGGTTATTGTTAGGGTTAGCGTTAGGGGTAGGTTTGGGGTTAGACCTAGTGTTAGGGTTACGGTTAGCGTTAGTTTTAGGGTTAGATCTAGGTTTATGGTTAGGTTTAGGGTTAGGATTAGGCTTAGGGTTAGGGAAAGGGTTAGGGGTAGGGTTGGACCTCGGATAAGGCATAGGGTTTGGTTTAAGTTTAGGGTTAGGGTTAGCATTAGGGTTTGACCTAGGTTATGTTTAGGTTTAGTATTAGCTCTCAAGGTTGGGTTAAGGTTTGGCTTGGTGTTAATATTTGGGTTACTGTTTGGGGGTTATGGGTAGGGTTAAGTTAAATGTTAGGGTGAGGGTTAGGGTTAGACCTAGGGTTAATGTTAAACCTAGGGTAAAGTTTAGGGTTAGGGTTGGGTTTAGGGTTAGGGTTAGGTTTATCTGGCGGCACTGGGTTATGGGTAGGGTTAGTGTTAGAAGTCGGGTTACTGTTTTAGGGTTACTGTTAGGGTTAGGGTTAGCTTTTGGGGTATGGGTAGTGTTAGGGTTAGGGTAGACCTAGTGTTAGTGTTAGGGTTAGGTTCAGACCTAAGTTTAGGGTTAGGGTTAGGGTTAGGGTTAGCTTACGGTTAAGGTTAGACCTAGGGTTTAGGGCTAGGGTTACGGTTAGGATTAGGTTTAGGGTTAGTTTGAGGGCTAGGTTTAGGGTTAGACCTAGGGCTAGTGTAAGGTTATGGGTTAGCATTAGTGATAAGGATAGGGCTAGGGCTAGGTTTGGGGTTAGGGTTAGTGTTAGGGTTAGGGTTAGACCTAGTTTTAGGGTTATGGTTAGCATTAGGTTTATGGTTAGACCTCGGGTTAGGGTTAGGGTTAGGATTAGCTCTCCGGGTAGGGTTAGTGTTAGAATTAGGGTAACTATTTTAGGGTTAGGATTAGGGTTAGGGTGAGAGTTAAGATTAGTATTAGGGTTTCTGTTTAAGGTTAGGGTTGGTATTAGTGTTAGTGTTAGCGTTATTTTTAGGGTTAGACTTAGGGTTTAAGTTAGGGTTGGGTGTAGGGTTAGGGATAGGATTAGGGTTAGGATTAGCTTTCGGCATAGGGTTATGGTTATTGTTAGAATTAGTGTTACTGTTTTATGGTTAGGGTTAGGGATAGGGTTAGGCTCTTGGTTAGCTTTTGGGGTAGGGTTACGGTTAGGGATAGTGTTAGAATTAGGGTTACTGTTTTAGGGTTATGGTTAGGGTTCGGGTAAGTGTTAGGGTTAGGGTTCAGTTTACGGTTAGGTTTAGGGTATGGGTTAGACCTAGTGTAAGGTTAAGGGTTAGGGTTAGGGTAAGGGTTAGTGTTAGGGTTAGGGTTAGAGATAGGGTTAGGTTTAGGGTTAGGGTTGGGATAGGGTTCGGGTTAGATTTAGCTTTTGGCATAGGTTTAGAGTTAGGGTTAGTGTTAGAATTAGGGTTATGGTTTTAGGATTAGGGTTAGGGTTAGCTTTCTGGGTAGGGTTAGGGTTATTGTTAGAATGAGGGTTGTGTTGGGGTTATAGTTCGGTTTAGGGTTAGTGTTAGTATTAGGGTTTAGGTTAGTGTTAGGGTAAGTGTTAGGGTTAGGGTTTTGGTTAGGGTTGGTGTCAGAGTTATATTTAGACCAAGGGTTAGGGTTAGACCTAGATTTAAGTTTAGGGTTAGTGTTAGGGTTAGGGTTAGGAATAGGTTAGACCTAGGGTTAGGCGTAGGATTGGGGTCAAGGTTAGGGTTAGGTTTAGTTTTAGGGTTAGGATTAGAGTTAGACCTAGTGTTAGGGTTAGCTTTCAGGGTAGGATAAAGGTTAGGGTTAGTGTTACAATTAGGGTTACTGTTTTAGGGTTATGGTTAAGGTTAGGGTAAGTGTTAGGGTTAGGTTTAGGGTTAGGGTTAGTGTTAGGGTTAGGGTTAGACCTATGGTTAGAGTTAGGTTTAGGGTTAAGATTATGTTTAGGGTTAGTCTTAGGGTTAGGTTTAGAATTAGTGTTAGGGTTAGGATTAGGTTTACAGATAGGGTTAGGTTTAGGGTAAGATTAGGGTTAGACCTAGTGTTAGGGTTAGTGTTAGAATTAGGGTTACTGTTTTAGGGTTGGGGTTAACGTTAGGGTTAGGGTTAGGGTTATACCTCGGGTTATGTTTAGACGTAGTTTTAATGTTAGTGTTATGGTTAGACCTAGGGTTAGGTTTAGTTTTAGGGTTAGGATTAGGGGTAGAGATAGAGTTAGGGTAATGGTTTGGGTTAGGGTTTGAGTTAGGGTTAGTGTTAGGTTTAGACCTAGGGTTAGAATTAGGGTTAGGGATAGTTTTAGGGCGAGGGTTAGCATTAGAAGTAGGGTTAGGTTTAGACCTAGTGTTAGGGTTACGGTTAGGGTTAGGCCTTGGCTTAGTGTTAGGGTTACCTTTTGGGGTAGGGTTAAGGTTAGAGATAGTGTTAGACTTATGGTTACTGTTTTAAGGTTAGGATTAGGGTTAGGGTTAAGGTGAGGGATAGGGTTAGCTTTCATGATAGGGTTAGGTTTACTTTTAGAATTAGGGTTACAGTTTTAGGTTTAGGGTTAGGTTTAGGGTTAACGTTAGTATTAGAACTAGGGTTATTCTTTTAGGGTTAGGGTTAGGTTTAAGGTTAGTGTTAATGTTAAGTTTAGGGTTACGTTTAGGGTTAGACCTAGGGTTAAGTTTAGATCTAGGTTTAAATGTAGACCTAGAGTTAGTGTTAGGGTTAGGTTTAGTTTTCAGGGTAAATTTAGGGTTAAGTTTAGTGTTACAATTAGGGTTACTGTTTTAGGCTTAGGTTTACGATTAGGTTTAGGGTTACCATTAGGTTTAATCCTAGTGTGAGGGTTACGGTTAGGGTTAGGGTTAGACTTATTGTTAGGGTAAGGTTTAGGGTTAGTTTTCAGGGTAGGTTTAAGGTTAGGCTTAGTGTTTGAATTAGGGTTACTGTTTTAGTGTTAGGGTTATTGCTAGTGTTAGGATTAGGGTTAGTGTTAGACCAAGTGTAGGGTTAGGGTTAAAATTAGACCTAGGGCTAGGGTTAGTTTTAGTGTTAGGTTTAGGGTTAGCTTTCGGGTTAGGGTTAGGGTTAGTGTTAGAATTAGGGTTACTGTTTTAGGGTTAGGGTTAGGGTTAGGTTTAGGGTTAGGATTAGGGTTAAATTAGGATTAGTGTTAGGGTTAGTGTTCAACCTAGGTTTACAGTAAGGGTTAGGGTTATGTTTAGTGTTAGGGTTAGCTTGTGGGGTAGGGTTAAAGTTTGGGTTGGTGTTAGAATTAGCTCTACTGTTTTAAGGTTATGGTTATGGTTGGGTTTAGTTTTAGGGTTAGGGTACAGGTTAGACCTACGGTTAAAGTTAGGGTTAGGGTTGGGTTTAGGGTTAAAGTTAGGGTTAGTGTTATGGTTAGCTTTGGGATTAGGGTTAGACCTAGTGTTAGGGTGAGGTTTATGTTTTGGATTAGGGTTAGGGTTAGGATTAGAGTTAGGTTTAATGTTAGGGTTAGGGTTAGACCTAGGTTTAGGTATAGTGTTAGGGCTAGAATTAGGATTAGGGTTAGACCTAGGGTTATGGTTATGGTTTGGGTTAGGGTTAATGTTAAGGTTGGGTTTTAGGGTTAGTGTTAGGGTAGGACCTAGGCTTAGGGTTAGGTTTAGGGTTAGGGTTAGACCTAGAGTTAGGGTTAGGGTTAGGCATAGGGCTAGGACTAGGGCTAGGGTTACGGTTAGGGATAGCTTTAGGGTTAGACCTAGTGTTATGTTTACGGTTAGTGTTAGGTTTAAAGTTAGACCTAGGGTTAGGGTTATGGTTAGCTTTCACGGTCGGGTTAAGGTTAGAGTTAGTGTTAGAATAGGGTTACTGTTTTAGGGTTAGTATTAGGGTCAGGGATAGGGTTAGCTTTCGATAGTAGGATTAGGTATAGGATTAGTGTTAGAATCCGGGTTACTGATTTAGGGTTAGTGTCTGCAGAACAGAGGCTCCAGTGGTTTGATTTCTCTGAGTTCAAATTTAACATGGAGTTTCATGGATCTAAGAAGTCCGTTAATTGTGGACATACCAGATTCTCACATCCCATTGACTAATGCAAGTTTATGTTTTCCAGTCTGATCCAGCTGCTGCTTCATTTCTGGGCAATTTCCGTTCAGTCGTGGATGTTCAGCCTTCTATGAAATCCAGTGATTCTGGCAGGTTCCCGTATCTCACTCAGAAAACCCAGTTGAGGTTTATGGGTCTCTAGAACAAAGAGAATTCACAGAGGTTGATGATCCCGGAGAAAATACAACTTCCATTTCTTTAAAGTGCCCACTCATGGCACTTCTAGTATCTGAGGGCAAAGAGCTCATGCAGCATGACGTTTTCAGGTTAGGCATCCCTCCTGCAGTTTCTTTCTTTCAGAAAAATCTTTATCAGTGTAATTCTTTAGATGACTGCAAAACTGGCACAGAAGATTTAGGTTTAGGGTTAACTTTAGACAGGTTTTGGTTTCAGCATTTGGATATGTTTGGGGATAGTGTTAGAGTTCAGGTTAGAGTTACGGCTTGCATTAGGATTCGGGTTATGGTAAGGTTGAGGTTTAAATTTAGGGTGAGGGTGAGGTTGAAGGTGAGGGTAAGAGTAGGCTTATGGTTTGTGTTATGGATTTGATTAAGGTTAAGCTTAGCTCTGTGTTTAGTTTAAGTGATTGTATTACATTAAGGGTTATAATTAGGGTTCAATTTTAAGCGAGGGATAGAGTTAGGTTTAGGTTCGGGAGAAGGGTGACAGTTTGGAGTAAGGTTAGTTGTAGGTGTTAACTGCATGTTAACATCAGATTTGGGCTTAGGATTAGGGTTTGGTTTAGGTTAGACATACGGTTAGGGTTAGGGCTTGGTTTAGAGTGAGCCTTAGGTTAGGGTTGAGTTTAGGGTTAGGAGTGTACAGAGTTGGACCTAGGATTAGTGTTAGACCTAGGTTTAGGTTTAGACTTAGGGTTAGGTTTTGATCTAGGTTAGGATTAGGCTTAGAGTTAGGGTTAGGCTCAGTGTAGGGTTATGTTTAGAGTTGACCCTGTAAGCCTATCCCTCTCTTAACCTCGTATACTTACTAACACTCACACAAATATTAACCCTAACTCATACCTAACAGTCGTTTACCATAACTCTAAATCATAAAATTGGTTCCCTCATCCTTAAGCCCTAAACCCTACTCTTACCCTCACCTTCAAACTCACCCTCACCCTAAATTTAAACCTCAACCTTACCATAACCCGAATCCTAATGCAAGCCGTAAGTCTAACCTGAACTCTAACACTATCCCTAAACATATCCAAATGCCTAAACCTATCCCCGTCTAAAGTTAACTCTAAACCTAAATCATCTGTGCCACAGTTTTGCAGTCATCTAAAGAATTACACTGATAAAGATTGTTCTGAAAGAAAGAAACTGCAGCAGGCATGCCTAACCTGAGAATGTCATGTTCCATGAGCTCTTTGCCCTCAGATGCTAGAAGTGCCATAGGTGGGCACTTTAAATAAACGAAGTTCTATTTTCTCCGTGATCATCAACCTCTGTGAATTCTCTTTGTTCTAGACGCCTGAAATAACGACAGTTGTCCTGAGACCCATAAACCTCCACTAGGTGTTCTGAGTGAGACACGGGAACCTACCGGAATCACTGGATTCCTTAGAAGGCGGAAAGTCCACGACTGAATGGAAATTGCCCAGAAATAAAGCAGCAGCCAGATCGGACTGGAAAACATAAACTTCCATTAGTCAATGAAAATGTGAGAATCTGGTACATTGACAATTCACGGTCTCCTTAGATCCATGAAACTCCATGTTAAATTAGAACTCAGAGAAATGAAACCACTAGAGCCTCTGTCCCGCAGACCTGGGTGAAGCTCACAGAGGCACACTGGTGCACCTCTATAACTTCGACGAAAAACGTTTTCATGGAAAAAAGGAAATTCGATCAAGCCATTTACATCTTGGAAAAACCAAATTGCTGCAAATGCACTACATACTGACAAGCAAACACCTTTGCCACTCCGTGGCATATTCAGCACAGGAATCTGCATCAATTGAGCCAAGAGTAATGAAAGCTCGCGAAGGCAGCATCTGTGTAGAGGATTTGTAGCTCAAAGAGGACAATATTGTGACACTACATTCCCATGACAAAGAGTTTTCATCATCCGCAGAATTTCACAGAGTAATATTGTTGGGAGAGAAAAGGAACCACCTGAGGCAGGCAGGCTGAACAAAACTATCTTAGAGCAAGAGCACAGTTTCCTCAAGCACTAGGCATGTGAAGCCTCAACATTTTAAGGAAACTTCACTTAAGTCCCTGAATGAAATTTTCTCTGGAGTCCAACATCTACATTCCTTAAATTTAGTCTGTGGCTTCTGAATATCCTGGGTCATGAACGGGCACCATTTGCAGTTATCCTTACATTCATGCATCTCCATCGATGGAAGAGGAATGGAGAGACACGGAACTGCTGGCAGCACCATTTAGCAGAGTTTTCTCAAGACAAAAGAGACACATCTCCTTCCATGGCAAAACGTTTCCTAGCGAATAAGGAATTTTCCCAACGCAATGACGATCTGAGAGAGTTGATACCGATGGATTTGCCACTGTACTTACAAACATCTCCATGAGGCCATCCAGTAGTGAAGGCCGGAAAACCCTGAGCTTCACCCTTTCCCTACACCTGTGAATCTGAAAAAGGCACTATTGACCTTTGAGATATGACATTGCTGGAAGAATCAGTGTACAGAGGTATGTGAGCCTCTAAGAAACCCCTTCCATGTGAAAATAGGAAGCATGCTGAATTTCATGTCAGGGTTCTGGATTCTCAGGAATTCCACAGGCTGTATTGCTCAGACAGAAAACAGATTGCTTGAGGCACACTTGAACTGAGAAACTTGCAGGATTCACGGTTTTCCCAAAGACCCAGGAATCTCAAAGAGCAAGCGTAAGTTTGAAGAAAAAACAGACTGCAGGTGGCGCCATTGTACTTTGAAACCTGCAAGAAGCAAGATTTTCCTTCAACAATGAATCTCAGAAACAATATGATCTTGAAGGAAAACCAGGAGGAGCATATGTACTTGCAATAAACCTAAATTTAACTTTATCCTTTTCCTAAATCCTATCCTAAAACCAACCCTAATCCTAACTCTAAGCCTAACCCTAACCTAAGTCAAAACTTAAGCCTAGGTCTAAACCTAAACATAAGTCTAACCCTAATCCTAGGTCTAACTCTGTATACTCCTAACCCTAAACTTAACCCTAGCCTAAGGCTCACCCCAAAACAAGCCCTAACCCTAACCATATGTCTAACCTTACCCAAACCCTAATCCTAACTCCAAATCTGATGTTAACATAAAGCTAACCATACAACTACCTTTCTCCTATCCATCACCCTTCGCCTGAACCTAAACTTAAATCCAACTCTAATTATTACTCTTCATCTAATCCAATCACTAAAACTAAACAGAGAGCTAAATGTAACCTTAACCAAATCTGTAACACAAACCATAAGCCTAACCCTAAGTCTTAACCTCGTACACTACTAACCATCACACAAATATTAACCCTAACCTATACCTAACAGTCAAGTTTACCGTAACTGTAATCATAAAACAGGTTCCCTCATCCTTAAGTCCTAAACCCTACTCTTCCCTCAACTTCAACCTCACCCTCACCCTAAATTTAAACCTCAACCTTACCATAACCCGTTTCCTAATGCAAGCCGCAACTCTAACCTGAACTCTAACACTATCCCGAAACATATCCAAATGCTTAATCCTATCCCCGTCTAAAGTTAACCCCACAGTTAAATCTTCTTTGCTAAAGTTTTGCAGTAGTCTAAAGAATTACACTGATAAAGATTGTTCTGAAAGAGAGAAACTGCAGGAGGCATGCCTAACCTGAGAATGTCATGCTGCACTAGCTCTTTGCCCTCAGATGCTACAAGTGCCATCCATGACTGAGCACTTTAAAGAAACCAAAGTTCAATTTTCTCCAGGATCATCAACGTCTGTGAATGATCCTTGTTGTAGATGCCTGAAATAACAACAGGTGTCCGGGACCCATAAATTTCCATGGCGTATTCAGCACAGGAACCTGCATCAATTGAGCCAAGAGAAATGAAAGCTCAGGAAGGAAGCATCCTTTTAGAGAAGCATTTGTATCTCAAAGAGGACAATATTGTGAAACTACATTCCCATGACAAAGAGTTTTCATCATCCTCAGAATTTCACAAAACTAGATTGTTCAGAGACAAAAGGAACCACCTGAGGGAGGCATGCTGAACCAAACTATCTTAGAGCAGGAGAACAATTGCCATCAAGCACTAGGCAAGTCAGGCCTCAACATTTTAAGGAAATTTCACTTGAGTCCCTGAGTGAAATTTTCTCCAGAGTCCTACATCCACCTTCCTTAAATTTAGTCTGTGGCTTCTAAATATCCTGGGTCGTGACTGGGCACCATTAGCAGTTATCCTTACATTTATGCGTCTCCATCGACTTAAGAGGAACGGAGAGACACAGAACTGCTGGCAGCACCATTTAGCAGAGTTTTCTCGGGACACAAGAGAAAGGTTTGTTCTGACATGTCTCCTTCCATGGAAAAACTTTTCCTAGCTTAAGGAATCTTCCCAACGCAATGAGGATCTGAGAGAATTGACACCAATGGATTTGCCGCTGTACTTACAAACATCTCCATGAGGCCATAAGGTAGTGAAGCCTGGGAACCCATACGCTTCACCCTTTTACCTAGACCTGTGAATCTGAAAGAGTCACTATTGACCTGCGAGATATTACGTCGCTGGAAGCATCAGTGTACAGAGGTATGTGAACCTCTAAGAAACCACTTCCATGTGAAAATAGAAAACACACTGAACTTCATAGTAGGGTTCCAGATTCTCGGGAATTCCAAGGGCTGTATTACTCAGACAGAAAACAGACTGCTTGAGGCACACTTGAACTGAGAAACTTGCAGAATTCACGGTTTTCCCAAAGATCCAGAAATCTCAGAGCGAGCATTGTTTGAAGAAAAAACAGACTGCAGGTGGTGCCATTGTACTTTGAAACCTGCAAGAAGCAAGATTTTCCTTAAACCATGAATCTCAGAAACAATGTGATCATGAAGGAAAACCAGGAGGAGCAGATGTACTTGCAATAAACCTAAACTAAACTTAACTCTAAGTCTAACCCTGTATACTCCTAACCCAGAAGCCTAGGGATTTGGGTGAAGACACTAATTCAGGCCAATGTGACTTAAACCTGGCCATGACTAAACCAGCATGAGCCACTGTGAGAAGCTCTAGTGTTTTCATTGGTCTCATTTGTCTGAATTACACTCACCTGGAGCTTTTTTAAATTTTTCACCTGTAGCTTTTGATTCTATGTCTTCTCTTCTGCAGGCTAGTTTTTCAGGGTATTGACAGCTCTTTATAGACTTTTGACAAACTCTTAGTCTGCAGGTTTGGAGTCTGGTGCTGGCTGCAGTTGTGTCTATGGGAGGGAGAGGGCCACAAAACCGAAGGGTCTATTCAAATTGTCTATGTATTGTCTACTGGAGAAGTCAGACAAAACAGTCTGGTCACTGTAGTTGCCATCCCCCCTGGGTCTGAGTTTTGGTTGGAGGAGAAGAATGATAGGGATAAAAGTGATGCAAACACAAGCAAGAATGTTTAATACATTGATCCCTTCAGACTCCAGCCTGGACACTGATCCTTTCTGGGGTCTTTACATACAGTCTCCCCTGACTCCAAAACAGTTTTGAGGAGTTGGTGATCGTGACTGAGTAGGAGGGCTCACTGCCTAGATGTCACACTTCCTAGATCTACATGAGGGCTCTTCCACCTCAAGCGGTGTCTTAGTGTGCCTCCATTACCTTGTCTTGAAAATGGGGGTGGCAACTACAGTGACCAGACTGTTCTGTCTGACTTCTCTAGTAGGACACATAGACCATCCGAATAGACTCTTCGATTCTGTGGCCCTCTCCATCCCATAGACAAAACTGCAGCCAGCACCAGACTCCAGACGACGGCTATATCTACAAACAGTCGTTTCAAATTTTGATATTTTTGTTTAATAAAGTGCATGTGATTTTAGAGCAATGCTTTCTGACTTACCGGCACATACTTTTACAGAATATGTGATGAAGCAGCTGCTTGGAATGGGTGGGCACATGGAAGCTGGGAAGCGTGAGGACCAGAAAGAATCACTAAATAATAAATTATATAATACATCTGCGTCAGGACTGTGGCTCCAGAGCTACATCTCCGGTGCTGTGCAGAACATTTCTTCTGGTTTGAAACAAAATTGCCCTCAATTTTTATCTTCCTGAACTGTCATCATTCCCCATGGTTCTGCGGATTGGCGGTATTAAGCTAGCAGATTCTTCAGTGGGGTTGCTGTCCGGCAATGGCTTATGATGGAGACACCTCACACAGCTTCCCCACTGGTGTACTTGACAATGGCCACTGGTGTTTTATGGGAATTTAATGGGGAGTATTGTCAGCATTTGTCACACTTCCTCACAGCAAGGGGACTGGACTCCGAGGGTCTTGTGCAGAGAATGAGCCAGGTGGAAGTTGTATTACCTCAAAAGTCACATTGCACGTCACCTGCCATACTTGACTCCTGGAGAGCCATAAGGCCGGCCTGGGTTCAAAGGAGGAAACATAGACTCCAACTTGGGATGCAAAATGACAAGATTCTGGAAGAGCTTATAGGGAAGAAGCATTCCCTTGAAGGCATTTTGTGAGCTACAGTCTGCCCCAGGACATAAACCTTAACTGGGCAACTCCGTGATAACCTTGCCCACACTGGCTGGTTAGTTCCACTGACTTCCTTTTGAAAGAAGGGAAGGCAAATTTGGAAGGGAACCCTCAGAAGCACCAAAGTGGCCTGAAACCTCACCTTGGCAGACATCCACTGAGAGTCCCTTGTACCTTCAGGGATTAAGCTGGGGGAGAATTTGGTTGCTGGAAGTACAAAAGGAATTGACTAACACTCTGGAATTACATCACTCCCTCTCTTTGTTCATTTTCACTATTCTTTTCTTGTGTTGAATTTATCTTGTCCTTACTCTCCCCTAGGACCTTCCACTTAGATATGGGGTTGGGGTGAGGAGTTGATTGATCTGTGCTGAAATCAGGGAGGTTGGTAGTAATAGAAGGATCACCTTACTCCCCCCATAGTTTCCATAGCAACCGGGACAAATTGGTGGGAGGAATGTGCAAATAAAGTCATGATTGGGGGGTTCGGTGGTTGGTGGAGGTTAAGTGTTATTTGTTTAGAGTGGAGAGAGGAAAAAAGTCTGTTGGGTAAATGGTATTGGGGATGGCTTTCAGATTAGCCTCTCCTGGTCTCTTGATCCTCACTCTCCTCGTGGTATCAGTCTGTGTATGCACCTACCCGCAACCCCTTCATCCCCACTTGGAGCCCTTCTGGCTATTATTTCCTCATGGCAAAGCTGTCAGCTTATCATCCTGCTTTCTTCCAATCGCACTTATTTAGCTCCGTGTTGACTTCCAACTGGAGAGAATCAGAAAAGTCAAGTCCCCACCCCACAGGGCCTTTGCTAAAGAGACAGTCAAGATCTGTGCTGCAATCTGGGTATGGAATGTCTCCTAGCTGACTCTCATACTTATCCCTAATAGGTTTTTCCTGCCACTGCTCCTGAATGGAGGGGATGGAGCGTTCGAGTTATGCCACATAAGTCGCAGCAAAAGAACGCAGGGACTCGGCAAAGACCATTCATGAGCTGGATTATGATAGAAGCTCGTGAATGTAAAGCCACCATTCTGGCAGTGACCTTGCTTCTATGGACCCTCCCATTTCTAAGGCTTCAGTGCAGTCCCACCTGAATGAGTTCTCCCTAGGTGAGTTCCTCCTGAAAGTGAAAGAGGGCTTATCCTTCTTTATCTTTGAAGATACTCCTTCTTCACCTGGTGGATACAGATATTGAGATTCTTCCCTTACTGATTCTTGAACTCAACTGTGCTGATTGATAGCTGCATGGTCAAGGACACTGACACAGCTCTGTATTCAGTATTCACTCTCTTTAGCCCCCATTGATTTCATTTTTTTCTAATTGTGCAACACAAATCTCTGGGGATGGTTTATTCTAGAGTAAAGTTCTTCCAGTTCCCTAAAGGAAGGTATAAGGAAAGGCAAAGTTAAATGGAGTGTCTCTAGCATACACTGGCACCCCAAGGGGGCTGCATAAGACTCAACCAAAAGTGACGGTCTGCTGCCTCACCCATAGCCTGGGAACGCATCATGGGTAGGGGCCAAGTGCTGTTTCTATCTGGACCTTCAGGGTGATCTCAGTGCCTGGCCAATAGAGGAAATGAAAAATGCTTATTCCTTCTTACCAAGTCAGAGATTTACTATTGTTGTTAGGGTCGGTCCTGTTGGTTCCCACTCATAACAACCCTATGTCAAACAGAACACAACGCCACCCGGTACCATCATCACAATTGTTCTTATGTTGGAGCCCATTATTGCAGCCCCCATGTCCATCCATCTCATGAGAGCCCTCCTCTTTTCCATTGCCCTCCACTTTACCAAGCATGATGTCCTTTTCCTGGGCCTCGTCTCTCCTGAAAACATGTTGAAAGTACATGTCCAAAGGGTGACAAAATCTGGCCATCCTTACTTCTAAGGAGAATTTGGCCTGTGCTTCTTCCAAGAAAAATTTCTGGTACTTCTGGTAGTCATGGTACGTTCAATGTTTTTTGGTTTTTTTTCCTTGCCCCATAATTGAAATGCATCACTCCATCTTTGGAAGTGAACATGCTCCTTATTTAATCTCCAATTTTTGCATGTGTAGGAAGTGTTTGAACATACTATGGCTTTCATCAGATGCACCATAATTCTCAAAATAACATCCCTGCTTTTCAATACTCTAAAGATGTCTTGTGAATATTTACCCAATACAATGTATTACATTTTTAAGCTCTTGACTGTTGCTTGCATGAGCGTTGATCATGTACCCAAGGAAGATGAAATCCTTGACCACCTCACAATTCTACATCTAAGCATGTACCTCAAAAAATAACAGACACTCAATGAGATAGTGGTATACAAGTTCACTGCAGCACTATCCACAGTAGGTGAAAGGTAGTTATTTCCAAAATGCCTGACCCCTGAAAAATAGATAAGCCAAACAATATCTAAGTCATGCAATGGCATATTATTCAGCCTTTAAAAAGGAATGATGCTTGGGAACATGCTACACTTTGGAGGGACCTTGAAAACCTTCTGCTGACTGAAACAAGTCAGATCAAAATGAGAGATTGATATGGAAATATGCACAACCTTAGGCAAATCCGTAGAGACAGCAAGCACAGTCACTGTTGATAAGGGCTGGGTGACGAAGGCAATGGGGAGTGACTGGTTAATGAGCACTGACCATGTCTCTATTCAAAGTGTTCCAAATGCTCTTGAACTAGATGGGGGTCATGGTTGTAAATCATTTCGAATGTTGTTCCAGCCACTGGATTGTACATGCCAAAATAGCAAATGCTGGGTTTATATCCCTGCCAAAAAGAGGAGGTGTGGGAGCAAGGTGATGTGTCTTTGTAGTCAGAATCCCAGAGCCTCAGAGCACTCTGCTGATTTTTTTAGTTGCCTTTCCTCCCACATACCCAACAAACTGTTCCCTTATTTTAGCATTGAAAATCCCTCCACCCAGGCCAACTGGTCTGATCATATATTCCATTTGCATGGAGCCTCTGCTCTCTCCTGAGGGGTAGCCTGAGCGAAGGCACTGACAGGCTCAGAATCTTGGTTTCCTGACCTGTGCGTGTGCTAGAAAGATTATATGGGATAATAAATAATAACGCTGATCGCAACCAACAATTATAAAGCACTAAGTATGTGCCAGACGTTGTTCCCCAGCCGTGCTTCTAGCAGGCACACAAATGCAATGCCTTTGGGGCCTAACAGAAACTCAGATTCCATGGCAGCAGATCTGAAGCAAGCTGAAAGAAATGGAATTTCTAACTGGGACAACAGTGAGGACCAGGATTCTCAGAAGGATTGAGGCATTCGAATGACAGTGATGGCAAAGACCGTGTGTTGAGTATACTGTGTGTGGCCAGGAGAATGAGCAAATCTGTCCTGGTGGAAATTGAGCCAGGACATTCTTCGCAGAATGTTCCTAGAAGAGAGAATGGCAAAATGTGTGATGTTGATTTTGGACATGTCATTAGTAAAGACCAATTGCTAGAAGAGGACATCGTGTTGTGAATCTGGGGGAACTCTTCATGACATGGACTGGCACAACAACCACAACAATGACCTGAAACCTGCCAATGGGCAGGAAAATTGGTTAGGATCTGGAAGAAATTTGTCCTATCTGACATAAAGTTACAAGGAAGGAAATTTGATTTGCTGGTGACTAACAACAACACAGTATTGCTAGCATTCAATCTCAACCTCAAAAACACAAAGTAAGAAGTATTTTTCACTTCCCTTCTACACACAGCAGCAAAAAAAGGGATTCAATGATTTGTCCAAGGTCATGGAACTAGAGCGACATAGAGCCAAGACCGGACAATAGAGCGATCTGACAACAGACACATTAAACATAAGCAGGGTCTTTGTCTCCCGCAAAGATTATAGGCATAACCATAATGGACTTGGCACAAGCCCTGCCGCATGGCAACCTTTCAGCAGATAGGTGCTATCTTAGTGCCATCCAGTTGACACCAAATCAGCGACTGTATAGGGCAGGGTAGAACTGTCTGTGTGTTTCTCACACTAAATATTTACAGCAGTAGAAATCCTCATCTTTCTCCCACTAAAGTCCGTATGATTATTATGAATGAGGTCAGAAGTCACTTTCATGGTTAATAAATGCTTCCTCTTCTTGGATTCAACATTATACCCCACCGCTTCTAATAGCTCCTCCCCCAAACCAAAACAGGCATTAGAGGGTTGATTCTGTCTCATGGTGATGCCATGTCTGCATTCCATAGGACTTTCAAGACTATAGGCTTTAAGCAGGTTGCCAGGCCTTTCCTCCATGGTGTCCCTGGTTGAGTTCCAACTGCCAATGATTTGTTATATAGTTGTGTGTGGAACTGTTTGCCCCCCTTCAGGAATTCCTATATCCTTGCAGCTCTCTATTCACTAAGGAATGTCAATCCAACCAAGGGGTCAGAGATCTTGTCTTCTCTTTCTTTTTTTCCTTTACATCAAGTTGTTTGGGACCCCCCAGGAGCTGGGTGCCAGGGACATATTTATATGTAATTATGACCCTGTCATCTACAACATGATCATAATAAATGGAGAAAAGAATGAAGTGATCAGGCCTATCTTCTTGCTGCGATCCACAATAAATGATCATGCGAGCCCCAGTCAAGAACTCAAGGGACGTATTGCATTGGGTAAAAATGCTCTATGAGACCTCTTCCTTTTTAATTTTTTTTTTTTGCAGCAGCAGCAGCAGCAGGAAAGAGAAAGGGGAGATGGGCTCTTCTCCCAAGTTGGCATCCCTGCCAGGGCACCCCCTGCCCCTCACTCAAATATGACCAAATCTACTCAGGATTAAAGTTCCCTGCCACTCCTGTAGAACTGCCCTATGGAAGGAACAATGACCTAAAGATTCCCAATGGAGAAGACAAGTTCCAAGAGCCAGAGCTTAGCCCCTTTCCGCCGCAGTGTGCCCCCACAAGGGCCCACACAAACAGACACATTCTAGGGATCTTAAGTAGTTGGGGCTTACGGAGAGGGGAGTATATATGCCCAGACATTGATGGGGAGGCCTGAGGTACACAATGGGCTCAATGGAGTTCTTGGTAAGTTGTCCTGGGGGAGGGGAGCTTCTTTGGAGGCTGGACCACCAGGGCATCCCAAGTGGGATGGGGTACAGGGGCCTGTGCAGGGTCCCTGTTCCGCTCTGTCCCCCATGTCCAGCCAGTCTAATGCAAGGTCTTGGGCAGGCAGGGGCCTTGGGCCAGGGTCCAGATGAGCCAGGGGCTAGCTGGTATGGGGGTGTTTACTGGGTAGGCAGAGGGCCTGCAGCAGGGTTTTTGTGGCAGTCTCAGGCATAGGTGTGCAGGGGCCTGGAACAGGGATCCCAGGTGTGTGACTGACCTGGGCTGGGCCCCGAGTTGGTAAGGACCTGATGCACATTCGTGGGAGGGCAGCGGGTGCAGGGCGGATTCTTGGTGGTGAGCATTTTCAGGGTGGAGGTAGGGTCCTGGAGAGAGGTTCCACAAGGGTGGGCCAGGGGCAGAGCAGGGGCCTTGGTGGCTGGGCAGGGGCCAGGTGGGCTGCAGACCCACATCAGGGGTCATGGGGGCAGCCCCGACTGGGCAGGAGTCCCAGAGGGCCTGGGAGGCCGCACAAGCCACACCTGGTCTGTGAGGTCCTAGGCCTTGCCCATCAGGTCATTCTGGCCCATGGAGGTGGTAGGGCTCGAAGGCCGGCTCACTCAGTGCTCAGAGCTTGGACTGCTTAGCTCCTGAGCCCTAGGCCTCCATAGGAAGTGCTGGCTGGCCTCCTGCCTTGTCCTCAATAGTGGCTCCAGCAGCTTCCAAGTAGGCCAAGCCTTAAAGGGGCCATTGGCTTCCACCTGTATGCTTAGCCTCCTCACTCTTAAAGGGACCGCTCGCTGCCGCCAAGACCTCTTTCAAAATGGTTCTTCAACGACCCTGTTTGACATGGTATGTCGTGTGACTAGAAGTGTATTTGAGCAGAGAATCCCTCAGAGAATAAATGCAGAAGTCTATAGAGCAGGGGTCAGGGATACACTGCGGGTCTGTCGGTCAATGCATGTGGCTCTGAAGTAAAAAGGAAACCTTTTCAAGGGCAGTTATTATTCAGATAATGGTGATTGAATTTGTAAATATATATATTTTTATCTCTCTCAAAGCATTTTTCAATTGTTTGAGTGACATATTTGGCTCTTCTATCTCAAAAGTGTCCCTCCCCAGATATAGACCAAGAAGGAGGCTATGTCTACAAACAGTCGCTTCACATTTTGATATTTTTGTTTAATAGAGTGTCTGTGGTTTTAGAGCAATGCTTTCTGACTTATGCACACATACTTTTACAGAATAAGTGATGAAGCTGCTGCTTGGAATGGTGGGTCACGGGGAAGCTGGGAAGAAGGGTGAGGACCAGAAAGAATCACAACATAAAAAATTATTTAATACATCTGCTTCAGGACTGTGGCTCCAGAGCTACAACTCCGGTGCTGTGCAGCACATTTCTTCTGGTTTGAATCAAAATTGAAGTCAATTATTATCATCCTCAACTGTCATCATTTCCTATGGTTCTTCGGATTGGCAGTACTAAGCTATCAGATTCTTCAGTGGGTTTGCTGTCCGGCAATTGCTTATGATGGAGATATCTCACACAGCTTCCCCACTGGTATACCTGACAATGGGCACTGGTGTTCGCTGCGAATTTAATAGGGGACTATTGTCAGCATCTGCATATGGCCTCTTCATCACACTTCCTCACAGCAAGGGGACTGGACTCCGAGGGTCTTGTGCAGAGAATGAGCCAGGTGGAAGTTGTATTACCTCAGAAGTCACATTGCACGTCAACTGCCATAATTGACTCCTGGAGAGCCATAAGGCCGGCCTGGGTTCAAGGGAGGAAACATAGACTCCAACTTGGGATGCAGAATGACAAGATTCTGGAAGTGCTTATAGGGAAGAAACAATCCCTTGAAGGCATTTTGTGAGCTACAGTCTGCCCCAGGACATAAATCTTAAGTGGGCAGCTCAGTGATAACCTTGCCCATTCTGACTGAATAATTCCAGTGACTTCCTTTTGAAGGGAGGGAAGGCACATTTGGAAGGGAACCCTCAGAAGCAACTAAGTGGCCTGAAACCTCACCTTGGCAGACATCCACTGAGAGTCCCTTGTACCTTCAGGGAGTTAAGCTGTGGGAGAAGATGGCTGTTGTAAGGACAAAAGGAATTGATTAACACTCTGGAATTACATAAGTCACACTCTTTCTTCATTTTTCACTATTACTCTTGTCCTGTGTTGAATTTTTCTTGTCCTTAATCTCCCCTAGGACCTTCCCCTTACACATGGGGTTTGGGGGAAGGATTGATTGATCTGTGCTGAAATCAGGGAGGTTGGTAGTAATATAGGAATCACCTTACTCCCATCTTAGTTTCCAGAGCAACTTGGACCAATTGGTGGGAGGAATGTGCAGATAAAGTCCCCGTGGGGGGTTCAGAGCTCGGTGGAGGTTAAGGGTGTTGTGTTTAGAGTGGAGAGAGACAAACAGCCTGTTGGGCAAATGTTATTGGAGATGTCTTTGAGACTAGCCTCTGCTGGTCTCTTGCTCCTCACTCTCCTCTTAGTAGCAGCACGTATGTTCCCCTATACGCCATCCTCTCATCGCAATTGGAGCCCTTCTCACTAATATTTCCTCATGGCAAAGCTGTCTTTGGAAGCCCAATGGGGTTGTTCTAGCCTATCCTATGGGATCACCCTGAATAAGGCTGAAGTCATTGACAATGGGCTATCACAGTGGTTCTCAACCTTCCTAATGCCATGATCCTTTCGTACAGTTCCTCATGTGGTGACACCCAACCATAAAATTAATTTTGTTGTACTTCATAACTGTAATTTTGCTACTGTAATGAATCGTGAGACCCCTGTGTAAGGGTCATTGGACCACAAAGCAGTTGTGACCTACAGGTTGACAACTTCTAGGAGAGCATAGTCATTCTGCCTCATAATATTAACTATTACCACCTCAAACAGCACAACCACAACCACTAGTATACTGTGTGATTTTAAATAGAAATGATGGAGATAAACTTGGCGATAAGTTGGACTGGAGTAACCAGAGACTGTTTCCTGGAGATAGGAGTTTTAGGAGGAGGCCTTGGGAGGAATAAACCATTGAAGGGTAGGTGGGAAGATATAAATTGTTGTACCAGAGGCCAAACGAGGTGAGATAAAATTTTCCAAGATAATGGGCAGCCATCATTCGCAACCAATAGACTCATTGCCACATGATTCAGACATTCCTCCCAACATAAGGTCGAATCTGGGTTCTTTATATTTGTAAATGAGTTATCTGGTGTCAGCTTCAAACAATAGAATACAATGTAAGTAAGTGATGCTGATGGCCAGACTTTGCAGTTGCTGCGTTATTCACTTGGACTTGAGCCTTCAGCTGCCTTGTAAGGCATTCAATGATCCTGTGTTCACTATGCTGCTGCTGCAAAGAAGCTCGAGCTACATAGAGAGAAAACCTGTAGATATGCAGCTGACAGAGCTCATAGCCTAGGTGGGCAGAGGGGAGGCAGATATGTGAATGAAGGAACCCTCATGATGCAACCATCAAGTCACTATCACGTATGATAATCTGTTCTTCCCACAGTTCTCCAACAAATCGGTCGAGTAATCAAGCCACTTTAGGTAATTTCTGACCCACAGAATCTGTCCGCATGAGAAAATGACTGGTGTTTTAAATCACTGTGTTAGAGGACTTTGTTACTCTGCAGTAGCACCCGGTGCCTCAGGTAAAAGTGCAGAGCTTAAGGAAGAAGCAGTGCAAGACAAGTCACTGTTGAGTGCAAAACCTGGGGGACACAAAATAGAGGGCTCTGGAGTCTGTGTCTTACTCTTACCTATCTTAGAGTTGATAACACAATGGCAGAAAACCAAATCAAACCAAACCATAACAAACAAACTCACTGCCATCTAATTGATTCCAACTCATAGTGAGCCTGTAAAGCAGAGTAAAACTGCCTCCGTGAGTTTCTGGAGCTGTAAATCTATAGCGGAGCAAAACACCTCCTCTTTCTCCTGTGGAGAGGCTGGTGGGTTTGAACTGCTTTCCTGGTGGTAGCAGTCACCCATTATAGCACTGAAGCTAATTAATAGTGATGGAAAGTTTTATCTACACACAGACTGGCAATGGGAAATGGGGTGATAATGGAGGGATATGGCAGAAGTTGTCCTGCAAAGGAGAAGTAGAGACAAGTTTTTCCTTTGTTCCTCCTCAGCACAAAGGAAGGGCAAGGGCAGACTAAGACACATTTCCTTACCAATGGATAAGAACCAAGATAATGGAGCAAATGAAATGGCTAGGGGAATAATGTATACATTATGCTCACTATGACCAAATCGCCTCGAGTTTGTTTCTGGGACAAGAACACAGCATGAAATCTGGGACACCAGGACGTGGTTGATAAAAGTGCCAGAATATGCATCCCTGAAAGGAGGAGGGCCACAACAGAGGACCAGCCAATAGAAGAAGACCCTATCAGAAAGCCAGCCTTTTGTGGTGGTGGTGGTGGTGGTGGTGGTGGTGGTGGTGGTGGTGGTGGTGGTGGTGGTGGTGGTGGTCAGCCATTTGCAGTATATATTGTCTGCCTCAACATTTTGCCAGACGTTTTAGATTGACTAAGGGCCCCTGTGGCATAGTGGTTACAATTTGAACTGACATCCAAAAGGTCAGTAGTTTGATACCACCATCAGCCCTGAGGCAGAAAGATGGTACTTTCTGCTTCCATAAAGTTAATCTTGGAAACTCACAGAGACAGAGGTACCCTGAACCATAGGTTCCTGTTAAACAGGGTCTCTCACTATGAGCTAGTATTGACTTGATGGTCATGCGCTTAAGGGCCATTTTGACTTCCTTTTCAAAGGAACCTCATTCAGTGAAATGACTCTTTCTGGTCAATCCTTTCTTCTGACTCTGGTCTGAATGTAGAACCTTACCTGGGGAGTGAAGAGGTCTGAATCTTGGAGCTACCTCCCAATGAAAGAAAGTAAATCATGATAGTTCATAAAGACACTTGTGCAAATTGTAAACCACCAACCTTGGCTTAATTCATTTTTTAATTGGATAGAAAGTACTCTAATTATGTTGATGACAAATAAACCAAACATACACATGTGGATACACACACCCATACAAACAAAGCAGATGGATGTTTAGGGGCATCTACCCAGCTCTGTCAGAGGGTTCGATTGGTCCCAGGTCTGGGTATAGGAGTCAGTTTACTTGCATTTCATTGTCTGGCTCTGTTACTGACCTTGAGCCACATGATCCTCAGCAGATTGCTTAACATCTGTGAACCATTTTGGCAACACCGTGTATCAGGTCTGAGAAGGGAGCACTGGGTGATCCCTGACACATGATGGGGGAGATGCTTAGCAAAAATAATGCATACAAGGATAATGACCATAACATTCTCTCCAGTCTGGGATTCAGAGCATCTCTGGTTCTAGAAAATTCCACAGAAGTTATTTTACTAACCTGAAGGCCTCATCTTTGCTCAGGGACAGGAGCCAGTCCAAACCAATGTCCCACTGGGTCTTCCCTGAAACACCACTGTCTATCTGGAATTGTATTAGCACAGCTTGCTATTTTTGTACAGTACTGAGTTCATTGTGACTTGCAGTGCCCCTATAGGGCAGAATAAACATGCCCCAATGTGTCTCTGAGACGGTAAGTTTTTACTCAATTAGAAAGCCTCATCTTTCTTCCATGGAGGAACTGGTGGATTTAGAACTGCTGACCCTGTGGTTAGCAGGCCAACACTGAACTTATTATACCACCGGACACTTCTGTTCAGCCTAGAGCCTTTCAAATGGATAGTACAAGACCCATCCCAACCCTGTTCACTTCCATCAACCCTCCCTTTTGGTTAAGTCCACACAACGTTCTGTGAAGTTCACCACTTTCTTTAAGTGTGTGTGTGTATGTTTGAGACTAACCACAAAGTGGATGATGTGGGGAGAGGTATCAACCCCATTTTCCAGACAAGGAAACTGAGGCACACTAAGACACTGCTTGAGGTGGAAAAGCCCTCATGCAGACCTAGGCTTGCCTGCAGAAGAGAACACATAGAATCAAAAGCTACAGGTGAAAAAAAAAACCAGAACCTCCAGGTGAGTGTAATTCAGCCAACCGAGACCAGTGAGCAATTTCTCATGGAAAATTGTGGCGAAACAGCTACTTATGGCAGTGAAGCGTATCAATGCAAGTCAAATAAACTCCTCTGGCAATAATGAGGCTTGAGGTAAATGTGGAGGTCAGAAAGTAATATAGGTAAGACATGAGTGAAGGGAGGTTCGCACAGCTACATGAGTGTGAAAGTGTGGGAACTTTAGAGAAACAGATCCACAGAAACTCATTTATGAAGAGAATTTTGATTGAATGTTCAGTGCGCATCAAGAAAACATACCTCCACATAGGTGCCAAAGCTCACAGTCCCAACATTGTACTATGTGCACCAACAATCCAAAAATCTTTCACCATATCACAAAAGAGATGAAATGAGACCCATATAGGGCAGAATCCAAGTCAGCGTGGGGCATATTATCTCAAAAGTGGTGGGGATCTCCACATTGCTTCTGACAAAAAAGTGCTGCATCATGATAAGTCCACGTGGCTTCTGCTGCGAGATTACTTGGAGGAAGTAAGCCTTGTAAGCAAAACGTGAAGTGGTGAAATCATCTTCACCCTGGACTGTCCTATATGAAACAAGAGACCTGAGAACTTGAAAAGCCAAGCAAGCCAAGCCATGTATACCTCTGCCCCTCATTTAAGACCACCAGTGTGTATCGGCCAGTTTGGGATAATAGGCGAACTACCTACATGAGCAAAACTTGTTGTGAGAAACAGGGAAATACATCAAGCTCCATTGTTTAATGTAATTAGGCGTACAGGAATACGCAGGATTAAAGGATGCCGATACACTGATGATTATGGGAAATGTAATGCTAGTTGTCCTCAGAAATAATATTTGCCAACTGTATTCTTGAAAAGAAAAAGGTAGAACAAGCGGCCATCTAGCTCAGAAGCAAATAAGCCCACATGGAAGAAGCACACCGGCCAGTGCGATCACGAGGTGCTTAAGGGACCAGGTATAAGGCATCATGCAAAAAAAAAAAAAGATATAAGTGTGTGTATGTATGTGTATATATGTGTATATGTATATATGTATGTGTATATATGTATATATATATATCATATTAAATGAAGGGGGAAGTGCAGAGTGGAGACCCAAGGCCCAAGTGTTGGCCAATGGAGAACCCCTCATAGAGGGGTTTAGGAGAGGAGATGGGTTAATTAGGGTGTGAGGTAGTATCGATGAAGAACACAGCTTTCCCCCGGATCCTGGATGCTTCCTCCCCCCAACTACCATGATCCGAATTCTACCTTGCAGGGCTGGATAGGACAGAGGCTGTACACTGGTGCATATGAGGGTTGGAGGTACAGGGAATCCAGGGTGGATGATACCTTCAGGACCAAGGGTGTGAGGGACGATGCTGGGAGAGTGGAGGGTGAGTGGGTTGGAAAGGGGGAACTGATTACAAGGATCCACATGTGACCTCTTCCTTGGGAGAGGGACAGCAGAGAAGGGGGGAAGGGAGACCCCGGATAGGGCAAGATATGACAAAATAACGAGGTATAAATTACCAAGGGCATATGAGGGAGGGGGGAGTGGGGAGGGAGGGGCGGGGGGAAATAGGACCTGATGCAAGGGGCTTAAGTGGAGAGCAAATGCCTTGAGAATGATTGGGGCAGGGAATGTATGGATGTGCTTTATACAATTGATGTATGTATATGTATGGATTGTGGTAAGAGTTGTATGAGTCCCTAATAAAATGTAAAAGAAGAAAAGAGAAAAAAATGATTAGGGCAAAGACTGTACAGATGTGCTTTATACAATTGATGTGTGTATATGTATGAACTGTGAAAAGAATTGTATGAGCCCCAATAAATTGTTAAAAGAAAAGAAAAAGGTAACTGTGGGTGAGGAAGCAAAAAACGTCACCCCAGGAAATGTGAGATTCACTGTTTTCGTTTACATCCAATCAAGTCCAGAAGGAAAGTGGTGAGTTTGGATAAGGGGAAATTTTTAAATCCCATTATATAGAGGAAGGCAATAAACCAGTAGGTCTCTCTCTTTATTATATTCATGAACCTCCTGGCATAAATTTTGAATCTCACATCAGTGAAAGTGCTTGAAGCACCACTGAGCTGATGAAAAAGCAATTCCTATTGGGAAAGGTGTGGTGAAACCCCTGACTTCAGGCTTAAATTGTTTTAAACGAAGTCAAGGATAGTCACCAAGCAATGTGTGGGTAGGGAAAAATGTGAGCGTCAAGGAAGTAAAAATGCCTATAGACGTGACTGAAGGGAGTTTCACCCATCTAAGGGAATGTGCTATTCTGTGAACTTTAGACGAATAAATCCACAGACACACGTGTAAAAAAGAGAGTTGTGATTAAATGTATAAGTACACATCAAGAAAAATTCCCTAGCAGAGTGGCTCAATCTCATAAGCCCAACGTTACCTCATATGCCCCTCCCGAATCCACAAAGTCTTTCACCATCTCACAAAATTGATGGAATGAGGCTGAGTGCTGGGAAAAGCCATGTCAGTGAAAGGGAAATAATCTCAGATATGGTCGGCATTTCCATACAGCTGTGGAGCACCCAAAGCTTTATTGTGGCTTCTGTTCAGATATGTCATGGTGTACTTGAGCCTTGGAAGCAGTAGCCGTTAACTGGCTAAGGCATCTCTACCCTGGAGTATCTTTCAAAATTCAAGATACCTGAGTACCTGCAAAGCTACTCTGACAAAGGAATGTATCCTTGCGCCATTCAATGAACACCAGCTGTGCTTATTGGCCAATTAGGATGATAAGCTAACAATGTCAATAAGCATATCCTGTTGTGAAAAACTGGAAGATACATAAAGCTCCATCGTTTAATGTAACTATTACATATGGGAACCTGCAGGAATCAAAGTTTCCCATAAATTACTGATGATGGGAAATGACATGCTTGTTTTCCAAAGAAAAAGCAATTGCTGGGGGCACTCTCAAAATGACAAGCGTAACTCTGGGTGAAGCAACACAGAAGGGCAGCCCATGAAATGCAGGATTTTCTGTTTTCCTTCACATGCAAACAAGTTGATAAACTAAGGTTTGAGCTGAAAAATGTAAAACTAGGCTCTGGGTAGGCCTTTTTAAATCGCTTCTAGCAATTCTTCCCTGGAGAGGAGGAAGCCCAGTCTTTCTCCCTAAGAGTTGTTGGTGATTTTGAACTGTGGATCTTGCCAGTTAACAGCTCACCTCGTAAACCCCACGTCACCAAGGCTCCTGTAGACACTCCAAATATTCCAAGGTGATTCAGGTGCTATAAGGGGAAGAACAAAGTAAGATTTCAAAATGGCTTTTAATCTAGGTTCTTAGAGTCCTAAGGACTAAGTTGACAGTAAGGGGGTGGGGGGGGATGGAAACAGGGAGGAGAGTGGGAGAAGTGAGGGAAGAGAGAGAGAGAGAGAGAGAGAATGATTTAGAACTGCGGGAATTTTATGGGTAAGCAAGCCTTTTTCAGCCTGAGCAGGCAGATTGTGAAATCTATAAACAACCAAGGAGCAAGTCTGAAGATAGAGCTGCACGGTCTAACAGACAAGGGGATAATAGCACTCAAGTCAAAGGAGACCCATGGCCACTTGGAAATGATTCAGGTCTTAAAAGGCTGTGGCTCAGTGCTTTGTAGCCGAACAAAAGCATTCCACTGGCATGCAAATGTAGCTTTGTAAAAAGTACAGTTTTTCCTGACTTGCCTCTCTGGCCAACAAATTAATGCTTCGGAATTTTATCTTGAAGCAGCAGCCCCTATTAAGGATGAATTTGGAAGGTTAGGTGGGCTATTCGATATTTACAGGAATATTGGCAATTCTTGGCTGCCATCTGCTTGACAGCATGCCTTCCATCAGTTTTCACCAGTCTGCTCTACTCAGAAGTGGCAAAGGGCAGTGTGGGCAATCACAATGACCTAGGACCATGGAAGCAGGAAGAAATGCTGAGCTGGGCAGATAAGTTTACCGTCTTTAATGGGCTACTTCACTTTTGGGGGGAAGGGTAGAGGTGGTGCCAGTGAGGTGTCTCAGGCAGCAGATGGCATTGTCAGCATTTTCGAAGGGAGGGTGTCTGAGATTGGGGTGCCCAATAAGTAGACTCTGACATAATGAAGGAACCAAGTGCAAAGTGGGTTTTTTTGGGGGGGGGGGTGATGCAAGAAACATTGGTATGGGAATGGAGAAGGAAGCGAAGAGTTGGAAGGTGGTCAATAAAGGGTGTAGTATTGAGCCAGCTGGCTCTAAGGGCAGCTGGACAGTAATTCATCTGGGGAACATCTGTTATAGCAGACAATGGTGCTTCCCCAGCTTTCTGTGATGAAGGGCCAGTTCATTGGTTACCTTTATAAAAGACTCTTAATACGTCCTAGTGATGTCAGATTCTGGGATCATAGGGGCTTCCTCTTCCTTGGTTGGTCTTGTTGGTAGGTGCTATCCAGTTGGTCTGCCACAAAGCAGCCCCCATGTACAAGAAAAGAAAATGCTTCCCTGTCCTGGGCCACCCTCACATCGTTCTGGTGTTTGAAACCATCGTTGCAGCCCCCGTGGACATCCATCCTGCATACGGCCTGCCTCTTTGTCACTGGCCTTCCTCTTTCTTCTAATCAGATGGGTTCATCATCTGGCCCTCTCTCTGACAAATTTCTGGCTTGGTTTACTAGTCCTCCACTACCAGACAGTGTTTCCATGGTGAGCATAAGGTTTTCCGTGGTGAATTCCTTCATCCTCAGTGTGTCCTTAGTCTGGAAACTCTGCTGCACGCTTTGCTCTTTGCATGACGTTGCTGGCATTGGAAATACCAGTGACCTGGAATCTGACCTTCCTTTGTATACCTAGTTGAAATTGGACAGATAATAAACATGTCAGAGTTTATCACCGGTCCATGTACCACGCTTGGAGCAGCCCTGGTGTAGATCATGAATCATGAGTAGTCCTGAAAAAGGAGATGGAGCCCTCGTGGCTGAGAGGTTACAAACACCAGCCGCTCCAGGGGAGAAAAGGTGACTTTCAATTCCAGTAAAGAGTTAACAACTTCAGAAACCCAGATGGGCAGCTCTTTCCACCTGCAGCCGCCATCACTGCATGTGTTTGTTAAGATGGAGGAGGACATTGTGGATTGGTGTGGGACATATGGGCTAATGTTGGACTTGTACACTTGGGCTGCACTGGGTTGGGATGTTTTCTTCATGAGCATTTACCCTTTATTTAAATCTTTCTTTTATACATTTGAGTTTCTGTGGATTTATTTCTCTAATGTACTCAGACTGACACAAGTTATATAAGAAAAGCCAGGACACAAGTTAGCACCCTTTTCAGTTTGGGAAAGACACTCAAAAGAGAAAAGCTATTTTCCGCCATGCCATCTCTGGGTGGCACAAACAGTTAAGAACTCAATTCGTAACTAAAATGATCATCTGAATCCATATGGTGGTGCCTCAGAAGACAGACCTGGTGGTCTGCTTTTGAACCCTCACACAGCCTTGAAGCCCCTATATAACACGGTTCAGTTTAGCACTGCACACATGGTAGTTCCATTGGCATCTACCCCACAATAACTTTGGATGAAAGGTACTCCGTCCCTGAGTTATAACTGGCTCCATTCTGATGATTCTGTCATGAGTCAGTCCTGACCCAAGTTAAATACCTCATGATTCTTGCTTTTTATTTTCATCTTTACACATCTGACCATCATTAGTATGTGGGGGTTGAAAACATTGGATATAAACATACAGCTAGAATGACATCAGAAATATGTGGTATACCATGAGTGCATGGTACTAATGGTAAACTTTCTAAAAAAGAAAGAGAAGCAGATGGTAATAATGCAGCTCATCATAACGTGAATATAGCACAAATCAGAGATTGTGTTTTTTGGGTCTTTGAACTGATATGAGCCAATTCAGTTTTGGGCTGATGGAAAGAATGTGAAATTGGCCTGTTTTTTAAAAGCTTTAATGATCTTTAAGGCTAAATGGAATGGGGGAAAACATGGTTTACATCCTTGGAATAGAAATTTGGGAGCCTTTCAGGAACCTCTTTCATGACACCAATTTACTTCCAACACTGTGGATAGTGACACACATTCAATGAAGCAAGTGCTTGGCTGCCATCTTTGAGCCGGCTCTATTATTTTCTACTCAGCCTATCCAGACATTTACTTGCAAACTGGCATTATTTTTTAAGCAAAATAAGTTTCTAATGGCTTATTTTTTTTAATTTCCATAAAACACATTATTTCATTAAAAAGAATTTTTTTTTAATCTCAACGAACGAAAAGGTGGCTATAAAGTAGAATCACCAGGGTTATTGGGTAAAAAGGCCTGCAGGACACAGTGTACAAGGAACTTCAGAAGCCTAAGGATTTGCGTGGAGGCACTGATTCAGGCCAATGTGACTTCAACCTGGCCACGACTAAACAAGCATGAACCACTGTGAGAAGCTCTAGTGATTTCACTGGTCTCCGTTGTCTGAATTACACTCACCTGGGGCTTTTTTTTTTTTCACTATAGCATTTGATTCTATGTTTTCTCTTCTGCAGGCTAGCCTAGGTCTGCATGAAGGCTCTTCCACCTCAAGCTTTGTCTTAGTGTGCTTCCGTTTCCTTGTCTGGAAAATGGGGTTGATACTTCTGCCCACATCATCCAATTTGTGGTTAGTCAATGAAATAAGTCATCACGCCTATAGTATATTTAAAGTTAAGGGGTTTGACTGCTAAGCAAAAGGTTGGATATTTGAATCCAATCAGAAGTGCCTTATAGGAAAGGCCTCGTGTTATACTTCCAGACTCTCAGCTCTGGGAAACCTGAACAGGGTGGATCCAGGTTGCATGTTCTCTTCCTGCCTAACCCAGGTGGAAGTGCATCTCCAAAACACTCACTTCCATTGAGTTGAGGGTGACTCATAGTGACACCATAGTGACTCAAGCTTTCCATTTTCAGCTGTTAGTTCTCTGACACTACGCAGTCTCTAGATTACATAGTCATCCACTGCTATTAAATCTATTCTGATATATAGTGATCAAGTGGACAGAGTAGAACTGATCCCTAAGGTTTTTAAAGAGTGGAAAGCCTCACCTTGGTCCTGGTGGTTTCAAACTGCTGACAATGCAGTTAGCAGGCACAACACACTATACCCCCTGTGTGCCACAGCGTGAGGGCCCAACTAAAAAATCACTGCTATCGATTCAGTTCTGAGGTTAGTGTCCCTATGGGTCACAATAGAGCTGTGTCTGTGGGTTTCTGAGATTGCAGATCTTTGTGGAAATAGAAAGCCTCCTCTGTTTCCAGAGAAGCGTCTTGTGGTATGAACTGTTGACCTTAGAGTTAGCAGCCCGTCGTGTTATCCACTTACACAAGTGTGCTCTGTGAGGACTTAAAACCAAACCAAACTCACTACAAGCGAGTCCATGTTGACTCCTGGTGACACTCTTGGATATAGTAGAACTGCTCCTGTGGGGTGCTGAGGCTGTAAATCCATGAGTGCAGAAATCCTCAACCATCTCCAAGGTGATGACTTGTGGAGGAAACATATTACCTAAGTAGGTTAACGGATCGGTGACTAGAGTCTGTCCCCTGAGGAGGAAGACCTACTGGCCATCGAGGCAATGCTCATAAAATTCTTTCGTAGGTGGCAGCAGAAGCAGCAACCTTGTTAGTGGAGACTATCTGTGTAATCTAGAGCCTGCATGGTGTCAGAGAATTAGCAGCTGAAAATGGAAAGCATACGTTTAATTCCTTTCCCTTGGCTTCCATCCATATGGGAATAGTGAACCATGCTGCAGGAGTGAGCAAAAACTTATGGGTGAGGTGAGGGCTAGCTATCTGGCCACTGGTCACGTCTCCAGGAAGACAATGGTGTGGGTTCCAGCCTAGCAGTTGCCTGATTGTTGACTCAGACATCAGAGCATGGTGGATACAGGTTGCATGTAGTCTTGCTGCCTTGCCAAGATGGAAGTGCATCTCCAAAATACTCACTGCCATCGAGTTAAGGGTGACTTATAGTGCCACCATGGGACAGGGTAGAACTGCCCTTGTGTATATTTTGGTGGCTGGAACACTTTTCTGGTAGTGACAGACCTCTTCTTTCTCCTGAGATAGAGGTCAATGGTTATAAATTTTTGACCATTTGGTTAGCAACCCCATTTTACACCCATTCCAGTACCAGGCCTCCTGAATTGTGTTAAAGTGGGGGGGGACGTGAAACAGCATTGGGTGCTCCACAGCTGAATGCAGATGCACACCAAATATGAGATTATTTCCCTTTCTCTGACTTGGCTTTTACTAGCAGTCAGCCTCATTCCATCTCTTTTGTAGATGGTTGAAGACTGTGTGGATTCTGGGGGGCCTATGGGATAATGGTGGGCTTATGAGATTAAAAAGATCTTGTAGGGAAGTTTTCTTGATGTACATTTAATATTTAATTACAACTCTCTTTTATACACGTGTGTCTGTGGATTTCAACATCTAAAGTGCACAGATTAACACACTCCCATCGCGGAGTGAACCTCCCTTCCATCATGTCTATAGGTATTTCTACTTCCTATGGGCAGCTGGACAGTAATTCATCTGGGGAACATCTGGTAAACCAGGACAATGGTTCTTCCCCAGCTTTCTGTGATTAAGGGCCTAGTGAAACGTCCTACTGATGTCAGTTTCTGGGATCATAGAGCCTTCTTCTTCCTTGGTTGATCATGTTGGTAGGTGGTATCCACTTGTTCTGCTTCAAAGCAACCCCCATGTACAGGACAAGGAATTACTTCCCAATCCTGGGCCACTCTCATATCATTCTGATATTTGAACCCATCGTTGCAGCCCCCATGGACATCCATCCCGCAAACGGCCTGCCTCTTTGTCACTGGCCCTCCCCTTTAATCTGACCAGAAGGTTTCGTCATCTGGCCCTCTCTCTCACAAGGTTCTGCTTTGGTTTACTAGTCCTCCACTACCTGACAGTGTTTCGATGATGAGCATAAGGTTTTCCGTGGTGAATTCCTTCATCCTCAGTGTGTCCTTCGTCTGGAAACCCTGCTGCACCCTTTGCTGTTTGCATGACGTTGATGGCATTGGAAATACCAGTGACCGGGAATCTGGCCTTACTTTCTGTACCTAGCTACAAATGGACAGATAATAAACATGTCACAGTTTATCACCTGTCCATGTACCACCCTTGGAACAGCACTGGGGTAAACAATAAATCACGAGTAGTCCTGTACAAGGAGATGGAGCCCTCGTGGCTGAGTAGTTACAAACACCAGCCGCTCCAGATGAGAAAAGGTGGCTTTCAATTCCTGGAAAGAGTTAACAACCTCAGAAACGCAGATGGGCGGCTCTTTCCACCTGAAGCCAACATCACTGTCTGTGTTTTTTAAGAAGGAGGGGGACATTGTGGATTGGTTTGGGACATATGGGCTAATGTTGGACTTGTAGACTTGGGCTGCACTGGGTTTGGATTTTTCTCCATGTGCATTTACCCTTTATCTAAATCTTTCTTTTATACATTTGAGTTTCTGTGGATTTATTTCTCTCATGTACTCAACTAATATAAGAAAAGGCAGGACACAAGTAAGCACCCGTTTCCATTTGGGAAAGACACTAAATAGAGCAAAGCTATTTTCCCCCATGCCATCTCTGGGTGGCACAAACAGTTAAGAGCTAAATTCATAACTAAAATGATCATCTGAACCCATATGGTGGTACCTCAGGAGACAGACCTGATGGTCTGCTTTTGAACCCTCCCACAGCCTTGCAGCCCCTATCTAACATGGTTCAGTTTGGCTCTGACACATGATAGTTCCTTGTCTTGGAATCTACCCCACAGTAACTGTTTGGATGAAAGATACGCAGTCCCTGAGTGATGATCGGCCACATCCTGAAGATTCTGTCCTGAGGCAGTCTTGACCTAAGTCAAATACCTCATGATTCTAGCTTTTTATTTTCTTTTTTTTCCCCACAGGTAGTAAAAAGACTTTATTAAGAAGGCATTGAATCAAAAAAGAAAACTCATGATACAATTTTCTTTCACCCTTTAAGTTGGCTCTGCAAATGTATAATCAGTGATTTAGATGTAAGATCCAAGATCCGTATTTTATTTAAAATAAAATATATTTTAGTTCTTAAAATTTATTCCGTAAAGTACATATTTCCCTATAAATTCCCTACATATAAACACAGGAGGTAAAAAATTAAAACAAGCAAACACAAAATATAAAAACCCCAACAAAACATAAAAACTGAGCATGTTTTTAAAAATTGTAAAAAACCAACAAGAGAAACCAATGTTGTGTGTGTTTGTTAATAATTTTTAAAAGGTAAAAATCTCTGGATGGGGACTCCCACCCCCTGGCTTTACACATCTCACCATCATTAGTCTGTGGGGCTTGAATACATTGCATATAAACTTACAGCTAGAATGACATCAGAGGTGTGTGGTATAGCATGCATGCATGGTACTTATGGTAAACTTTCTACAAAAAGAAAGAAAAGAAGATGGTCATAATACAGCTCATCATAACTTTAATACAGCACAACTCAGAAATTGTGTTTTCTGGGTCTTTGAACTGATATGAGCCAATTCATTGTGGGCTGATGAAATTAATGTGAAATTTACCTGTTTTTTAAAAGCTCGAATGATCTGGAAGGCTCAAAGGAATGGGGGAAAATATGGTTTAAATCCTTGGAATAGTGATTTGGGAACCTTTCAGGAACCTGTTTCATGACACCAATTTACTTCCAGCACTGTGGATAGCGACACATATTCAATGAAGCAAGTGCTTGGCTGCCATCTTTGAGCCGGCTCTATTATTTTCTACTCAGCCTATCCAGACATTTACTTGCAAATTGGCATTTTTTTAGCAAAATAAGTTTCTAATGGCTTATTTTTTCAATTTCCATAAACCACATTATTTAATAACAAATAATTTTTTAATCTCCACAAATGAAAAGGTGGTTATAAAGTATAAACACCAGGGTTATTGGGTAAAAGGGACTGCAGGACACAGGGTACTAGGAACTTCAAAAGCCTAGGGACTTGAGTGGAGATACTGATTCAGGCACACTAAGACACCGCTTGAGGTAGAATAGCCCTCACGCAGATCTAGGAAGTGTGATATCTAGGCAGTGAGCCCTCCTATTCAGTTACAGACTCCTCAGAACTGTTTTGGAGTCAGGGGAGAGTATATGTAAAGACCCCAGAAAGGATCAGTGTCCAGGCTGGAGTCTGAAGGGATCAATATATTAAAGATACTTGCTTGTGTTTGCATCACTTTTATCGCTATCATTCTTCTCATGCAACCAAAACTCAGTCCCAGGCGGATGGCAACTACAGTAACCAGACTGTTCTGTCTGACTTCAACAATAGGATACATAGACCATCTGAATAGACCCTTTCATTCTGTGCCCCTCTCCCTCCCATAGACAAAACTGCAGCCAGCACCAGACCCAAAAGCTGCAGACTAAGAGTTTGCCCAAATTCTAGAAAGAGCTGTCAATATGCTGAAAAACTAGCCTGCAGAAGAGAAGACACAGTATCAAAAGCTACAAGTGAAAAAAAGCTCCAGGTGAGTGGAATTCAGTCAACCGAGATGAATGAAAACACTAGAGCTTCTCATAGTGGTTCACGCTGATTTACTGGTAGCCAGGTTCAAGTCATATTGGCCTGAATCAGTGTCTCCATCCAAATATCTAGTCTTCTGAAACTCCTAGTACCCTGTGTCCTGCAGTCCCTATTACCCAATAACCCTGCTGATTCTACTTTATTGCCACCTTCTCTTTCGTTGAGACTTCTGATTCAGAGTGACTCTGCAGGACAGAGTAGGAAACCCCACCAGGATTTCCAAGGCTGCAGATCTTTATGGGAGCAGCCAGCTTCATCTTTGTCCTGGGGAGTGGTCTGGTGGGTTTCTAGCACCAAACTTGCAATTGGCATCCAGATGCTTAAATCCCTGCACCAATAGGGTTTCTGTTTGAGTTTTAAAGTCATCCACTGCTATTAAATCTATTCCGATATATAGTGATCAAGTGGACAGAGCAGAACTGATCCCTATGGTTTGTGAGGAGTGGAAAGCCTCACCTTGGTCCTTTTGCTTTCAAACTGCAATCAAGTGGATAAAGCAGAACTGATCCCTACGGTTTGTGAGGTTTGGAAAGCCTCACCTTGGTACTGGTGGTTTCAAACTGCTGACCATGCAGTTGGCAGGCACACCCTCTACCCCTTGTTCTCCTCAGTGTGAGGGCCCAACTAAAAAATCACTGTTATCGATTCAGTTCTGAGGTTAGTGTCCCTATGGGTCACAGTAGAGCTTTCTCTGTGGGTTTCTGAGATTGTAGACCTTTGTGGAAATAGAAAGCCTCCTCTTTCTCCAAGAAGCATCTGGTGGTTTGAACTGTAGAACTTACAGTTAGCAGACCGTCGTGTTATTCACTTACACAAGTGTACTGTGTGAGGACTCAAAACCAAACTAAACTCACTACCAATGAGTCCATGTTGACCCCTAGTGACCCTCTTGGATAGAGTAGAACTGCTCCTGTGGGGTGCTGAGGCTGTAACTCAATGAGTGTAGACATCCTTAACCATCTCCCAGGTGAGGAATTGTGGAGGAAAAATATTATCTAAGGGGGTTAATGAATGGCTGACTAGAGTCTGTCCCCTGAGGGAAAGCCCTACTGGCCATCGAGGGAATGCTCATAAAACCCCTCCCACAGTCGCCATCTTGTCTCCCCCATCCTGCCTCTGGAAGAAGCCCAGCCAGGATCCCCCCCCCCCCATCATGCCCTCTGATTGGCTAAACCGAGAAAAACTCCCGCCTCCGGCGTGCCCCTTGTTTGCACGGGGCCACTTGAATGGCAGATGTATTGACCAATAGGCGTGCTCATCTCTGGCGAGCTTGTTGGCAGGCGCTCCCTTGGATTTCTGTTTGATGCTCTTCAAACGGTTTCTCCCGTAATAATTTTTCAATGACCTCATCAATCTGAAAAAAGTGTAGGTACGACAAAAGATTATTCTGGTCAACATCTACTTGCAAAGAAGTTGCTCCAGTGAATGGGAATCTTGGTGGAGCTAACTCATCCATACCAGAACATAATAAAGTGTCACATTTGAACAACCCAGGGCTCTGTTCGAGAATCTTACTCACAGTCCTCCTTTATCTGAGCAATGTCAGTGCCGGATTATGAATTTTCCGAAGAGCCACTCTCGCTCAATTCTGTGCATAATGCTGAGTCACTGTCACTGTTATTTCTCTGGTCCAAACCCCTTTTGAGTTAAAATGACATTTTTTGATGACTTGGACTAAAATTTCCAGTCAGAAACTTTCCCAAAGACATTAAAAGGGGATGCAGGAACTGGAGACCGTTCTATGGATAAATCTGAGATGATTTGCTTGAATGCAATGTAATTGTCTAAATTTACACAGTACCACTCTATGTCATTGTATGTCTCTTTAAAATTTAATGTATTGAATTTCCAGCCCAGTTCTTCCCTCCTGTGGTTAAGCTCCACTCAGAGAAATAATTGTAGATATGACAAAAGATTGTTGCGGTCAACATCTACTTCCATACCTGGTACTCCAGTTAATGGGCATCTTGTTGGAGCTGTCTTATCTCATACCGGACTATAATACAACACTGAGATTGCAGATCACAGAGGTCAGGGCAGGAATCTTCCTCACTGTCATCCTGTATCTCAGCAATGTCAGTGTCAGATTATTAATTTCCCCAAGAAACCCTATCGTTCAATACTGCATATAATGCTGAGTAACCGTCGCTGTTATTTTTCTGATCTAAATAACTGTTTTGGCTAAAACAACATTTTTTTGATACCATGGACTAAACTTTCCTGTCAGAAAAATTTTCCCAATGACATTAAAACACAAGCTGTCACTGGGGACCGCTCTCGGCATAAATCTGAAGTACTCTGCTTGGTTACAATATAATCCTCAAAAGTTACATAGTACCACTCTATGTGTGTGTATGTCTCTTTAAAACTTACCCTATTGAATTTTGAGCCCTGTCCCACCCTGTTGTAGTTATGCTCCTCTCAGAGAACAACACTGCAATGGGAAGCCGTTACTCTTCCAGGCTCTCTAATAATATCCGGAATATTGTAACTAAATTCGTCATTATTTATGAGTTGAACAATTTCATAATCAACAAATATCAATATTCTGTCATGACGGTTTATCAATGGAGTTTCAGGTAATTTATTCGTGGACCAATAATATTTTGTCAGGTTAGTGCCACTAAACCCAGAATTATGATCAAAAGCAGAACTTTGCAAATGTCACCTTTGTGCACTGAATACGTATTTCTGCTTCTTGAAAAGTTTTGAAGTAGAGTAGCAGTTTGATGCTCTTCAACCGGTTTCTCGCATAATAACTTTTCAATGACTTCATCAATCTGAAAAAAAAATGGTAGGTACGAATAAAGATTGTTGTGGTCAATGTCTACTTGCAAACCAGGTGCTCAAGTGAATGGGAATCTTGGTGGGGCTAACTCATCCATACCTGACCATAATAGAGCACAACTTTTGTACAACATAGAGCTCAGTTCCAGAATCTTACTCACAGACCTCCTGTATCTGAGCAATATCAGTGTCAGATTATGAATTTCTCGTAGAGCCACTATCGCTCAATTCTGTGCATAATACTGAGTCACTGTCTCTGTTATTTCTCTGGGGAAAAACCCTATTGGGTTTTTGATGCCATGAACTAAAATTTCCAGTCAGAAACTTTCCCCAAAGACATTAATAGGGTAAACAGTCACTGGAGACTGCTCTAGGGATAAATCTGAGGTGCTTTGATTGGATACAATGTAATCCTCAAAAGTTAAACAGTACCACTCTATGTGGGTGTAGGTCTCTTTAAAACTAACCCTAGTGAATTTCCAGCCAATCCTGTCCTGCTGTGGTTATGCTCCACTCAGAGAACAACACTGCAAAGGGAAGCAGGTACCCTCCCTTGCTGTCTAATAATATCGGTAATATTGTAAACAAATTCGTCATTAGTTTAAAGAGAACAAATTCATAATCAGCGACTATCAGTCTTCTCACATGACGGTTCCAAAATGTAGTTACAAGTAATTATTCGTGGTCCAATACCATTTCTTCAGGCTAGTGCCACCAAACAATGAATTATGATCAAACGCAGAACTTTCCAAATGTCACCTATGTGCACCCAATCCTTCTTTCAGGTCTTGAAAAGTTTTGATGTAGAGTAATGGATTGTCGCTCTTCATCCTGTTTCAACTGTAACAATTTTTTTTCGATTACCTCATGATTCAGAAAAAATTGTAGGTATAACAAAAGATTGTTATGGTCAACATCTACTTCCATACCAGGTGCTCTAGTGAATGGACATCTTGGTAAAGCTGGCTCAAACTGTGAAAAGAATTGTATGAGCCCCAATAAATTGTTAAAATTTAAAAAAAAAAAAAAAAGCTGGCTCATACATACCAGACCGTTATACAGCACTGAGTTGGCAGATCACAGAGCTCAGGGCGGAAATCTTCCACACTGTCATCCTATATCTGAGCAATATCAGTGTCGGATTATGAATTTCCCAAAGAATCCCTATTGTTCAATACTGTGCATAATTCTGAGTCACCGTCGCTGTTATTTTTCTGATCTAAATCCCCGTTTTGGCTTAAATGACATTTTTCTGATACCACGGACTAAACATTCTTGTCAGAATATTTTACCAATGACATTAAAAGGGCAAGCAGGCACTGAGAGCTGCTCTAGGGGTAAATCTGTGTGCTTTGATTGGATACAATGCAATCCTCAAAAGTTACACAGTACCAATCTATGTGGGTATGTGTCTCTTTAAAACTTGCCCTATTGAATATCCAGCCCAGTCCCGCCCTCTTGTGGTTATGCTCCACTCAGAGACAAAACTGCAAAGGCAAGCAGGTACCCTCTCTGGGTGTCTGATAATATCGGTAACTTTGTAACTTAATTCTTTATTATTTGTGAAGTGAACAATTTCATAATTCATGAAAATCAGTCTTCTCACATGACGATTCCAAAATGGAGTTCAAGAAATTTACTCGTGGTCCAATGCCATTTCTTCAGGCTAGCGTCACCAAATGCTGAATTATGATCAAACGCAGAACTTTCCAGATGGCAGCTCTGCCCACTGAATCCTTTCAGGTACTGGAAAAGTTTTGAAGTAGAGGAATGTTTTGTTACTCCTCAAACTGTTTCTTCTGTAATAATTATTTCCATGAACTCATGTATCAGAATTAGTTATAGGTATGACAATAGATTGTTGCGGTCAATATCTACTTCCATACCAGGTGCTCCAGTGAATGGGCATATTGGTGGAGCTGGCTCATGCATACTGGAATGTAATAGAGCACCGAATTACATATCACAGAGCTGTGGGCCAGAATCTTCCTCACTGTCATCTGTATCTGAGCAATGTCAGTGTCAGATTATGAATTTACCCAAGAAACTGTATTGTTCAATACAGCACATAATGCTGAGTCACCGTCGCTGTTAATTTTCTGGTCTAAATCACTGTTTTGGCTAAAATGACATTTTATTGATATCATGGACTAAACTTTCCTGTCAGAAAAATTTCCCAATGCATTCAAAGGGCAAGCACGCACTGGGGACTGCTCTAGGGATAAATCTGACGGGCTCTACTTACATACAATGTAATCCTGAAAAGTTACAAAGTATTACTCTATGTCGGTGTATGTCTCTTAAAACTTACACTATTGAATTTCCAGCCCAGTCCCGCCCTCTTGTGGTTATGCTCCACTCAGAGAACAACACTGAAAAGGGAAGCAGTACCCTCCCTGGCTCTATAATAATATCTGTAATATTGTAAACAAATTCGTCATTATTTGTGAAGTGAACAGTTTCATAATCAACGAATATCAGTCTTCTCACATGACGGTTGTAAATGGAGTTACAAGTCATTTATTCATGGTCCAACACCATTTCCTCAGGCTAGGGCCACCAAACGCGGAATTATGATCAAACGCGGAACATTCCAAGGGTCACCTTTGTCCACTGCATCCTTCTTTCAGCTTCTGGAAAAGTTTTGAAGTAGAGTAATGGATTGTTGCTCTTCAACCTGTTTCTTCTGTAGTAATTTTTTCGATGGCCTCATGAATGAGAAATAATTATAGGTATGACAAAAGGTTGTTGTGGTCAACATATACTTCCATACCAGGTGCTCCAATGCATGGACCTCTTGGTGGAGCTGGCTCATCCATACCGGAACATAATAGAGCACCGAGTTTGCACATCACAGAGCTCAGGGTCGGAATCTTCCTCACTGTCATCCGGTATCTGAGAAATGTCAGTGTCAGATAATGATTTTCCTGAAGAACCCCTATCGTTCAATACTGCGCATAATGCTGAGTCAGTGTCGCTGTTATTTTTCTGGTCTAAATCCCCATTTTGGCTAAAGTGACATTTTTTGATACCATGGACTAAACTTTCCTGTCAGAACATTTTCCCAATGACATGAAAAGGGCAAGCTGGCACTGGAGACTGATCTAGGGATAAATCTGACGTGCTTTGCTTGGATACAATGTAATCTCCCAAGATTACACACTATGTAGGTGTATGTCTCTTTAAAACTTGTCCTTTTGAATGTGCAGCTCACTCCCGCTCCCCTGGATTATGCTTCACTCAGAGAACAACATTGTAAGGGCCAGCAGTTAACCTCCCTGCCTGTCTAATTATATCAGTAATTTTGTACTCAAATTCTTCACTATCTGTGAACTGAAAAAATTTGATAAAGGGGTATCAGTCTTCTCACATGACGGTTCCCAAACGGAGTTTCAAGTAATTTATTCATGGTCAATTACCATTTCTTCGAAGCTAGTGCCACCAAAGCCTGAATTATGATCAAATGCAGAACTTTCCAAATGTTGTTAGTCCACTATATCCTGCTATCAGTTTCTTGAAAAGTTTTGAAGTAAAGTAATGGATTGTTGGTCTTCAAACAGTTTCTTCCGTAATAATTTTTTCCATGACATCATGAATCAGAAATAACTGTTGGTATGACAAAAGACTGTTTCGGTCAACAGGTGCTCCAGTGATAGGGGGTCTTGGTGCAGTTGGCTCATCCATACCAGAACGTAATAGAATACCGAGTTTGCAGATCGCAGAGCTCAGGGCCGGTTACTTCCTCACTGTCGTCCTGCATCTGAGCAAAGTCAAAGTCAGATTACAAATTTCCCAACGAACCCATATCGTTCAATACTGCGCATAATGCTGAGTCTCTGTCGCTGTTATTTTTCTGGGCTAAATCCCTGTTTTGTTAATATGACATTTTTTTTTTTGGTGCCATGGACTAAACTTTCCTGTCAGAACATTTTCCCAATGACATTAAATGGGCAAACAGACACTGATGGCTGCTTTAGGGATAAATCTGAGGTGCTGTGCTTGGATACAATGTAATCCTCCAAAGTTACACAATACCACTCTATATGGGTGTATGTCTCTTTAAAATTTACCCTATTCAACTTCCTGACCAGTCCCGCCCTCCTGTGGTTATGCTCCACTCAGAGAACAACACTGCAAAGGGAATCAGTTACCTTCACTGGCTGTCTAATAATATCCGTAATATTGTAACCAAATTCATAATTCTTTGTGAAGTGAACAATTTTATAATCAAGAATATCAGTCTTCTCCCATGACCGTTCCCAAAAAATGGAGTTTTAAGTAATTTATTCGTGGTCCAAACCATTTATTTTGGACTTGCACCACCACAACCAGAAGCATGATCAAATGCATAACTTTCCAAACATCATCTTTGTCCACTGCATCCTTATTTCTGATTCTTGAAAAGTTTTGAAGTAGAGTAATGGATTGTTCCCTTTCAACCTGTTTCTTCTGTAATAATTTTTCGATGACTTCTTGAATCAGAAATAATTGTAGATATGACAAAAGATTGTTGCGGTCAACATCTACTTCCATCCCAGGTGCTCCAGTGAATGGGCATCTTTGTCGAGCTGGCTCTTCCATACACGAAAGTACTTGAACACCGAGTTTGCAGATGACAGAGCTCAGCGCCGGAATCTACCTCCCTGTCATCCTGCATTTGAGCAATATCAGTGTCAGATTACGAATTTCCCGAAGAATCCCTATCGTTCAATACTGTGCACAATGTTGAGTCACTGTCACTGTTATTTTTCTGGTCAAAATCCCTGTTTTGATAATATGACATTTTTTTGATGCCATGGACTAAACTTTCCTGTCAGAACATTTTCCCAATGACGTTAATAGGGCAAGTAGGACTGGAAACTGCTCTAGGGATAAATCTGAGGTGCTTTGCTTAGATACAATGTAATCCTCCAAGGTTACACAGTACCACTCTATGAGGTTGTATGTCTCTTTAAAAGTTGTCCTTTGCAAAGACATGTACATGCAAATATATATAGCAGGATGGGGAAGTTGATCTATGTGTCTATATTTATAGGTTAAGTATTAAGGTGCCGGAAGGACCTTGGGCCTCTACTCAAACACTCCCTCAATGCATGAATACTTTCTTTTATTAAATTGGAACTCTATGATGCTCACTCTCCCGACACAACGGCTGGAGCCAAAGTGGGTGAACAAGTAAATGTGGTGAAGAAAGCTGATGGTGCCCGGCTATCAAAAGAGATAGTGACTGGGGTCTTAAAGGCTTGAAGATAAACAAGCGGCCATCTAGCTCAGAAGCAACAAAGCGCACATGGAAGAACACACCAGCCTGTGTGATTGAGTGGTCCCGAAGGGATCAGTTATCAGGCATCAAAGAACAAAAAAATCATATCATTGGCTGCACACCTCCATGATAGGATAGCTGAAGACAAATGGGTGCATAAGCAAATGTGGTGAAGAAAGCTGATGGTGCCCGGCTATCAAAAGAGATAGTGTCTGGGGTCTTAAAGGCTTGAAGGTGAACAAGCAGCCATCTACCTCAGAAGCAAAAAAGCCCACATGGAAGAAGCACACCGGCCAGTGCGATCACAAGGTGCCAAAGAGACCAGGTATAAAGGCATCATGCAAAAAAAAAAAAGGTATATGTTAGTATATGTATATATATGTGTGTGTCTATATATGTATATGTGTGTGTGTGTGTGTGTGTGTGTGTATATACCATATTCAATGACGGGGGAAGTGCAGAGTGGAGACCCAAGGCCCAAGTGTCGGCCAATGGAGATCCCCTCACAGAGGGGTTCAGGAGAGGAGATGAGTCAGTCAGGGTGCGAGGTAGTACCGATGAAGAACACAGCTTTCCCCCGGTCCTGGATGCTTCCTTCCCCCAACTACCATGATCCGAATTCTATCTTGCAGGGCTGGATAGGGCAGAGGTTGTACACTGTTGCATATGGGGGCTGGAGGCACAGGGAATCCAGGGTGGATGATACCTTCAGGACCAGCGGTGTGAGGGGCGATGCTGGGAGAGCAGAGGGCGAGTGGGTTGGAAAAGGGGAACTGATTACAGCGGTCCACGTGTGACCTCCCCACTGGGAGAGGGATGGCAGAGAAGGGGGGCGAGGGAGACTCTGGATAGGGCAAGATATGACAAAATAACGATGTATAAATTACCAAGGGTGCATTGGGAGGGGGGAGCGGGGAGGGAGGGGGGAAAAAAGAGGACCTAATGCAAAGGGCTTAAGTGGAGAGTGAATGCTTTGAGAATGATTGGGGCTGAGGATGTATGGATGTGCTTTATACAATTGATGTATGTATATGTAAGGATTGTGATAAAATGTAAAAAACGGGAAAAAAAGAATGACGAGGGCAACAAATGTATAAGGGTGCTTTCCTCATTTGATGTACGTATGGATTGTGATAAGAGTTGTATGAGCCCCAATAAAAATATTTATTAATTTTAAAAAAAGTTGTCCTTTAAATTTCCAGCTCACTCCCACCCCCTGTGGCTATGCTTCACTCAGAGAACAACACAGGAATGGCCAGCAGTTTACCTCCCTGCCTCTCTAAGTATATCAGTAATTTTGTACTCAAATTGTTCATTATATGTGATCTGAAAATTTTGATAAAGGCATATCAGTCTTATCACATGACGGTTCCAAAATGGAGTTTCAAGTAATTTATTCATGGTCCAATACCATTTCTTCAGGCTAGTGCCACCAAACCCTGAATTATGATCAAACACAGAACTTTCTAAATGTCACCTTTGTCCACTGCATCCTTCTTTCAGCTTCTGGAAAAGTTTTGAGGTAGAGGAATGGATTGTTGCTCTTCAATCTGTTTCTTCTGTAATAATTTTTTCGATGACCTTATGAATCAGAAATATTCATAGGTATGAAAAAAGATCGTTGCAGTCAACATCTACTTTCATACCAGGTGCTCCAGTGAATGGGCATCTTGGCGGAGCTGGCTCATCCATACCGTAACATAATAGAGCACCGAGATTGCAGAGCACAGAGCTCAGGCCCATAATCTTCCTCACTGTTATCCTGTATCTGAGCAATGTCAGTGTTAGATTATGAATTTTCCCAAAGAACCCCTGTCATTCAATACTGTGCATAAGGCTGAGTCACCGTCGCTGTTATTTTTCTGGTCTAAATCCCTGTATTGGCTAAAATGACATTTTTTTATGCCATGGACTAAACTTTCCTGTCAGAAATTTTCCCCAAAGACATTAATAGGGCAAGCAGGCACTGGAGACTGCTCTAGAGATAGATCTACCACTTTGTGTGGGTGTATGTCTCTTTAAAACTTGCTCTATTGAATTTCCAGTCTTGCCCCACTATAGCCATGCTCCACTCAGAGATTAACACTGGAAAGGAGAGCAGTTACCCGCATTGGCTGTCTAATAATATCAGAAATTTTGTACCCAAATTCGTCATTATTTGTGAATTTAAAATTTCATAATCAATAGATATCTGTATTCTCACATGATGGTTCCCAAAATGGAGTGTCAAGTAATTTATTCGTGGTCCATTACCATTTCTTCAGGGCATGCCCCACAACACCCTGAAGTATGATCAAGTGCAGAACTTTCCAAATGTCATCTTAGTCCACTGGATTCTTTTTTCTGCTTCTTGACATTTTTTTGAAGTATAGTAGCTCATTGATGCTTTCCACCGGGTTGTCCAGTAATAATTTCTCCGATGACCTCATAAATCAGAAATATTTGTAGGTACAACAAATGATTGTTGTGGTCAACCTGTACTTGCATACAAGTTGCGCGAGTAAATGGGAATCTTTGTGAAGCTTGCTCATCCACACCAAAAGACAACTGAACACCACCTTTGAACAACCCAGAGCTCATGTCTGGAATCTTACTCACCATCCTCCTTTATCTGAGTAATATCAGTGTTGAATTATGATTTTCCTGTAGAACCACTATCTCTCAATTCTGTGCATAATGCTGAGTCACTTACGCTGTTATTTCGCTGGTCTAACACTCCTTTTGGGTTAAAATGACATTTTTTTAATGCCAAGGACTAAAATTTCCAGTCAGAAAGTTTTCCCAAAGACATTAAAAGGGCAAGCAGGCACTGGAGACTGCTTTTTGGACAAATCTGAGGTGCTTGGCTTGGATACAATGTAATTGCCAAAGGTTACACAGTACCATTATATGTGGGTGTATGTCTCATTAAAATTTGTCCTTTTGAATTTCCAGCTCAGTCTAGCCCCCCTGTGGCTATGCTTCCCTCAGAGAACAGCACCAGAATGGGGAGCAGTTAATCTCCTGGCTGTCTTATTATATCAGTAATTTTGTACTCAAACTCTTCATTATTTGTGAATTGAAAAATTTGATGAACGAGTATCAGTATTCTCACGACAGTTCCCAAAAATGGAGTTTCAAGTAATTTATTTGTGGTCCAATAACATGTCTTCAGGGCTTGTGCCACCACACTCTGACTTATGATAAAGCAGAAAACGTTCCTAATGTCACCTTTGTCCACTGCATCCTTCTTTCTGCTTCTTGAAAAGTTTTGAAGTTGAGTAGCGGATTATTGCTCTTCAACCGGTTACTCCTGTAATAATTTTGTTGATGACATCATCAATCAGAAATAATTGTAGGTATGACAAATGATCGTGGTGGTACACATCTACTTGCATACCAGGTACTCCAATGAATGGGAATCTTGGTGGAGCTGGCTCATCCATACCGCAACGTACTAGAACACCGAGTTTGCATATCCCAAAACTCAGGTACGGAATCTTCCTCACTGTGATCCTGTATCTTAGTAATGTCAGTGTCAAATTATGAATTTCCAGAACATCCACTATCACTTAATACTGAGCATAATGCTGAATCACTGTCGCTGTTATTTCTCTGGTCTAAATCCCCATTTTGGATAAAATGACATTTTTTTTTTATGCCATGGACTAAAATTTCCAGTCAGAGAATTTTCCCAAAGCCATTAAAAGGGAAAGAAGGCACTGGAGACTGCTCTAGGGATAAATAGGAGGTGTTTTGCTTGAATACAATGTAATCCTCCAAGGTTACACAGTACCACTGTATGTGTGTATGTCTCTAAAATTTGTCCTTTTGAATTTCTATCTCAGTCTCGCCCCCCCCCAGCCCCCGTGGCTATGCTTCCCTCAGAGAACAACACCAGAATGGGAAGCTGCTAACCTCCCTGGCTGTCTAATTATATCAGTAATTTTGTACTAAAATTCTTCATTATCTTTGAAGTGAAAAAAATTGATGAGCGAGTATCCAAAAATGGAGTTTCAAGTAATTTATTCATGGCCCAATACCATTTCTCCAGGCTAGTGCCACCACAGGCTGACGTATGATAAAGCACAGAATTTTCCAAATGTCACCTTTGTCCGCTGCATATTTCCTTCTGCTTCATGAAAAGTTTTGAAGTAGAGTAGCAGATTGTTCTTCTTCAAACGGTTTCTTCCGTTATAATTTTTTGATGACCTCATCAAACAGAAATAATTATATGTACAACAAAAGATTGTTGCAGTCAACACATACTTGCATACCAGGTGCTCATCCATACCGGAACATAATAGAGCACCAAGATGCTGATCACAGAGCTCAGTGCCAGAATCTTCCTCAGTCATCATGTATCTGAGCAATGTCTGTGTCATATTATGAATTTTCTGAAGAACCACTATCGCTCAATTCTGTGCATAATACTGAGTAACTGTCTCTGTTATCTCTCTGGTCTAAATCCCCATTTTGGCTAAAATGACATTTTGGATCCTTCCATATCCTTCTTTAAATTTTTTTAAATAGAGTATTTGATTTTTGCTCTTCCACCGGATTGTCTCATAATAATTTCTTCTATGACCTCATCAATCAGAAATATTTGTAGTTACAACAAGTGATTGTTCTGGTCTACCTCTACTTACATACCAGTTGAACCAGTAAATGGGAATCTTGTTGGAGCTTGCTCATCCAAACCTGAAGAAAAGAGAACACCACCTTTGAACAACCCAAAGATCAAGTCCGGAATCTTACTCACCATCCTCCTTTATCTGAGCAATGTCAGTGCCGAATTATAAATTTCCCAAAGAAGCACTATCGCTCAATTTTCTGCAGAATGCTGAGTCACTATCGCTGTTATTTCTCTGGTCTAACACCCCTTTGGGGTTAAAATGACATTTTTTGATGCTTAGACTAAAATTTCCAGTCAGAAAACTTTCCCAAAGATATTAAAAGTGCAAGCAGGCACTGGAAACTGCTCTAGGGATAAATCTGAGGTGCTTTGTTTGGATACAATGCAATCCTCAAAGGTTACACAGTACCACTCTATGTGTGTGTATGTCTCTTTAAAATGAGTCCATTTGAATTTCCTGCATCCCGCCCCCTTTGTGGCTATGCTTCACTCAGAGGACAACACTCGAATGGGGAGCAGTTAGCCTCCTTGGCTGTCTAATTATGTCAGTAATTTTGTACACAAATTTAATATTTGTGTGGTGAAAACATTTCATAATCAAAGCATATCAGTATTCTGACATACAGGTTCCCAAAATGGAGTTGCAAGTAATTTATTCATAGTCCAATACCATTTCTTCAGGGTTTGCTTCAACACACCCTGAAGTATGATCAGGCCCAGAAATTTTGAAATATTGGAGCTGAGATATGTGAAACTGCTTAAAGCACCATTGAATTCATATAAAAGCAGCTCATCACAGTAAATTGTGCTGAAACACCGGACCTTTCCTGATACAGCGTTTTAATCAAAGTTAAGTATCCTCACCTGGCAATGTTGTGGGTAGAGAAAAATGTGGAACTCAAGGAAACAAAACTGGCTAAAGCCATGACTGAAGGGAGGGACGCAGATTTACTTGAGATTGCTAGTCTAGGAACTTCAGGGAAACAAATCCACAGAATCTCCTGTATAAAAGATTTATGTACATGTACAGTGCACATCAAGAAAATATTCTTACCCATAGCTGTCCAAGCTCACATGTCTAATATTATCCCATATGTGTGCCAATAATCCATAAAGCCTTCCAACATCTGACAAAAGAGACGAATTGAGGCCAACTGCAGGGGGATTGCCTAGTCAGTGAAAGGGAAATAATCTCAAATTTGGTGGAGGTCTCCACAGGCCTGTCCAGCAACCAAGGCTATATCACAGTATGTCCAAGTGGCTTCTACTAAGAGATGCCTTGCAGGAAATTATCCTTGGACATAAAAGCAGTTAACTGGCTAAGGCATCTTCAAACTGGACTGAGGTCCACAAAGCAAGATACCAGAAAACTTCCAAAGCGAAGCTGACCAAGACATGTATTCCTCCACCTTTCAGTTAACCCCACCTGTCTTTTTCGGGCAGTTTGGGATGATAAACTAACAACTTCAGTGAGCTAACCTTCTTGTGAAACACAGGAAGATAGATAGAACTCACTTGTTTAATGTAATAAGGATTCAGAGGAATCTGCAGGATCTAAAGTTTCCCATAACTGAATGATTATGGGAAATATTAATGCTTATTGATAAAAGAAATAGAACTTGCTTGGGCACTCTTGAAATGACAAACGTAATCTGGGTGAGGCAACTCAGAAAGGCAGCCAGAAAATGCAGGATTCACTGTTTTCGTTTGCATCCAAAGAAGTCCTGGAGGTAAGGGTTGAGCCAAGTGAAACTATTTGCCACTACATTGAATAGAGGCAGGCTAAGAACCAGAAGGATTCTCTCATCCTTTGTATTCATGAATCTCCTGGAGTTAAATTTGGAGCTGATATATGTGCCAGTGCTCAGATCACCATCAATTCCTGATGGAAAAGTTGTAGTAACACAGCTGGCCTTTCCCGAAAAAAGGTGTTTTAACGAATGGTAAGTATCCTCTCCTGGCAATGGTGTGGGTAGAGAAACATGTGGAGATCAAGGAAGTAAAAATGACTACAAACATGACTGAATGGAGGTTTGCACAGCTACGTGGGTATGTGAGTCTGGAAATTTTAGGGGGGAAATTCCATAGAAAGTCGTGTATAAAAGAGAGTTTTAGCACATCAAGAAAACATCCTTACCCATAGCTTCCCAACCGCACAAGTCCAATCTTACCCCATTTTGTGGACCAAAAATGCCCAAAGCCTTCCACCATCTTACAAAAGGAACCAAATGAGGCCGGTTGCGGGGCGAAAGTCAAGTCAGTGAAAGGGTAATCATCTCAGGATTGACGGGGATCTCCAAAAGACTGTAGGGCACATAAGGAAGTATAACGGTCAGTCGAGGTTGCTTCTGCTCAGAGTAGTCTTGCCAGAAGTGAGCCTAGGAAGCAAAAGTAGTTAACCTGCTTAAGCATCTTCACGCTGGTCTGACCTTCACAAAGCAAGAGACCAGAGAACCTGCAAAGAAAGACTGATCCAGTCCTGTATCCCTCCGCCCTTTAATTAACCCCACCTGTGTTTATCATCCGATGTGGTATGATAAGCTAACAACGTCATTGAGTAAACCTTGTTGTGAAACACAGGAAGATACATAATACTCCATGGTTTAATGTAATTAGGGCGCACAGGAATCTGCAGGATGCCAGGTTTCCCGAAACCTAATGATTATGGGAAATGTTATGCTTCTTGACCAAAGAAATAGTAGTTGCTGGGGGCACTCGTGAAATGACAAACGTAACTCTGGGTGAGGCTTCCCAGGAAATGCAGGATTTACTGTTTTTCTTCACTTCCAAACAAGTCCAGGAGGTAAGGGTTGAGCTGAGATAAATGAAAATGTTTGAGGCCCCACTGAGTAGAGGAATGCTAAGCTCCAGCATGGTTCTCTAATCCTTTATATCCATGAATCTCCTGGAGATAAACTTGGAGCTGAGATATGTGAAACTGTTTGATGCACCATTGAACTGATATAAAAGCAATTCCTCGTGGAAAACTTGTGGTGAAATGCCAGAACGCTCCTGATAGAGTGTTTTAAATAAAGTTAAGTATTCCATCCTGGCAACAATGTGGGAAGAGAAAAATGTGGAGCTCAAGGGAGCAAAAATGGCTAAAGACATAACTGAAAGGAGGTTTTCACCGTTACTTGAGTTTCTTCGTCTGGGAACTTTAAGGAAAAAAAATCCACAGAATCTTGTGTATAAAAGATTTATGTAACTGTAAAGTGCACGTCAAGAAAACATCCTTACCCATAGCTGCCAAACGTACAAGTCTAATATTATCCCATATGTGTGTGTATAATCCACAAAGTCTACCACCATCTCACAAAAGATTCGATACAAGGCCAACTGCAGAGGGAATGCCTAGTCAGTGAAAGGGAAATCATCTCAAGTTTGGTGGGGGTCTCCACAGGGCTGTCCAGCAACCAAGGCAGAATCACGGTATGTCCAAGTGGCTTCTGCTCAGAGATGTCTTGCAGGAAGTTATCCTTGAAAGTAAAAGCAGTTAACTGACCAAGGCATCTTCAAACTGGACTGAGATTCACAAAGCAAGAGACCGGAGAACATGCAAATGGGGGCTTACTAGGCCATGTAGCCCTCCGCCTTTCAATTAACCCCACCTGTGTTAAGCCGGCAGTTTGGGATGATAAGCTAACAACGTCAGTGAGCTTAATTTCTTGTGAAACACAGGAAGACACATAAATCTCCCTTGTTTAATGTAATAAGGATGCAAAAGGACCTGCAGTATATAAGGTTTACTATAATCAAATGACTTTGGGAAATGTTAATGCTTGTTGACCAAAGAAATAGTAATTGCTGAGGGAACTCTTTAAATGACAAACGTAACTCTGGGTGAGGCAACTCAGAAGGTTAGCCCAGAAAATACAGGATTCATTGTTTTCCTTCGTATACAAACAAGTCCATGAGGTAAGGGTTGAGCTAAGGTAAGTAAAACAGTTTCTGGCTCCATTGAGTAGAAGCAGGCTAGCAACCAGAAGGATTCTCTTGTCCATTATATTCATTAATCTCCTGGAGGTAAGCTTAGAGCTGAGATATGTGAAACTGTTTGATGCACCATTGAACTGATGTAAAAGTAATACCTCATGGAAAAGGTGTGGTGAAACAGCTGACCTTTCCTGAAAAAGTGCTTAACGGATGTTTAAGTGTCCTCTCCTGGTAATATTGTGGGTAGAGAAAAATGTTGAGCTCAAGGAAGTAAAAATGTCTACAAACATAACTGATTGGAGGTTTGCATAGCTACGTGAGTGTGCTAGTCTGGGAATTTAAGAGAAACTAATCCACAGAAACTCGTGTCTGAAAGAAAATTTTATATAAATGTTAAGTGCATATCAAGAAAACACACTTACCCATAGCAGTCCAAGCACACAAGTCTAATCTTCCCCTTTTTTGTGCGCCAACAATTCACAAAGCATTCCACCATCTCACAAACAGAACAAAATGAGGCCGGCTGCAGGGCGAAAGTCAAGTCAGTGAAAGGGTAATCATCTCAGGATTGGCGGTGGCCTCCAGTGGCTGGTCGGGTACCCAAGGATGTATAACGGTCGGCCAATGTGACTTCTGCTCAGAGATGTCTTGCCAGAAGAGAGCCTTGGAAGCAAAAGTAGCTAACTTGCTTAAGCATCTCCACGCTGGTCTGACCTTTACAAAGCAAGAGACCACATAATCTGCAAAGCAAGGCGACCCAGTCCTGTATCCCTCCGTCTTTTAATTATCCCCAGTATTTATCGGCCAGATTGGGATGATAAGCAAACAACGTCATTGAGAAAACCTTGTTGTGAAACACAGGAAGATACATAATGCTCCGCTGTTTATTGTAATCAGGACGCACAGGAATCTGCAGGATGCCAGGTTTCCTGTAACCTAATGATTATAGGAAATGTTATGCTTGTTGACCAAAGATATAGTAGTTCATGGGGGCACTCTTGAAATGACAAATGTAAATCTGGGTGAGAAAACGCAGAAGAGCTTCCCAGGAAATGCAGGATTCACTGTTTTCCTTTACATCCAAGCAAGTCCCGGAGGTAAGGGTTGAGCTGACATATGTGAAAATATTTGAGGCCCCATTGAGTTGAAGCAGGCTACAGAATGATTCTCTAATTCTTTTTATTCATGAATCTCCTGGAGATAAACTTGGAGATGAGCTATGTGAAAGTGCTTGAATCACCATTGAACTGATATAAAAGCAATACCTCATGGAATCGTTGTGGAGCAACACCAGAACTTTCCCGATACACTGTTTTAACCTATATTCAGTATCCTCCATGGCAATGTTGTGAGTAGAGAAAAATGTGGAGCTCTAGGAAGCAAAAATGGCTAAATACATGGCTGAAAGGAGGTTCACACACTTACTTGAGTTTGTTAGTCTGGGAACTTTAGGGAAACAAATCCACAGAATCTCGTGTATAAAAGATTTATGTAAATGTAAAGTGCACATCAGGAAAATATCCGTACCCATAGCTGCCAAGCTCACACCTCCAATATTATCCCATATGTGTGCCAATAATCCACAAAGCCTCCCACCATCTCACAAAAGATATGAAATGAGTCCAAATGCAGAAGGAATACCTAGTCAATGAAAGGGAAATCATCTTAAGATTGGTGGAAATTCGCCCCAGGGCCGTCCAGCAACCAAAGCTGTATCACAGTATGTCCAAGTGGCTTCTGCTCAGAGATGTCTTGCAGCAAGTTATCCTTGGAGGTAAAACAAGTTAACTGCCTATGGCATCCTCAAACTGGACAGAGGTTCACAAAGCAAGAGAATGCAAAACTTTCAAAGTGAGGCTGACCATGCCATGTATCCCTCCGCCTTTCAATTAACTCCACCTATGTTCATCGGGCAGTTTGGGATGATAAACTAACACCTTCAGTGAGCTAACCTTCTTGTGAAACCGAGGAAAATACATAATGCTCCATTGTTTCGTGTAATTAGAACACACAGGAATCTGCAGGATACAAGGTTTCCCGTAACCTAATGATTATGGGAAAGGCTAATGCTTGTTGACCAAAGAAATAGTAGTTGCTGGGTGCACTCTTGAAATGACAAACTCACTCTTGGTGAGGCAACTCAGAAGGGCAACCCAGAAAATGCAGGATTCACTGTTTTCCTTTGTATCCAAACAAGTCCAGGAGGTAAGGGTTGAGCTGGGATAATTGAAACTGTGTGGGGCTCCATTGAGTAGAGGCAGGCTAACAACCAGGAGGATTCACTCGTCCTTTATATTCATGAATCTCCTGGAGATAAATTTGGAGCTGAGATATGTGAAAGTGCTTGAAGCACCATTGAACTAATGTAAAAGCAATTCCTTCTGTAAAAGTTGTGGTGAAACAGCTGACCTATCCCGAAAAAGTGTTTTGACAGTCGTTAAGTATCCGCTCCTGGCAATGTTGTTGGTAGAGAAAAATATGGAGCTCAAGGAAGTAAAAATAGCTACAGGCATAACTGGATGGAGGTTTGCACAGCTACATGGGTGTATTATTCTTGGAATTTTACAGAAAGAAATCCACATAAAATCGTGTATAAAAGAGAGGTTTTATATAAATGTTAAGTGCACATCAAGAAAACATTCTTACCCATAGCTGCCGAAGCACACAAGTCCAATCTTACCCCCTTTGTGTACCAATAATCCACAAAGCCTTCCACTATCGCAAAAAAGGAACGAAATTAGGCCAGCTGCAGGGCAAAAGTCATGTCAGTGAAAGGGTAATCATCTCAGGATTGGCGGGGGTCTCCATACAGCTCGGGCAACCAGGGGTGTATAACGGTCAGTCCATGTGGCTTATGCTCAGAGATGTCTTGCCAGAAGTGAGCCTTGGAAGCAAAAGTAGTTAACTTGCTTAAGCATCTTAACTCTGGTCTAACCTTTACAAAACAAGAGACCAGAGAACCTGCAAAGAAAGGCTGACCCAATCCTGTATCCCTCCGCCCTATAATTAACCCCACCTGTGTTTATTGGTCGGTTTGGATGATAAGCTGACATCGTCATTGAGAAAACCTTGTTGTGAAACACAGGAAGATTCATCATGCTCCACTGTTTATTTTAATTAGGACTCACAGGAATCTGCAGGATACAAGGTTTCCCATAACCCAATGATTATGGGAAATGTTAATGCTTGTTGACCAAAGAAATAGTAGTTGATGGAAGCACTCTTGAAATAACAGACGTAACTCTGGGTGAGGCAACGCAGAAGGGCTTCCCAGGAAATGCAGGATTCACTGTTTTCCTTTACATCCAAGCAAGTCCCGGAGGTAAGGGTTGAGCTGACATATGTGAAAATATTTGAGGCCCCATTGAGTTGAGGCAGGCTACAGAATGATTCTCTAATTCTTTTTATTCATGAATCTCCTGGAGATAAACTTGGAGATGAGCTATGTGAAAGTGCTTGAAGCACCATTGAACTGATATAAAAGCAATTCCTCATGGGAAAGTTGTGGTGAAACATTGGAACTTTCCCGATACAGTGTTTTAACCAAAGTTAAGTATCCTCTCCTGGCCATGTTGTGGGTAGAGAAAAATATGGAGCTCAAGGAAACAAACTGGCTAAATACATGACTGAAGGGAGGTTCATAGAGTTACTAGCGTTTGTTAGTCTGGGAACTTTAGGGAAACAAATCCACAGAATCTCGTGTATAAAAGATTTATGTGAATGTAAAGTGCACATCAAGAAAACATCCTTACCCATAGCTTCCCCAGCTTACAAATCCAATATTATCCCATATGTGTGCCAATAATCCACAAAGCCTTCCACCATCTCCCAAAAGAGACTAAATGAGGCCAACTGCAGAGGGAATGCCTGGTCAGTGAAAGGGAAATCATCTCAAGATCAGTTGGAGTCTCCACAGGAGTTCAGACCTGACAAATGTCACTTTTCTCTGAGACATTCAGGGAGCCCCAGAAAGACAGTAGGGATGATGTTGAGCGTAAGTGGTAGGTGGAGGAGGAATGAAGAATTCTGACTTCATTAAGAGAAAATGAAATCTGAAACAAGGAATTGACTGAGAATGAGCACAAATGGCAGTGGGTTGAACTGGAAGAGAGAGTCAAGTTTTTTGACGACCTAGTGAATACCTAGTGACATCAATCAGAATGCTCAGCTATAAGCAGCAGGGACAAAACAGGTTTGTGACATGGGAAAGGACTTTAATGAATGGTATTATATACCTCAGTGAATGAGAAGGTCCAATGGATCAGACTTCAGGGCCTCACATTCATGTGGGACAAACTCTACCATTCACTCTTTTACTCTGGGGTTATATTAATAGAACTATCTCTGGTGTGGTGTAGTTTAAAAACCAGTTGATGTCTCAGAACCCCAAAGTCATCCTTCCCAAATGCAACCCAAACCCTGTAGAGAGTAGAAGACCCTGTAGGACAGAGGAGTAGGATACCCTGTAGGAGAGAGTAGAACTGACACCCGTGAGTTTCAGAGATGCTGACTCTTTCCATCGATGATATTATGCTGATTGGCTAGGAAATGCAAAAGTGACGGTTCAGGGAAGGTTCAGGGTGAGGTCCATGCTGATCAACTCTCAAAATGGAAAGCGAGTTGCTGCATCTCGCATCCTCTATGTCACAAAAGAAAGTATATTTTATACCTACGACTATGGCATGCTCACACAGAGGAGGGCATGCTGCTGGACAGCTTAGAGGTGCCTGCAGCAGGGGAGGGCTCTGTAGGAGATGCCCAGAGGCCTGGAAGAAGTAAGGAGGATTCCTGGGAGAGGGGGAGGCTCAAACTGCTCTCCAACGTCTCAGCCAGCCCAAGGGGAAGCTCCACAAAGATGACTGCCCAGTAATGGGGCTCCGTCTGGGTAGGACATGAGCAGCGCCCACACTGCTGCTTCACTGTGGGGCTGCCTAGGAAAGCCTGGCCTCACATCAGCCATGGTGGTGCACTCAAGGGCAGTTGGAGGCCAGTGGCCAACTGTGTGCCTCACCGCTACACTGCGGATCCTTTCTAGAAAGCACACCTGCCTGGCTGCCCATGCCCACTCTTAGCAAAGCTCGCTGTCTGGGGGTTCCACTTGCCAGGGGCCATGAGGTACCATGTCTGACTACCGGACACCTCTCTGCGGAAGAGACTGAATGGAGGGATGATTCCGAAGCAGAGAGGACGGTCCAGCGAGTCCTGGTCCAGCTCTGCGAGACGTCAGCGAAGATGACTGCAGGCAGCGAACCACTGTTTGCAGGTAGCACCTCGAGAAAATTGAAAAGCCACTGCTCCAAGCTGCTCCCCGATTTCTGAACCACAGAGAGAATCCGTGGTCATTGCTGCTTTATGCCGCTACCTCTTGGGATCGTTTTGTTACAGCAATGGAAACTGAAGCAACAAAGCTAGCACAGCCTCTGGCATAATATTTGGCTCCTAGTAAAGGCTTCATGGTATTCACTTTTTTTTGGAGGGGGGTGGGCGGTGTTAATGTTTGTGTGTTACTGTTTCCAGGCACTGGAGGGTGCACTATCCATTAGGGAATATTTGTGGAGCCAAGAACCGATTTCTAATCCAAACACCAGGTGGCGAATATCCCTGTTTTTTTTTCATTGCACCTTTCAGGAACTAAATTGCACAAAATGGAGAAAGAGTTGAGCGCTCTATTGTTTTGCTGTTAGCTGTGGTGGAGTCCAGCTGTCCAACTGGTCGACTCATGTTGACCTCATGCACACAGAGCAAAATGCTGCCCAGTTCTGAGCCACTGCTACGATAGGTTGCAGGCGGACTCTGCGATCCATAGGGTTTTCTTTGGCTGATTTTCACAAGTAGATCACCAGGTCTTTCTTCCGAGTCCGTCGTGATCTGGAAGCTCCGCCAGAACCTGTTTGGCATCCTAGTGACAGACTAGTAGACTAGAAGAGGCTGCACATGGGGTGCATTGGCCAGCAGTCCAACCGGGGTCCCCTGCAAGAAAGTTAGAATTCTATCACTGAACCTCCAATGCCTTCTAAAAATAGACATTTACTTTCAAAAGGGAGATGTGTTAGAGGGTGCTCTGTAAACAAATTCTAACAAACAAACAAAGCTCTTGTAAAAACTCTGCCCTAAGTAGGGTGTAAGAAGCCCTTGTATACTGTGTTAGGCCTTTGTCTGTTGACTGTAAAGACAGCAGTTCAAACCTACCAGCTGCTCCATAAGAGAAAGATGAGGCTGTCCACTTCCATAAAGGTTTACGGTCTCAGAAACCCTATAAAGTGTTGTTATGGGTTGGAATTGGCTGGATGGCAGTGGACCCAGTTCACGTTGTTTTGCTTTTGAGTCTGGTGTGCAGACGGGAGACAAGGAAAACCTCTCTACTGCTTTGTCCCTGTTAAATGTGACGGAATGGGTACTATTGTCATTAATTTCTGGAAAGGAGATGTGGTTCACAAACCATGCAGCACCTACTCTTTGTCATATGTGTATGTGTGGCAAAAGCAGCTTGTGTTGCAAATAAATTAGCATCTGATGGTAACAGGATTTATCTGAATCCTGTTCCTCAGGGACTCCAATAGCATTTGTGCCAGTGTTTTAATTAACAAGCTTTAAAGCCTCTCTTTCTCTAGTTCTTTATTTGGTATACACATGGTTTAATAGTCTAGCGGCTGAAAATGGACCCTGGTTTCTAGTGCAGGAAATCTGAGAACCAAATCCCTTTACATGAATTCCACAACGGATTCTCCCAACAAATCCAAAGCAGACGTTACTGTCATCATTTACAGCAACCTGAGAGGGTGGTCGGCCCACTCTTAGGATGACAGTCTGCCAGTCTCCATGTAACTCTTGAATAGCACCCTGACCCTGACCAAGCTTGGGGACAGCTTTCCTGGAGGAGTGATCTTGAGAAGAGAAAGGTTTTGTGGCCAGTTTATTACCTGAGAACTTTACACCATAAGGTCAGTCCAGGACCTAGGGGGTTCCAGGGTAGGTTCTCGCCTTTCCATGCAGGAGGCAGCGTTTGAGTCCCGGCCCCTGCTCCACAGGCACAGCCACCACCTGTCTGTCCGTGTTGCTAGGATACCGAGTAAACTTCAGTAGCATCTTCTCAAGCAGGCTAGGAAGAAAGGCCTGCTGATCTACTTCTGAAAAGCAGGCCATGAAAACCATGTGCAGCACAACTCTCCAAGCCACTGCGCCTCGTGGGTATGGCATGGAAGTGGGCAGCAGTGTGTTCCTTATCCGCAGTGTTGCCATTAGTTGGGAGCCAACAGTAAAGAACCCAAAACCAAGAGCAGGGAACCTTGAACCCTGAAGAGTGGATTCTTTGAGGTTGTCCTATGACTTTAACTGGATCCTAACTCTAGCTGCGGACAGTCTGCAGAGACCCGAGAGAGAAAAATGGGAAGGGTCAACTCAAACCTAATCCTGTGCTAGGACTTAAAAAATAGAAGTATGATAAATCAGTAAGTTCACCTTCCCACCTCATCTCTATCTTTAGATGCTGTGGCTGATTTTCATACCTAATGTATGGCAATGCTGCACCACTGGGTCTCTATAGGATCTGGCAGAATCTATTTTCTGCGATGCAATAGTGAGGCTTTGAATGGTCTCACGTCAGTGCGAGCCCCTGCTGGGGGGCTGGGATGGGTCAGTGTGGAGCCCTGGGCAAGTCATACTGCTGTTGTTATCGGGTGTCACCAAGTCAGTTCCAATCCATACTGACCTAGTGCACAACCCAGTGAAAGGGGGCCTCTAGTGGCGTAGTTGTTACATGTAGGGCTGGATCGAATAGGTTCGAGGTTGGAAACCACCAGCAGCTCTGCAGGGAAAAGACAGGCCTTTCTCCTACTCCACAAACAATTCCAGTCTCAGAGCCTCCCAGGGGCAGTTCTACCCTGTCCTGTAGGCTCACTGGGAGTCGGCTCACCTCGATGGCAATAGTGCTGACAAAGGTCTCACCACAGACTGTGGAATGGGCAGCCTCTGAACTTTCCCAGTCCTTCCCCCGCCCTCAGCTAGCTCTGGAGAGTCCCAGGGTGTGCCAGTCACATAGGAATCCCAGAGTGTGCAAACAATTACATGTTTGGCAACTTACAGAAAGCCTGGCCCTTTGAATCACCCAGAGGTACCTCAGAATAACAGCCTGGAGATCCATTTCCAAAATTTCAGCCATAAAGCCCCTTGGAGCCCTTTCTACTCTAGTTCCCTCAAGGTCACTGCGAATCAGAGTTCACACAACAGCAACTGGCGTAGTGTGGTTTGGTGTGGATGGGTGTGTGGTGTGGCTTGGTTATCATTCAGACACTCCCAAGATGATCTCCTGACATCCAAATGACTACCTGGCAAGTGTGAGTAGCTAGGGTGCCAGGCCTGTTTCCTGACCGGGCCGTTGGGTCACTGATACCAGAATCCAGGACCTCAGCTCACCGCTGGGAAGTCCCTTCTTCCTCTCCTCAAATGGCTGCTCCTTTTTCCTTGTTCTCAGTGGCCTGTGCAGTGGCAGTGCAGTGAGTGGACTGTTCTTCCACTCCATGACTAACCCATCTTCTCAGGGCCCGTCTTCAAGTGTATGGGGTGGGCTGGGCAGCCATACAGCTTCTTGAGATAGCATGACTTCCTTCTCATAGCTGCTAGCTCCTCATTCAAGTCAAACCCTGCCCGTGAGCCCACCTGATGGCCCTCAGATGTGCTTGGACATGTCTGACATTCCCATGAACACATGGCACTGGATAGTTCCCCTTTTATGATAATTTAATCTGCTAATTTATCTTCAGGATAGTCCGGTACTTTTCAAATTGACAGGTTTCCCAGGAGGGGAGTCACAGATGGAGTTTTCCAGAATGTCAGCCCTTCAGGGTGAGAGGCAGCTACCTGAGTTGAGAGGAGAGTGTGGCCCTGTGAGAGAAGCATTGAACAGCTAACCACAAGGTAGGTGGTTCAAATCCACCCAAAGCTTTCTAGGACAAAGATGAGACTGTCGGCTGCTGTAAAGATTTACAGTCCCAGAAACGCTAAGGCTCAGTCCTCTTCTGTCTTACAGGGTCACTGTGGGTTTGGGTTTGGCACAGCAAAAGACAGCTCCAAGGCCAATCCCTCCTGGCCTCTGCCACCTTCCCAGATCAGGGTCCTGTGTGGCACAGCCAGCATATGTCCTGATGCTGTTGTTGGTGTTGCTGTTAGATGCCATTGAGTTGGTTCTAAGCCCTCGGGGCCCTATGCACAACAGAACTCAGCATCACGCCAACCTGCACCATCCTCACAACGGTGCCCATGCCGCAGTCATTGCTGCTGCCACTGTGCCAATCCATGTAGTGGAGGGCCTTCCTCCTTTTTTTGCTGCCCCTCTTGCCCAAAGTATGCAAGATGAAGTCTTGCTATCCTTCCCTCTAGCGAGCACTCTGACCATCCTTCTTCCAAGACATGTCAGTAGGTCCTTTGGGCAGCCCATGGTACTTTCTTCACCAGCACAGCAACTCAAATGCATTGGTTCTTCATCAGTTTTCTTTATCAAGTGTCCGACTTTTACATGCATAAGAGGTGATGGAAAATACCATGATTGGACCAAGTGCATCTTGGTCCTCAAAGAAACATCTTTGTTTTTCAGTGCTCTAAAGAAGTCTTGTGCAGCAGATTTATGCCTCTTTTGATCGCTGGAGTGCTGCTTCCAGGAACATGGATTGTGAAGCCAAGCAAGACAAAAATCTTTGACAAGTTCAATCTTTTTCTCCATTTATCAGGATTTTCCCTGCTGGTCCAGTATTGAGGATTTTGGTCTTCTTTACATTAAGTTGTAATTCATGTTGAAGACGGCAATCCTTGTTAGACATTGGACTGTGAACTACGAGGTCAGGGGTCACACCCTAGGAGAAAGATGAAACAGTCTCCAAAACCATGATGAACAGTTCTCCCTTGTCCCATGGGGCTGTGGGAGTCCATTGACCCCATGACAGTGGGTTTGATTTTGGTTTTCAAGAACACGGGAGCATGTTTCCCAGCCTTCTCCTCCACCCTCAATAGCTGAATGCAAACTTACCCTGTATTTTGCCAAAAAGGGATCTTTAAAAATGCTTCCATCAGACATGGACTCTTTTATTTATTTTTTTTTCTTTAACAATTTATTAGGGGCTCATACAACTCTTATCACAGTCCATACATATACATACATCAATTGTATAAAGCACATCTGTACATTCTTTGCCCTAATCATTTTTTCTCCTCTTTTCTTTTTTTTTTTTAACAATTTATTGGGGCTGATACAATTCTTTTCACAGTTCATACATATACATACATCAATTGTATAAAGCACATCTGTACAGTCTTTGCCCTAATCATTTTTTTCTCTTTTCTTCTTTTACATTTTATTAGGGACTCAAACAACTCTTACCACAATCCATACATATACATACATCAATTGTATAAAGCACATCCATACATTCCCTGCCCCAATCATTCTCAAGGCATTTGCTCTCCACTTAAGCCCCTTGCATCAGGTCCTTTTTTTTTTCCCCTCCCTCCCTTTCCCCCCTCCCTCATATGCCCTTGGTAATTTATACATCGTTATTTTGTCATATCTTGCCCTATCCGGGGTCTCCCTTCCCCCCTTCTCTGCTGTCCCTCTCCCAGGGAAGAGGTCACATGTGGCTCCTTGTAATCAGTTCCCCCTTTCCAACCCACTCACCCTCCACTCTCCCAGCATCGTCCCTCACGCCCTTGGTCCTGAAGGTATCATCCACCCTGGATTCCCTGTACCTCCAACCCTCATATGTACCAGTGTACAGCCTCTGTCCTATCCAGCCCTGCAAGGTAGAATTCGGATCATGGTAGTTGGGGGGAGGAAGCATCCAGGATCTGGGGGAAAGCTGTGTTCTTCATCGATACTACCTCACACCCTAATTAACCCATCTCCTCTCCTAAGCCCCTCTATGAGGGGATCTCCATTGGCCGACACTTGGGCCTTGGGTCTCCACTCTACACTTCCCCCTTCATTTAATATAATATATATATACACATACATATACACATATATACACATACATACACACACTTATATCTTTTTTTTTTTGCATGATGCCTTATATCTGGTCCCTTGGGCACCTCCTGATCGCACTGGCCGGTGTGCTTCTTCCATGTGGGCTTATTTGCTTCTGAGCGAGATGGCCGCTTGTTCACCTTCAAGCCTTTAAGACCCCAGACACTATCTCTTTTGATAGCCGGGCACCATCAGCTTTCTTCACCACATTTGCTTATGCACCCATTTGTCTTCAGCGATCCTATCATGGAGGTGTGCAGTCAATGATATGATTTTTTGTTCTTTGATGCCTGGTAACTGATCCCTTTGGGACCACTCGATCACACAGGCTGGTGTGTTCTTCCATGTGGACTTTGTTGCTTCTGAGCTAGATGGCCGCTTGTTTATCTTCAAGCCTTTAAGACCCCAGTCACTATCTCTTTTGATAGCCGGGCACCATCAGCTTTCTTCACCACATTTACTTGTTCACCCACTTTGGCTCCAGCAGTTGTGTCGGGAGAGTGAGCATCTTAGAGTTCCAATTTAATAAAAGAAGGTATTCATGCATAGAGGGAGTGTTTGAGTAGAGGCCCAAGGTCCTTCCGCCACCTTAATACTTGACCTATAAATATAGACACAAAGATCTATTTCCCCAACCTCCTATATATATTTGCATGTACATGTCTTTGTCTAGACCTCCATGAATGCCCTTTGACTCCTAGCTCTTTCCTCCATCTCCCTTGACCTTCCTCCTGCCCTACTACCATGCTTCATCGCCACCTGGGCTAGAGTATACCTCTTCTCTAAGCAACCTTACCCTTGATCATTTCCCACCAGGCCTGCCACTCCCCCTTCTCTACCATTTGGGGTCCCATGTTTTTCCCTTGTCCCTGGGTTTGTTAACACCACTTCCTTACCCCCCCCCTACACCCCCACCCCAAGTTCCCCCGGAACTGTCGGTCCCGTTGTTTTTCATCCAGATAGTTCATCCAGCCTGTCCTATTCAGACAGACCTGTGGAGTCACTAACATGCACGAAAACTAGACAGAGGAACACAAAGCAACAGTATACAACCAGACAACAAAACAACCAAAACAAACCACTGAAAAAGAACAGAACAAAACAGTTCACAAGAGAAAAGCTTGTAGTTAGTTCAGGGATCTTTGCTGGCCCTTAGGAGCGTTTTCCAGTCCAGTCTGTTGGGGCACCACACCCTGGCCCCAAAGTCCACTTTCAGCATTCCCTGGGGACCTTGCCACTCCATTCCCTTGCTGTTCCGCTGCACTCCCCCAGTGATTTGCCTCGGTGTGGTGGGATCAGGTCAGGTGCAATTCCCACACTGTGTCTCCGGTGCTGTCCCCTGTATCGCCCTTAGTCACTGAGGGGCATCATGTCTCATAGTAGGGCCAGCCATGTTGTTCTCTCTGTGGACTGGCTGCTCTACTCAGGAACATCGTCATCACGGCCTGGTGGGCCAGGCTGTGCTCCACTCTCTCCTCCTGCCCCTTCATCTGCTCCCGTGTGCTCTGATCAAATATGTCCATCTCCCATAGCTGCAGAGTCAATGTCGTCCTTTGGAACAAATTCTTTTCGGGGGAGGGGCAGGAATCCACTTAATTTATGGTGCTGGGGCCAGCCTCCCAGACCTCTCCACCGGTTCCCTCCTCCACGCCGGGATATTGCATTCACACCTTGCGACACTGGGTTGAAGTCTGGTCCCACTTTCCCTGTGGAGATATAAACCATACCCTCCCCTTGGGTGGATTAATGCCCCATTTCTGTCATGCTGATTGTACTTACCTCAGGGGACTCATGTTGTACCTGTCCCTTTGGGTCTGGCTTACCTCGCTTAACATAATTCCTTCCAGCTCTTCCCATGAAATAACGTGTTTCATGTGCTCATCGGTGCTTTTTAGTGCTGCATAATACTCCATTGTGTGTATGTGCCAAAGTTTGCTAATCCACTCGTCTATCGATGGAAACTTAGGCTGTTTCCAAGTCTTTGCTATTGTGAATTGTGCCGCAATAAACATTGGAGCGCATATGACTGGTCGTGTTTTATTTGCTGCTTCAACCGGGTATATGCCCAGTAGAGGGATGGCTGGGTCGTAAGGTAGATCAATTTCCATTTTCTTTAGGTATCGCCAGATTGCTTTCCACAGTGTCTGTACAAATCTGCACGACCACCAGCAGTGGAGGAGGGTTCCTATTTCACCACAGCCCCTCCAACACTTGTTGCTCTCTGATTTACTGATCTGGGCTAGCCTCAGGGGTGTTAGGTGGTATCTCATGGTTGTTTTGATTTGCATTTCTCTTATGGCAAGGGACTTCGAGCACTTTCTCATATATTTATTGGCCATATTGATCTCCTCTCTAGTGAAAGTTCTTCTCATTTCTTTTGCCCACTTCCTTAGGGGGTTAACTGTTTTCCTCTTTTTGCAGGTCAAGATGGTGTTGTAGATTTTAGTAATGAGCCCTTTGTCTGACGTGTCATTACTAAAAATCTTCTCCCAGTCTGTGGGTTGCCTTGTCACCCTCTTGGCAAAGTCTTTCGAGGTGTACAGGTGTTTTATTCTTATTAGATCCCATTTGTCGATTTCCAGATCACCTGTGTGTGTCCCCTTCCCTGTTGCAGTGAGCCTATGTGCTCCCTGGGCCAGTGCTCTGAGATTAGTCCCGATTCCCTCCTTAATGGTCCTGATGGTTTGGGGTTCGACTTCTAGATCTGTGATCCACCTTGAGTGTATTCTTGTGCATGGGGTGAGGTAGACGTCTTGTTTCAACTTTCTACATGTGGATATCCATTGTTTCCAGCACCACTTATTAAAGAGGGCATCTGCTTCCCACTTGACGTTTTTGGGACCCTTGTCGAAGATCAGTTGTCTATATGCTGATGATTTTACTCCTGGGCTTTCTATTCTTTTCCACTGGTCTGAGTGTCTATCATTGTGACAGTACCATGCTGTTTTGACCACTGTAGCTGTGTAGTAGGCATTAAAATCAGGTAGGGCGAGTCCTCCAATTGTGTCCTTCTTCTTGAGGAGTTCTCTGCTAATTCTGGGTTTCTTCCCTCTCCATATGAAGTTGGTGGTCAGTTTTTCCAATTCTTTGAAGAAGGTTGATGGTAATTGGATTGGTATAGCATTGAACTTGTAGAGTGCTTTAGGAAGAACTGTCATCTTTACTATGTTCAGCCTACCTAACCATGAGCAGGGGAGCTTCATCCATTTGTGAAGGTCACTTTTGGTTTCCTGTAATAGGGTTTTATAATTATGCTTATAAAGGTCTTTAGTATTTTTTGTTAAGTATATTCCTAGGTATTTCAGTTTGTTCTTGGCTACTGTGAAGGGTACTTCCCTCTTAATCGCCTCTTCCATGGCCCTGTCCGATGTGTATAGAAACCCTACCGACTTCTGTTTATTGATCTTGTATCCTGCTACTCTTCCGTATTCCTCTATTGCTGTAAGTATTCCAACTGTGGAGTTTTGGGGGTCTTCAATGTATAGGATCATGTCATCTGCAAATAACGATAGTTTCACCTCCTCCTCTCCCAACTGGATCCCTTTGATGTCCTTCCGCTGTCTTATGTTGTTAGCCAGAACCTCCAAAACGATATTGAATAGAAGAGGGGACAGGGGGCATCCTTGTTTTGTACCCTTTTTCAGTGGTATTGTTCTTGTCTTTTCTCCATTGACTATGATGTTGGCTGTTGGTCTTTCATAGATAGCTTGTATGAGCTTGAGGAACTTACCTTCCAATCCTATCTTCATGAGTGTTTTGATTAGGAATGGATGCTGGATGTTGTCAAATGCTTTTTCTGCATCTATGGATATTATCATATGGTTTTTATCCTTTTTCTTCTCGATGTGGTGTATGATATTGATGGATTTTCGGATGTTAAACCATCCCTGCATCGCTGGGATGAATCCTACTTGGTCGTGGTGAATGATATGTTTGATGTTCCTTTGTATTCTATTGGCCAATATTTTGTTAAGGATTTTTGCATCTATGTTCATTAGAGAAATTGGTCTATAATTCTCTACACCTGTGGGGTATTTTCCCTGTTTGGGTATCAAAGTAATGCTGGCTTCGTAAAATGAGTTTGGGAGCTTGCCGTTCTTTTCTATGTTATGGAATACTTTGTGGAGGATTGGTGTCAGCTCTTCCCTGAATGTTTGGTAAAATTCTGCTGTGTAGCCATCTGGCCCTGGGGCCTTTTTCCTTGGTAGGTTTTTGATGACACTCTCTATTTCTTCCTTCGCTATGGGTTTGTTGAGGTTCTTGATCTCTGTCTCAGATAATCTAGGGATAGATTGTTTTTCTAAATATTTATCCATGTCTTCCAGGTTTCTGAATTCATTAGAATACAAACCTTCATAGTACTTTGTGATTATCCTTTTTATCTCATTGGGGTCTGTTGTTATTGCCCCCGATTCATCCCTCATCCTGGCTATTGATTGTTCCTTTCTATCTTTGGTAAGCTTTGCCAGGAGAGTGTCAATTTTATTAATTCGTTCATAAAACCAGCTTCTAGTTGCGTTAATCCTTTGCATTGTTCTTTTGTCTTCCCACTGGTTTAACTCCGCCCTGATTTTTATTATTTCTTTTCTCTTGCTATTGGAGGGGTAGTTCTGTTGACTCTGTTCTAGTTGTTGGAGGTTTTGTGTTAACATATCTGTCATACGCCTTTCTTCTTTTTTCATGTATGCATTCAGTGATATCAAGCTACCTCTGATAACTGCCTTTGCAGTGTCCCATAAGTTTTGATATGTTGTATGCTCGTTCTCATTAGTTTCTAGAAATTTCCTGATATCCTCTCTGATCTGGACCTTAACCCATTCATGTCGCAGGAGATCGTTGTTTATTCTCCAATTGGTGGCGCTTGCTTTTCTGGGTGCCCTCCTATTAATCTCCAGCTTTATGGCATGGTGGTCTGAGAAAGACGTCTGGATAATATCTATGTGTTTGAATTTACTCAGGCTGGCCTTGTGCCCCAGCATGTGATCTATTCTTGAGAAAGATCCATGTGGATTGGAGAAGAATGTGAAACCTTTTGCTTTTGGATGAAAGGCTCTATAGATGTCTATCAGGCCCTGTTGCCTAATTACATTGTTTAGCTCTCTGGCCTCTTTGCTGAGCTTCTTTCCCTGTGACCTGTCTTTCTCTGATAGTGGAGTGTTGAAGTCCCCCACTATTATTGTTGTTTCCGTGATTTCTTCTGTCATTTTTTTAATAGTTTGTTTGACGAAATTTGCCGCACCATTATTAGGTGCGTAATTATTCTTATTGCTTATTGCTTCCTGGTTTACTGAGCCTTTGAGCATTATGTGATGTCCCTCTTTGTCTCTTTTTATGTTTTGGATCTTGAGATCCATTTTGTCGGAGATTAAGATAGCCACTCCTGCCTTCTTGGAGTTACCATTTGCTTGGTAAACTTTCTGCCAGCCCTTTATTCTCAGCATATGCTTGTCTGCTTGCTTAAGGTGTGTCTCTTGCAGGCAGCAGATTGATGGGTTATGTTTTCTAATCCAATCCTCCAGCCTCTTTCTTTTAACATATGAATTGAGCCCATTTGTATTCAAAGTGATTATTATAATCTCTGGCTTCATGGTTGCCATATTCTGTTTTGTGTTTTGGGTCTTTGCCTATCTTCCTTCATATCAGTGTACTGCGTTTGAGTGGAGGGTTTCTATCCTGTCCTCTTTTCTATCTGAGACCGTGTTGTCCTGGTACGTGTGGCTGGCATGTTGGCTTCTAGATGGAGATGGGCTATATGGTGGTCTCCTGGTGGTTCTAGTTGGAGCTTGATCTTCTGGCCATAGTGAGTCAGCCAGTATGTTCTGCAGGGTCGGGTGACTTGCAGTATATTTTTTGAGTTCTTCCTTGTCCTGGAAGACCCTTATCTTACCCTCTATCTTAATGGATAACTTGGCAGGGTATAGGATTCTGGGGGAAGCATTTTTATCTTTCAGTTTTTGGAAGATGTTGCTCCATTCTCTCCTCCTCTTCATGGTTTCTGCTGATAAGTCTGAGCATAATTTTACCTGTGCTCCTTTGTATGTGACTGTCTTCCTTTCTCTTGATGCTCGTAGAATTTTCTCTTTTTCCTCTAAGTTGGATAATTTTACAATTATATGCCTTGGCGTGTTCTTCTTGGTGTTTAGCTTAGCCGGCGTCCTCTCTGCTTCCTGTATGAGAGTCGGATTCTCCTTTGTTAGGTTGGGGAAATTTTCTTCCAGGAATTCCTTTGTTATCTTGGCGGTCGATTTGTGTGTTATGTTGTGTTCCGGTAGACCGATTATTCGAATATTATTCCTCTTCATAGCATCTGTCATTGATCTCAGGCTGTCTTCTGTTTCTTTAATTTTCCTATCTGATTGTTTTTCTCGCTTGTTTCGTTTGGTTTGAGCGTCCTCGAGTTCACTGATACGGTTCTCAGCCTCCTCAAGCCTAGATATAGCTTCTGTGACCTTTTGTGTGGCCTCTGCTACCTCCTCTGTTAGTTTCTGCAGTTCCTTTTGGTGGATAGTATTCATCCCCTCTATTGTGAACTTCATCCCCTCTATTGTGCATTTCATCCCTTCTATCGTTGCATCCTTATTTTGGTTTGCTTCTCTTAGCTCCTGTATTACTGCAAGCAGAGTTCTGAAGATTTCCTTCTGTGGCTGATCTATATCTGTTTCTTCTATGAGTGACGTTAGGTCTGTTAAAGTGCCTCGTTTCTCTGATTTTTTTGTTGGGAGTGATGTGGTCTGTTGATTTTTCCTTGATCCTTTAATAGGCCCCATGCTTCTGGGAGACAGGAGTAACCTTATTGTGTGGAGGCTCAGGCCACTGTGCCGTCTCCTGGGGTGGCTGGGGCGGGCTGCGGCAGGCTTAGGGCTGGCACTGGGGACCCAACAGGGCCCCAGGTGGTGAGAGCTGGCTGGAGCTCACTGACGGCTCCTCAGGGACTGCAAAGCCGAGACCCAGGCTCCACTGCAGGTGGAATGTTTGATCTTCCCGGGCTGTGGGCGGGCGCGGGGAGGCCCCTTGGATAGCTGCGCAGGCAGCTGCGGGACACTGCAGGGAACAATGGTGTTCGCTCTCCGCCCTTTTGGCGCGAAACCGCAGGGGGCAATGGCGCCCTTCCTCCGCTCAGGCTCAGAGTCACGGCCGCCGGGGTCCCCGCAGCACCCTGGGGAGGGCACCTACTCTTGTGCCTTGCGCAGGGAGGGGCCCTTGGTGGGCAGACTCAGCAGCGCGGGGCGCGGTGCTCCGCGGAAGCTCAGGGTCCGGGACAGGCGCGGGTTGGGCTATGGCTCCTGTTGGCAGGAAGTGCTCAGCGCAGGGTCCCCGCCAGGAGTGGAGCTGGCGCTAGGCTGCCAGGGGCTGGCGGGGGCGGGCGGGGGTGGGAGGCCAGCGCACGGAGGGCAGGTGGAGAGGTCCGCGGCAGCGGTGCGGGTGGATGGTCCCCCGTGGGGGTCGCCAGACAACCCGCGGGTCCGCTCCCCTGAGCTTGGATGAATGGAGGGAGGGACGTGGCCCCGAGGGCAGATCGCTGCCCTGCGGGGAGAGGGGAACTGCGGGAGAGGAAAGCTTCTCTCCCAGTGGGGATCCGCGAGTGGGGAGTGGGGAGTGGGCCGCTGGAGTAGGCAGGGCAGGCAAGCCGCTCTGGGCTGGCGTCCGGTTTGGGGATGGAGCCTAAGCCGGTCGCCAGTGAGCTCACGGCAGCTTAGTGGCCAGAGATGTCCCACTAGTCTGGTCCTCTTTCACCTAGACCCCTGCTCAGGACAAATACGTGGGGTAGGACTGGGGTGCTGTCCCAGGGGGATATTTCACTCACCAGACTCTTACTATTCAGCTACCTGGTCACCAATCCCGCTTTGTTTGGAGGAGCTCTCAGAGTATGCGGGTGTCCCTGTCGGCCCGGACTCTTTTAGCATAACTGAGGGTGCTAATGAATTGGATCAGGCATTGACCACCTGGAAACGATTTCCCCCAAGGACACTGCACTCTGCACTGTGCCCCACTCTCCACCCCTACACACATACACACATACACACACACACATACACACAGAGACACACACACAGACACAGACACAGACACATACATGCACGCATACACACACACACATACACGCACAGACGCACACACATACGTACACACACACACACAATTGCTCAAATTCTTTCCACCTCTTAACAAGCCTGGCCAAACTGTCCCTCGCTGGGCACAAGTAGACATGTGGTCCCTAATGTTTCATTAGACTGGCTCAAATAGCCCTCTCAAAGGCGGACGGAAGTAGAATGTTCACTCAGGAAGCAGAGTGTGCATTTGGTACTTCCACCTCGCTGCTGCATGAAAGTTCAAATTTTCTTACAGCAGCCAGAGGAGGAAAAGCTGAACATGGTGGTGTTTACCAAGAAGAGCCTGCTCTCTGTGGTGGTAATTAGGAGATGCTGGAGGAGGCTTGCTAGATCAAATGCGAACCCGGACCAAGTACTAAAGTAGCTGCATCACAAACACAAATAACTCAGAGGACCTTGTTGCCCAGAGGGAAGGCCTGTCTGCTAGTATGCCTTCCCAACAGGACCTGCCTCCATTCCACCTCCCCGCTCCGCACGGAGACAGGTGCATTGTAATCAACACCTTCTAGAGAGGAGTTCTTTCTCAAACACCAAATCAAGGGAAGAGGAAGCCGTCTGGATGCCGTGGCAGCATCCTTACTCCCCGTGCCAAAGCCCCAGGCTCAAGTGCTAGCCAGTTTGGCGCATGCGCAGCACCATCCGCCTGGCCCTGAAGGTTTGTGTGTGTCTACCATGCTAAACCAGCTTCCTGGGAGCTTCCACAGTGAGATGGACTAGGAAGAAAATGCTGGTGATCTACTTCTGAAAACCAACCAATGAAATACCTGTTCGTCACAATGGTTCTCTCCGCAGCTATTCAGGGGGGTGGCTCAGGACAGGTGTTTCAGCCCGTTGTACAAGGGGTCACCCTGAGTTGGGCGCCCACAGGCTGACCGCTAACAATGTCGGCAGCACCACCAGTGGGGAGCTAGCGCCCCAGGCAGCCTGCAGGGCAGAACGACAGAGGGGTGCAGAGATGGGCCCTTTCCCTGGTTTCGTGCTGCTCTGCGTTCCCTTTTTTGTTGTTTTATGTACACGATGGTAAAATCTGAGTGGGGGGGTCAAAAGGCTCATTGGGAGACAAACAGACCTGGAAGATAATGGGATTTTTCCATGCGCTTTCTGAAGCCACCGCATTTACAGAATAGAAAGGTTGCCATTTCAATCCATTCATGGGGACCTGTCGTGACATTCATCTCACTCACCATGCAGTACCACCACTGTCCCATAAACGCCAAACTTCTTCACCACCTCACTCCAGAACAGTCTCCCACAGCTATCACTGTGCATTCCTCCCTCCTCCACTAACAGCCTTGGGTCTCCATGCGTGTGCCTGTTTCACATCGTTCATCTAAGTGGGCTCATCCAGCGTGTGTGACCTTTTATACCCAAGTTCTTTCACTGGGCATGTGTTCAAGGTTCACTGATGGGTGGTAACATGTGTCAGAACGTTATTCCTTTTCATGACTGAGTAGTATTCCCTTACCTGGTACAGACCACTTTTTGCTTCTCCATTCATCTTCCCATGGGCACTTGACGCACTTTTTTGAGGTCTGCTTCTTAGGCCCTCAAGTGATGCTTTGTAGGCCACACTCTCCCCACACTGCCTTTTCCTCTCACCTTCAGGGTCAAGCTAAGCTCACAAGAGTTCCCTGACCAACTTTGATTTGCTCACCCAATCTTAACCCCAAACCGAACACCGTAGTGTGTCACCCAGGATTTCATGAGCAGGTAATGACCTTGACTCCTGGACTCTGACATCACACCCTGAGCCCACTTCTTGCATATTGGACTCACAATAGGGTCTCCCAGTATGAAGTTGTGAGAGTAAGGATGACTGACCTCTACTGAGGGCTTCCTATCACCGTCAATCAGTTTGTCCACCAGGGAGGTTTGAGTGGTATTGCAATGCTGGAGGCTGTCCCTCTAGTATTTTGGCAGAGTCACTGTGGTGGACAGGTTTCAGCAGTGCTTCCAGACTAAGACTAGGCAGCAAAGTATAGTGATGTACTGCAGAGAATTCCTTTGTATGTGCCATCATGAGAGACCATTTTCTAGAGAAGGAAGAACATCAGGTTTTGTTAAGTGGAGGCCCAGGGAAAGTGAGAGAACCCCTCCATGAAAGGGGTGGACACAAGGGACTCAGGGGCTCATGTAGAAGTGGGCACTGTTTAGGGACAACTCACAACATTAGCGTGTTTTGTAGTCAAACTCAACCTCACGGCTATCGAGTTCTACTCATCGTGGCCCTGTGGGGAAGAGTAGAACTGTCCCGGTGGGTTTCTGAGACTGCAAAGTGTTATGGGAGTAGAAAGCCTTGTCTTTCTCCTGTGGAGTATCTAGTGGTTTCAAACTGCTGACCTCGAGGTTGGCAGCCCAACTTGTAACCACTATGTCACTAGGCCTCCTTGTTTCAGGGTACGAGACGTCTCATCTTTAGTCCTCACAGCATGCTCTGAGGCAGGCACTTTGACGAGGACATGGAAGCTCAAGAGAAGTCTTCTAACTTCCCCAATTGAGTGGTAAGACTAGACCAGGATGATCCCCAACCCAAACCCCATGGCCATCCAGTCCCACTCAATGTGGGCCTGCCTCTTTCCACTGCCCTTCTACTTGACCAGGAAAGGATGCCATTTTCCAGGAACTGGCCTCACCTGACAATAGAGACTCAAGAGAGATCCTGTATTGTGCTTCCATGACTGTAAATCTGTATGGAAGTAGACAGACTCATCTTTCTCCCAAGGAGTGGTTGGTGTGTTTGAACTGATGACCTTGTACTTAGCAGCCCAATGCCCAGCCCACCAGGACTCAGGAAGATCGACATCTTTAAAAACCATACTTTTTTTGGTTAAATCATTTTATTGGGAGCTCTTACAGATATTATAACAATCCATAATTCAATTAGATCAAGCATAAGTGTGCAATTGCTATCACTATCAGTTTCAAAACTTTTTCTTTCTTCTTGAACTCTTTGATATCAGTTCCCCTTTGTCCATTCCCTTCCCCACCCTACTCTCCAGGAACCCTTATTAATATACATTATGCCATCCAATGTATCCGTCCAACTTTAATTCTGTTATTCCTCCCCTCAAATGGGGTTATATAGTCATCCTTGTTATCAGCTACTCCTACCCTCTCTCCCCCCACAGACCTCTCGTACCATACCCTTAGGGAACCATTACTCTGCACACTGTTTCTGAAGGGTTACTCTAGCTTGGATTTCATGCATCAAATTATCTTAATTATACAGATGAACATATTCAGATCTAAAAAAAGATTAATGAGGTAAAACTAAGACCATAATAGTAAGGAAAGGCCCAAGACGTGAATGCAACATACTGGCATAAAGCATGAAACTAATAGAGAGGTTTGAGGGACTGGCCTCAATCCCAACTATGTGGAGAGCCACCCCTCCCCACCAGAAGAATTTACTTCAGAGGACAGCACTGAAGCTACAGCTCAGGGAAAGGGACATATCTGATCAGAGCACAAAGGAGCAAATAAAGGGGGAGGAAGAGAGAGCAAAGCACATCCTGGCCCACCAAGCCTTGAGGATAATATTCCCGCTCAGAGCAGCCAATCCACAGAGAGGACAATATGACCAGCCCCAGTATGAGATATGACATCCCCCACTGACCCATTGCCCTACAGGGAACCACACTGGAGACACTGTGTGGGAATTCTGCTCAATGTGATCCCACCACACCGAGCCAAAACACTAAGGACATGCAACAGAACAGCAAGGAAGTCTCCATGGAATACCAAAAATAGACTTTGGGACCAGGGCATGGCACCCCATCAGACTTCACCTGAAAACACTCCTAAAGGCCAACAGACAGACCTTGAACTAACTACAAGTTTTTCTCTCTTTTTTTGTTGTTGTTTTGTTTTCTATTTTTTTCATTCCAGTGTATTGTTTTGTTTATTTTGCAATCTTTTTCCTGCTTTTTATTTTTTTTAATCATTTTATTGGGGGCTTATACAACTCGTATCACAATCCCTACATACATCAATTGTGTAAAGCACATTTGTACATTTGTTGCCCTCATCATTCTCAAAACATTTCCTCTCCACTTCAGCCCCTGGCATCAGGTCCTCATTTTTGCCCCTCCCTCCCCGCTACTCCCTCACTCATGAACCCTTAATCACTTATAACTTATTATTATTTTTGTCACGTCTTACACTGTCTGATGTCTCCCTTCACCCACTTTCCTGTTGTCCGTCCCCCAGGGAGGAGGTTATGTTGATTCCTGTAACCAGTTCCCACTTTCCACCCCACCCTCCCTCTACTCTCCCAGTATTTCCTCTCTCACCACTAGCTTTAAAGGGATCATCTTCCCTGGACTCCGTGTTTCCAGTTCCTATCTGTACCAGTGTACATCCTCTGGTCTATCCAGATTTGTAAAGCAGAATTGGGATCATGATTGGATGGGGGGGAGGGGTTGGGCAGGAAGCATTTAGGAGCTAGAGGAAAGTTATACATTTCATCATTGTTACACTGCATCCTAACTGACTCATCTCCTCCCTGCGTCCCTTCCATAGGGGATGTCCAGTTGCCTACAATTTTCTTTTCTTTTGTTGCTTTGTTTTGTTCTGTCTTGTTTTTGTGCATATTATTCTCTCTGCAGGTCTATCTAGATAAAATAGGCTGGATAAACAATTTGGAGGAGAAAACAATAGAACCAACAGTCCTGGGGGGACATGGAAGAGGGGGAGATGGGAAAAGGAAGTGGTGTTAACAAACCCAGGGACAAGGTAACAACAAGTGATTCAAAATCAGTGGCAAAGAGGGTGTAAGAGACCTGGTAGGGCTTGATCAAGGGCGATGTAACTGAGAGAATTATTGAAACCTAAATGAAGGCTGAGTGTGATAGAGGGACAGGAGGAAAGTAAAAGGAAATAGAGGAAAGAACTAGGAGGCAAAGGGCATTTACAGAGGTCTAAATACAGGTGTGCACATATGTAAATATACTTATATATGCTGATGGGGAAATAGGTTTAGTATTGAGGTAGCAGATAGATATTGGACCTCCACTCAAGTACTCCCTCAATGCAAGAACACTTTGTTCTATTAAACTGCCATGCCATGATGCTCAACTTCCTGACACGATCGCTGAAGATAAAGTGGGAGCATAAGCAATTGTGGTGAAGAAAGCTGATGGTGCTGGCTATCAAAAGATATAGTGTCTGAAGTCTTAAAGGTAACAAGCAGCCATCTAGCTCAAAAGCCACAAAGCCCACATGGAAGAAGCACACCAGCCTGTGTGACCATGAGGTGTCAAAGGGATCAGGCATCAAATAACAAAATATATCACTGAGAATGAGGGGTAGTCGGAGTGGGGACCCAAAGACCATCTGTAGACAATTGGACATCCCCTTACAGAAGGGTGGTGGGGAGGAAATGAGTCAGTCAGGGTGCAGTGTAGCAACAATGAAACACACAACTTTCCTCTAGTTCTTAAATACTTCCACTACCCCCACTATCATGATCCCAATTCTACCTTACTTACAAATCTGGCTAGACCAGAGTATATACACTGGCACAGATAGGAACTGGAAACATAGTGTAAGGTATGACAAAATAAGAATAATTTATAAATTATCAAGGGTTCATGAGGGAGGGGGAAAATGAGGAGCTGATACCAAGGGCTCAAGTAGAAGGCAAATGTTTTGAGAATGATGAGGGCAACAAATGTATAAATGTGCTTGACACAATGGATGGATGTATGGGTTGTGATAAAAGTTGTACGAGCCCCTGATAAAATGATTTTTTAAAAATAGTAAGAATAGGAAGGAACTATTCAAGAACTAGAGGACAGTTATGTGTTTCATCAGTGCTGTATTACACCCTGGATACATCATCCCTTTCGTGTGGCCTTTCTGTGAGGAACTTCCCAATTATATTACAGGTGGGTTTTGCGTCTCCACTTTGTCTATGCTCCTTCACATCAATTTGATTGCTTGTTTTTGAACTTCTGATACCTATCTCTGTCAATACCTCATAATGACACAGCCTGGTTTGCTTCTTTCATGTGAGCTTTGTTGCTTCCATGCTAGAAGGCTGCTTGTTTAATTCCAGGCCTTTAAGACCCCGGTTGCTGTATCTTCTAATAGCTGGGGACCATCAGCTTTTTTCACCACATTTGCTTATGCACCCATTTTGTCTTCAGCGATCATGTTGAATAGGTGAATATTATACATTGCCACATGTTTAGAACAAATCATTTCTTGTGCCAAGCAAAATCACACTCCAGGCCCTGTGAATCCAAAGATCTAGGCAGAGGCTTCAGTTGCCAACTCTTTTCTTGGAGGTTATGTTTCTCGTTAAAATACCGCAGTTGCGTTAAAACTGTTATAAGCAAAGAGAAAGGCTGCAAGTCCATCTTTGTTGTATAAATGTGCAATTGTGGAGACAGTGAAGGACAGCAGTGAAGTAGGGCCATACCACTTATTTGTTTAAAGATACAATGTGTTGATGGGAGGCTCCAGAGGCTTGCTGTATAGCTCATTGTTGTGAGACTTGAGAACAAGTAGATCATGGAGTGGGGTGTTTCATAACAGCCCTGTTATCCACATGCTGTGGTGGACACACACACACACACACACTTCTCCTAGAGTTTCACAGACTGTCACGGGGGACTCTCTCTGCCTGGTCATTGCTGAGATAGAGAAGTTTGGTCCCTTTGATGACTGTGCGAACGGCATTTTCAGAGTTGGAGGCGAAGGGTGCAGCAGATGTTCCACTCCCTGTTGCTGTGGCTGTGAGGTGCTCTCAGGTCAGTTCCAATTCATTGCCACCCTGTCCACAACAGAACGAAGCACTGCCAGGCCTGTGCCATCTCCACAGTTGTTGTTATGTGTGAACCATTGTTGCAATCCATCTTGTTGGGGGTCGGCCTCTCTTTCATTGCCCTTCTGCTTTACCAGGTGTGCTAGTCCGGGTAGACTACCGAAACAAATTCATAGACCCTCATATGTGTACAAGAGAGAGTTTTATATAAAGGGTAATTGTACATTAAGAAAGCATCTCAACCCAGTCCTGTCCAAGCCCATAAGTCCAATATTAGTCCTTATCTCTGATACCAATCTGTAAAGTTCTCTCCACACTCACGAAACACCTGCAATGACACTGAGTGCAGGACGGTCACAGCCAGTGGGTAGAAAATCTTTGGATCCAGTGGCTTTGTAAGCATTCCAGGCCTGGCAGGGGTCTCCAGGTGGCTTCTCCAGCACCCAGGGCTGCATCAAGGGAGGTCCATGTTGCTTCTCCTCAGGAATGTCTTACAGGAAGTGAGCTTTGTGAGTAGAGAGTCTCTAAGGGAGTGAGACAAGAGAAAGAGGTGGGGCTTGCCGAGCCATTTAGTTCTTTTCCCTCCAAGCAAACTGTGACCTTATTAATGTTACATGCTCTTTTTAGCCAGTTCGACACAATACACCTACCTATCATTGTCTACACCTTGCCAACTTGGCACCCATACACAATTCTTTTTTTAAAATAATTTTATTGAGGGCTCATACAGCTCTTATCACAATCCATACATCCATCCATTGTATGTCAAGCACATTTGATGCCCTCATCATTCTCAAAACATTTGTTTTCTACTTTAGCCCTTGGTATCAGCTCCTCAATTTCCCCTCCCTACCCGCTCCCCCTCCCCCATGAACCCTTGATAATTTATAAATTATTATTTTTCTGTCATATCATACACTGTCTGATGCCTCCGTTCACCCGCTTTTCTGTTGTCCATCCCCCAGGGAGGAGGTTATATGTATATCCTTACAATCAGTTCTCCCTTTCTTCCCCCCGCTCCAGAGAACTGATGCCCATCCTTGTCTTGAACTTCATTTATAAAACCAGAAGGCCTTTGAGAGATTTCTCAGAGATCTTGTTCCAGCTCTTTCTAGTACATGGGGTGGAAAAAAGAGCTACAGAGAATTTAATTGTCCAGGGACACAGGGTCATTTATGCCAGAGTCTAAGTCCTATTTTGTTGTTTTACTCACTCCCACGGACCTCAATATTTCAGATTCCTCCTAGGGAGGCTCTCTCCATCCTCTTGATATCGCCACTCTCACCACTGGTTTTGAAGGGATCATCTGTCCTGGATTCCCTGTGTTTCTGGTTCCTATCTGTAACAGTGTACATTCTCTGGTCTAGCCAGATTTGTAAAGTAGAATTGGGATCATGATAGCTGGGGGAAGGAAGCATTTAATAACTAGAGGAAAATTGTATGGTTCATCATTGCTACACTGTACCCTGGACTGCCTCATCTCCTCCCCACGACCCTTCTGTAAGAGGATGTCCAGTTGCCTACAAATGGGCTTTGGGACCCCAATCTGCACTCCCCCTCATTAACAATGATATGATTTTTTGTTCTTTGATGCCTGATACCTGATCCCTTCAACATCTCGTGGTCACACAGGCTGATGTGTTCTTCCATGTGGGCTTTGTTGCTTCTGAGCTAGATAGCCACTTGTTTACATTCAAGCCTTTAGGACCCAGATGCTATATCTGTTGATAGCTGGGCATCATCAATTTTCTTCACCACATTTTCTTATGCACACATTTGATTTCAGCGATCATCTGTACACAATTCTTTAGCCATATATAATTTGCAAACATTAATGAAATCACACTTACATCTAACATCAAATATGTATCATACATATATAAATGAAAACTTACTGAATCTGATTGTATCTGGTACATCATACATGAACTAAGGAAGATATTCACTAAGCATATATAAAGAAAATATACTGACAATCACAAACCTTGTTTTTCAATTGAGTACATGGTTGTAACTGATAGGTAGAACTACCTTCTTCTTCTACCCATTCTGTATTACCTTTGCCTTTGGCCAGCACCTCAGGTGGGGTGACCCAGACCTTCATTCCTGAGGGATCTGGGTCATTAGATGTCCTGACAGGATTGGGTTGCTGTAGTTTACCATTTACTTTAATCACAGGGCATGGTAGTACTAAAAGATGGCCTACGGGATCTCCTGGATTCCAGACATATTCTTCTTTACCTCCATTATATAGCACTAGTCCAATTTCTCCTTGGTAATCAGGATCAATCAAACAACTCAGTACAGTGACACCCTTCCTGACCTGTTGATCCAAAGGCATGAGAAGCCCAAAGTGGCCAGAGGGCATTCTCAGCTGCCAGTTCAGTGGAATCCATGCCATGTTTCCAGGTGGGAGAGTTCCTTCCTTCGGGACCAGGACCTCCGGGTCTGAAGCACACAGGGTTGCTGGGACAGGAAGCAGAAATGCTGCAAGTGGATCACTAGGAGTAATAGTGAGTGGTGCTACTCCAGCTTCCTCCCCTTGGTTCCTGGACCCATGAATTCTGGCTATTGGAGATACAGCACCATATATTGACCACTGGTTTAGAGCGTATACAGCCTCCTGGAGAACACTGCCCCAGCCCTGCAAGGTGTTGCCACCTAGCAGGCATGATGTCCTTTTCCAGGAACTGGTCTTACCTAATAATAGGCTCAAAGTATGTGAAACAAAGACTTGCCACCATCCCTTCTAAGGATCATTTTGGCTGTACTTCGTCCAGGACAGAATTGTTTACTCTTCAGGCAGTCCATGGTACTTACAATATTCTTTGCCAACATCATAATTCAAATGCATTGATTCTCCTCTGGTCTTCCTGATTCAATGTCCAACTTTCCTATGCATATGAGGCCATTAAACACATCATGGCTTGAGTCACATGCACCTTAGTTTTCAAAATAACATTCTTGTTCATCAACACTTTAAAGAAGTTGTGTGCACCAGCATTGCCAAATGCAATGCATCCTTTGATTTCGTCACTGTTGCTTCCATGAGCATTGATTGTGGATCCAACCAAGACACAATCTTTGACAATGTAAATCTTTTCTCTGTTTATCATAATGTTATCTATTGGATCAGTTATGGGGATTTTTTTTTACATTAAGTTGCAGCCATACTGAAGGCTATAGTCCTTGTTCTTTATCAGCAAGTGCTTCAAGTCCTCCTCACCTTCAGTAAGCAAAGTCGTATCATTTGTATATTGCGTATTGATAGTAATCCTTCTTCCAACCCTAGTGTTCTTCTTATATTCCATATCCTCAGTTTATTTGCTCAGCACACAGACTAAATAAGTATGGTGAAAAGATACAACCCTGACACATACCTTTCTTGATTTTAAACCACACAGGGTTTCCTTGTTCTGCTCAAGCAACTGACTCTTGGTGCTTGTACAGGCCTTTACGAGAACACAGAAGTGTTATGGAATGCCCATTCTTCTCCATGCTATCCATAGATTGTTATGATCTATTCAGTTGAATACCTCGACATAGTCAATAAAACACAAGTCAACATCTTTCTGGTATTCTCTGCTTTCAACCAAGATCTATCTGATGTCCGCAGATGTCTAAATTCAGCCCCCTTGGCCCAGGGATGCATTGAGGCATCCTTCACAGGGCTCTTGTGCAGTTTCTTTGAGCAGATTCCAAGATATGCGCATCATTTGGTCCGTGTGTACTGAATGACAAGGCCGACAGAAGCACCGACAATGGAATGAGTCTATGTAGAGATTACCTGGGTTGGCAGGTGAGTGGCTTCAGGAATTAAAGAAGCTGGTATCGATTAAGAATTCTTCTCTAGAACCTAAATTCCTTGGTATGATTATTCACTAGGTGTTCATCAGACAACTATGTGTTGATTCCTATTGTGGATTACTGAGGAGGAGACACATAAATGATTCAGGTAGCCTCCATCCTCAAGGGCTTTCCAGACTAGTGGAGGTGGCCGATTAGGCTGGAGACATACTTACTCCCCTCCAGCAACCCAAGACGTCTTCTTACTCTGAAGATCTGAAGCTCTGCTTGAAGTATTTTCTTTTCTGGCCAAAATGTAGGACAAGCTGGAAATTCCCAATAACTATTTTCTCTGGAATCAACCCTCAAATAAATCATGGACAGTGCTAAGTGAATACCCCAGTCTCCTTGACCTTCCTTGACTGGGAAAACTGTGCTCTACACTGGCTCCAAGAGTCCCCCCATGGGACTGAGCTACAGTTCCCCACAAATAACTGAATTGACAATATACCTTTTATCGACTTCTTTTTCCTCTGGGTCTCACTAATTCACTTTCCTGGGGGATTCCTGGGGTCAACCTGCTCCTGTCCCCACAAACAAAACTACTTGTTTTGCATCACTGACTCAAGACATGACCCAAAGAGATTTCAACCAAGTCAAGATCTAAAATATATGCACACTCTATGATTCTAAGAAGGGTTGATGTCATTCTTGTTATTGTTAGTTGCTATCAAATTGGCTCTGAATTCTGGTGACCTCATATATAACTATATAGAGAAGGAAACTGAAATTTTCCTGGTCCTGTGCCATCTTCATGATCACCGGTAAGTTTGAATCCATGGTTCCAGCTTTTGTGTCTTCACACCCGGGGGCTCATTGTTCAGCCCTATATTGGCTAAGAGTCTGATATGCTGTCAGGTAAGCATGGAACTCCAAGGTCAGAAATTCAAACCCACCAGCCACTTCTCAGGAGAAAGACAAGGCTATTTGCTCTTGTAAAGATTTACAAAACTTCGGAAACACTATCTAGAGTCCCCCTGATTTGAAATCCACTTTAGTATTCAGAAGTAGATCCCCGGGCCTTTCTTCCTAGTCTCTCTTAATCTAGAAGCTCCACAGAAACCTGTCCACCCTGGGTGAGCCTGCTGGTATTTGAAATATTGGTGGCATAACTTCCAGCATCCACATGCAGACCATCACAGGATGACAACTGGTGGATATGACATTTAAACCCTTTGCCATTGAGAGGATTCCCACTCATTGTGATCCTATAGGACAGAGCAGAACTGCTCCCCATAGGGGATTCTAAATGGATAAATCTGGACAGAAGCAGACTAGCACATGTTTCTCCCGAGAAGCAGCTGGTGTGTTCAAACTGCTGAGGTTTTGGATAGGAATCGAACTCCTAACCACTGGCCCACCAGGCTTTTGGAAAGGACATTGAGAAGCTTCATTCAACCAAGGTGGCAGAGAGTCACTATCTTTTCATAGCAAGATGTGCTAATGAAAAGTCAGTGCTTGAGAGAGATAAAGAAACAAGAGAACTCTGGAGACGTCTAGGTCCCGGGGTTCTCACGTCTGGTCTGTCCTATGAATGGCATGGCTGGGGAGAGGATTCTTGAATTTAACAGTGTCTTATACAATCCTAGGATCCCTGATGGTAGAGTGGTATGCTTTGGGCTGCTAACCCTGAAAGGTAATCAGTTCAAAACCATCAGCCTGTCCTCAGGAGAAAGACGAAGCTTTCTACTCCACTCCTGTAAAGAGTTACGGTCTCGGGGACTTACTCACTGGTTCTACCCTGCCCTATAAGTCCACTGTGATTCAAAATTGACTTGATGCAGCGAGTTTGATGATAAGATTTTATAAAACCCTAGGAGTTTCTGGGTGTGTCTGTGTGAAAGGCTGGAGGTTTGAACCCCAGAAGAGGAGCCATCAAAAACCATTGGGGCACCCCTGGTGGTCAGGAGTTGGCCTCAGCTCAACAGTGATTCGTTTGTTGGTGCTGAGGTTTTTATCAGGGCAGCGGGGGAGGGTTATAATTCTAGGCTCTTGAATTAACTTGCCCCTAATGACTTTTTATTGTTTCTCATTCTTATCCCCCTTCCTTTTTTCCTTGCTGAGCTGGTGAAACGGCTGGCTGTAGACATTCTGTTTGGGTCTCGTGGGCTGCTGAATCCACTCTGTCTTATGAAGTGGATGGTCTTCAACCACAAAAGTGTGTTCCTGGTACAACTGGGGCGGGGGGAGAGTGCGAGGCCATGTGCTTTCTGAAGATCCACGAGAGGACCCTTTCTTGCTGCTTTCAGTTTCTTGAGGGCCCAGGTATTCCTTGGCTGTGTTTATCCCGCCCCCTGCCATACTTCCGGTGTCTGCCTCATCTCCACTCAGCCACCTTCCCTCTGTATCTACTCCTCTTTTCATAAGGGCCCCAGCCAGATGGATTAGCATCCACCCTACTCCACTTTGACTTCATGCTAACAAGTTAATCCACTAAGGAACTTACTGCCAAATAACACATCTCCAAATAAATTCCCATTATTTCCAAATAAGGGAGGCCGGGAACTTCAGTGGTTAAAGTGCTCGGCTGATAACCAAAAGGCAAGACGCTCCTACCGATCAGCCTCTCCATATGAAGCAGGCTGTTTCCTTAAACCTGAGGGGTGGGTCTCCTCTGTCCCAAAGATTCCTAGGAGTCAGAATTGACATGATGGTAAAGGGTTGGGCTGGGTTTTAGGTTTCTAAGTAAGGTTCTGTGCATAGACACTGGGGATTAGAACTTCAACCTATCTTTTTGAGACACCTTCCAACCAATCCCACATTCTAAGTGACTTCAGCAAGACTTGTGAAGGGTATGAAACTACGCTAGCTTGATGGATGCAATTAGATTCACCCAAAGAGATCGTATTCTCTTCTTTGGCGCTTAGATCTAAGACATGTTAACTCTCTTCCTTCCAGAACCTCTTTTTTGAGGAAATCTCAGGGAGCTAGATGATCCACGGTAGATGGAGTGTTAGGTGGTGATTACTTTTTCTTTGGGTCATTGTTTCTAATTTGCTTTAAAAAAAAAGTTTCTTTAGTCTAGCTCTCAGAATGCCAGACTCGGGTTCCCCCTCCATCCAGTAGTCAGTGGCAGGTGGCAGCCTTTTAAAAGTCCCCTACAGCTGCTTTGAGAAGCCTTAAGACGCACTGTCTTCAGGCTTCTTGTCCCAGCCACACCCCTGCTGCTGTCACGTGGCAGAGTGTTGCAAACCTACAATTTCCCTCAGTGAGTTTGTCTTCGGTTCTACAGAAAGATAAGGCACAGCTTTTGAATCTGAAGGAAGCATGGCGAACTGAGCTTAGGCTACTGAGGAGTATCTCTGGACAATGCCGATGTCCAAAAGGAAGGGGAACATGCCTCGTGACAGGCGTGTTCTAGAAAGCCTGTCATTTCCCCCTTAAATTCCTATAGGTGAAATTTAAGCTCTTCCACTTCGGTTGCACCTAATGGGTGTAATTGACATAATGACAGGCATTGTGCCATGAACCCGGTAGCTTGTGACTTGACTCTGCCTGCCACAATAGCAGCTTCTGCATCAGGGAACCAACCAAGCCATCAGATATTCCTATTAGCCAGGATTGCTCTGTTTCCAGAACCCTTGGGTTTTGAGAGCTGCCCTTGCTTGACATTCTCTTTGAGAATGGGGGCAAATGTTGTTGTTAGGTGCCAATGAGTCCGTTCTGACCCATTACAACCCTACCCACAAGAGTTCGAACCCTGTCCGGTCCTGCACCCTCCTCACAATTGTTCTCATGCTTGGGCCCCTATTAATTTCCTCTTGGAACATAGGTCTGAAGTTCGACTTCCAAAAGATCACCCATTAGTAACCCAGCAAAGCCCAGTTGACTCAGACACCCATGGGCCCGCAGAGTTGGAGTCAACTCAGTGACAACTGGCACCAGTGCCCTCAGGCTTCCATGACAAGATGCCCAGACTGGCTGGCTTCACTCCGCAGACATTTACTGTGTTGAGTTGTGTGAGTCTGAGTTGTCAGGGCCAACATGTCCCCTGACAGCTGGTGGGGACTATCCTGTCTTGTCTTCTCTCTGCCTCGTTTCTAGGGGTTCCTGGCAATCCTGGGGGTTCCTTGGCTTCTAGACGCATCACTAACTCTGTCTCTGAGCCTTTCCTCTTCTTTTATGAAGACTCCAGTCAGATCGGATTAAGATTCAGCTTACTCTAGGATGGCCTTGTGTTAACCTAACCTCCTCAAAGACACTATTTCCAAACAAGATCACATTCATAGGTCCTGGGGGGTTAGGAATTCACCATATTCTTTTGGGGGACAAAGCTCAATCCATCACAGGTTTCTTTACAAGAACTTGTCACCAAAAGGCAGTGAGTGCTTGCTTAAAACCAGAATCCCAACTAAGATTTTGCAATCCAGATTTTTATGTTAACACCAGAAAGTAGTTTAAAGGATCCCCCCCCCAAAAAAAGGTGCCTGAAGGAACAAAATGCTACCTTCAGTTGGGGTCTTTGTTTTGTTGTTTGCTTGAAGCAAGTTTTTAGGGCATGCTTTAAAAATTTTTTTTTAATTTAAGCCTGACCCTTGCAACATTTTCTACGTTATGTGGTTAGCCGCAAGTGAGAGGTGAACTATATAAGGAGATCAACCCTTTCAAATGAACTTCATGACAGTGCTAAACAAATGTGTCTGTTTCGGTAACTAACAGGGACTCTTGATACTGGATGTCTTTAACGCTAATTATACCCAGATGGAATAGCAGTCCCCCCCAACCCCTGTCCCCCACCACTTAAGTCACACTAATCTACTTTCTCCCCAATAAAGCAGAATTACCTATTAGAGAAGGGAGCTGCCTTCCTTGCGCATGATTAATCGCAGCCCTTGTGGGGAAGGCAGAGTTCTGTGTCTCCATTTGCAATCACTTAAACCTCTCTTGGAGCCCTTTCTTCCAAGGAGGGCTCCAGTCTGTGGAACTCTGGAGAGAAGTCCAGGAACAAGAGCCCAAGTGATAAATAGTTTGGGAATGAAGATCAAAAAGAAAGCATGAGGAGAGCTGGGAATGTTTAGTCTAGAGAGAAGCAGAGTAAGCAGAGACATACGTTTGCTGACTGTCATAAGCAGAGTGAGAGCAGTAAGAAAGGAGGGAAAGTGGGCCTGGGAGGGGCAAGGGATTTGACTCGAAGGAGAACAACTGCTGTTAGAATTATTATTTCTTTGAATAGTGGAATGCTTAGGGGAAATTGTTCTAGAACGGCTTCCGAATCAGGTCAAGCTTGAGCATGTAACGATGCCCAGAGAAATCGTGCTCCTCACTCAACACAGTTGGTTGTTTTTATTTGTTTATTTTTTTTTTTTTGCAAACACAAGCACGTATCTTTATTTTTTAAAAACATTTTACTAGGGGCTCATACAACTCTTATCACAATCCACACATATACATACATCAATCGTATAAAGCACATCTGCACATTCCCTGCCCCAATCATTCTCAAAGCATTTGCTCTCCACTTAAGCCCTTTGCATCAGGTCCTCTTTTTTTTTTTCCCCTCCCTCCCCAGGTGCCGTCAAGTCAGGTCTGACTCACAGCAACCTGATGTACAACAGAAACGCGACCCCATCCTCACAATGGTTGTTATGCCTGAGCCCATTGTTGCAGCGCTGTGTCAATCCATCTCATTGAGGGTCTTCCTCTTTTTCATTGCCCCACGTGATGTCCTCCTCTGGGGACTGGTCTCTCCTGACAACATGTACAAAGTATGTGAAACAAAGTCTTGCCATTCTTGCCTCTAAGAAGCACTTAAAAAAACATTTTATGGGAGCTAATACAGATATCATAACATTCCATAGTTCAATCACATCAAGCAGTATTCTACAATTGCTACCACAATCAGTTCCAATACATTCTCTTCCTCCCTTGAAATCCTTGATATCAGCTCTCTTTTACTCAGCACCTCCCCCCCCCCCCCCACTATATACCTACAGGAGCATTTATTCTACTTGCTGTCTCTATATCTTCATCAATCAGAAAAACACATAATAAAAATTCAAGAAGGCTACCCTCAGGGACAAAATACATCAGAGATAAACCCCAATTTAAAGTCCGATTGGATCAATAACAATATATAATTGATCAAGGATTCATGAGGGGGGCGGGGAGGGAGAGGAATAAAGAGGAGCTTATATCAAGGCCTAAAGTAGAAAACGTTTTTGAAATTATGATGGCAACATATATACAAATATGGTTGATACAATTGATGTATGGAATGTTATAAGCACTGTAAGAGCCCCTAATAAAATGATATTTTTTATTCCAATTGGATCAGGTTCAATGTGTATCTGAGGGGGGATCAAATGACAAGGTATGTTAGTTTGAGTAGACTAGAGAAACAAATCCACAGAAACTCATGTGTATAAGACAGTGTTTTATATAAAGGGTAAATGCCCATTGAGAAAACATCCCAACCCAGTGCTGCCCAAGCCCACAAGTCCAACATATGTCTGACACCAATCCACAAAGTTCTTCTCCATCTCACAAAACACACATAATGATGCTGACTGCAGGAGGAAAGCTGAGTCAGTGAATGTGTAAGCATCTCAGCGCTGGCAGGGGTCTCCACACAGCTGCCCCAGCACCCAGGGCTGCATCAGGGAAGGTCCATGTGGCTTCTGCTTGGGGATGTCTTGCAGAAAGTGAGCCTTGCAAGCAAAAGCAGGGAACTGGCTAAGTCAGCTGCACCCTGGTCCAACCATCACAAAGCAAGAGACCTGAGAACTAGAAAGGCAAGGCTCACTGAGCCAATTATCTCTCTGCCCTTCAATTAACCCCACATGTGTTTATCGGCCAGGTGGGCACAATAAACTTTATCTCACAAGGTATTAACCATTCAAGTCAGTTTTCTCCATTTGATCTTCTATAATCGTCTCTCCAATACACTCTGTATGGTAACCAGCTTATTCCTATCCCTCCATTACACATAGAGGGAAATAGCCAGAGGCTTATTCCCTATGGAGATCTCTAAGGAGCATTGTGACTGTCCTTCCAAAACAATGTGTCTATTCCCTTGGCAGTCCGTGGTACTTTCAATATTCTTTGCCAGCACTGTAATTCAAATACATCAGTTCTTTTTCAGTCTTCCTTCTTGTGATGGATAGGTTTATTGTGCCAACCTGGCCAATAAGAACATGTGGGACTAATAAGGTCGCCATTTGATTGGAGGGCAAAGAAATAAATGGCTCGGTGAGCCTCGCCCTCTCTCTCTCTCTCTTTCTCTCTGGTGATTGGACCAGTGTGCGGCTGCTAGTTCTCTGCCTCAACTTGTGAGCTACACTACCTGTGGGACTGACTGCCAAGCTGTGGATCATATCACTAGAGCTTGAGGTTCCTTCGAGACCTGCTTAGCCATGCTGCTGGTGTGTACATCGCTTGAGCTTGGGACTCTTGCTGACTGTTGGTGACCCACCCTGCTGTTTGCTTCTGTGGCCAGACTGTCTGCATTGCTCTACAGAAGACTCAGCTGTCTGCTTCCTTGACCTTGGACCCAGCAGCCCTCTTGAGTTGAAGGACTTCCAGTATATTAACTGTTCCACAGAAGTGAGTTGAACTGAGCCTTCTGTACTACTGTGTGGGCTAATTAGCTGTTATATTCCTTCATGCTGCATATAGCTATCCATATATAGATATAGATAATATAGATATATGATCATAAGTGTCCTGGTTTTGTTTCTCTGGAGAACCCTGTCTCACACACTCTTTCAAGGTTCAACTTTTACGTGTAGATGTCGTCATTCACCATACTATTGCCTGGGGTCAGGCTTACTTCTAACAGGAATTTAACATTCATCACATGTGGGTGAAATGTTTTTCAGTGGCAGGTACTGAAGCCTTCATGATGGCGAACAGTCACATGTTGCTGCTGCTGCTGCTGCAACTGTAGCTGCAGCTGTTAGCGGTCAGCTAGCTGGGCTCAGACTCATGGAGACCCTGCATACAACTCTAAGAAACATTGCTGGTGCCGAGACATCCCCAGCATCCATTGCTAATTGAACCCTTGTGATTCAGTGGCTGATTTTCAGAAGCAGATCTGACAGAGCATTCTTAATCTAAAAGCCCCACTGAAAGCTACTCAGCCTGGTAACAACATGCAAGCCTACACTGACACACAAGCAGTGTTGCACCTGAGAATCCATGGCTGGTCACTGAACCTGGATCTCCCTGGAAGACAAGCATTCTAGCACTTCAACACCGGTTCCCTCACACTTGAATAGTATTTACTACTTGGGTATCATTCTAAGTGCTAAGTACATGGGAATTTATATAATCATCGTGACAGCCATATAAGATCAGTACTACTTTTGTCCTATGTTTACAAATAAAGAAATCAAGGCCCAAAGCAAAACAAATAGAAAACCAACAAAACTTAATTATTTTTCCAAAAGCATACCATGAGGTTAGAAATAAAAGATCTAGGATTTGACTCTGGCAGTTTGATTTCTCTGAAAAGCAGACCCTCCATGTGATTTGCTAAGCCTGGGATTAATTCAGAGAATCGCTTATGAAGGATAAAGGGCAAAGAAGCAGGAGTGGGTAGGACAGGTCATCAGGCCAGGATACAGGGGTAACATCTTGGACAGCAGAGAGGGAAAGAAGGGATTGGCCCGGAGAGCTGCAGTACCACGCAGATCGCAGATCACCTCAGGGAGACCAATGGGAGGTCCCTGTGCCAAAGTTGAGCAACCTGAACTGGATACGACGGGACCTGATTTTGTGGCCCTGTGACTCTCAGTCAATGACTGGCAGGTGTGTGGTGTTGTATGCGTGCCATGTTGGGCCTCAGGGACAGTCAAGGACTGCAGCTCCGTAGCAGATCTTATTGAAGGGAGAGCTAAGAGGGCCCTGCAGAACCAAAATCTTAATGTTTATTACTCTTCGGGAGTGGGAGGTGGGGGGGGGGAGTGTATGTGCATGTGTGTGTGTGTGTGTGTGTGTTAAAATTTCTTCACTTAAACCACCCTTTAGGTCCCATTGGTGCCGTGAACTATGCTCACCATGTCCAGCCTCTGTTACCACTATTTCCAACGTCCTATCATCTTCCTGAACGGAAACTCAGTACCCACCCTTCCCCATCAAAATCAAACTGCCATTGAGTCCATCCTCATTCTCAGTGTCCTTATAAAACAGATTAGAAATGTCGCTGTGGGTTTCCGAGACTATAACACCTTACAGAAGTAGAAAGCCTCATCTTTCTTCCCTGAGAGCAGCTGGTGGGTTCAAACTGCTGACCATAAGGTTAGCAGCCCAAGGAGTAACCCACTACATCACATCCTTTCAAATTTACCTCATCTCAATATTTCATATAAATGGAATCAGGTACTATTTGCCCTTTTGTGCTGGGCTTATTTCACACAGCATCTGGTTTTCAAGGTTCCCCCGTGCCAAAGCATGAGTGAGTTCTTCCTATGGTTGAAGAATTTCCCACTGTATGATAGGACCACATTTCATTCACCCACTTGTCTGTTGGTGGACTCTAGATTGTTTCCACCTTTTGTGCAAGTCTCTGCTTGAGTCCCTATTTTCAAGCCTGTTTTGTATGTACCTAAGTGTAGATCCTATGGTAATTACCTATGTTCAGCTTTCACAGAACTGCCAAGCTGTCTTGCCCAGAAGCTGTAGTGTTTGGCATTCCCACCAGCAATGTCAGAGGACACAATTCCTCCCCATCCACATTGAGTGTATGATAGCCACCCTGTTGTGAGGTGCCTTCATGTCCTTCTCAGCTCAGCGTGCCCCACGGTGTGCAGTGTGGAACTTTACTCCCAAGGGTTTCCAAGGTCAGTCCTCCCAAGAAGCCTCTGGGTGGGTCAGCATCACCAACCCACCCCAAACCCAAACCACATCCCCTGCTGTTGATTCCAATTCACAGGGACTCTCTAACAGAGTCCAACTTCCCCCAAGGGTTTCCAAGGCTGTAAGTCTTTACAGAAGCAGCCTGCCACATCTCCCTCCTACAGAGCCAACTCCCACAGGTGGGTTCAAAACACCAACCTTTGGGTTAACAGACGAACATTCAACCACTTTCACAGCAGGGGTCCTTTGGCAGAACCACATACAGACTCCTGTTAACCACACTAGTGAGCCTGACACGACATCACCTTGTGGTTGGGAATTGCATTTCCCTGATGTGATAAGTAGGTTTATTGTGCCAACCTGGCCAATAGGCATATGTGGGATTAACAAGGTTTCTGTGTCATTGAAGGGCAAAGAGATAAACAACTCTGTGTGTCTTAATGTCCTACCTGTGGGACACCCAACCTGTGGACCATGTCCCTATAGTTTGAGGTTCCTTTGAGACCTGCTTCAGCACACTGCTAGTGTATACATCACTTGAGCTGGGGGCTGTCGGACCCTGTTATCTGGCTGACTATTTGTTACCTGCCCTGCTGTTTGCTGTGGCCATACTCCCTATATTGCTCTACAGAAGACTCAACTGTCTGCTTCCTTGACTTGCACCCAACAACCCTCATGAATTGAAGGACTACCAGTATATTAACTATCTCACAGAAGTGAGTTGAACTGAGCCCTCTGTACTGCTCTGTGGACTAATTAACTGTTTATTTAATTGTGTTTTATATATGATTATATATATAATCATAGGTGTCCTGGTTTTGTTCTCTAGAGAACCCTATCTAACACACCTGATGACTGATGATGCTGAGCCTTGGCCAAAGGCTTCTGGACCATTTGTATGACTCCATTTGCCTACTCAAGTCTTCAGAGAGCTTCCAATTTTAGAGGTGTGTGACTAGAGATGTGGGATCCCTGGGTGGTACAAACGTTTAATCACTCAATTGCTAGCCAAAAGGTTGGTAGTTCAAACTCACCCAAAGGCACTTCAGAGAACAGGCCTGTAGGTCTGCTTCTGCAGTCACAGCCTTGAGAGCCCTGGGGAATGGCCCTGCTCTGCACTCCCTGGGTGGCCCTGAGTTGGCATTGACTCCTCGGCCACTCGCACCCACAGCAATAGAGATAGAACCCCGTGATAGCGAGAAGCCTGGGGAGGCCGAAGGATGGTTCATAGTCACGCTATGGGAGGTTCCTTGACAGGACATAGAGGACAGTGCACACAGCACCCCAGTGGGGAAGTGCTGGATTGGAACTTTCCAATCCTAACGTGGGAGCTTTGCTCTGGTACACCTTCTCCTCATAAAATCTCGCGAGACTTTGTGAATCACATTTACATATTTACTCAACCCTCTCTCGAATGCAAAGACGTAATGGGAAATCCTCAGATAGAAAAGCCTCAACCCTTCCATCCGGCAGTTTGATTACCCAGGAGGAACGATGTCATTCATAAAAGTGCCCCTAGGCATATAGAGGTAAGTTACACATGAAGTACACATAGTCATTTATGGAAATGTCAGGAGGAGTAAAGGACTTCCTCTTAGGAAGATTGGGGGAGATCTTGAGAGGATTAAACCCGACTGTTGGTTCTTCAAATGAAAACATGATGGAATTTAATATTTATTCCAAGGAGAGGGAGTGAAATACCAAATTCCATCATGGTTTCATCACAGAATAGGAGCTGAATTGAACATTAAATGACAATATCACAATTCGCCTACAGTATTAAGAGATACCTTTCAAAGGGTTAAACTCCAAAGGAGCTAGAAATACATGAAACGTATAATGGAAAAAACAAGAGATTTCCTTTCTATTAAATAAAGCTTGGTACTATTTTGAGCTTCCATCTGAAATTCAATTTCGCATGAGCAATCATTTGTTCCTCAGATTGACTAGCATACCAAGCTTTGCAAAGAAAATAGCTTCAAAGCCCCGAGTATTTATATAATGTAAATTTCATACATTATTGTATATTTCTACTTGTTAACTAGCAGCTCTGGTTGTGTAGAGATTATGTTCTGGGCTGCTGACCCCAAGGTCAGGAGTTCAAAACCACCAGCCGCTCCTGGGAAGAAGACAAGACTTTTTACTCTTTAAAGATTTACAGTCTTAGAAACCCACACGGACAGTCCACCCTGTCCTATAAGCTCCCTATGAGTCAGAATCAACTTGGTGGCAGGGAGTTTCATTTTTTATACATGAAAGGAATTAAGACTGCTGAATAAAATCTCAGAACTAATGAGAAATATTTTTAACCATTTGGCCTAAACACACATCCTTAGTCTCCCTGGATGAATACAGCCTTATGCCCAAACGCCCCATTAGAGGGTGCTGTATGCATCGGGCAGTTCCTGCACACAGGGACTGGCAAAGTAATGGTGAAGAAGCTGATCTTTCTTTGAGAAACAGATGAGTGAAACGTCTTTTGGTTTCACTCCCTTGGACAAGACAAGGAGTAAACCTAGATGCACAAGTGTCATAAACTAGTTTCACAATGGAGTTACCTTGTTTGGAAGATTGCATTTCTCAAAAATGACCACACCAAAACCTGTTATGCAAGACAAGGGCGTGATATTGGGAGGTGATGGCTCTGCTCCCCTACCGTATCTTGGTCAGGTCTCAGTGAGTAGATGGAATGAGATGGTGTAATGGTTGAGGCTTATTGTGCCAAACTGGCCGATAAACACATGCACAATTAGTTGAAGGGCAGAGAGATAAATGGCCTCCCCCTTCTAGTTCTCTTGTCTCTTGCTCTCTGAAAGTCGGACCAGTGTGCGGCTGCCTTAGCTAGTTCTCTGCCTCAGCTGGCAAGGCTCACTTCCTGGGAGACATCTCCGACCCTGATGCAGCCCTGGGTGTTGGAGCAGCCGCATGAAGACCCCTACCAGCGCTGAGATGCTTACACTGCCACTGGATACAAAGAATTTCTACCCATTGGCCTGTGATCCTCCTGCATTTGGCATCATTGTGTGTGTTTTGTGAATTTGAGGAGGACATTGTAGATCAGTATCGATCATATGGGCTAAGTCGGACTTCTAGGTTTGGACTGGATGGGGTTGGGATGCTTTCTGAATGTACACTTACCTTTTATATAAAACTCTCTCTTACACATATATGAGTTTCTGTGGATTTGTTTCCCTAGTTTCCCTAGACTGACACAAATGGCCGGAAATCAATGCCAATGAGTTCCAAGATAAGACCATAAAAGGTGATATAGCTTCCATCTTTCTGCCTCTCTCTCTCTCTCTCTCTCTCTCTCTCTCTCTCTCTCTCTCTCTCTCTCTCTCTCTCTCTCTCTCTCTCTGGCTTTTCTCGCACTTTCTCCCCCTCTCCCAGAACCCTTGCTTTTTGAATCCAGCCACCATTTGTGGCACCTAGGCCAGAAAGACTAAAGATGACTGAATTATATTTTCAACAGCTAATACAAAACCCTCAGACAAGTGAGTGAATGAGTCTTCAAATTATTCCAACCAAGGCTCCAGGCATCTTGGACCAGAGATAGGCTGCTTCTTACCCCCACCGCCTCGCTCCCCCATCCACCAGTTCTGTACACTTTCCTGTCCCACAGAACCCATGAAATAAGTGGTTCTTTATGCCACTGGGTTTGGGAGTCACTGATTACACGGAACCCCATACTCACTGCCACGGAGTCGATTCTGACTCATCGGGACCCTTTGCAGGGTTTCTGAGGCCATGATTCTTCACAGGAATGGAAAGACTTGTCGTTCTCCCTTAGATTGGCCGGTGGTTTGATCCACAGACCTGTGGTTAGCCATGCAACGCCTCCCCCACACCACATACCCAACAAAACCACAGGCTATTAAGCTAGCTTCCTGGGGATCTTGCTCGAACTTTATCCTAGACCTGGGGTCAGCAAAGTGTGGCTCAAGAGCCAGCTGTGACTCTTTGAAATATGAACACATGGCTTTGAATTAAACTTGAACAAATTTTGAAGGATATTAGTTAGATCACGGTGATTTCATTTGTTTGTCAAAAATATATGTAATTTTGATATTGTTAGGAGGGACAGGATTGGCTCTTCTGTCTCAAAAGTTTGCCAACTCTCATCGTAGAAAAGTATTGACTCCTGAGAAAGATGAACATTTTGAAGCAAAAGGAAAGGGACAGTAATCCTGAAATATCCCGGATGCCCAAGAATCTTCTGGCCGCCAGCAGGCCTTTCATACAAATGCCTTTAACTTGGAGATGCCATGGCATATTCTGTGATGAACGGCACAACCATTTAGTGTCCTTGAGATGGAGAAGACAGTCTCTCTCTCCTCTCAGCTCAGGTATTAGCCGGTCTCCAAAGGTCCCTGCTTGCTGAAGTTGATGCTAATGTCTGTGACTGCGAACCTGTTGAGCTTCCTCTCCTTCCAGCTCTCTCCTTCCCTCTTGGCTTTCTATCTTTCTTTCATTTCATCGTCTTCTGCTTTTTTACTGGGATCTCTTTGTATATGGCCAGAAGGATAGTTGTGTGTGTGGTTGTTTTTAAGCTAAATAGAAAGGAATAAATTCCATCTTTATTAAAGTTGGTATTTGTGTATAATCTCGATAAGAAATCAACTTTATATGGGCCTTCAAATTTGTCCTGTTTCATAACTGACTGCAATGGAGCTTTTCGGCTTAATTAAAGAGCTGTCTCGGGATCTGATTTGAAATGAGCACAATCTCACATTTAAGTACAACGAAGCATTGACATGCCATCGGTGAACTGGACCTCCACCAGGTCCTCACTAGAGAACTTTAGAATAAAAATCTTTAGAAAAGGATATGAACTCAGGTTATCTAGTTCAACCTAAATCTGCTACCTATGCATCATCCCATCCCCATCCCATATCTTAGGTTAGTAACTAACTGGGAACTAACTGGGAACTAACTTGATGATGGTGGGAGGTTGGAGAGGGATCAGAGATGGGAACTGAAGCCTAACGGTGTGTCTGCCTTCTTTTTGTCGTTCTTACAGTAGTTAAGCTTTGCATCTATCTCAACCCCTAATTAAGCTTACTGAATTATAATTCACAAGGTCTTCATTGGCTCATTTTTAGCAATAAATTGCCACGCCTTTCTTCCTAATCTGTCTTAGAAGTGCCACTGAACCCTCGGGTGGCCCTGATACTATTAGGAATACTAGTGACATAGCTCTGAGCTCACAACCACATGTCAACCACCCCCGTATGACACACAAGCAGAAAGCTTTTAACAGAGAATTGTCTGCTTTAGTGCTGACAGTTGAGCACTGATTGGAAAGCACTCAGGATGCACAGTGGTTGCAGCAATGGATGTGAGTATGAAAATGAAGATGGTGCGGAGCCAGGCAGCTTTTCAGTCCTTTGTGCATGGGATCACCACAAGTCAGAGGTGGCCTGACAGCAAATAATATCCACAAGTTAAGCCTTTAAAAAGGCATGTTGCGGGGGAAGGGAGACTCCGGATAGGGCAAGATATGACAAAATGACGAGGTATAAATTACCAAGGGCACATGAGGGAGGGGGGAAAGGGGAGGGAGGGGGAAAAAAAAGAGGACCTGATGCAAGGGGCTTAAGTGAAGAGCAAATGCTTTGAGAATGATTGGGGCAGCGAATGTATGGATGTGCTTTATACAATTGATGTATGTATATGTATGGATGGTGATAAGAGTTGTATGGGTCCCTAATAAAATGTAAAAAAAGAAAAGAGGAGAAAAAAATGATTAGGGCAGGGACTGTACAGATGTGCTTTATACAATTGATGTATGTATATGTATGAACTGTGATAAGAATTGTATGAGACCCTAATAAATTGTTAAAATTAAAAAAAAGGGCATGTTGCATATCTGTCCCCAAGTTGCAACCCACATGTAATTGTTTTGTAATAATTCAATAATTATTTTATAGACATAGTCCCCATACCTAGAAGCCCTGGTGTCACTGAGTGTTAGGCAGTGGGCTGCTCAAGATTGGTGGTTCAAATCCACTTACTGCTTTTTGGAAGAAAGAAGAGGCTGCCTGCTCCTGTAAATATTGATTGTCTTGGAAACCTTATAGGGTTTGCAAGGTTTCCAACCTTATAGCCCTTATAGGGCCCACTATGAGTCAGGATCAACTAGATGACACCTGGTTTGGGTTTAGACCCCATACATCAGTGTTTGTATCTGTGTGTGTGTGTGTGTGTGTGTGAGAGAGAGAGAGAGAGAGAGAGAGAGAGAGAGAGAGAGAGAGAGAGAGAGAGAGATCCTGATCATTTAAAAGGGCAGTCCCATGTATGGGGCATGAGAGGGAAGATGTAGTACAATACTTACATGACATAGATGGGAAACTAAGACCTAGAGAGGTGAAATTATCTTCCTAAGCTCATATGATTTGACAGTGGGAGACTTAGCGCTTGGCTCTAGGTCTGGGGACACGGATATGCTCCTCTTGGGCCAGCTGAAGGCAGCCTCTTGCAAGTGAAAACAGAGACTCGGACAGCAGGCATCTTGGGTCTGGTGTTTTCTCTACCAGATAATGTCCTAGAAACTAAGGTTCAGTGGATGAGTTCAGTGGCAGTTTTTGATTGCCATGGTCAATATCTACCAGAGAAGCATATGGAGGGGCGCCATGCTTGGGCTGTAGTGTCACTGGGTGGAGTAAAGGACACTCATCAGCCCTGGTGGATCACAGTGGGATTTAGTCTCCAACTGTGAGACTCTGTTAGTGGCCTTTAACAGACACATAAGAAATACTGGAGAGTTTCCCATGAGCCTCTAGGAGTCTTCTGACCTTCAGGGAGAGCTAGGTTATTGGTTTCTGTAAGTGAGAGGCTGGAATTCAGGGAGACCGTGGAATGTGGCCCATAAAATAAATAAACAAAAATAAAAGAACAGATCTAGATATAAGCCTCCCCTTTGATTTTTGTGGTAGAATCATGTTTTTTTAAATGCACTGTTATTCAGAAGTAATTCCATTATTCTTCTGAAAATGCAGTCTTTTTATCTTGCATTTAATTTATCTTTTCTTTTTTTCAATGTCTGTTTTCTCAGCAAAGTCCATTTAGATTTAATCATTCTTTAAACCGAGAGTCGTTTTGTTTCAGAGAAAAGGACTCTCCTTTTCGGTGTATCCCAGGGTGGGTGAGGGCCTGGAATATAAAGGCTATGCTTCCACCTTTGAACAGAATGAGGTGTAAAAATGCTTCTGAAAATATTACTGAAAACTGCAACTAATAATAAGCAGGAGAAACAGAAGCAGACGCCATGCAGTTGTGAAGAAGAGAGTTGAAAACTGTTGTTTTCTATCATTGTGCTACAATTTTAGGAATTATAGAGAACAATCTGTAGCCTTTTATTCAGATTGTGTGTTACAGTAGTCAAAAGATGGGCCCTAGGGTCCAAGTGTCGAGTGGGGCTGTTCCTGGCCCGGATCATTTCTGCTTTTCCATGCTCATTCAGGAGATAGAATTCACACTGTGACTGAGAGCTGGCTTCATTTCTCAAGTTACACACCTTCCTGCATATCTGTCTCGTGGCCCTTCTCAGTCATTCCCATCATTTATAAAGGTGACCTTTGAGCCCACAGGCCTGTCCAGCTGCTGCAAATATCGTTGCTCCTGAGCAGAACTCCCAGCAGTGGCCTCCTGGCATGCTGTCCACTTCCTCACCCCTGCATCCAGGCTTCCTAAGATCTGTGTGTCTTCATTCCCAAAGCACCTCCATGTCGCCACACCAACCCTTCTTTTGAAGTCCTCCTGGGAATCTGCTGACCCCTTCCTTCACTGACACCCTCGCACGTTTCAAGCCGTCCCTCACACACTCACTGCCATCGGGGCGAGGATACCTCGTAGAACCCCTGCAGGACAAGGTAGAGCTGCCTCTGAGTTTCCAAGACTGTAACTTTACTGAAGTAGGAAGCCTCATCTTCCTCCCGAGAAGCACCCAGTTGGTTTCAAACTGCGAATCTTCCCGTTAGCTGTTTAACGTGTAGCCACTGCTCCACCAGAGCGCCTTTTCAATCTGTGATCACTTGGTTCTCCTCCCATCTCCTGACTGCTCCGTGAAGCCTCTCTGCTGGAGTCTTGCCTTCGGCTTAAGCTCCAAACATTATGCAAGCCCTGGGTAAAGTTCTAGGCGCTCTCTCTCAACGTGGCCTCCCAGGGAAATGCAGGGCATTCTTGGTGATACTAGATGCTGTATTGGGAAACACTCCTGCTCACTGCAATTCATTCACGCACTGCCATCAAGTCAGTGCTGACTCAGAGTGACCCCTGTAACTGTTTATGGGAGTAGAAAGACCAGTCTTTCTCCCGAGGAGCTGCTGGTGGTTTGGAACTTCCGATCACAGCCCAACACGTAGCCAAGACACCCCCAGAGCTACAATTCGTTAGTAACTCCCACATCAATACATGCTCCACAGCACTTCATCGGTCATTCAAAGGCAAGGGCAAGCAGGTGTCAAATTCCGTTATCCTAGACAGATGTCACCTGATGCTGCACCAGGAGGTGCTCTGTCTAATTGTGTCAGCTTTCCTTCTGGGCATACTTGTTTTGCAGCCTATTGAGTACCCTTTGGTTTTATTGCTTTTTTAAAATATTGCGGGTTTTCCAAATGGTAGAGAGGGGGGAGTGGCAGGCCTCGTGGGAAATGATCAAGGGTAAGGTTGCTTAGAGAAGAGGTATACTCTAGCCCAGGTGGCAATGAAGCATGGTAGTAGGGCAGGAGGAAAGTCAAGGGAGATGGAGGAAAGAGCTAGGAGTCAAAAGGCATTTTTGGAGGTCTAGACAAAGACATGTAAATGCAAATATATATAGGAGGAAGGGGAAATAGATCTATGTGTCTATATTTATAGGTTAAGTATTAAGGTGGCGGAAGGACCTTGGGCCTCTACTCAAACACTCCCTCAATGCATGAATACTTTCTTTTATTAAATTGGAACTCTATGATGCTCACTCTCCCGACACAACTGCTGGAGTCAAAGTGGGTGAACAAGTAAATGTGGTGAAGAAAGCTGATGGTGCCCGGCTATCAAAAGAGATAGTGACTGGGGTCGTAAAGGCTTGAAGATAAACAAGCGGCCATCTAGCTCAGAAGCAACAAAGTCCACATGGAAGAACACACCAGCCTGTGTGATCGAGTAGTACCGAAGGGATCAGTTACCAGGCATCAAAGAACAAAAAATCATATCATTGACTGCACACCTCCATGATAGGATCGCTGAAGACAAATGGGTGCATAAGCAAATGTGGTGAAGAAAGCTGATGGTGCCCGGCTATAAAAGAGATAGTGTCTGGGGTCTTAAAGGCTTGAAGGTGAACAAGCGGCCATCTCGCTCAGAAGCAAAAAAGCCCACATGGAAGAAGCACACCGGCCAGTGCGATCACAAGGTGCCAAGGGACCAGGTATAAGGCATCATGCAAAAAAAAAAAAGATATGTGTGTATGTATATATGTGTGTGTTTGTGTATGTATGTGTGTATATGTATATGTGTGTATGTATGTGTATATATGTATGTATATATATATATATACCATATTAAATGAAGGGGGAAGTGCAGAGTGGAGACCCAAGGCCCAAGTGTCGGCCAATGGAGATCCCCTCATAGAGGGGTTTAGGAGAGGAGATGGGTTAATTAGGGTGTGAGGTAGTACCGATGAAGAACACAGCTTTCCCCCAGATCCTGGATGCTTCCTCCTCCCAAGTACCATGATCCAAATTCTACCTTGCAGGGCTGGATAGGGCAGAGGCTGTACACTGGTACATATGAGGGCTGGAGGTACAGGGAATCCAGGGTGGATGATACCTTCAGGACCAAGGGTGTGACGGGCAATGCTGGGAGAGTGGAGGGTGAGTGGGTTGGAAAGGGGGAACTGATTACAAGGATCCACATGTGACCTCTTCCCTGGGAGAGGGACAGCAGAGAGGGGGGGGGGAGACTCCGGATAGGGCAAGATATGACAAAATAACGATGTATAAATTACCAAGGGAACATGAGGAAGGGGGGAGCGGGGAGGGAGGGGAAAAAAAAGAGGACCTGATGCAAAGGGCTTAAGTGGAGATCAAATGCTTTGAGAATGATTGGGGCAGGGAATATGGATGTGCTTTATACAATTGATGTTTGTATATGTATGGATTGTGATAAGAGTTGTATGAGTCCCTAATAAAATGTAAAAAAGAGAGGAGAAAAAAATGATTAGGGCAAAGACTGTACAGATGTGCTTTATACAATTGATGTATGTATATGTATGAACTGTGATAAGAGTTGTATGAGCCCCTAATAAATTGTTTAAAATATATATATATATACATATATATACATATATATATATATATTGCGGGTTTTTAATTCTTTCTAATGTCATTGTTGAAAATGGCCCTCTCGCATAGTACTGAACGGCTAGGGGCTGTGGTATGGTAGGCCTGATGGAGACTATGCGGGTGTTGGGTCAGCTTCAGGCACTGACCGTGAGTATAGTGGTCACAGCAATGTATAGCGGATGAGGTATCTTTAGAAAAAAGCACACAGAAAACAAAGTTACATATTGATTTTTTTTTTAATGCTGTGACCAGAGGCTTGCAGGAACCAAATCCTGTGTTTACCTTCGGTACCATGGTTCAGCTCGCATTGATTCTACATCCATGGTGAATTCGTGGGCCACCACTGTGTGAGTAACTGAAATAAACTTTAGGCTTGTCCTAAGGCCTGAGAGTCATTGATCAATGTGTGACTCTTTTTCTTTCTTTCCTGACCTCTCTTTGAGGTCAGTATCTACATCTGAATGCCTAATGTTTATTTCATGTATAACGTCCATGTTCTCCTCTCCTAGAACCTCCACTTTCCCAGCCCTCCATGAAATCCACACCCTTGCCCTCATCATACAAGGCCCGAATTGCCTCAAGGTGACCCAAACTCACTGCTTTAGCATCGACTCTGCCTCATGGTGACCTCAAAGGCAGAGGTCTATGGCCCCATAGGACTTCCAAACTGTAGTCTCTATAGAAGCACACTGCCCCATCCTTCTCCCATGGAGCAGCCAGTGGTGTTCACAGCACAGAGTTTTCAGTTAGCAGCCTGTGTCTTAACCATGGCACCATCAGGTGTTGGTGAAGAATATCCCAAGGAGCATAGACTGCCAGAAGAATGAGCAAATGTGTCTTGAAAGACATACATCCCCCCTTATAAGGAAGGTCCGAGAGACTTCATCTTATGTATTACCAAGGGGGACTAGTCTCTGGAGAAGGACATCATGCTTGGTAAAGTAGGGAGTCAGTGGAAATGAGGAAGACACTCAGTGAGACAGTCACTGAGACACGAGGCTCGAGCATAAGAACAAGAGTGAGGATGGGGCGGGACGAGGCAGGGTTTCATTCTGTTGTACTTAGATTCGCTGAGTCGGAACGGACTCAAAGGCACCTAGAAGCACCAGCACTTGCTCTGACCCCTTCCAGTGCCCATCTCATCTTGTACCAGTTTCTCCTCCCTCCTGCCTTTATCTCAGCTACTTTGGCTGTCTTGCTCTTACCATGATGTTACCAGTATCTTTTCCCTTTGGTTCCCTTGCATAACTGAGTCCTTCTCATGCCAGTCTTTGTCTAGATGTTGGGAATCCCTGGGTGGTAGAAGCAGTTAGTGCACTCAGCCACTGACAGAGGTTCGAGTTCTTGTGTGAACCCAGAGGCACTTTGGAAGAAAGATCTGGTGATCCACTTCTTAAAGCTCACCCATCGCTCACACCTTGGGGCGCAGTCCCACACTGCTGCACCAGGGTTGCTGTGAGTCGCCATTGGCTCAATGGCAAGTGCTAGTTTGTGTGCTCTTGTCCCCTTTGAGCAAACCTCTCAGACAACTTTGTTTGAAAGAGCCCAGAAACTCCCTGTCCGCCTTTCCTTGCCACGCCCAGACCATTCCCACTAAGCTCCTCACAGCAGACTGGAACGCTTGAGTCACTTGCTCTCTTGTTCAGTGCCTTCCATCCACCACGGGGATGGGAGCTCCAGGAGAGTAAGACTGGGCAAGGTTCCTTCGTGGTTGCGGCGTCTAGGCTACGAGAGGCCTTCGGTAAATATTTGTGGAATTAATGGGTCATTTGTTTTTTCCTATATTTCCTGGCAATCTACCCCTGGTAAGGCACCCTACCAGTGTAGTAAGGAGCATACTTCACTCCCTCATTAAATAAAGTCGAAGAGAGCGTGTGGCATGAGGGCATGCCTCTTAAGCCTCGATGACACAGAACCAAAAATTCATCCAGACTTTCATTTGCAAAGTGTCCCAGCTCGTCTCTATTTTCTGCCCCTTTAGTTCATTTTATTCTTTTCTATATTCTTGTTCTTTTCTATTTTCTGCCCCCTTTGCACGTTGTAGCCGTGTTTAGAGTGTGTTCAGAATAATGTGAACTAGTCCTTGCATAGTCTTTTCCAGTCTTAAAATTCTAGAAATGATATGAAATTGACAGCACTATTTGTTTCAAATACACAAATCCCACAGCTGTGATGCTAACTCAATATCCTTGAGAATTCTGAAATAAAGATGTCGATACAGAATGTATTGCAACTAGGTTTTCTTTGGAGTAGGAAATGGTATCTATCACACACTGAGGTCATGCTACGAGCTCATAATATAAATGGATCTAAATCATCTGTGTTTTAAGGCTATTTCTATATTGTAGCATTAAAAAGCCTCATTGAATAATTCTAGAGGAAAAGCAAAACAACAAGCAACTGACAGGTGAGGTGTTTCAAACCTACAGCTCAGAAGCCCTAAATCCTGACCGGTGGAAACACCTGTAAAAGCTGTGGTGTCCGATTGCAGAGAGCACATTGAGTACTCACAGAGACAGGCAAGACACCACTCTAAACCATCGTAGGAGGAAAAGGCATTCATGAATTAAATAGAGGTGTGCTGATCTTGGGAAGAGACTATGTGTAAAATAAGTTCTCGTTGGCAGGAAGAAGAAAGGCAGCAAGGAGAAAGAACGAGCAGAAGGCTGAGACATTGCCCTGCTAAACACGAAAAGATGGGATGTGTCAGGGATTTCATCTTGCTTGGATCTCCAAGTAATGTTCATGGAAACAGCAGCCAGGAAGTCAAAAGAAGACTTACCTGGGTAAATGTGCTGCACAAAACTTCTTTAGAATATTGAAAAGCAAGGGTGTTACTTTGAGGACTTAGGTGTGCCTGACTCAAGCCAGGATGCTGTCAATGACTTTATATGCATGTGAAAGTTGGATATCGAATACAGATGTCCGAAGAAAAAGAATCCATGCACTTGAATTCTATTCATTGCGAAGAATAATGAAAGTGCTATCAACTGCCAAGAGAGCCCAAACTTAACACAAAACACTTCAAATCTGCCCTGGGAGGAGTAAAACTAGAACGCCCCTGAGCAGCAAGCATGGCGAGGCTTCACCTCACAAACTCTGGTCCCTGGAACAAGACACCATGCTTGGTAAAGTAGGGGCGGTGATAAAAAGGAGGAGCTTTGAAGAGCTGGATTGAAGCAGGGCTGCAACCAGGGCTCAGACATCAATGGTCATGAGGATGGTGCAGGATCAGGCCGTGTTTCAGTCTGTTGTCCATGGGGTATTTTTGAGTTGGAGTTGCTTCAACAGCACCTGTCAACAACAACAACAACCTATAAGCAAAATGTGAGATATCCCTGCAATGGAACACTATTCAGTAATAAAGAAAATCTTGTTCTGATCCACTTTACAACTGATATGAATCTTGAAAACATGATACTGAATGAAACAAGCCAGATGCACAGGAACAAATACTGTATGATACCACCTATATGACCTATCTGGAAGAGGCAAATCCGGAAAAGCAAAACTTATCATTAGTACTAGGGGCTGAGTAGGATGGGGAATTACTGCTTGGGGTGATGAAAAACTGTTGGACACTATGGTGATGTTTGTACAGCTTGGTAACTGTAACTAATGTCACTGAATTGTACACTTAAACATAGTTGGAATATTTGATACACACACACATGCCTTGGTGGTTACATGTTGGGCTGATAACTGCCACCAGCTGTGGGATACAGAAGATGAGGATATCTACCCACATAACCAGTTACAGTCCCAGAAACCCATAGGAGCAAGTTTACTCTGTCCTGTAGGTTCCCCGTGAGTCAGAACCAACTTGATGGCAGTGGACTAGATGTATGTTTCTTTCCGTAAACTGTTGTTTTTCCATCATGTTATCCTTGATTGAGGTTTATAAAAGCTGCTCTGTCATCTTCTTTAGTTTTATTGCCAAAATTATGTATATATACAATAATTAGTTTTATTGTCAATATTGTTTATATTAGACTAATATATTGTATATTATATATTGTTTATATTAGACTAATATATTATTTATATTAGCTTTATTGTCTATATATAGGGACAGAGAAATAAAACTAAAGAAAATTCTCTGATCTTTTTTAGGATTATTATATATATACATATGTGCATATTTATTTTGTGTATATAGAAACAATAAAAATAAACTACTCTGTCATATTTAGGCATATGTACATGTATGTAGATACACATGTATACATATAAACATATATGTGTGTCTACATATACGTGTGTATATACACATGTGTGTATACAATAAACCTGAAAAAGATGACAAAGAAGCTTTTGTAAGCCTCAAGCAAGGATGACATACTGGAAAGGAGAGTTTAGGAAGAGGAACTGGTCAGCACTCTCAGGAGGCGTTTGGAGAAAGTAAGCCTGCCTCTCACCGTGGCGCCCTTGCTCCCACACGGAGCACAGATGTAATAAAGACATGGACTCTGGTGGTGGTAATTTTCATGGAGGCAAAGGGTCATTCTGAAGGCAGTTTGAAAAGAATGGAACATTTATCAAGCATTGTGTGCTCTGTACTTTGCACAGATTATTTGAATCAATCTTCCTAACAGCCCTTCTAAGTAGATGCTCTCACTCTAATTCAGAGAAAATTGAGTCTGGATGACCTATTACATGACTTACTCAAGGTCAGATCATGGAGCCAGGTTGGAAATGGAATGGATAATGGTTTAGGACAGGGCTTAAAATTTGTTGTTTGTTTTTCAGCACTGTATTATTACCACTGATTTCCTCCCCCCCCCCTACCCCACCCCCCGCTCATAAGCCTGGGAACCTAATGTGATTTGTGGTTTCTTATGCCAATATAACTAAGAGACGTCCTGAATAGGTCACCCAGAAAAGGAAAAAAAAAGGCCAGTTTTGTTTCAGCTTTAGTTTGTCATCCTTAGAACTAAGGCATTGGTTGTCGCTTCTGAAGGATGACTTCCAATGATGAAGCATACGCTAAGAAGGACTGATGAACAGCCTGCGTGATCACAAGGTGTCGAAGGGATCAGGCACCAGGCATCAGCCCAAATCCTATCAGCAGGCCACTGGACATCCCCTTATGGAAGGGTCTTGAGGAGGAGATGAGCCAGTCAGGGAGCAGTGTAGCAACAATGAAACATACAACTTTCCTCTAGTTCCTAAATGCTTCCTCCACCACCACCTGCCCCCCCTCCCCCACCACCACCACTGTCATGACCTCAATTCTACCTTGTGAATCTGGCTGGACCAGAGGATGTGTACTGGTACAGGTAGGAACTGGAAACACAGGGAATCGAGGACAGAGGATCCCTTCAGGACCAGTGCTGAGAGTGGCAATACCGGGAGGGTGGAGGGAAGGTGAGGTGGAAAGGGGGAACCGATTATAAGGATCTACATATAGCCTCCTCCCTGGGGGACGGACAGCAGAGAGGTGGGTAAGGGGAGATGTTGGAGAGTGTACGATATGACAAAATAATAATTTATAAATTATTAAGAGTTCATGGATTGGGGAGCGGGGAGGGAGGGGGAAAACGAGGAGCTGATGCCAGGGGCTTAGGTGGAGAGCAAATATTTTGAGAATGATGAGGGTAACGAAAGTACAAATGTGCTTTATACACTGGATAGACGTCTGGATTGTGATAAGAGTTGTCTGAGCCCCCAACAAAATGATGATAAAAAAAGAAGAAGGACTGGTGAGCAGGGGTAGTGTTCTTGCCTGCGACCTGAGAGACCAGAGAGCGTGCAGTTCCTGACAAATGAAACTGCTGCACAGCCACCTACCACATTATCGGGCGGCTGGCAGGTTCCGCTGATGTACAGTGGGGTTGGGCAGAGCTCGCAGGCACTGGCAGACCAGCAGGAAAACCTGAGATGTCTGCCTCTGAGCGTCAACCAATGATAGCCCGAGGGAGCGTAACCGTCCAGTCTGCAACCGATGACCAGTTGGCACGGGACTGGACGCTGTTTCCTTCCATTGTGCATGGGGTCCCCAGGCGCCGGGCCAACTCTATGACAGCAACAATCAAGACTGATCATAAGAAGATGCAAACTGGGCAAGGCAAGCACTGCCCACTGTTTGCTACCAACCTGTTCCCTTGGGGAGTTGCTGTGGCACTAGCCTGTAAAGCAGCTGCCGTCACAGGTCCCCAGAGCAAAGAGAAGGCAGCCAATGTGTGACCTAAGCACATCTCAGTGCAATCACGTGGACCACTGGAAGGAGCAAAAAATAAATTGTAGCATCGGCATGGGAGCTTATAAATAGGCTGCGAGCAGAAGAGACAGCAGCTCAAATTGAAGAGTCAGATTTTTCTTTTTTTTAAGTGGAAAAACTCTTTCCATAAAGAAAAGCAGAAACCCATAGCCTCTTGTCACTATCCACTGGTGCTTGTGAGCCGTGACCTTCCCCCCACTTGGGAGACACCTCTGGAAAACCCATTTCATGCTTGTCTGTGCCAGTAAAACCCTCATCTGAACTGTTACAGAAAAAAGGAGCGTTGGCCTAGAGAATGGGAGAAATCATCCGATGTGGTGAAGCCAGCTGGCCTCCTTGACAGCCATAAGCCTCCGGCATTCGGTTAACCTGTAATCTTGGAGGAGAACCCTTCTCCTGGCAGAGTGGGCCTTCTGATTGTGTCTGTGGCAGGTCACTGAAGAAAGGTTGTGGCACTTGATCTCATTGTTTTCCCTTTTCCTTTTAAATATTAACAGTTTTATTGACATATAGTTCATATGCCACACAATTCAATGGTATGTACACACACACACACACACACACACACAATGTGTGATTCTGGTGCAATCTTCGCCAGGATCAAGTTTAGAATGCTTTCTTCATTCTTGTACTCATTATTATTAGCTCATCATTCTCCCCAACCTCCTCTCCTAGAACCCTAAGAAACTACCTATTCTGGACTTCATTAAAGAAAAACATACCAAAAAGAAAAAAATCTTCTAATAATCAACAACAATAAAAATAAAACAGAAAATCTTCAATCCTAAGGAAATCAGAAAATAATAAAAACAAGAGCAAATTTTAAATGGGTCAAAAGGGAGAATTGATGATCAGGTGTTGAATTGTAACCTAACAACATCTGTATTAATCCACTTTCCATTCTGTCTGACAGCATCCTGGGTGAATAGTCAGAGAGGATGCTCCAGAGTCTCAATTCACTTGTTGTTGTTAGGTGTCATTGAGTTGGTTCCAACCCATAAGGACCGTAAGCATGACAGAACAAAACACTGCACAGTCCTACACCACCCTTACAATTGTTCCTATGCCTGAGCCCATTGTTGCAGCCCTGTGCCAATCCATCTTATTGAGGGCCTTCCTCTTTTTCACTGCCCCTCCACTGCACCAAGCATAAAGTTCTTATCCGGCGACTGGTCTCTCCTGACAATATGTCCCAAATATGTAAGACAAAATCTTGCCCATCTTTGCCTCTAAGTAGCACTCAGGCCATACTTCTTCCAAGTCCAATTGGTTTGCCCTTTTAGTCGTCCATAGTAGCTTTGATGTTCTTCTCCAGGACCACAATTCAAATGCATTCGCTCTTCTTTGGTCTTCCGTATTCAATGTCCAACTTCCACGTGCTTGTGAGACAATGGAAACTACCATGACTTGAGATGAGCACACTTTAGTCCTCAAAGTAACATCCTTGTTTATCAGTACTCTAAAGGGGTCTTGTGCAATAAATTTACCCAATGCAACACATCTTTTGATCTCATGACTGCTGCTTCCATGACTGCTGCTTCCATGGATAAACAAGAAAAATATCCTTGACAACTTCAACCTTTTCTCTATCATGATGTTACCTACTGGTTCAATTGTGGGGATTTTGGTCTTCCTTACATTGAGTTGCAATTCCATACTGAAGGCTGCCTTCCTAGATCTTCATCAGCAAGTGCTTCAAGTTCTCCTCACTTTGAGCAAGCAAGGTTTTGTCATCTGCATGTCACAGATTGTTAAGAAGACTTCTTCCAATCCTGATGACACATTCTTCTTCATACAAGCCAGCTTCTCTGATTATTTGCTCAGCACACAGATTAAGTAAGAATGGTGAGAGAACAAAACCCTGATGCATATTTTTTTTTTTTTTGGTTCGCACAACTGCCTCTTGATCTGTGTACAAGTTCCTCATGAGCACAATGAAGTGTTCTGGAATTTCCATTTTTTCAAAGCATCCATAGTTTATTATGGTCCCCACAATCAAATGCCCTTGCATATTCAATAAAAGACCAGTAAACGTCTTTCTGGTATTCTCTGGTTTGATCCAAGATCCATCTGACATCAGCAATGACATCCCTTGTTTCTCATCCTCTTCTGAATCCAGCCTGAACTTTTGACAGCTCCCTGTCAACGTACTGCTGTAATCATTGTTGGGTGATCTTCAGCAAAATTTTACTTGCATTCGATATCAATGATATTGTTCTATAGTTTGAGCATTCTGTTGGGTCACTGTGTTAGACAGGGTTCTCTAGAGAAACAAAACCAGGACACTTATGATGAGATAGATAGATAGATAGATAGATAGATAGATAGATAGATAGATAGATAGATAAAACAAATAAATAAACAGCTAATTAGTCCACAGAGCAGCAGTACAGAGGTCTCAGTTCAACTCACTTCTGTGAGACAGTTAATATACTGGCAGTCTTTCAACTAATGACGGCTGCTGGATGCAAGTCAAGGAAACAGACAGTTGAATCTAATGTAGGGCAATACAGGCAGTCCAGCCACAGGCAGAAAACAACAGGGCAGGTCACAAACAGTCAGCCAGATGATAGGGTCCGACAATCCCAAGCTCAAGTGATGTATACACCAGCAGTGTGGCAAAGCAGGTCTCAAAGGAACCTCAAACTATAGTGACACGGTCCATGAGTTGGGCACCCCAAAGGTAGTGTAGCTTGCAAGTTGAGGCAGAGAACTAGCTAAGGCAGCTGCACACTGGTCCAATCATCAGATAGCAAGAGACAGAAAGGTGAGGCTCGCTGAGCCATTTATCGATTTGCCCTTCAATTAACCCTGCATGTGTTTCTTGGGCAGGTTGGCCCAAATACCTACCTATCACAGACATCTTTCTTTGGATTGCACATGAATAAGGCCAAGTAGTTGTCTTCTAAATTTCCTGGCATTGTGAGTAAGTACTTCCAGTGCTTCATTAGCTTTCTTAAATATTTCCATTAATAGTCCATCAATTCCTGGAGTCTTGTTTTAGGCTAATGCTTCCTTCAGTGTCATTAGTACTTGCTCATATGGCAACTCCTGAAATGACTATGTCCTGTTGAGTTGTTCTTTTTGGTACAGTGACTGTGTATTCTTTGCATCTTTTCTTTTTCAATAGTTTTATTGGCACATAAATTGCACATCATACATTGAATAGTTCAATTGTTCTATGAGATCAAGGGGGATTGTCCAATCACCAACAACTCTATCTTACTTCATCTTTTCTTGATGTGTCCTGCATCATTCAATATTTTGCCCTTAGAATCTTTTAAGACTGCCATTCAAGGTTTGAATTTTTTCTTGAATTCTTTCAGTTTAAGAAATGCTAAGCTTGTCCTTCCTTTTTAGCCTTCTAATTCTAGGTCTTGAATATTTCATTATGATAGATGACTGTCATCTTGAGCTGCTCTTTGAAATTTTCTACTCAACACTTTAACTTCATCCTTTCGCCCCTGGGTTAGCTACTTACTCTAAGATTAAGAGCAAGTTTCAGAGTCTCTTTGGACATCCACTTTGATATTTTCTTTCTTTCCTGTCTTTTTAATGACCTTTTACTATTTTCATGAATGGCGTGGTGCTCTGAATGTCCTCCCACAGCTCATCAGGTCTTCTGTCATTAGTGTTCAATGCAGCAAATCAGTCCTTGAGATGTTCTCAAAATTCACATTGGATACACTCAAGGTCATATTTTGGCTCTCATTGACTTGTTTTTTATTTTCTTTTGCTTTATCTTGAATTCACATAGTCTGTTCCACAATCAGCCCCGGTCTAGTTTTAGCTGCTGATGTTAGGCTTCTCCATTGCCTCTTCCCACAGATAAAGTCGATTTGATTTTGTATAGTTGCCTTGTGTGTTGTTGAAAACAGACATTTGCTACGAATAAGTTGTAGGGTTTTCAAAATGTGATATGCAGTATCATTTCTATCAATAAGACCATATTTTTCAACTACTGTACTTTTCTCTTTGTTTCCAACTTTTGCATTCCAAAGGCCAATAATTATCAATTCATCTTGATTGCATGTTTGATGATTTTCAGACCAAAGTCATTGATAGAATTCAATTTCTTCATCATTAATTTTTGTCATTGGTGTATATATTTAATAATAGTTATATTAACTGGATTTCTTTGAAGACAGATATAATCCTATCACAAGTAGATTTATGTTTCATGGTGGATTTTGTAATGTTCCTTTTTGACAATGCATGCCAGCCCATTTCTCTTGATTGTATTATTCACAGTATTGTAAATCATAGGATTTTCTGACTCAGAATTGCCACTATCAGTCCATTACAGCTCACTAATGCCTAGGATATTGAAGCATCTGATTGTATCAAAAATTAAATGGAATTCACAGTCTACTTGAAGATCCTATTAATGGATTTGAGAATTTCATTGTCATCCATAGCCTTCTGCAAATTGGGTGCTCAGAATTTAACTTCAAATACAGTTCCCTTCTCTGGTCTTGGATTTTATTATTTACAATCCTTCGATCCCACAGGCTGGTGTGCTTCTTCTGTGGGAACTTAGCTGACACATTATGTAGAAAATGTATTGTTTTAAGACAAGACTTTAATTATTTCTGATTGTCACCATCTGATTTCTTCATCACACTTTGCTACAGCACCCACATATACAGTGATCTCTTCAGGAGAGCAAGTATTGGTATCTCATTCTTTGACACCTTCAGAAACATTTCCTAGGCAAAGGAAATGTGTAGGTGCCTGAGAGGTAGTCTTAGGAAACATACCCATTTACCTCCTCGATGGCGAAGCTGCTCTGCAACTGATATGATCAAACATCCCTGCCCCATTTAGTGTAGACTTTTACTTGGCAATCCTTTTAGGGATCCTCAATCAGTTATCTCTCTACACTTCACCAATGTCCTCATTTCAGAACACAATTTCTCAAGTTCTCACCTTCCCACTCTTAGACAATAACCTAATCTCTCCCCTCCCGGTAAGAATTTATTGAGCACTGGCTATGAGATGAGAGGTACATGAAGCTCTTGGAATGTAGAGGCTGGCAGGCTCTCTGTCCTGAATGGGCTTTCCATTATGACAGAGAGAGACCTGCTGGGTCAGGGAAAACCTTGTGGGTTAATCAGTGTCAAAATGTACAGGACACCATGAGGCCAAGAGAAAGGACCACCAATTTCCCTTCACAGAGCAGGAGAAATGCTACCAAAACTACCTGGTATGGACTTCCACATTCACTTCCCTCTGTTTCGTAAAGCATCTGTGTTAATGGTTTTGACAGAAGTCATTCAGTTGCTCTGCCTCACTGGGACACATGAAACACTGCATGATCCTAAATCACCATCACAATCTGATCACTTACAGATTTGGGTCCTTTTTATTGTATTGACTATTGTTCAGAAATAGATCACCTGGCCTTTCTTCATAGTCTGTCTTCACATGGAAACTTTGCTGAAATCTCTTCAGTACCACAGCAGTACAGAAACCTCCACTGGCAGATGGGGGTGGGGGTGGCGGCTGGTCATGACCTGCCCAATTTCACGGACGAAATTGAATACAGGTCGTCTGCCCAAAAGATGAAAATTTGACCCTAAGCCACCACTGACTTCTAACTCATCTGGACATGTAGGTGTGCTTTCCATCTTTACAATCTTAGAAAAGGTATTGTTTTCTAAAGCTAACCCACCACTGGAAAAAAACAACAATGTTAACTGCCCATGTCAAAACAAGGTAAATTTACTACCAAAAATTTTTGTTAAACATAGCCAGGGAAAAATTCAGAAAAGAGCAATATTCCCACAATCCAAACTTCTTAACACGCCCACCATCATTATTTTTTGTGTGTTTTGTTCTCACCCCCTTACCCCACCCCCTGTGAGTGGGTCAGCCCAAAAGGAGGAAGACCCTCAACCAGATGGATTGACATGGTGGCTGGCACAATGCCACACTACAAGTCAGAACCGACATCATGGCACCTGGCAATGCGTATTTTTAAAGAAATTGACACACACACAAAAACCCACCAAGAAATGTATTGGCATGTAAAAGGGAATGTTATACTTATCATCAAATTAAACACTATCACTTTGTTTCCCTCATCAGCTTCTTAGTTATGCATCTCCATTGTCTTTATATCTTCTATTCCTAATTTTCTTTGTTAGTACAAGATTCTTTTTTTTTTTTTTAGTACAAGATTCTTAGCTTGCTTTGGAAGGCCCCTTTTGGAGCCAGAGAGTCACAAAAATAACTGACAAGTTAGTTATTCTTTGTGATTTGATAGCACTTTGGTTGTAGCTTGATTTGTTCATTGATTTCTCTTTACTCTAAAGTTCACCTTTAGTTGTCTAGCCTCTAGATCTTAATCTTGACAACCTATTTCCTGGGACTGTAACATTACCTCCCTCCGATGTGTTGTTGAAGAGTTGTAACCATAACCACTCGTGTTCTTTGTCCTTCCTCCAACCTCTGGAACGAGGTTCCAAGCATTTCTCTTTCTTGACTGTCTTTTCCACTGGGAAGTCCCATTTACTTGCTACCACAAATCTCACCCATCCTAAAAAAAGAGAAGCAATTAATCATTTCATGTATTGAAACAAGTTCTCCAGATAGAAGACTCGCTGTTTATTGGTGTTGTCCTGACTCCAGGGGAAGGAATTACCTTCTTGATTAGTTCAGTTGTCCCTGGACTCTCTTCACATTCCAGAAAAGCTTGCATTCTTTGAAAGACCAAAGAAGGGGATGCACAAAGTGGTCTGCTACCCTCCCCTCCTGGAGAAACCACAAAGGTATGTTGCAGTGGAGTTGGATTAGTCCTGCCTGTTGTTCTTTGGCTGTAACATTAAACATGCCTACTCTCCCAGCAACCTCAATTCTCAATTCTACCAAGTCCAACTGACACACAGACAAGACTAAATAAACGGAAATGGAGTGTTCTCCACCCACAGAATGCTGGGCTCTGAAGGGAAGTCTGATAATAAATTTAAAAGGTAATGTAAATTTTATAAGTGAAAATTTTCCAGTATCAGCAATGACTTGCTTTTGAAAATAATTCAAATGGAAAGTGTTACAACAGCTCTTAGTTTTATATGTCTCTCAGAATCGAAAGGGTGAGACCTCAGATTCTCACTTGAGAACAACTACAACAAAGGTTCACTGTCACTGGGGTGGGCTGGAAACCAACAAGCTAGTAGCTGCTGCTATCTCAGAGATGTAAAGTGCATAAAATAATATTTAAGGATAGCTTATAGGAAAGTTCAAATTCTGAAAGTGTTTCATGTGTTGTCCAGTTCACCTATCAAGTGGACTGACTCTCAGGACTCTTAAATAATAAAGAGTGTATATTTGTGTCTGTCATACTGTGCTATGGCTATGATACTGAACGCTAGGCCACCCATCTTGAAACACCACAGTTCCCCATGATGGAGAGGTTTCAATGCAGCTGCCAGGCTAAGACACTAGGAAGAAATGCCTAGTGATCTTCTTTAAAAAAAAAAAAAAGCCTTGGTATAAACCCTAAAGAAATAAAGAACAAAACAGGAATAGATATATGCCCTCCCATATCTATAGCAGCATTATCTACAATAAGATGGAGACAGTCAAAATCCCCATCTGTGAAGGAATGGATAGACGTAGGTACATACACACCATAGAAAGTTCTGCATCTTTAAACAATGATGAATCTGCCAAACACCTCACCACATGCACAATACTGGATGACATTATGTTCAGCAAAGTTAGTCAATCTCATGACAATCAATGTTTCATGACACCATTGTTATAAAGGATAAAAAATGTTTTTCACACCCAAGAAAAGGAACTTGGAAGACCACGATGAGGGTAGGGGAGATGCTGAGGAGGGCCAAGGAGATGAGGAGGGAAAGTATGGGAAAAGAAGAAAGAACCACATACACAAGATGTTCTCTGGGATCCTGCCATGGTTTAAAGGGCTGTGCAGGTACAGGTACTACACTTTTCTTTGTGTTATAGTTCATAGAAGAGAAAAAGTCGTTGAAAATGAATAAAATTAGAGTTTAAAAAGAGGGTCAATGCCTTACAAACCTTCTGGACTTAAACCTTGGTCTGAGTAATTACAGAGAAAAGAAAATTTGAAAGGGATTTAAATTCTTTTGTGATGCACGAGTTAGTGTCAAACAAACAAAGTAGCCAGTAAAAGTCAAATGGCCCTCTCTAACAAATAGTTCTGGGGGGGGGGGGGGCGGAATGGATATCTACCTGCAAAAAAAAAAAAAATGAAGCAAGACCTTATCTCACTCCATGCACAAGAAACAATTCAAGGTGGATCACAGACTTCAAGCTAAACCCCCAAACCATTAGGGTCATCGATGAGGGAATTGGGACAAAACTGAGAACTTTGGCACAGGGACAACATAGGCTATCAGAAATAGGGCAGGACAGAAACACAGAGGAAGCACAAATTAACAAGTGGGATATTGAAGATAAACTACCTGTGGACATCAAATGACTTTGCCAAGAGAGAGATAAGAGAGTCCACAGACTGAGAAAACACCTTCAGCAAGGACACATCAGACAACGGCCTTCTTACTAAAACCTACAATAATCTGCTAGCCTATAATAAGGGTGGGCAGTGGGGTTGAGGAGGTGGGCGAAAGACCTGAACAGACATTTCACAAGAACAGAAATCCAAATGGCCAATAAACGTATGAGAAAATGTTCCCAATCATTAGCCATAGGGAAATTCAAATTAAAACAACTATGAGATATCACCTCACATCCTCAAAGATAGCCAAATTACAAAAAAAATCAGAAAGCAACAAGTGTTGGAGGGGTGTTGTGAAGTAGGTCCTCTCATCCACTGCTGGTGGTCTTGTAGGTATGTGCAGCCATTATGAAAATCAACCTGATTATACCTAAAATAAATGGAAATTGAGCTATCATATGACCCAGCAATTCCCCCTACTGGGCATATACCCTTTGAAGTAAGAAACAGACCATGAACAGACATCTGCATTCCAATATACATTGTGACATCTGCATTCCAATATACATTGTGGCGCAGTACACAACTGCAAAGAATTGGAAACAACCTAAATTTCCATCAACTGACAAATGGATTTTAAAACCCTGGTACATACATACATTTGGAGTACTATGCAGCCCTAAAAAGCAGTGACGAATGCATGAAGCGCATTGTCTCATGGAAAGAGTTGGAGGAAATTGTGCTAAGGAGACTTGGAGCTATTTACAGGCTTTTAAAAAATGTCTATCTATATAAGACAGGATAAACAATCCTGAGGAGAAAACAATGGGACTGATGATTCTGGGGGGACATGGCAGAGGAGGTGGTAGGGGAAAGGATGTGGAAAGCCAAGAAATTCAGGGACAAAGGAACCACAAGGAATCTAAAATCAATGGGGAGGAGGACATAGAATGCCTGAATTCCTGGTGGGGTTTGATTGAGTGCAATGTAGCCGAGAGGAATACTGAGAGCCAAATGAAGGTTGAACATGATAGTCAGACAGGAAAAAACTAAAAGGAAATAGAGAGGAAAATGAGGAGGCAAAGGCTATTTATAAAGGCATAACTGTTGGCATGGATATATGTAAATATATAAATATATAATGATAGGTATATGCACATATATTTATGTGTTAAGTATCAGGGAAGCAGATGGACATTGAGCCTCTACTTAAGTCCCCCCTCAATACAAGAACACTTGTTCTAATAACCTGGCATTCTGTGATACTCACCTTCCCGACACAATCTCTGAAGACAAAATGGGTGCATAAGCAAATGTGAAGAAAACTGATGGTGTCTGGCTATTTAAAGATATAGCATCTGGGGTCTTAAAGACTTGAAGATAAACAAGTGACCACCTATCAGAGAAGCAACAAATCCACATGGAAGACGCATACCAGCCTGTGTGATCATGAGGTGTCAACAGGATCAGGTATCACAAAAGATCCAAAACAAACAATTATATTGAGGCAAACCAGGGGAGTTGGAATTGGAGACCCAAAGCCCATCTGTAGAAAATTGGACTTCCCTTCACAGAAGGGTCACAAGGAAGAGATTAGCCAGCCAGGGTACAGAACAGTACTGACAAAACACACAACATTCCTTTAGTTCTTTAATGCTTCTTTCCCACCCACCCCCTACTATCATGACCCCAGTTCTACCTTACAAATCTGACTAGACCAGAGAATGTACACTGGTACAGATAGGAACTGGAAACAGAATCGAGGACAGGTGATCCCTTCAAGACCAGTGCCGACAGTGGCGATACCGCGAACGTGGAGGGAGGGTGGGGTGGGAACCGATCACAAGGATCTACATAAAACCTTCTCCCTGGGGATGCACGACAGTAAAGTGAGTGAAGAGAGACCATCAGGCAGTGTAAGATATGACAAAATAAAAATTTATAAATTATCAAGGGTTCATGAGGAGTGGGGAGCAGGGAGGGAGAGGAAAAATATGAGGAGCTAATTCCAAGGGCTCAAATGGAAAGCAAATGTTTTGAGAATGATGAGGGCAACAAATGTACAAATGTCCTTGACACAATGGATGGATGGATGGAGGGATGGATGGATGGATTGCGATAAGAGTTGTACACGCCCCCAATAAAATGATTTAAATATTTTAAAAATCATATGGCTCACAATAGACCAGTGTCCAACACCCCGGCTTTGGAAATTTCGTCAGGAGGGATTCATCTATTGCTGCAGTTTGGTGAGGAGAGGGCCAAGGGAGACCCTCAGTGAGACGGACTGCCTTGGCTGCTGAAACAACAAACCTGAGCAAGCAGCCAATTGGGCAAATGTTGCAAGATTGCCAATGTTTCCTTCTATTATATGTGGGATTGCCATCAGTCAAAGTGGACTCACCCAGCTATTTACCCATCTCCATTTCTGAAGTGGAGGAGAGCCAAAGCTTTCCATTTCTCATTCACACACAGCGTTCTGCCCGCCATCCACCCACACCCACAGCAGCTGGCCTGTCCATGGTCCCAGACTAAAGAAACCCTGGCGTTCACAGTGGACAATTTCTTTTTCCTTTCAAACCATGATCTTAATATTGAACATGAAGCTCAAACAAACATGATGTCAGGGGAAGGCACTGCAGGGCAATCGGAGGAGATTGGGTTTCCTTAAATGACCACAACCGTTTGAGCAGGAGGCTTTTAAAATCAATGTTTCAGAATCTGAGTCATGCTCACAGTCTTGCTCCTCTGCACAGGAACACAGAGGTGGACAGAGATGTAGACAATAGACGTAGACAGGGGTGGCTTAAGACCTCCAGAGCACTCCAGGGCCCAGCTGAAAACACTAAGTAGCATTTAGTGGAGGAGTCCCATGCCCTTTGAATCCATGACAAAGTTCTGAAGCTCTCAGATATTTACAGGAGCTATGTTGGAGAGAATAATCTTATTTCAATAAGACAACCCCAACCAAACCCACTGCTGTAGAGTCAATGTCCATGCTACAGAGTGGAACAGCTGCTCCCTAAGGGTTCTGAGACTTCCCTTGTGGAAGCAGACTGCTGGTGGATTCAAATCAGCCACCTTGTAGTTAGCAGCCCAACACTTAGCCTAGGGTTCTCCCCCGCCCCCTATAAATGAAAACCTAAACTCACTGCCATTGAGTCTATGGCAAGTCACAGAGACCCTATAGGACAAGGTAGAAGTGCCCTGTGGGTTTCTGAGACTGAAATTTTGACAGGAGTCGCAAGCCCTGACTTTCTCCCTCCCCCATATTGTTCTCAGGAAATTACTGATGAGCAAGTACATGGATAAATGTTTCAGTGGCCTTACTGAACTGAGAACGGGTCTGGCAACAATGACCCCCAGCATATCTGTCTCCGTTTAGTAGGGTGGTTCTCAAAGTGTGGTCCGCAGATCAACAACATCACCTGGAAATGGATTAGAATTGCCCCACTCCAGACTCTGCTGAATCAGAAGCTCGGGAGGGAAGAGGCACCAAGAGACCAGTATTATAACAAATCCTCCTGAGGATTCAAGGATGATGCAAAAGCAAAAGTCACATGCTCTGCTGCTCAGTTGGAGATTTGAGTCTACCCTGAAGTGTCCCCTGGAGAAATGCCTCTAGAGCCACTTCTGAAAACTCAGCCACTGAGAATCTAAGGGAGCAGAGTTCTGTGCTGCACACCCAGGGTCGCCCTGAGTCAGAACTCCCTGCCTGACAAACGCTTGGTCCCAGGGCTTTCAGATGCACACTCGAAGTTGAAAACCACTGGTTTCACCCAATTCACAAGTGAAAGGTCACCAAGGACCTAAACATAGGCCAGCTCTACAGAAGACAGACTTATAGAGAGATGGTAGATACACCTGGAAGTTCTCCGCACCTTCCAAAAATGGTTCCTGGCATTTATTTTCTTCATGCCTGAGAAATGGAAGTAATGAAAAGGTGAAGTTTTTTTTTTTTTTTCAAACAAAGCCCATTGACGTGATAAAGGAAAACCAACTGAGCATCATAATTTAAAGGTAAACCAACAATCAACCTTTAAACTCATTTGTTGCTGTCCTTGGATACCATTGGGTCCGTTTTGACACATAGTGACCCTACGCACAACAGAAAGAAACACTGCCCGGTCCTGAGTCATCCTCATCATTGTTACTGTGTCGGAGCCTATGTTACAGGCATTGCGTCAATCCCAGCTCATGTAGGTGATCATTGTGTTCTTCCAAGAAGTGTACACATATTCCATTTAATCTAACTCTTTTCAGTTAATAAGCTAATATCCAGAACATAAAACCAAGAGAAAAATTCAACTTTCCACTACTGTTAATGAAAGGAGACACACTGGATTCTACAGAGGAGCATATTTTCTTGAAAGGCAAAGGCCTTCATTGTATTTGTTTAGTCCTTAGCCCACCACTTATCCTGGAACCGGTGCCCAGTGACTCAGCATTGAAATTAAGAAAAGAGAGACGGTAGAAGGAGTGGAAGTCAAAATAAATGCATAAGTAATTATCAAAACAGTCCAGGGAGAAAGGAAAACATGCGAGACAGAGAAAATAAAAGAGGCACAACCTGAGAGAAGGAAGACTAATCTATCCAGAGAACAGAGATTTGAAAAGCAGAGAGATGAGATCTTGAGACACAGATTGACTCTAAAACTATGGTAAGGAGACTCGTGAACTTGAAATTCAATGATCTAGCTTCAAAGGTACGCTGTTTAAAAGTATGTGCCAGATGTATTTGTCCCAAAATGCTGGCCGGGTTCCAAGGAGCCAGGAGTAAGCCTGAAGTAACCAAAGTTAACTGCTTTGCCAAGCAGAGATGTTGAGATCTGAGATGAGTTGGCTTGTGAGGCTTGTGAGTCACCACACTGGTTGCTATGGACTCGATTCTAACTTCTATTTAGAAGTGTGCCCAGAGAGTTTAGAGTAGCTTATTTTTTGGAAGTAGACGCCAAGTCTTTCTTATGAAGCGCTTTTTGGTGGGCTCCAAACTTCAGCCTTTCAGTGAGTACATTGCCTATCTGCACCATTCTGAGACTCTGCCCCTGCCACCAGGCTGCTCAAGCCAGGGTGAACGAAGGCAGGGCTAAGGGAGATTAATACGCTCACCAGGCACCTGCTGTGCAGGGAAGGACAGCCCCTGTAGGTTTCCAGAGCAGAAATTCTCATCTTTCTCCCACAGATCAGCTGGAGGTTTCGAACCGCTGACCTTGTGGTTAGCAGCCCAATTTCTAATCCACTACACCACTGGACTCCTTAGGTGAACTAGTCACGGTGAGAAATGCAATGCATTCTTAGTGCGGACCTTGTCCAAAGAACCTGATCTCAGCTCTGGTTTCCTGAAACAAGACAGCGCTAAGCCCATGGAATTTCCTGCATAATTGAGATGCCTTTTCCAGGACTATAATGAGGAGCCCTGGTGGTGTGGTGGTTATGCCTGTTCTGTGTGATCCACAGGGCTGCAGTTCAAAACCACCAGCAGCCCTGCAGGAGAGACTGAGCTTTCTACTCCCATCAGCAGTCAGCCTCAGAAACCCACAGGGGATTGACAATGAATCAGCATTGACTTGATGGCAGTGAGTTAGGTTTTTAATTTAGTGTTTTGCTTCGATTTTTACTGGACTGCTAACCATAATGTCGATTCAAACCCTACTGCTTCGTGAGAAAAAGATGAGGCTGATTTCACCCATGAAAGTTTATAGTCTCAAAAACTCAGTGAGTCAGAATTGACATGATGGCAGGACCTTTAAAAATTATTATTTTCTAAGATCTCCTGGTATCACCTGTTTGTGCTAATGAATACAGACTAGCCAAACCAGGAAGACCACCAGAGGCCTGCTATAAACTGACCTCGGGGAGCCAGTAAAGGCTCTGAACATGGCAGTTCCCTGGGCTTCCTGGTTGGTGGAAGACATCACTGCATGTGGAAGGGTGGCATATGCCTTAGGAGATGTGAGTTTCGCATTTTTTGCTATAATTAAGCGGTTCTTATAAGTACAGTGTTAAGAAGTGAGCACTGCGCATAATTCTAGCGAATTATTGAACCTGAAATAGTAGTGGGAGTCAGCAAGTTCGAAGTGAGAAAGGGTGGAAAACTGCTGAGCTGGGGTTCTGAGGGAGTAGAGGAAACCCCAATATTTGTAGTTAGCAGGATAGAAATGTGGACTCTCAATTACAAGTAGCATCTGAAATCTTGGTCTAACTCTTAACTTCTCTGGGTAACCAGGGCCCGAGAAAGGAGAGCTGTAATCAGCACTGAGCTGAGAAGGAAAACACGGGGCTGTGCTATGTCCTCACAGTTGAGGCCAGTTTGGAATTCTAATGTGTCTCCTAGTTGACACCAAATATAACTGATATGGGAAGGCACGCTTATACCCTCCTGTCTATAAAGGGATAGATATGCACACACACACCTATATAATCATCTTACAATGCTATAAACAGCTTGGACTCTGAGTAAAACTGTAGTCGCTACTGCTCTGGACTTGACTCCTGACTCATACCAACGCAGTGCACAATGAGCAAAATACTGCTTGGTCTTATGCCATCTCCAATTACGAGCCAATGGCTTTAAGTTGGCTGGTTTGGGGAACTAGAACACCAGGCCTTTCTTCTGAGTCTATCTTAGTCTAGTAGCTGCTCTGAAATCTGTTCCACGTCGTTCTTGTTATGTGCCCTCAAGTCCGTTCCAACTCAAAGTATAACAGAATAAAATACTTGCCAGTAATAAACCATCGTCATAATGGTTGTTGTGCTGAAACCCATTGTCACAGCCACGGTGCCAAACCATCTTCTCAAGGACCTTCCTCTTTTTGCTGACCCCTACTTTACCATGCAGGATGTCCTTCTCCAAGGACCGGTCTCTCCTGATAACATGCCCAAAGTATGTGAGACAAAGTCTCACCATGTTTGCTCCTAAAGAGCATGCGTAACCCTCTACTGGCTGATAGGTAATGGTGGCACATTATGTGCATTGCAGGGAATTGAACCTGGGCCCCTAGATAGAAAGGGGAAATCTTAGGACTGGACCACCAATATCCCAGAGTTCCTGACTTCATACAGCAACTCAGACTCCTGGTGTACCACTAGGCAACTTGCCTAACTGCAGGCTTGACCTCCTCGTTTGTAAACACATATACCAATAATAGGCATGCCCTTCCAACAGTGCCGGTAACATTTTGAGCACTATCAGATGGATGACCGTTATAGCAAGAAGGGTACAATTCTGGAGTACTGTTTCTGATTCAGTGTTTCTTGACTGGAACCATCCAGGCAATGGATTTAATGCCAAAGAGATCAAGATTAAAATGCATAGGTTGGTTAACTTTGTTTCTGCTTTATACCAGAGATTCCCAACTTCCACTCAATAAATCCGCTGATCCAAAAGGTTCAATGAATGAGAACAATTCTAAACTCTTTGCAAAACGCATCCTTTATCAAGAGCTGGATAGTAGGTTAGTTGATGGACCGGAAAACAATGAGCCTTCCACTGACGGAATCGAGAATGCTGATTTCAATTCAAACCAAGTATAGCTACTATCGTGGCCACTGCCTGAGTTTGCGGTGGTGGCGGGGGGGGGGGGCGGTTTCTGTTGTGGCTGCTGCGTAGGTCTGACAAAGTGTAGATGTTCTGTCTGACAGCAGCCAATTTTAGTGATAATCTGCACTGTCACCTGAGCTCCCCAGTGTTGACAAGAGTCTGTGCCACCTGCCTCCCTTAGACCTTTGATTCTTTCCTGGGAGAATTACAAATATGACTTTAATTCAGAGGTCTGTGTGGAGAGAGATGCTTGCATGCCCTGTACCCTACCCCGTGGTCTCCCCACTGAAGCCCTTCACATATGGGAAGATCCGTGTCAACTCTAGCATCTTTCAGATTGCAGTTGTCAGAGAGTGTAATGATTTTGGTTCTGACGTATGTATAGCACATCTATAGTATATGGTACAGTGAAATGTAATTGGAAGCAATAACAATGCATGACATTGAAAGAACAGAGATATCTTTGGAATCCCCCCGGAAACACCTGGGTTCTTTGCATTTGTACCAGTGTTTTGAATGGTATGTCAATATCAAGTCAGCATGTAGAAAGTTGGGCAACTCCCCCAAGGAGGAAATGGTTGAGCTCCTTCATAAGTTAAAACCTCTTGGCACATCTGGGACCAATGGTTTCGATATAGATCCTTTACAGTAAATGGCTGCATATCAATTTTTTTTTTACTTTTTATTGTGGTTTGGGTGAAAGTTACAGGACACATTAGTTTTCCATTCAGCATTTCATTCGCACCTTGGTTTATGACATTGGTTGCAATCCCCACAATGTGGTTTTTACCTCCTATTTCCTCCCTGTGTTTACTATTTCCATAAATCCTCCTTTCTTAGTCCTTCCTGCCACCTGAGCTTTCTCCTTGGGCAAATGCTGTCATGCTGATCCACAATGGTTCAGTGCTCTAAAGAGGACATCCTTCTTTATATTATTGTGCACTTTATAGGCTTGGCTATTATTTGGTTGGGCTTCAAAGGGAGTCAGATTCAAGGATTTAAAGGTAAATAAGGGCCAGAGACTTGGAAATTTCACCAGTCTCTATCAAACCAGTTAAGCTAGTGTTTAAAACAAAACAAAAAAATGTTTTGAGTGGTCTTTGATTATAATTGGGCACCATCTAGACCTTCTGGTCTCAGGGTCATGGAGGCTGGGGATTACATGATCCAATAGTCTTTTGGACTAGCTGTTTCTATGGGTCATTGATTTTCATCTCTCTTCTTTGCGGTGGATGGGGAGGGACAATGTAGGACATTGTCTTTCTGCACTGCATTCTACCAATTGAACTTTATGTCCCCTCGGACTATGGTCCTGAGTCCCTAGGCCCAGCAACTGGTTCCTTCAATGTGTTTGCTAGACCTAAGGAGTTTTCAAAACTTTGACCAAGTATGCTCCACTCTTGTCATGGATTATTTTTGCAGTACATAAAACCATAGGTAGAAATATTCCCTGTCTAACCTATCTACATTCCTGAGTGTCATTCCATTCACCTTCTCATCCCTGTTCAGCTTTAGTGTCTAACCATGCCTCTACTCATAGATTATTGTTCTTTGTGTTATTGCAGGATCGTTGTTGTAATACTAATTACTTTTATTAACCTTTAACGCTTGTGCTCCAGTGTCTTCCATTGCTTTTATCATTTTGTGCAGACCTCCTTACTAGAGAGTGCCTTTCCATTCCTCAATGCTAATACTTGTATCCCTGGTGGTTGACTGCTTACAAGTTGGACTGCAATCGCATGGTTGGCAGTTCAAAGCCACCAGCAGCTCTCTGGGAGAAAAACTTGACTTTCTACTCCCATAAACAGTTAGTCTTGGAAAACCACAGGACTTTACTATGAGTCAGCATTGACTTGATGGCAGTGAGGGAGACCCTCTAGTAAGTGATTTGGCCTCCTTTCCTCTTCCACCCTTGAGTAATGTCAAAGAATATTTCTTCCTATGTATAAACTTTTTCTTGGTTTTTTTGTAGTAGTGGTCTTGTATAATATTTGTCCTTACACCCATCATATATTTGCCCTTTTGTGATTGACCAATTTCAGTCATCGCTCACCTATCCTTCGGGTTCATTCATGTTGTTATGAGGTATTTCACAGACTCATTTTTAAATGTTTCATATTATTCACTTGTGTCTACATATCCACTATGCTTATGTTCATCCATTCATTCGTTGATGGGCACTCAGGTTCTTTTTGCATCATTAGGTTCTTAGCATCATTTTGCTATTGTGAGCATGTATTTGTCAGTTTATATCACGGCTCTGCAGGGGCTCTGAATTCACATTTAATGTGGCTTTTTTAGCCACACTTGCAACTTTCATCAAATGACTCTTTTCCTGCCTGAGTCTGGGTAAGCACGTGGGGGAAGACACTGGCAGGATTCACACATAAGTAATTGTTAACAGGCTCCATTATATTGTCATACAGCTGGGTATAAAATGAGCCCTCTGAGAAATGTGTGCTCACAAACACAGACACACACTGCCATCTAGTCAATGTCAACTCATAGCAACCCTATGAGGCAGGTAGGACAGGCCCCTGTGCGTCTCTGAGACTGCAATGCTTTATGGGAGTAGAAATTCCCATTTTTCTCCCATGGTGCAGCTGGTGTCTTCCAACTGCTGACCTTGCAGTTAGCAGCCCAACGTGTAACCACTGTGCAATGAGGCTCCCTTCTAAGAGGGAGAGGATTTCACTACCAGCAAGAGCCAGGAATGGAGCACATCCACTGGACCCTGAGATCACTGTGCAGTGAACTTCCTTGATCCAGAAAATAGCTGTGACATCAGATGAACAACAGCAGAACCTAGAACCAAAGGCTGGAATGTGGTAGACTTCCCAGTACACAGAACAAATAAAGTTGAGTGATTTGGCGCGGCAGGCTGGCTTGTAGGGTGTTGTGATAGTTGGACGAGTTCATGTCCACTAGACACTCCTGGCTAAGGGTGAAGCCAAACCTGTCAATCAAGTCACAGCCAGATGTCAACTCCTTGCTATCATAAGCCTTTTGTATAAGAAAGAGAGACCAAGGAGAGTTGAATCCTCCTTGGCCCTTCGCCTTCTGCTGGAGCTGGATCTTGTGTGTGATTCTTCAGTCTCCTGTTGCATCACCTGCCAATCCAGCATTTAGCTGACTTTGGATCTCTGCATCCACTAGCCTGAGTCCCTTACTGTCTCTGCTTCATCATCCTGGTCTGATTCCTTGATCTCCTGCTGCTTCCATTCATCAGCTTCCATGTGTTAGGAGAAGCCTACCCTGAACTGGACTGGACTTATCCTATTTTTTAAAAACATTTTATTAGGGGCTCATACAACTCTTATCACAATCCATACATATACATACATCAATTGTATAAAGCACATCTGTACATTCTTTGCCCTAATCATTTTCAAAGCATTTACTCTCCACTTAAGCCCTTTACATCAGGTCCTCCTTTTTCCCCTCCCTCCCCGCTTCCCCCTCCCTCATGAGCCCTTGATAATTTATAAATTATTATTTTGTCATATCTTGCCCTATCCAGTGTCTCCCTTCACCCCCTTCTCTGTTGTCTGTCCCCCAGGGAGGAGGTCACATGTAGATCCTTGTAATCGGTTCCCCCTTTCCAACCCACTCACCCTCTACTCTCCCACTATCGCCCCTCACACCCCTGGCCTGAAGGTATCATCCACCTGGATTCCCTGTGCCTCCAGCTCCTATATGCACCAGTGTACAACCTCTGCTCTATCCAGACTTGCAAGGTAGAATTTGGATCATGGTAGTTGGGGGGGGGGGGAAGCATTAGGAACTGGGGGAAAGCTGTATTCTTCATCGGTGCTACATCGCACCCTGACTGACTCATCTCCTCCTCTAGACCCCTCTGTGAGGGGATCTCCAGTGGCCGACAAATGGGCTTTGAGTCTCCACTCTGCACTTCCCCCTTCATTCACTATGGTAAGTTGTTTGTTTGTTTGTTTGTTTGATGATGCCTTATCCCTGATCCCTTTGACACCTCGTGATTGCACAGGCTGGTGTGCTTCTTCCATGTGGGCTTTGTTGCTTCTGAGCTAGATGGCTACTTGTTTACCTTCAAGCCTTTAAGACCCCAAACACTATCTCTTTTGATAGGCTGGCACCATCAGCTTTCTTCACCACATTTGCTTATGCCCCCGTTTGTCCTTGGCGATCGTATCATGGTGCTTAACCTATTTTTTACAACTATGTAAGCCATGTCTTGATATAAATTTATTTCGATATACAACACATACAAGTGACACTGGTTTTGTTTTTTGAAGAACCCAACCTAACTCAAATGGGTTGGCTCTGGGGGAGGGCAGCTTACTGACATACAGAAATGAGGCTGAACACCTTCAAGTAGAAGCCCATTGGAGTGGAGTACCTCTGGACACTTAATTTAGGGGCCTGGGCTTGTTGAGACTTACAGAGGAGAGGCATGCCTTTGGAGTATTTACTAGCAGCCCTGGAAGAGCTTTGTAGCATATTCCGAGGAATGGCTGTATCCTGAGCATTTCTCACTTACTTTGCAACCTGTTAACTTCCCTAATAAACAGTTTAGTCATCAATATTGTTTGTAAGATCTGTATGGTCACTGCAATAGATCATCAAACTCAGTAGCTGGAAAGTAGAGAGTGTTGTGAATGACAGAACAGAATTTTATTCCTATTGTATGTGTACTCAGCAGTACGCTTGCTTGATAAGATGGTATTTCTATATTCACCCTTTTCAGGACGTGCCATACTGGTTTCCACAATGGTTGTGGCATTGTTCAGCCTCAGCAGTAGAGGATGAGTGTTCCAATTTCTTCACACCCTCACCAACATTTGTTGTTTTCTATATATTTTTTTAACTTTACTATTAATTTCACTGTTATTTTAATTTGCAATTCTCTGATGACTGATGATCACAAAGAGTGTTTCATGTATTTGTCAGCTAACTGAATGTCTTCTTTGGTGAACTGTCCTTAACCCACTGAAAACATTATATTATTTTCCTTTTTGTTGTTGAGATGTTGATGTTTTTTATAAATTTTAAAGATTAGTTCATGGCCAGAAATTTTGTCACAAGCTTTGCTTCATAGTGATTTTTTGTTCTGTTTTAATATAGCCAAGCAATGTAAGCTTGAGAATGCTTGCCATCAGTTTCTCGGTGGGCTTCAAAAGAAGGTGGAAATATATGTGAATCTCTGGTCACTGACTTTGCAGAGCAACTGAGAGCAGACTGGAAAGTGTTGGCTGCAACTGCCAGGAATCTTATGGTGCTGGAGTGGGTGGTGGCCATTGTCCAGTGGGTTGGCTTACAAGTGTGATGGGTATGATAGGGTAGAATTTCTGGTTTCCTAGTAGTGGAGGAAAGGAAGGAAGAGGAAAGAAGGGGAGGGGGGAAAAAGCTAAGTGGGAGAAAAGAGGTAAGATCTAAGAAAAGAAGAGAGTGAGAAAAAAGAAGGAATTGCATAGTAGTGGTGAAAACTCTAGTCACCAAGCATGGCTGTAGCAGGAGCACATAGTTCACTGCACAGGAAGGTGAAGTGCTGACCAAGGCAGGGAGGTGTGAAGGGGCAGCCCGATGAAAATACAGAGGTATCTGGAATGGGTGCCTGATACTGGGATCATGGCCCACTGCCCACAGAATCAGCAGGGGCAGGCACTGCTGACCAGGAAGGGGGCAGGGGGAACAGGGGCAGGGGCCAGACACCTGCCCCATAGATTTTAAAAGATTAGGGGAAGAGAAAACAAGAAAAGGGAGGAGGCGCATGAAAAGGAATAATGAAAAGAAACAGGAGGAAAGAGAGTGAGAGCACGGTGCATTACTGGCAGAGTGCTGATGGTCAGACATAGGTGTAGCGAGAAGGCAACACATGCTGCTTCCTGCAGAGGGGAGAGTGACGCTGCCAGCAGAGGCAGTGGGGGCGGCTGCACGCTCTGTGGGAGGACACACAGCCTCGAAAGAAGCTGTGTGCCATTGTGGAGGAAGTGGGAGTGTGCATGCATTCCATGACATCCGAAAAAGAAGGGAGGAGAAAGGGAGAGGAAGGAAAATACGTGTGTGTTGGGGGCGGGGGCTTAAAAGAAATGAAAACCCAGCACAGCACTGCAGTGAGAACATGTTTGACCAGGCACTGAGTGTGAGTGGTGGCACACCCCTGGAAAGTAGCAGTTGTGTGAGGTAATAGGGCAGAACACCCAGGGCCGATCTCTGGCCACAGATATGGATGCCCATACGGTCCTGGGCAAGCCATGCCAGGGAGCTGGATCCTGCCCGCATAACACCACAATGTGTAAGAGCTGTAAGAGCCCCCAATAAAATTATCTTTTAATTTTTTTTTAATGCTCTCATTGTGCTAGGTCAGTTGGCAAGTCACAGCTTCATAGACCTCTTCCCCCTCCCACCCCCTACTGGTTTCCTTCCAAGACCATCACAGAAGGTTGCTCTGAAGAACTTTTAAGAAAATTGGAAACTGCATTGGTGAGAGAGAGAAAAGCCAGGAGGGCTACATCATAGAATTTTTCACCCGATAAGACCAAGGCATCTGCTCATTCTCCGAGGGTAGGAAGGCTGTCCTCTAAGAATTGTGTGTCCTGTAAGAATTGTGTTGAGAAACCTTACACCAGCCACCTACAGCTCCAGACCTGCTCCTTGGGACTTCGTTTTGGTTCAAATAGCATTTCAAAGGAGCATGCTGGGAGTTTCTCCTAAAATGCCAAAAGTACTTGCTGTTGTGATGTGCTAGGAATCAAAGAGCTCAGAAATCTCCAGGGAAGGGGGAGAGCGGTGGAAATGCTGCCTTCAGAAGTGAATCGACCTACATGAAGGACATATGGAGAAACGATGGTTTCACACGGTGATACTTTTGCTTCATAAAGGTTTCTAGGATTTTGTATCAATACCTTTTGACTTGCCCTTGTATGCTAGATCAGTGCAGGTGTGTACAGCACATCTATTACATAGTATAATGCAAGGCAAAGCCATTCCAAAGCACTACATTGAAAGAAAGGTCTATCTCAGATACCCACGCCACCACTTGTTAGAGACTTTTAAAAGGCAGCTTTTAAGGAGCTTGAGGCTAATATAACAGAAAACAAAACGTAAAGTGACAGTGTTTTGCTCTGTTCACCTCATGATTCACGTCCTCTGAAAGTCGAAGCTACTCCGAGACTCAGGTGCCACCTGTTACTGCCAGGAGGCCTCTGCCTGCTGGCTACAGGGGAGGTCTGTCCAACCCGCACCTGTGATTTTCATCAGCACCCCATCTCATTGGCCCATGAAGCAGTCAGGTCAGAACACAACTAAGGGGGAGCAGTGGCTGTCAAAAGTCTGAAGTAAAAGATCACTGGAATCTAATGGCCTCTTACGATGATGGATTCTTCTCCACACAGTTCTAAGACGTGACCTGGCCTTGGCCTTCCCAAATGTTGCTTCCAGAGTATCAACCTGTGGAGGGCCTGGAGAGACACAGCAGGTGAGCCATCCGGTGGGGATCCGTGGGATCTGATGGTCAAACCGAAGCAATCCTAGCGTCTTGCTCCAGCCCCAGGCTCCCAGATGTGCTTGCACATTGCCACAGCCGAAATTTATGCCCAAAGAACTCTCCCTGGTTTTCAGGCAGCTGAACCTCAGAAACTGAAAGAGCCCTTGCCAGGACTATGTTTTCCAGGGGCCACGATGCTTTTAGTGAGAAGGGGAAGCAAGAGCTTCCAACTGAGGTTCCCTTTTGAGCGCCACCAAGAACAGGTGTTTGCTTTGCTCAAGGAAAGAGCTCACACGAGTGATACCATGCATATCTAAGAGCAGTAGCAGATCCCTGTGGCTGTCACAGCTGTGGTGGATTTACATAGTCAGGGGAGTAACACACCACTGGCTTTCTGTGCATGTGGTATAAAATACATACCCATACATGTACATGCATACATGTACACAACACCAGAATCCAGGTCACTTGACCCCCACCATTTTAAAGCATCCTTAGGAATATTTCCCATGGAATATTGCCTCTTTTACCCTCTAGTAGTAATACAAGTCCTTCATGCACAACAGTTTACTTCATTCCCATCATGACCCTCTGAGATTATTATCCCTTCTACATAGATTGGGAACACTGATGCTCAAAGAGGGTAAATCACATGCTGAGGTTGCTGGACCAGATCTGACGTGACTTTGCTTGCAATCCTTCTGCCACAAGCTAGTAGAGCTGAACATCCAAGAAAGAAATAGCATCAGTTTTCAAGCTCTTCCAGAAATGGAGGAGGAAAGCACATGTCCTACTTATTCTATCAGTCTGAACTTGATTTGATAAAGACATGACAAGGTTATTACAAGACAAAACGACAGATCGATATTTTTCAGGAACTGAGAGGGTAACATTCTCAGCAAAGTTTTAATAAACTAATTCCAATAACATATAAAAAGGATAGCACAATACAACCAACTGAGGTTTATCTCAGAAATGCAAGATGAGCATAGCATTGTAAATGCAATCAATGTAATTCTTCATATAAAAAAGGGAGGAGGGAACAGTCTTATCTCAATAGATACCGAAAAACTTTTGACAGACCTTACATTCATTCCTGCTAAAATTTACAAATTAGGAACATAAAGAACTGCTTTCATCTGATAAGGGGCATTTGCATAAAATCTCCAATTAAAATCAAATTCGTTGGTGAAAGGATGGATGCATCCTACTAATATGAGTAAAAAGACAGGGATACTTACTCTGACCACTTCTAATGTTTAACTTTATTAGTGGTTCCAGCTAGTGTGATACGGCATAAGAAAAATTGAAAGGCATTAAAATTAGAAAGGCAACATAAATATATAAGAATTTTTCATTCATCTACAAAAAATATATACTACACTACTTCAATTTTAGAACTCAAGAAGTTTTCATACCCAAACAGACTGGTAGCTGTCAGAGGCAGGGTGGATTAGGGCAAATAATAGACTAGAAAGTAGACAGGTGTGAACTGGGCGAATGAGAAGATAATACCATACAAGACGGAGATGAGTGATAGAGCAAAGGAAAAGCAGAAGTGGGAGAAGAGGATAAGCCAATGGAAGGTTTGCTAAGCTGAAGTTGTTGGGTGCGAAAACACTGCTCTGATATGTAACCCCCACCTAATTCACAATAAAAAGCCAAAACAAAAACACAAACAAGCAAACCACTAGACCGAATGTAGTTAGCAAACTGCAAGATACAAGATCAATATACAAAAATTAATTTTATTTTATAATTTAACAATAAGAAATTAGGAATTGAAATTTCAAAAGCAACCCATTTACAAAAATATCAAATAGTTAGGGATAAATCTGACTAGAGTTTGCAAGACCTATTCCTTGGTGACTATGAAACTTTGCTGAGGAAAAATAAGGAGGAGCAAAATAACAGTCTTTTTTCCTTGGGTCTTAAGACTAAATAGTGCTAAGACCTCTGTTTTCCCCAGTCTTGCTCATAAATGCAATGCAATTCCAATCGAAATCCCAGCAGGCTTTATTATAGAAAGTGAAAGTTGATGCTAAAATGTGTTTGGAAATGCAAATAACCTAGAACAGCCCAGACTATTTGGGGTAAAATATAATTAAAGGCCACTACTTGATTTTAAGATGTAAAGCATTAGAGGTGGATATCAGAATAGGAAACGGGAACCCAATTATTGTTGTTGGGTCCCATTGAGTCCATTTTCACTCACAGTGGCCCCATATGGCAGGGCACACCTGTTCTCTCAGCTATGGTCATCGTGGAAGCAGATCCTCGGATTTTCCCCTTGGAGCCACTGTAGAAGTTTGAACTTCCAGTAAAAGGTGGAATCATTTATGTGATTTATTTTATCTAAAGTAGGTTTCAATAAAAGGGTGTTGTATTGAGACCTAGTGAAAGATAAAATTGAGTTTTATGACAACACACAGATTGGCAAATTGTTGCATAGACTAAATCTAAGAAATACTTGCCGGATTTAACTCACATTCCTGAATGTTAGGGACTGTATTCGTTTCCTTAAAGACAAAACAAAATTCAGTAGCTGTTGAGTTGCTTCAGACTCCTGCAATCCCATGTCTTCCAGAGCAGATGTGCATACTGTAGGGTTTTCAATGGCTGCGGCTTTTCTGAAGTAGATTGTCAGAGCGCTCTTCGGAGGCACCTTTGGCTGGGTTTGAACCCTCAGCCTTTGGGTTAGCAGTGAGCATTTGTGCTACCCAGAGACATTGGATTCTTTTCCTAGGGCTGTTATGACAAAATCCCACAAACTAGTGATTTTAAACAACAGAAATGTCCCCGGCTTCTAGAAATTGAGAGTGGAGTCCAAGGCCGATTCCATCTGTAGGCTTCCAGATCTGTTGCATGTCTCTCTCGTGGTTTCTAAGAGCTCAAGACGTGCCTGGCCTTGCAGTCATCATCACCCAGTGCGCTTCCTTGTTCCACACTGCATCTCTCCTCTTTTTTCTAAGGACAGCACTCAGTTGGAATTAGGACTCACCCTGTTCTGGCATGACCGCATATTAGTTACCTGATGACATGAAAGGCTTTATTTCCAAACAGGTCACTGTCACTCATACTAAGGGTTAGGACGCCAACGTATCTTTTGTGGGGACACAATTTAATCCATCACAGGCTTATATTAGAAATACACTACTTTTAAGATTTTGATGAATATCATTTTATTCCCTTGCAAATTCGTTTTACCAGGCCTAGGTTAAAAAGGGAAACAAAAGGTTTGAAGTAATTGATAATCAATTAGGAAAATAGCCAAATACTTATCACATTAGATGCATAATTTAAACCCTGAAGGACTTGCTTTCCCAACCATCCTTGAATTAAAGGCTTCCTTTAAAGAGAGATTACAACTTCCATTCTACAACATTGATGGATGAGGGGAAAGCATAGCTCTTACATATCTTTCCCACTGTCTAGACGTCTTGCTTATTTTAGGTCCATCTATTGCATAAAGGACAATGGGGCATTTCCCAAGACTAGGAGGAGCAACATGTAACTGGGGAGCTGTCGTCATGTTCTTATATGTTCGGAAGTTTCCCATCATTGTTCCAAGAAAGCAAGCACTTGGGAGCCACGCTGCAGGAAATGAATGGTTTCAAATGCATGGCCCTTCTCCCTGCAGACTACAGTGTCATCAAACATCTTACAACGTTGATATCTTCTACTTGACATCTTCCCTTCCTGGGGAAAGTTAGCTTCTTTCTATAGAAGAAACTGATGACTGGGGACTTGCTTGTTGTGGTGGTGGTTCCTTGCAGAGAAGATTTACTGTGTGTTGCTGGCACCAAATCTGCAGCTGCTATTTCAGGTATGCAATGGCTTTCAGTAGGAAATATATTCGCCCCTCTTTGTGCTATAAATTAAGGAAAGGATGGTCATTTGCAGCCGTGCTTCTGAGTCCATGAGCCTTAAGTGCGTTTCTTTGGGGCTAGTGAAGATGTCTTTCCACTGAATGCGTTTAAAGTAAAGGAGACAAAGAAGCACTGTGTATTCACTTTCTCGTGGCCAAAACTAGCATCCTCATCTTTTTCAGAGTTTAAAGCTTCCAACTTTTGAATCCTGTGGTAATTTTTATGCCTGTGAAATGGTTCATCCGTAATGGTCTTTCTAGATTGTAATGCTATTTCTTTCTGCTTTCCATTGCCCGTTGCCAGAATTCCTTCCTGTGTCCCGCCAGGATCTTCAGGAGCTATCCTTTGCTTACTTTTAGCTTACCTTCATTCTCCCTCCCCTAGAAAGACACACACCCACACCTATTAGCCTCCCTTCTACCAGCTCAACCTAACCCTGTCCCATAAGGTACCACACTCACACCCTACAACACAGTCATACAGAAATCATTCAGGTTCTATTTATGACTTAGGTTCCCACCAGACGCTGGAATTTTGCTTTATATGTTTTTTTTTCCATTTATTAAAAACACTGTTTTACCCATACTCTGTGAACCTAACTTCCCTAGAACCCTCAAGATGATGGCCCTCATCACCCTTCAAGTTTGGAAGTAAACTCACCTCCATAGCTCAATTTTCAGCCAAACACTGGACTGGACTGGTAACACTAGACTGGACTAGTAACGCTAGAGAGATTATCCCTTCTTAGAATAATCAGCCATTTGAGATCTAAAGGATAGTATTCACCTAAGGACAAAATTCAGAAGGGTTAGAAAGGAGTAGGAATGGAAACAGGAAACATAACGAAGTAGAGGGATAAATAATGTTACAGCGTAGGGGTGGAAATCAATGAGCTGACACAAAATAGGGATGAATTGTTGAATTGAAAACTCATCTCTGTAAACCCTCAACAGTTTTATATATATTTTTCACACTTAACTGACTCCTCCAATCATTATTGTTGAGTTACCTTTGAGTTGCCTCTGACCCATCACATCCATATGTCTCACAGAACAAAATTGTCCCGCGCCAGCTTCATGAGTGGTGATATTTCGAGTGAATTGTCACAGGGTCCGACTTAGAGGGCTCGGCCATGGCACTGTGTTGGACAAGGTTGTGCTTCATAGGCATTCACAAGTGGTGTTTAGAAACAGATGGCTGGTGTTCCTAGTCTGGACCACACTCGCTGATCGGGAAGCTCTACTGAAGCATGTCCACCCAGGGGATGGGCGGTGGTGTTGACATTCAAAATACTGTGCATCGCTTAGAGAGCCACAGGAGCATGCGGACCACTAGCAATTACGATTCAGTTAAAAACAACAACAAAACAAACCCATTACAATCTAGTAGATTTCAACGCATAGCAACCCTGTAGGACAGAGAACTGCTCCATTGGGTTTCTCACTGCCATCTAGTCAATTCTGACTCATAGTGACCCTATAGGACATGGTAAAATCGCCCCTGTGCATTTCTGAGACTGTGACTTTTTAAAACATAATTTTATTGGGGGTTCATACAGGTCGTATCGCAATCCATAAATCCATCCATTGTATCAACCACATTTGTACATATGTTGCCAGCATCATTTTTTCAAAACATTTCCTTTCTACTTGAGTCCTTACTATCAGCTTATTTCCCCCTCCCTCACTCTCCTTCCCTCATGAGCCCTTGATAATTTATTAATTTTTTCATGCCTTACACTGATTGCTGTCTCCCTTCACCTGTTTTTTTTAATCCATCCCCCTGGGAGGGGGCTATATGTAGATCATTGTGATCAGTTCCCCCTTTCTCCCCTCACCTTCCCCTTCCCCTCCTGGTCTCGCTACTCTCATTATTGATCCTGAGAGGTTTATCTGAGACCGCAACTTTTATGGGAGTAGAAAGCCCCATCTTTCTCCCACAGCATAGTTAGTGGTTTCAAACTGCCGAGCTTGTGCTTAGCCGCCCAGCAGGTTACCACTAAGCCACCAAGGCGCCATTGGGTCTATGAGGCTAGAAAACTTTCCAGAATCTTGTAGCAGCTGGTGGGTTCAGATCCTTCAGTTAGCAATTGAATGCTTTAACCACTGTACCACCAGGAATCCTCAATCAGAATTAGATTCCCTTTTATGCGCCCCACCCTCTCCCACCATCACACTCACGTGGGAAGATCCAACTTTGCGAAGATGACCACAGCAGTCTTACATGCAGATGCTCCTGCTTTGCTCTGCCCCACCAAGAGAATGAGTCTAGAGACCAGAGCACTCTAAGGCTCTCCATCTCCTTGAACCAAGGCTGGTGTTAGTGTAGCCAATATAAAGTGGTGGACGGCCTGTGTGGTCCAAAGATGACAATAACAAAATCTAAATATGGGGGGGGGGGGGGTCCAAATATGATGAAGGGAAAAGTATCAGAGCTTAAATTTCAAACACCCAAATTTGTAGAAGGCTATGGAGGACCATGGGAGCCCCAAATCCATCTGCAGAGCACCGATGCACATCAGCCCTCTGGCCATAGTCAAGGGACATGAACAGCGTTACTTTCAGTCAGAGGTTATTGGAACTTGATTATGGCGGATGAGGCCACAGTACAATAACGATACCGGGTCAGTCTGCTTCCCTTTTGACCCAACCTGGATTTGCTCTTGGCTTAAATATTTCTCACTTGCTCCATGATAGAAATTTTCTCTGGCCCATTTTAATATTGCTAGTAGTCTTTTCTTAGTCTTTATTTTAAAATCTATTTTATTATTCTATCTATTTTATTAATCTATAAGATAATTCTATTATTTTATTAATTTATTATTCTGTTTCTGATTGGTTTTATTGTTTCTGTTAGGTCTCACCATTTGTGGAGCACAGGAGTGGATGGTGGACACAATAATGGATTCAATGGTTTATCGGAGATGGGGCCAGAGGGTGAGGGGACTGGGAGCAAATAATGAATTCAGGAAAGGTGAGGGTACACTAGAACTCACTGTGAGGATGTATATGCAACTCTTTTCAAAAGTGACTTTATTATGAATGAAAATAAAGACATTTAAGCTTTAAAATATATGTATGGTGGAAATGATGGCAGAGGACTGGCAAGGCTAGGTCATGTAGCTTTTGTTCATTTGGGTTGAGATACATGTTCTGGAAGAAGCCAGAAGAAGGTAAAGTACCTAGCACGTCCTGCTGAGCCCACATGTTGGTGGTCCAGCAACCATCAGCCAGGATTCTAGCCACCAGGAACTATCAGGCCAGTGAGTGAAGCGATCTCCACATGGTGTTGGAAAATGACATTAAACACACCATGGACTTCCAGAAGAATGAACATATCTGTATTAGAAGTACAGCCAGAATGCTCCTTAGAAGCAAGGATGACAGGATTTCATCTCACATACTTTGGACTTGTTCCCAGAATGAACAAGTCTCTGGGAAGGATATAAAGCTTGGTAAGGGAGAAGGTCCGTGAAACAAAAGAATAGCCGTAAGGTTCAACACAGTGGCTATAACAATGGGCTCAAACATCACAAGAATTTTGAAGTTGGTGCAGGACTGGGCAATGTTTTGTTCTGCTGTACATGGGATCAATTTGAGCTGGAACCAACTCGATTACACCTAACAATGACAGCCACACACACACAGAGACACATACACACACACAACACTACCTCAATATCTAAGCACAGGCAGGAGCTTATAACTGACTCCTGACTGCCATGACTTAGGGATCAAGAACTCAGATGATAGAATTTCAACAAAATGTTACACCCTCGAGGAGATGGTTAAGAATTTCAGTGGGTGGCTCTCAACCATATATTGCTTTCTGTCCAAGAATGCATTTCTATTTCTCTCTAAAGAAAAGCAACTACCTAAGATCCAATTCTGGTTGACCACATTACTTATTCTGATCCAAGCACTGTGCGCCGAGTTGGTTTGGTTACCCCTAATTCTACAAGCTTGGGTTTCTAAGGCAACGGAGAGCTAGTCGTTTCTTCTAAAGTTTAGTGTAAGGGATAAGAAAATAAAAGACCAAACTCAAATGCCGAGTCTCTAGACCACCTTTCTCAAAGATGACAGGGAATTCTCAGAAGTATTTCAAAGATTCGGGAGTGGGCTTCTTTAAAATACTGACTTGGGCTGCTGAGAACACAGCCAAGTTTCCCTGACTAACAGCCTTCCTCCAGAAATATAACACAGCACAATTATCCAGCAACTAATTCTTTGCCTTTCTGGATTGCCTGCTGTTTCAGGGCACTCCGATCGGCACCTTAGTCCCAGGGATCACAGTGAGAATTAGAGAATTGGGTCCTTTTTAGGATATTTCCATCAGCTCTCCAGATCCTAAGTACTCATCTAACACACACCCAGATGGTGAGAGGAACTCTATCGGGAGGTGCTCCCAAGCTACTAGGCAGACACATATGGGCTAAAGGCCAGCCAGCAGGCAGTTACCACATTTCATTTGGATCAAAGATTTCTTCCTTTCATTGGATTCGCAATGACCTGTGAAGTCTCACTGGGAAGTTGACAGAAAGTCATACAGAAGAGGTGAAATGTCCCTGTGTTGAGTTTAACGAATTTGAGATACCTAGTGATTACAGACCAGAACTTATATACTCCAAAAGACTGAATTTGTCATTGACTACTCCTTGGTGGGTCAGAACATAGCTATTCATAACATGTGTGCTGATCTTTAGTTCTCCACGGCAAACTGGATGGTGAAATGTGTAATTATAGTAGATGACAGACTTACATAGAAATTACTGTGCCAATAAGTGGTACTTGGGTCCTTCCACTTGAATGCATGTGACATGGCCATTTTCTTCAACACTGGGGGGAAATGTGAAACTTCTCCTTGAAAATCTTCCATTTCATGGAGGGGAATTACATGTGGATTAAGCTTCCAGTGAATCCTCTCTGACCATAGACCAGGGATGTGAATAGCCCTTATCAAAAAAGTGCATTGGAAAGTCAATTATGGAAGATAAGGATAGGTTAGAATTTAGCCTATCTGTATCATTTGATCTTCCCTTTGATCCACTTTAATTTTTTTCTAGTTTTTAAGATTTTCTGCTCTCTTTTCAAATTAGGGTTTTTTTTCTATTTTATTTTGTTATTGCTATTAGCTTTTTTGTTTCTTTGTTTTTGTATGTTTTTCAGCATATGAAATCCAGGATGGGTGAATCTACAGAGACAGTAACTGGATTAGTGGTTTCTTCGGGGTATATTTCAGGGGAGGTTGGGGGGAAATGGAGAACTAAAAACAACGAGTACCAGAAAGAAGGAAATGTTCCGAAATGGATTGTATAACTCTTGTGGTAATGATTGTATAACTCTTCTTAATATGATCGAACACTTGAATTGTAGGCTATGTGTATTATGTGCCAATAAAACTATTTTTTAATCCTACAATTTTTTTAGAGCATGACATAAAGCATTGAGCGGCAGGACTCTATCTTCAGGATGAGGATGCCAGGCTCTCCAATGAAGACAGCTCACATTCACGCCCCGTGAGAAAAGGGGAGAGGTAGAGAGGTGGGAAGCAAAAGCAAAGTAAAACAATCGCTCCAGAGGAAATGGTGAATTGGGGCAACTGGAAAAAGGAATGAGAGGAAAGTGGGGGCAGGCTGGATAAGAGGGAGGCGTGAGACAAGAGCAGAAGAGAGAACAGTTTAAAAAGAGAGAAAACCTGACTGGCAACCCAATTTCCTGAAGGGCACCAGTTCTTTGCTTATATGCCCAAGATATGATTGAGTTTATTTCCAAGTGAATGACATCAAACACCAAAAGCAACCAGTGATTCAAACTCAGGAAATCAGTTGAATGAAATACAAACATGGATCTGATTTCACCTTTAGTATTACTAACATAGTTTCATTTTTAGCTAATAACAGGTCAGAATACACAATGGTGTTCTCTCAGATCTTTAAAAAAAAAAAAAAAAAGGTAGATTTGCAAAGATCCGAGTGAAATCTGTGTGAGTCGGGACTCGGCAGAACTGCCTGGTTCTCCTGAGCCTGCCTCATCTGCTTCTGACAGGGTGCAGTCTGACCACTTTTCCACAGCTTAGGTTAGTGGGAAATGTAAGCGTGTTTTCCTTCTTCGGCGGGTTTACACTTGCATGAGCCCCAGCCGGCAAAGGCTTCACTGGCTGCTCTTCTATCCTCTTCCCTTGGTGTTGTTTTCCTTCCATCACTTGCTTGCTTGCTTGCTTTTCTTACACTCAGAGAACACTTGACCAATTAATTTTTGTAACAAGCAATGAACTTACGGAGCCCTGCTGGCCCTGTCGGGTAAGCATAGGACCACTCACTGAAAGGTCCCAGGTTCAAGTTCACCAGTCACTTTATGTGAGAAAGAGGAGGCTGTCTGCTCCCTGAAAGATTTAAAGAGCCTCAGAAACTCTGTGTAGGATCGCTGTGAATGGGGGGGTTGTTGGGATTTGGGGGGGGGGTGGCTGCTAATAGAAATGGGTGCATTTAAACCCCCAGCCATTCCATGGGAGAAAGGTACCGCTGCTGGCTTCCAGACAGAGAAGAGCCATGTCACCCTCTTGGGGCAGCTTTGCTCTCTCCAAGAGGACATTGCATGGCACTGGGGAAAAACCCTCAGAAAGCCCCCAGTGAGGATGCCTGAGAGAAAGGAAGGGGCTGACCTTGTGGCATGGTAGCAGCATGAATGGTCGGTCCTGTCAGAGCAAACGCCAGTGGGATTAGAGACGGTGCTTGCTTTTTCCTTTTCGGATCTTAGTAGCTTTCCTGTCTGCAAAGGTTTATCGCCCACACCCTCGTCCTGCTGCACCGAGGTGGTGGCCACATTATAAACAGGCCCCGTTTGAGTCTGTGTTTCACTTCTCCATCACGACGTCTCCCACTTAACTCTTCGCTCATAGCCACTCGCCACATAAAACTACCCAACTAATAAGATGATTGGATGAGACATGCAGAGTAATAACCATGTAATATATAATGTGCCTTAAAGTGCAGTGTATACATATTATCTATTATGGCAAACCTTCGGAATTGCCTGTCTGGTTTAATTTTCAGCTGAGTAAAGGGAAAACAATCTGAGGCCATGCTATCTTTTCCTCTGTTATTATTATTCTTACAAATATCTACGTTGGTCGGGGAACCACATAAATCCATCACTCCGCTTTTATAGCTTTCAGAGTGTTTGGGTTCAGGAGGAGTTGGAAGCAAACTTAAGGTAAAACGCTTGGCCAAGCCCAGTTCTCCATAATGTTGTTTCTTTTCTCATCAGAAATGAATTTCTAGCTAGCCTTTAAATAACAAGAAACAAGCATTCCCTGTGAACTTGCGGGGTAGCTAACCTCCAGGGTACAGAAAGAGGCCGGAGATGCAGGGCAGGGACATGGTGTTCTTGCTTAGTCTTGTTACCAGACAGCTCTGGCTTTAGACACAAATGGCCCTCAAGAATCTCAGAGTCCTGCTGAGTGTGCAGTACAGAAAAGAAAGCCCTGGGATGCAGAGAGGGGAGGTAATCGCTGTTATTAGTTGCCCTTGAATCAGCTCCAGCTCCTGCAACCCCATGTACAAGAGAAAGCAAGCTTGCCTGGCTCTGTGCCCTCATCACTACCATGGAGAGCTGTGCACACGGTTTCGCCCATAGTGCGCTTTGAATGACTTCCGTCCTGGGGGATCCCCGGCTCCCTCCTTGTTGAACAATTCCCTGTCGTGATCCATCAAGATTTTCATTCACTCCTTTGCTGCAGTAGATCACCAGGCCTGTCTTCCTATCCTATCTTAGCCTGAAAGGTCTGCCAGAAACCTATCCATCACAGTGGCCCAGCTGGTATTTGAACTCCCGGTGGTATAGCTCCCAGCATCACAGTAACACCAGGTTGGAGGGCGGTAGGGCAGGGACGAGGGGTGTCGAAGGGTTTTTAAACGCCTGGCAATATATGGGATGCATCAATTCCACCTCCTGTTGTCTATCCTCTTCAGCCTCCACTCTCCAACCTCAGAGACTTGTCTCCTTCTGATCCCCCCAAAGCAGCTCTGCTGTGTCAAGCGGTGTCTTCTGAATGGAGCAGGAAAAGAATCTACTCAGAGTCAGAAGAAAGCTGCCTTCAGTGGGCAGCTCCGCCAGTGTACCATGGTGAGTTAACCCCCAGACTGCAGCAGAAGTCCGTGCGCGTTCTGCCAAGGCTTAGAGACCCACCACCCCCACCGCAGCCCAGCCCTTGACTGCGGGTGACTCAAGAATCTAATGGAGGGATAGGATGTCCAAACAGATGACCCTGGCAGCTTCTGACCATCGGGACGGATCATCACCTCTCTCAGTGACACCACACTCGACTTCTCCACCCCAACGACAGCCCCAGTCTTTTGTGTTAGTCCTCATGCCTCTGTCACCTCGTGTGTGTTTCTTTATTCAACCAAGCCTCTCATGTTGCTCACCTGAAATGGAGTGCAAGTACAATTAGTAAGAAATATGAGAATTCCCTAAGAATCTGCGGGCTAGCCGAGCCCCAGACAAGGGTGGGAAAGTATGTAATGAGTTGGGAAAGACGCTGGAACGGATCAAGAGAAGGACAGGGAGCCATGTGCAGTTAAATACTGGAAATGTATGTGAAGGAAGGTACATAAGGAACGAGAAGGGTGGGTGGTCTCTTTTCCCCTGGCATCAGGAGGATAAAGGAATGGACGGTGCAGGAAAAGTGATTGGCAACCTCACTTACCATCTTTGACTCTCACCCTAAGGTGACCAGATTGTAACATTGGGAAAACACAACACCATTGATAAAACCCATATCCTGGTGAAATAGCCACATGGCAGCTGAAAACCAGATACCCTACCTTGTCATGCATTCTTTCCAAAAATCGGGACTTTTTAAAAAATGTTGCAGGACGTGGGACAAATTGTTCAAAACTGAGACTATCCCACCAAAATCGGGACGTCTGGTCACCTAGAACTCATTGGGTTGTGATTCACATGGTCAGCAGCTCAAAAGCACCAGCCACACTGTGGGAGAAAGACCGGGCTTTCTACGCCTGTAAACAGTTACAGTCTCAGAATCCCACAGGGGATCATTATGAGTTGGCATCAACTCGATTATATATATATATATATATATATATATATATATATATATATATATATATATATATATATATATATATATATAATCACCAGATGGATTATATTCACTTCCTACGTTTGCTGTAGCAACTTCCATAAACTGAGTATCTAATTTGAATGCTTATTTCTTCTCTCACAGGTCTGGGTGCTGGGAGTTCCAAATTCGGGTGTTGGCTGAGTTAGTTCCACCTGAGAGGGCTTTGTGGCTGAATCCATTCCAGGTCTCTCACCTAGCTTCTGGTGATGGCCAGTAATCCCGAGAAGTCCTTTCCAGGCAGCTGCATCCCATCAGCCTTCTAATCCATTGCCAGTTGGCCATCTTCCCCCTGCGCTTCTGTGTGTCTCTTCTCCCTTTTAAAAGGACACCTCTCGAAAAGGATTAGTACACACCTCAGTCTGACCTCCTGTGAACTCAACTGATACAATCTTCAAAGGTCCTATCTTGAAACACGGTCACATTTATGTGTCCCAGGGGTTCGGATTTCAACATACCTTTTGGGAAGTACACAGTTCAATTCATAACACAGCACAATAGAATTGTTTTTTTATTCAACCAAGCCAGTAATCGGCAGGCTAAAGTAATGGTTCACCACACTATACAAGCCTAGACCTCTCTAGCTGCTGCCCAATCAGTTCTGAGTCAAGGTGGGCCTGTGGGTGTCAGTGTAGCCTGTGCTCCAAATGGCTCTTGAGGTCCAATTTTTGAGTAGTGGGTTTCTAGGACACCTTGGAGTAGACTTGAACTTCCAACCTTTTGGTTAGCAGGGACTCTGGACTTATCTAAAGCAGTGTTTTATTATTGAGCTTGCAAATAGTCATGTATGGACCTAAAGTTCAATGGTGTGCTCAGCAGGAAGGAAACGGCTTCCTCCACCCCCACCCTCCAAACCACTGTTTTCTCAGCTCAAAACTGCAAAAGGGTGACGTAGCTATTCTCCAGATTAAGTAGTCTAGCTAGGCTCAGGGTAATTGTTCAGCTTCCTCCTCCACCATCATGTGATTCATGTGATTCATTGCTCCATCATTTTGGTTACCTGATGTCATGGGCCCCCCAGAAACCTATGACCTAATGCTCAGCTGAAGACAGGAAGTCTGACCCTCATTGTTTCCTGTACCTCCAAGAAAACTCATTATTTCCCGATGCCTTAAAATTAGCATTTTGGTCCTCAGATAAATGTACATAAAGTTCATTAGATTGTCAAGTAAATGCTAAGTTTGAATGATAATGACTATGAAGGTTGAAAGTTTTAATTGGGCTGTACTGAACAAAACAAGGTGGAAATGCAAGTGCATAGCACCTGGATTATGTAATCGTCAATGTACTCTTTTAAACAAAAACGTTAAGGTAGTGTACCTATCAAGAAGGAAATAGCTAATGTCATTTGTTTTTCTCTTAAGTCATAAAGAACCTTGGCCATGTTCTAAACTATAAAAAAAATGCCAACACGCATGTCATTTTCCATCTTTTGGAAGAAACTGGGTGGAGGCAAGGAAGGTTAGAAAAATGATAGGATATGCACATAAGAACTTAGGTGCCCAGACACCTAAACAGGGAACACAGCACCACAAAAGAAAATTACAAAATAATAACCTTTATGAACACATACACAAACTATTTCAACAAAATTGTAGCCACTAGATTTCAAAATCACAATAAAAAAAATCACACACAGCAACTGATCATGTGGGCTTCTCCTCAGGATTACAAGAGTGGCTCAATATTAGAAACCTAAGCACTGTAATCCAGCACACACAAAAATAGATGGAAAAAATCAAATGATCATAGCAATTGAAGCAGAAAGGGCATTCAATCAAATCCACTACTCTTTCCTGATTAAAAAAAAAAACTCTAAGCAAAATAAGAATGGAAGGGAAATTTCTCAATCTGATTAGAGGAACAGATGCAAAACCAACCCTCAGTAGTTATACTCAACAAAGAAAGGCTTTCCCTTTTGTTCAAATTTAAAGTTGTTTTAAAGGGGGCGGAGGGAGGAGGAGAAACACACATGGGATGAAGCCTCCGGTGACGGTGACTTCCCTCTGACCACAGACCAGGCAGCAGCCAGCTTTGCCATCACATAGAGCGCAATGGAAAGTGGACTGCGGTGAATTCAGTCTGGCTGAAACTCAACACCTTACCATTTACTCTCCCTTCTGACCTATTTTTAAATTGTTCTAGATTTTGATATTGAGTGTTTTCTCTGTTTCAATTTGTTATGATTATTGGCTTTTTTGTTGTTTTTCTTTTCTGTATATGAAATCCAGGCTAGGTCAATCTATAGAGATTGGGACTGGGTTCATGGTTTCTTGAGGGTGTGGCAGGGGAGGTTGGGGGGAAATGGGGAGCTAATGACAATGAGTACAGGGAATAAGAAAATATTCCAAAATGGATTGGTATGATGTTTGTACAACTCTTCTTAACATGATTGAAATATTAAATTGTATGCCATGTGGATTATATGCCAATAAAATTGGTTAAAAAGAAAAGAACTTGCCAAAGAACAGGTCAGTGATTAAACGAATTGGTGTGCCATAATGTAGCTTTGGGATGGAGATACTGGGCCATTGAGTAACCGTGTGCCTTGTTCTCTGTGTCAATCTGCCCATTGTGTGCTTGCTGGTTTCCACTCAGTTCTTTCCTAGTGAGTGGTCTGTGGGTTAAGTGAGCTTCTGGCCCGGTCCCATCTTGTACCCAGAGGCTCCAGACACAAATATCCCTGGGGCTTAACTTCCACTCACTGGAGGAGACACAGATTGGTGTTTCACAGGCAGATGCTGGAATCCAGTACTGGGGCTAGGCAGAAAGAAGAGATGTTTACGACTGTCGCTGTCTGGTTAGGGGACAGAGTGTTTCCCTGAGACAAGTTTGGTGAAACAGGAATCCCAAATGTTGACATTGGAAAACAGTCAGTAGAAGGTGTTAACAAGAAATAGATGAATAGATTAATTCCACATCCAGCTATAATTACTTAGAGGAGGGCACTTACTGTTTTATTTAAGCTTCCTGTGACCTTGCATATTGTTGTTAGGTGACCTCCATTGTTCTGATGTGTGATAGGTAGGTTTATCGTGCCAACCTGGCCAATAAGAATATGTGGGATTAACAAGGTCACAGTTTGATTGGAGGGCAAAGAGATAAATGGCTCATCAAGCCCTGCCTGTCTCTCTCTTGCTTTCTGGTGATCAGACGAACGTGTGGCTGCTAATTCTCTGCCTCAACTTGTGAGCTACACTACCCATGGGACACCCAGCCCACGATCATGTCCTAGAGTCTGAGGTTCCTTCAAGACCTGCTTCACACGCTGCTGGTGTATAAACCACTTGGGCTTGGGCCTATTGGATCCTGTCATCTGGCTGGCTGTTGGTGACCTGCCCTGCTCTTTGCTGCCTGTAGCTGGACTGCCTACATTGCTGTACGGAAGACTCGGCTGTCTGTTTCCTTGACCTTGGACCTTGCAGCCTTCGTGATTTGAAGAACTTCCAGTATATTAACTGTTCCATGGAAGTGAGTTGAACTGATGAGCCCTCTGGACTGCTGTGTGGATAAATTAGCCTTTATATTCCTTCATGCTGTATATATCTATCCATGGATATGTAATCATGTGTTCTGGTTTTGCTTCTCTAGAATACCCTGTCTAATACATTATGTTTGAGTCCGTTGTTGCTGCCACTGTGTCAATCCAACTCCTTGAGGGCCTTTATCTTTTTTGGTGCCCCTCCACTTTACCAAGCATGATATCTGTGTTAGGCCTGGTTCTCTAGAGAAATCAACCCAGTGACACACATATATTATAACAAAGAGCTTTCTACCAAAAAGTATCATATATCAAGAAAGTATCCCCATCCAGTCCTTAAGTCCATAAATCCAGGACTTGAGACTGGATGTGGCTGCAGCCTGAAGATGCCAAAAGGTGAGGCTAGACGTAAGAAGATCACAGGTTGGTGGCACAGGCAGAACTGCCTGGATGCAAAGTCAGTGGAAATATGGCAGGGCACCAACAGCTCTCAGGGTCAAGTGGTCCACATGGGGCCACCCATGTACCTAGACACAGAGCTCCCAGCAAGCAGGAAGGCAAAGCTGCAGGCACAGAGAGAGAGAGAGAGAGAGAGAGAGAGAGAGAGAGAGAGAGAGATCCTAGTTTCTCTCACTATTATACAAAAAGGCTGATGAAAACAAGGAGGTGTCATCAGGCTGTGGCCTCATTGATAGGTTTGGCTCCACCCTTACCCTTACTCAGGAATCTTCAGTTGACATCATCCCTAAACATCACGATGTCCTTCTCCAGGGTCTGGTCTCTCCTGATAACATGTCAAAAGTACATGAGACAGAGTCTCACCATCCTTACCTCTAAGCGGCATCTGGCTGTGTTTCTTCCAAGAAAAATGTGTTTGTTCTTTTGGCAGTCCATGGGACTTGCCATATTCTTTGCCAACACAATGGTTCAAATGGCATTGCATAATGACAGCGTATAACTTAACTCACTGCCATTGAGTTGATTCTGACTTATAATGACCCTACAGGACAGGGAAGAATGGTTTCTGTGGGGTTTCAGGATTATAACTCTTTATGGGAGTAGAAAGCTCCATCTTTCTCCCAGTCCATAGGGGGAATAAAACGATCATGTGTAGAACATGATATTCTTTCCTT